>NC_143405.1:21424068-22049068 GCF_052110815.1 Crocodylus siamensis | reverse complement strand
CCAGCCTCACTCCAGCCCATGGCATGGAACACATGCTGATTGTCTTGGTGGTGGCAGCCTTGGCCCTGACTCTGGCCCTTGGACAAGCAGCAAGGGGGAGACCAGGCTACTTGATTCTGCTGCCCCCTGCACTGCTGCTGCCCTCTGTTGCTGCTTGCCCTGTCACAGTGGTGCAGGGGACAGATTTAACATGACCATCCAACAGTTAGATCCTATACCTGGAAAACTGTAACAATTTTCCAAATTTTCCATGTATATAATTTAATTATTGCGGAATCATCTTGGATTCAAGTACATGGATATGGTATGCTGGTAAAGACACTCCAGAGCATCTTCCCTCCTCCCTACTCCCTGTATTTGCTCTTGAGATCTGGCTCTGCCATGCTTGAGAGCAATACTGGGGAGAAAATCAAAGAAGCTTCACCAATATATTTCTGAGTTTGGAGCATGTAAGGAGTAGGGCATACTCAGAAATGTCTCTTCCAGGACATGCTACACCATGATGTATTCATAATCCATGTCATGTAATTCTGTTTATAGGTACATCATGTTCCATTTTAAAATTAGTCCGTTTTCTTGTCCCCACTCTCCCTATTGGAAGCTGTTCCAGAACCTCACTGGTCTGGTGATAAGGAACATTCTTCTGATTCCAATTCTGAAATAATTCATATCTAATTCATAGTTCTTGCTCTGACAAGTAGCTTTTTCCTATTCTCTCTATGGTGTATTTACAGAAAGCCAACCATATCCCCTACCTTTTGTTAGGCTAAGTACACAGTCTTGTTTTCCTGTATTTCTATAAGTCAAGCTCTATACTCACTTTGAGACCTTTGAATTGTTACTAAAGGAAATGACAGTCCAACATGAGCTTTTAAAGAAACCTCCACTTTTATGGGGAAATGGGAGTTGCAAGGAAGAAATTGAAGGGAGCCTAGAGAGGAGAAGAAGGAAGGACGAAATATATACAAGAAGGAAATAATTGTACTTGTTTTCCATTTTTGCTGAGTCGTGTGGTAAACATGATGAATGAAGAATAAGAATATGATTAACCACCTACCTGACAGAAATGGAAAGCCAACAGAAATGGAAAGCCATTGCATTTTACAGAACACAAGTAAACCTTGCTGCATCCATTCACACCCATAAACAGGAAAATAACATTCTGTAGGCTTCAAGGCTAGCCATCATAATAATGCATTTCAGTAGTTCAGTTAAGAGCAGACAGTGACATGGATGATTCTGGCCACTCCCTTTCATTAAAGAAAAGAACTGCTTTGTAGGAGACCTGACATGAAGAGATCCCCATGAGTACAGAAATGTGGTGGCGTGGATGCAGTGGTAACATTAATTGCACCACTCATCCTGTCCCCTAGACCCATGGGGAGCTCAGTGGGCCAGATGATAATGCCCTGCACTATGGATTTAGCTCAGAGACTGGTCCCGTGTTCTGGATCTGGCCTACAGATTGATCCTGTGCCACTCATCTGGCCTGCAAAATAGTTCCGTGTGCTGAATCTGGCTCACAGACCAACTTCTCTTCCTAGATCCATCCTGCAGGGAAGATTTCAAAAGCTGCTGTGGGAAACATTAAGTGCTCATCTGTGGCTTTGTTGTGAGCTCAGTCTGACTAAATCTCTCTGGCCCTCAGGTTTTACGCACATAATTTTCTGAAATGTTTATCAGTACTAGCTTCTGCTTCACTTCACCTGTAACTAACAGAAAGCAGATGGCCACAGCCAAAGGGCCTCTGACTTAGGTAGGTTCCCAGGAACTGAAAGTGGGACTCTCACAGGAATGCCACTCTTTTTTGCTACCTATCTTATCTTGTACACCAGCCAAAAATTGCACATAACCACCAAAATGCACCTTGAGAAATCTCTACTCTTCTCAACTGTATGGCTATGTCTGTACTATAATCCAAAAGTGTAATTTCAGTTCATGTAGTTTTTCCTGAGCTAGCTTTAACTCAGCGAGCTTGAGTACAAATGTCAGTGTAGTTGTGGCAGCAGAGCCCCAATGGGCTCTAAGCAGGCTTATGCAGTTAAGGCTGTAAACAGACGACACATTTGAGGTTGTCCTGATTGTCCCAAGTTTTGATGCTGATCCAGCACATGCAGCCCGGTAAGGCAGGCTCTGCCCAAGAAAAGTGGTTAGCCTATCTTTTTTTACCCCCTGGAGCCGGCCTACCTGCTTGAGCTGTGTGGGGGCCTGGTGCTTCCCTCTGCGGCTGCGGTGCCCCCCGGGACCGCCCAAGCCAGGTGCCTGCTGCTGCCGGGGGGGGCGGCCACTACCACAGAGGGAAGCACCAGCCCCCCGCAGCCCAGGGACTGCTCTGCCCACTAGCAGCTTGCCCTCTCCTCCCTGCCAGAGAGGCAGGTAAGTCAGAGGGGTGTGTACTCGACACAGAGGCTTAATCAGCCCTAAATTTGAAGTAGTGTTTTTTAAAACCCACTACTTCAATTTAGGGCCCCAGTTTCATCTACATGCCCCAGGAAATTAAGACAAATAAGCTTGGCTGGTAGTGTATCTCAATAAGTAAGGAATAACTAGGAACCTCCTGCCTGGATGAATCAAAACTAATATTCCTCTTTGAAGGAAGAACCTTATTTCTTTAATATCATGCCCACTTCACAGGGAAAATGAACTCATTCATTGGCGGAGTGAGGTAAAACTTAGTCCTCCCATCATTAATTGGTTCCACAATAGTCTACTCTACAATTTCCCACCTTTTGTTTTCTTTTCTTAGGTAAAAAGCCAATTCCACAGATTTTGTTCAAGGTGCTTCATAGAAAAGGCAAAAAAATTTTTAAGCAGCTTTATTATGTTAAAGTTTATGGTTTTATTCCAATAGCAAGACATAATGGTGTTAAGAGCCAGAAGTATATCACTCAGCTCCATGAAAAATGTCATTAAAAGAATCTTCAAAAAAGGTGATTTGTATATTAGAAAAGAACTTCCTGCCAACTCCATTCAATTCCAAATACATAGACAAAATACAGACTTCAGTTACTATGTTGAAGTAGCAAGCATTCTGTAGCCTGTGTGTACCAGTCTTGTTTCAAACTGTTATTGCTAGACTGACTCTCTACAGGAACCTGAGAGAAAACAGTTGGCAAGAAGTGAATTTGCCCCACTACACTGTCTCATTTTATTCTTTTTACATTTCCTTCTGTCTTGCTAGAATTCTAAGATGTATTTTGTGAAAATAAAATTATTTGGTGAAGCTTCTTCATTTAATTTATTAAACAGAGGATTTTCTTATTTTAACCATTGCATGGTAAGTATGATTCCTTTCCTGTTCTGCTGTATATCAGACTCAAGAGAGTTCACTGGCACCACTTTTTTCAGTCAGTGGACATAGAAGACGGCACAGAACCTTTACTACTACAAAAGGTCTAGATCCTTGTGATCTCAATTGTTCTGTCTCCTGAAATGGACTCATCCTCAGCATCAGGGCTAAGTACAGACAGTCAAAGAGCCTGAGGCTGAATCGATTCAATCTTCGCAGATTAGTCTAAATTGCATAGATTAAACCGATAAGCAAGTGAACACACGTTCGCTTTTTGATTCCAGAAGTGTAGCCACATGCCTGCAGTGGCCCAGGTCAGAAGCCAGGGAGCACTAGAGGATACTTCTCTGCTCTGTTGGAGTAGACAACTTGAGTCAAGGCTAGCTCTCCCACCCAACAAGATGGGGTTTACAAGGGAGGTGCAAAGCATTCTAGGATGCTGGGGGACTGAGAGTCAACTTGAATCTGGAGAGGATCAGGGATAGAAGTTCAATAAACTAATTTAACCTAAATCAGTTAAGTCTGATACTACATCTATCTAAGTTTACTGTAACCTGGTTAAGGCCACTTCGAAAGCAGTTTGCGCGCACTGAAGTTGTTATAGATTTGAACTGGTTGCTTACACTGGGTTATGTGTAATTTCTGTTTGTAGCCTAGGAAGATATCTAGGTTCTTATCTAGGTCATGCTACTATTTCTGTATTTGCTGATCTCTCTGTTCTACCTCAAGCTGGACACAGCATTATTTCTTATACATCTGGCATCTGTGTCTGGAAGATACTAGAGCCTTCTGTTTTCACTTGAGAAGACAGAATCTAGCACATACACCAGGGGTAGGCAACCCCCAGCACATGTGCCAGAGTGTGACACACACAGACATTTTGCTTGGCATGCATGCTTTGGGGAAGGGGCCAGAGCTGCACTGCCACAACAAGCATCTGGCCTTTTGCAGCTCCCCCACCATCTGCCCCTGGCATGCCAACATCTTACAAATTGAAGTTGTGGGGATTTTTGGCACTCTGGCCAAAAACATTGCCAGCCCCTGACATACACAGTCACTAGTCATCAAAACAATCTACAGTATTTCTGTAGCTCGGGGATACCTTACTGCTCTAGTTTCTAGCAGACTTCAGCAAAATTTTACCTGAGCACTTTTTATTGTAGTTATTTGCTTCATATGTTTAAATCTCTCTTGAAAGACTGAAAGTTAACAGTCTTTCTTGTACTGTTTTTTCCTGTCATTAAAAATTTTATTGTGTTTCTAAGGCTATGTTTATAAAGTGATTGGGCCTATTGTGTGTCTCAGCATTATTGCTGATGTTGGTGTAGCTCTAGGAGTCATGTATCAATTACTATCTCATAAAAATCTCACATGTTTTGTATGATTTTTAATTGGCAATTTTGTGTACTTTTGGTTACCTGTTAAGATGGCATTTGAAGTACTAGCTTGAGGCAGCTGGTATAATGCGTTCCAGGAACTGTGCAAACTTCCACATGCAGCTCTGTCAATATATATTAATTCTAGCCAGCAAATCCTTCTTCTGTCCCTGTCTAGGACCTAGCTGACCTTGACACTTTTACTTACAGAACTAGTAAGGATTTGAATACACAGTTGCTCTTGTAAGATAAAACAGTAATGCAGAAGTCACTTTTGTCACACAGGTCATTTTGCTTCCTCTGCAAAGGGTATTTTATGATTTTTTTTGTTTGTAATTTCTCTGGGATGCAGTAATAGATTTTTAGATTCACAAAGAAGCCACTTTAAATCTGCCAAGTCTAACCTTGTTGTTCCCATTTTAGGTCTTTGCAATCAATAGCAGCATATAAATTGTGGTTAGGATGTTCAAAATGACTTTAGAGAACATGCTCTTTCTAGTTTCAATTGAACTTATTCTCCTAAATCACTTATGGGCCTGTGAAAAACCTTCCCTGTCATTTAAATCAGTTAGCTGCCACTACTTCCCTGCTTCCAAACGTTTGCACCCGGGGAGAGCCCCATGGGTTGTATAGCATGGGTCTGTGGGCTAGTGGTTGAGCACTCCTGCCCTAATCAAATATCATTTTTGAAATTGGCCAACAGAAGGTGTTTCAGAGAGAAATTAATGTCCTTGCTGTAGAATTATTAAATAACCTCCCTATGCATTCTTCTTAACCCTTTCAGTTTGTGGTTGGAAACATGAGTCTTTAGATCCCTGATGTTTTACATTTTATTCCACTTAAGTAACTTGAAGCATGTCATTATTGGGCGGGGGGGTTCTCACTACACTTTTTAAATGTCATTTTTGTTCTATGGAGTCTGAACTGCTGTAAGCTGGAAGACAGAATCAGGAATAAAAAGTATAGGATCTGTGATGCTATACCCAGCAATCCAATTTTTTCCATTTTGATTTTTCTCAGAAAACAAGATCATTTTTGTAGTGGTATTTTGGTGATCATTATACTTCACTTAAAGGATCAAGTATTGCAGTTGTTTTGTAGAGCAAAAATAATGAAGCATCTTCAGTATTAAAATACTTCAGAATATTTTATGCTTAGTTATAGCATATCGTTGTAAGCAGAAACATAGCTTGTGATATTGTGCAATGAGTAAATCAGTGGTCCTTTTACACACTGTTTGGAAAAATAAAAGAGCATTAGTAGATTTTTTTGTTTAAATCAAGTTTTTTAGTTAAACTTCATGACTTCTTTGATTTTCCTAACCTCCTTTTTTATCTTTGTTTCTGAAGGTACAAAACAGGTATGTCAAGAGACATAAGGGTTTTCTTAATTTGCAAATGCAGTGTTTCTCATCCCTACTCCCATTCTTAGGGGAATACTATATGTAGCAAAATAGTATATAAAATGTATCTGCATTTCCATTGGGAAGAAAAACTATGGTATTAAATCTTAGAGCTTGTCTACATGCAAAGTTATACTTTAGTTTTATCTAAGGAATAATTTTAAAGTGATTTAGTTACATCAGTCCAAAAATCTGTGTGGCAACTTTTATTTGAATTTAGCTTGATTTAGTAAGGAGAAATTTTAACTAAAGTGAAATAAACCTAAATTAAACTGAAATACAAGTGTCCATGCAGGCTCTTCTGTGAATGTAAATACATCAGTTTTAGAAAATGAATCTAAATTTGCTTGTGGACAAGATTATTAAACAAGTCTCAGCTCCTGCCCAAATGGCAGTTTTCCAGTTGTGTAACTGGCATTTTTTACACTTACAATGTGTGGTTCTGTTCCCTGTTCATGCAGTATGGACATATTGGCATCCACTTGGCTAACGAGTATACTCATTAAGGCTGTGGCTGGCCAGGAATGCACGTGCCCACATAGCCACCTACAATGGGCATGCCTAATCACAGAATTCTGTGGGGAAAAAAAACCTGTGTGTAACAAAGGCACCTACTTGTGGCCAGTCACCATACTGGCCCACCACTTTGTCTAGGGCAGTCTGCCCTGTCTCACCTGCCACAGCTTGCTGGGATACCTGTTGTAACAAGCAATAGGCTGCCCATTTAATAACTCAGTGCCAGGGGGTTTACACACAACTCTGACTTTCCTTTACTGTGTCCTATGCCTCACAGATGGCATCATATGTTGATTACAGCACCAGCTCAGGGCCAGGCTAAACTCATGCCTCTCATTGAGCCTCTAGCATTCTCTCTTTCATGCTGCCCCCTCTTATAGGGCCTCATTCACTCTGCTTCTCACTAGGCCACTCTCAAATCTGCCCTACTCCATGACTACGCAACCTTCAGGCTTTGCTACTCTCCAGCCAATCCAGACACAGCCCTTCAGGCACCACCGTGCACCCTACTCTATGTGGCCACCAGCCTAATGCCTCACACTGGGTTGAAGTCAGCCACTAGCTCCTTTCCGAGCCACATACTTCTGCCCCCCTTGCTGGAGTCTCAGGGCCTTATGCCCCCCTGGGCTCAGGTGCCTCTCCCTAGGCATGCCTGGCCCCAGTGTCTGCACTATGACCTGCTGGGTAATGGGGGCTGGGATTATAAGGCACCCCCATCGCCTTACCCTGGGGAGGCAACTGGCCTGGCATTTCTGGAGAGTTACCCTGCCACAGGCAGCCCTACCAGGCCATCCTTCCCCAGCAGGGTGCAGTTTTCAGTCATGCCCAGGACCAGGGGCCTCCTGCCATCCCCATAGCTCCTGTCCTTGCCTCTGAGGTGTTCCTGAGCTGCCAGCCCAGTGCTGTCTATCTGGTTGCCAGCAGCACACTGCTGCTTCAGCCCTGAGAGCCTGGAGGCTGCTTAGCTCCCTCCTCCAATCCCAGGAATCTCCTGCAGTCATGTGACTGCCTTATTACCCAGGCACACACCTGCCGGCTGCCCTGATGTCTGATCTATCCATTCAAGTGACAGGCACCCAAAGGTGCTCTATGACTAGTGGGTTTTAGACAAGGACACCACCACAGCAAGGGAGTCATCCTTTGTTTAGCCTCAGTAGTTGAGTGGCAGAGGCACAACACTGTATCTTTTGCTCCTGGTTTGGCTGGAGGTTGCAACTTTAGCCTGTCACAATGTAGGGTTGCCATAGCTTGAGTCAAGACAAGCATCTTTACAGGGAGAAGATAGGAAATCTCAGTGAGATTGAAAATTTAGCAGAGGCTGAAGCAGGTATAAGACATTTAAACAGGGATTTTTACTGATGTGCTTGAGAGATCATTCATACAAAAATCAATTTATTTTACCACTCTCACAGAGCTTGTCTTGTTATTGAAGATTTGTGTCTGAGTAAGATTTTTCCTCTCACAATCCAACTTTTTCTGTTTCTTAATTCTGCAGTCATGTTATAATCTTGCAAAGAGGATAGAGTGGCACAGCTTACAGTTATAAGCTCATTATATAAAAGTATGACAAGGTTTATTTGTATTAATAAATCGTTTTTAATAATGTATCTGTTCAACTTTTAAATTATATGTGCACTGCATTTCTTCTTTCACTTCTTCTCATGTCCTATATTTTTATATTTCAAGTGGAATTTTTACCTTTGTTTCCTGTTTCACCTCATGGTCTTTGGTTTTATTTTCCATCTCCCTTAAGCTGATCTCAATTTTTTTCTCTTATTCCTTCTTTCAAGTTTCTTTTCTGTCCCCTGTTCCACAACACTGTTTCTGTCTTTTCTTCTCATATGACAGAGAACCTTTCAACTATAAAATCCCTTTCTCTCTCTACAAGCATACTGTGTGACTGCTTTTCCCTTTCAAAATTCCTTTGTTACTATTTGCTCAGCTGGGTAGACTCTTCATTGTACCTCTGCCACATTGTGTTTGACATCCAAGTCTGATGTAGTTTATCAAACATTCAAAAATGCAAATTCACCATGGAACCAACCAACCTAAATAGAGATATGGGTTGCTGGGGAGGAATTACTTATTTAAATAGAAACGTCTTTGATTACAAGTGAGATATCCAAGAGAAATGGTGGAAAACTTATTAATGATAGATTTCTACCATTAATTCTGAATGTTCTGATTGAAAATTCTGATTTTCAATTTTAGAGGGTTAAAATTAGGCATCTAGGACCAGATCTTTAGATGTGTCCAGGAAGACATGGCAACTTAAAAAGACAAAGGCCTTATCTACACATTACACTTAAGGTGTGATTAAGTAGTTAATCACACCTTAAGTGGTCACTAGGCCACACATTCAGTAAACTAATGGTGCGATAAAAAGAAGAATAAGCTACAGTGTTATTCCATAATACTGTGTAATAACTTTTTAGGTGTCTCCTATCATGCCCTTAATTAAGCCCCTGTGACTGGTAGTCCTGTCAGCTGATCAGAGCTCCTAGCTAGGGGGATCCAGGTAGACCCCCAACTGAAAGGGTTCTCAGTTGATGTGATCTCCCAGCCATGGGGGTAGTCCATACACCCATGGAGGCCATAGTTGAGGCAATGTCCCAACTATGAAGGTGGACCATGCACCCCCGTAGCCCTGAGACCACAGCTGAGGTGGTACCTAGCAACAGGGGTGCACCGTGCAGCCATCACATCAGCTGTAGTGTCGCAGCCACAGGGATGCATGAGGTACTCCTTCAGCTGGGATACTTTGTCAGCTGTGGCCTCCATGCTGCCCACAGCTGGGAGCCTGGATCAGCTGAGGTAGCTCCTAGGGTGTGCTCTTGCTTCTTGCCAGTACAGGGGGGAGCATGCAATTGGGCTCTCCCCCTGTACTGGGAATAAGGTATGATGGGATCTGATTCGGGATCCTACAGTCATGCCTCCTGACAAATACATGTGGCATGGCAGGTGGTGCAATTATGTGGATTGTGCATTAGATCCCATAGAGATGACGTTAAGTTGGGGTGGGCAGTTATTTGGGCTGGAGGACCACTTAAGTTTTGGGGAGCTTTTGAGGGTTGCATGCGCTCGCTCGCACACACACACACAAATACATGCACATGCAGACACATGTATGAGCTCCCCAAAGCTCCTGCACCCCTTCCCCTATCCCTAGTTCCTGACACACAGCTGGGCTGGGCCAGTGCTGTGCTGTGTTCCTATACACTGCTTTGAGCCATGTAGGTACAGCTGAAACAGCTCCTGCCAGACCTGGCCGTATGCCAGGGACTCAGGCTTGGGCAGGACCCACACTATGGTCAGGCAGGAACTGTGCCAGGGTCAGGCAGGAGCCAGCCGCTCCAGCTGTGCCTGCAGTGGTGCATGGAAACACAGTGTAGAACTTTGTTAATGGTGCCCATGCTCCTATCAGACCCCAGCCTAGCCTGGGGTGGCCCGGATAACCCACAGATCCTGGCCCTCTTCCCCCTTCACTCCCTCCCATTCCATTAGCAAGAACCATATCTGAGCTTGAACTCTCACTGGGGGCCAGGCTTTTTGGTCTGTGAATGGCTGCAGGATCAGAGCTGCATGCAGACAGTCTTGCCAAGCAAAAGCCCAGCCAGCTGCTCAGCACCTCCCTGCCTTGGACCATACACTGGGAACTGCGGGGCAAGGCAGACGAGGTCACCTGGCTGCTGGAGCTGGAGCTACTGCTACAGCTGGCTACAGCACAGGAAAGAGATGGGTGAGAAGCACCAAAAGCCAGGGCAGCCATGGGCCAGATACAGTTCTCCAGAGGAGTAGCTGTAACCCAAATAGAATCGTTTGGCAGGACACACTGGTCTGCAGGCCATATTTTGCCCACCCGTGCTTTACATCATCTTTTTATTTCCTTAATTTGAAATCAACTATTTCCCAAGCTGGTCTGGCATTACTGGGTAAAAAAAGGACTTCGGATTTTTTCCAGGGGAAGGTCTTTCATCTTGGGATCCTACAGATATGCAACCCCTTTGATCCACTTTAAATACCTGTGAAATATCCAAAATAATAATTTTTCTTCCCTTAGCCTCTCCTTATAAGTCATGTGCCCATCCCCATAACTGTTTTCATTGCCCTCTGCTGGACTCTTTCCAAGTTGTCCACATCCTTCTTGTAGTAGGGGGTCCAAAACTAGACACAGTACTCCAGATGTGGCCTCACCAGTGCTGAAATAGAGGGGAAGAATCATCTCCCTTAATCTGCTGCCAACTCTTCTACTAATGCAGGCCAGTATGCTGTTAGCCTTCTTGGCAACAAAGACACACTGGCTCACATTCAGCTTACTGTCCAGTGTAACTCCCAGGTCCTTTTCTGCACAGCTGCTGCTTAGCCAGTTGGTCCCCAGCTTGTACCTGTGTCTGGGATTGTTTCATACTAAGCTGAGGACTTTGTACTTGTCCTAACTGAACCTCATGAGATTTCTTTTAATCCATTCATTCAATTTGTCTAGATCTCTCTGAATCCACCCCAGCTTGGTGTCATCTGCAAACTTGCTGAAGGTGCATCTTATCCCATCTTCCAGGTCATTGATGAAATTATTGGACAAAACTGGCCTTAGGACCAACCCCTGGGATAGGGGCAATGTTTAGGGGGTACGCACTGCCAGTGGTGCCTGTGGGTGGTTGCCAACCCCTGGTCGGCGCTCGCCACCCTCTGCCACCGACAGCACCGGCAGAGTCTGTGGGAGCTCCACACTTACTGCCACCATGCTCTTGCTGCAGCTGTGCCCCACCAGCCACTGGGGGCATGCACCATTCATGCCCTGGGGCATGCCGCAAGTCAAGGTATATCATGTCCACTTCTTTCCCCATATCCACAGAGCCAGTCATCTCATCATAGAAGACAGCCAGGTTGATCAGACATGACTCGCCCTTGGCAAATCCATGATGACTGTTCCTATTCACCTTCTTCTGATTCATTGAGGATGGTCTCCGTGATTTTTCCAGGGACTGAGATGAAGCAGACTGGTCTGTAGTTCCCTGGATCCTCCCTTTCCATTTTCTTAAATATGGGAACTATATTTGCCCTTTTCTAATTATCTGGGACCTCTCCCAGTCACCATGAGTTTTCAAAGTTGGTGGCCAGCAGCTCTGCAATCACGTTCACCAACTCCCTCGGCACCTTTGGTGCTCCTTCAGACGCATCGCATCTGACTCTGCAGACTTGTACATGTCAATCTTTTCTAAATAGTCCCTAATCTGTTCTTTTGCCACTGTTGGCTAATCACCTCCTCTGCAAACTATGCTGCCATGTGCAACAGTCTGGGAGCTGACCTTGCCTGTGAAGACTGAGGTGAAAAAAGGCATTGAGTACTTCAGCCTTTTCTGCATCCTCTGTTGCTAGGTTGCCTCCCCCATTTACTAAAGGACCGACACTTTCCCTGATCCTCTTGTTGTTAACCTACTTGTAGAAATCCTTCTTGTTACCCTTCGTGTCCCTTGCTAGCTGCAATTCCAATTGCACTTTGCCCTTCCTGATTTCATCCCTTTGTGCCCAAGCAGTATTCTTATACTCCTCCCTAGTTGTTTGTCCCATGCCTGGTTTGATGAGAGTGAAAGCCTGGGACAATGTAAAGTCTGTTTTTATCCATTGAGAATAAGATGAGACTTTGCTTTAGTTTGCTTCTGTTGCCCTGTTACAGTTTATCGGGGCATAAGAATACCCCAGCCATATCCCCAGTGACAATCTGAGAGAGGAGGGATGATGCAGGATGTGCTACACTGATTCTGTACCACCACTAAAAGCTTTGCTAGCATGGAAGTTGTAAGAAAATAGAATAAAATTGCAGAATAAGATAAGTTAACTGATTACTGTCTGTAAAATTAGCAGCAGACAGCAAATAAAGAGTAGAGATAAGAAGCAGGTATTATTTAGACACGTTAAGTTTATGAAGACAGTATTGCAAGGAATGAAGATAAGGAAAAGAATCTCTCTGAAAAAGAAGCATAATACAGGATGCAGTAAATGCAAATAACTTGCTGGTGATTGTGTGCTGTGTGTTAAAATCATCTGTATAATGTGTACCTGATTCAGTGAAAGGACACAAAATTTTGGTAAATAAATGAAGAGGCATAACTTTAAGATGATAGCCATATTCCTGTATTAAATAAACAATAAATTCTAAATGTTGTCTGAGAACCTATTCACTCACAGGGAACATCTTATTGAGAACAGAGGGGTGCAAAAAGTCAAATTAATTGAATTTTTATGTTAGAAATTATAAAGGGAGATCAGCTAGATTTGACATGGATATTTTAGGACAAAGTACCTCAAAAATAAGTACAAAATCTTGATTTTAAAGGAATGGATTGATGCCACTAAACTCAGATAAATACTGTTTCAAAACAAGAGATCAGTGAATGAAATTAAGGAGCATAAGCAATTTTGGCAAGATCTTTTTTCACAAAGAATGGCTGACATATGGAAAAAGATGACAAATTCACAAAAATCAGTCCAAGGGGAAACTGAACACACTTAGAAATCTATATGATGCAGTATTATAATACTATTCAGTTTATCAAGTTAAAAAGATGAGAGAATTTGAGGTTGATTTGAAGTTCCAAGGTTTACCAGCACAAACAGCTATTTTTGTTCAATTAAAAGAAAAAAAAAATACTGAACTGTCCTTTGGAAGCACATTTTTGCTAGAAATAGACAGCCAGAATGAGGTGGATCTGCTTCACTGGGTAAAAAGTACATCGCTGTTTGTCCTGCTCGTGCTGGTGTGGGACAAGGAGCAATGTAATCTCCCGACTTTTCCCACTCAACTATACCTGTGCTCTGGGTCTGGCTGAGCAGAGAAGCACATTTTCCCGCTCAGCCAGACCAGAGCACAAGTTTGGTTGAACAGGGGGAAAGTGCCACACAAGTAATGGATGTCTACCATAATAAAGCAGCAGAGTCTGTTACCACCTTTTGTTGTGCCACTGATTTTTCCTTTCACGTAGCACAACAAAGGATATCCACATCTCTGCGCTCAAAAAACGTTTCTTGCTCATCATGCACCATTCTTAATGCAATGTACATGTCATATGAAATTTGCTGACAAACTGAATTTACAAATACAGGGTCACGTACTACCATGAGAAGCATATATGTGTACATCAGGTAACAAAGCTAACCCAGGCAGAGAGGTAAAAAGATCAAAGAATATATTATTTGTTTCTTCTTCAAAAAGGACCACATCAGCTTTATAAATCAAATTCCTCCAGCCTTACAAGTGTGGACTGTAATGCCTATTCCCTGCACTTCCTGTAGCCTAGTTTCCGCAGAAGTCCTCCTTAGGTGTGAGAGAGTTCCTTCTCTTTGCCTGTTAGAATCAGGTGAGACAGTCAACATACATGTTAGCTGTTATGGGGAAGGATAATGACTTACATGCAACCTTGCCTCAATCTAGATCTTTCTAATTTTAGCTGAAAACAGTAATCTAGAGATCAAATGGGTCCACACCCCATTACTAAATACTTGACATGCAATTCTCCATGGACCTGAGTCTGGGAAATTTAAATTTTACTCTAAAATTCTGCCTTTTTTCTTTCTCCCTTTTATATGGCATGTTTGTTGTATAACAAGCTATTCCTTGTTGGTTACATAGCTTTATCAAATATATAATTCAGTATTTTCTTAGGGACTGTCAGTTTGTTTGCTAGAGCAGAGCTTGCAGTATCTCATTATACTTGACATGGCATAGGTTTCTAATGTGGAAGTTCTAGAAAATGACCTTACAGTTTCTAGGTAACCTGTCACTCTTTATGTCATCCAGTGTTCCATTTCCACGAATATAACAGCTAAAAAATCGTTGATGTTTTTGTCTATTTTGACAGTAGCTGATTTTACTCCAGTTTTAATTTTGCCAACATTATATACCCTTTAAAAACAAAGTAGCAGTAATTAACATGCTTCGAACAAACAAAAAATGCATTTGCAAGGAATGCCTCAGGGTAAGTTGTTTTTATCTTCCTAAAGTTTTGTATCTCTCTAGTAGTTGAAAACTACAGTCTGTAAAGGTGAGAAATGAGGAAAGCTAGTAGAGCAGAAGTTTATTATTTTATCATAGCCAACACTTCATCAAGACAATGAGGAATCATTGTTGCTGTTAAAGAAAAAAAGTGGCTTTATGTGCATCCTAACAGATTTTGCAGTGGTGTTCTATTCAAAATTATCTCACAGTTGGTTTACATACAGTTTTTGTACCAGTATTGAAGTGGTTTTACTCAAAGGGTTATACAAATATAGTCTCTAATTTGGATGAAGGTGCTTTATTTGAATATGTCATGTTCCTTTTCTCATGTGGGAGTTACCTTTGCCTTTGTGTGCACCTTTAGGGTCTTGTTACACATTACACTTGAGACTTGTTAAAATGCTAGTCTCCGAGCCTTCAAGCGGTAAAGCACGTGTTAAGTGCCATCATAATGTAGCAAAGTTAAGACTTTTCTGGCAAAGCGTACCTCCAGATCATATTACCTAATACATGTTGATGTCTGTCCACTCAGTGTCATAATACTATCAGGACACTCTGGTGCAGTGTGGAGGCTGGGGTGGACAAACAGCTGTTTGTCAGTTCCAGTCCCATAGCACACTGCCGTACGCTGCAGTTTTCAGTGGCTCTGGTACTTTGGATATGTTTTATTTAGATCAGTGTTGCTCAAATGTTGGGCCCCACAAGCTAGAAGAGGGATGCAGGGCTGGTCTGTTAGGCTTCAGCTGCCCCCTGTGCACCAGAGTCAGGCCTCATGCAACCGCCTCGTGGTGGAATCAGGTTCTATGCTGCCTTCACCCAGCCCTGCATACTGAGATCAGGCCCTGTGTCATCCCAAAATGGACTCCATTGAACTTGGATATTTTACTGTTAACTCATTTTTAATGGAAGTTTTGTTGGGTGGCTTAATTTTTGAAAAATAACAAGGGTCAATAGTGAAATAAAAGAAACATCAAAACATGCAGTGTGCAAGGTTGCAAAAGTCCCTGCTCCACACTCTGTCAGGTCATTAGAAAGTCTCTTATTTGTAAGGTCAGTTATATCTTCTCTCCCTGTGAAGATAAGGGTATGTATAAGCCTTACATTTAGAAAGACCTAACCCTGAGTCAGATTGACCAGGGTTCGGTTGGTCTAAATACCCACTTATGCGGGCATTTGCAGGGTTCAAATCAGCCGAAAAATGGCACATTCAGTCTAATTTAGTTCACATAGTTTAAGCCACCTACCCTTAGACCAGCCATAAAGATGGCATCCATAAATTACTCTTCTTATGCTTGCTTCATTAGGTTATAAAAAAGGCATAACAACATATCTGGTACCAGAACTTGTACATCTCTGTAATACTCACTGATGAGTCAAGAAATGACGTGTCAAGCCTTTGAGGGACTATAAACTGTGTCAAAACCTTCCATTGCCCATTTACTAATGCGATCTTCACAAAATGGATGGCATTAAAGTTAGACGGTATACTCCCTGGACTCTGATTAGTTAAAAGAGAGCATGCACTTTTTTCAGCAGCATAGTTGCTTCTTTTAAGAATTTTATGTTTTAAATTGGCTATTGTGTTTGCTTTTCTTGGTCATTAACCGTATTACAATGGTAGAAGCAAAGTACTGAGAGTGACTACCTCACTGAGTTGGATTTAATCACATCCTCTTCTTTCCCTCAGTCACCTCTGTAGTAACCTTAATTAAAACAGAGGTGCAGCACTACCAGTAAATTATCTTAACCCACTTGCCCAACAGAGATGTAAGAAAATATACCAGCCCCATTATCATCCAGGAGTAAAGGATTATAACATACATATACACAAAAAAAAAAACTCTGAAGCCATCTGGCAACTGAAGACAATTTTGCTACAGCAGGTCTTGCTAAAACATTTTTTTTCTGCTTTGCATAAAAATTTGTGAAATCCATTAAAAAGTGTTGTCAGCCTGGGTTATGTGTACCCCCAGGGGTACTTGGGAAGGCCCTATGGGGTACAGGCGGGGACAGAGCACTGCCACCCACCACTGCACACTGGTATAGCAAAGGAGCAGGGCCAGAGGGAAAGGGTGCAAGGGCAGTGGCGTCCCTGTGCAGGCTGGACAGGCACCACCCGGATGGCTGGACACAGAGGGGGAGGGAGGGAAAGAAGCTCAGAAGTGGCAGCTGCCACCACCACCCCACACTGCCACTGCTCTGCAACCGGCAGCATGCCACCACCACCACCTCCTCCCCATTCCTTGTTGTGCTGCCAGGGGTACACTTACTGAAAAAGGTTGAAAACCCCTGCACTAAAGCATAATTCTGTACTGGGTAGGTCTGCCTGGGCACAGGGTCTGGGGAAGAATTTTAAGGGGATGAAAAATCTCAAGTACCAGGGAACTTATATAAAATGTTATTAAATGACATGCAACTCAAAAACAACTTGTTATTATTACACACAAGAATTTTATTTTAGCGAAAGACCAAATCATTATATTGCTGTTACAGTCAACAAATAGGTATAGGGCTTTAATATCTGCACTGGACAGAACATAACAAAACAACTATAAAGGATAAAGGATGAGGGATAGAAAAGTAAATAGAAGTAATGAACTTGATTTTATAGTGAATTGCATCAGTTTTAAATATTGTTTTACTTGAGTGATTGCAGTAGAATCCATACATAATATAGTAAAGAATCCACCCTGCCTTTATTACAAACACATTTTGTTAATTGCTGTTCTAATTATTCATTATTAACCTTAATTTTTATGTTACATGATATAATTTGAGGGAACAAAAATTGAAGAGGAGGTCAGAAATGGAGGAGAGGATTGAAAAACAAAATTTAAAGTGTATAAAAACAGTCTGTGGAATAAGAGGGACAGAAAGTTCTACTCATCTTTATCCTGAGGATGTGTGCAATATTAAAATATGTGAAATGGCTAGCACAATGGTCAAGATGTATATTAGACAGTATTTCAGAACTAACCCTGTTCATTGTCATTGCTTTTACTACTAACTAGGTAAGAAATTAATCTGTATGGTTTATACTATTTATGATCAATACAGCTGGCTACCTTGGATGAATGTTGTTAAGAACCTTAATCTGCAGAATAAATTTCAGTGCTTCACCTAAACTGAAATCGACAGTTAATCTTTGATTTTTATCTGATCTTTCAGGCTGAGTTAGTAGTAGTGCTAATTACATCATTCAAATGGTTCTTTGACTTCTAAGTAGTAAGACTGCATGTGTATGTGAACTTAAATGAATAAATGATAGCAAGGAACCTCTCTCCTAGCAATAACATAAAATATGCACTTAACATTCTGTAAGTTTTTATGATCATTTGTTGTCAAAATTTCTTGGACTATTATTATATTTCAAAAAACTGTGCAATGTAATTAAGCATAAGTCTTGCTGCAAATAATTAAACTACTCAAGTTTCTCTTTTATTGCACCTTTAAATTATCTGGTTTTATATTTTGGGATGTAACTTGATTTGTTACCAAATTTGAAAGGATAACATATAGTTAATATTAGGTTTAAATTGATCTTTTTTCAAAATTGAGTTAAAAATGTATAAATTCCACCTCCCCTCCGCCTTCCCAGATCATAGTGTGTGAGATGAAACTTTTCCCAAAAAAATTCTTTCAATGACAGAAAAGGCACCACAGGCTCAGAAGTGCCCAGGATACGGAGATTAATATTTGGAGACATGTCTTGTTTCCCTTCTGGCTCAGTGTTGCAGTTCTGACTCTTAGAAAGGGAGTTGTAAGGGATTTCTCTTGGGCAGCACACCACATAACTTTTATTTCTTTTTGTCACTGCAGTCTTTCTTATTGTCAGATGACTCATAAAAGAACTGGTAATTTTAACTAGCTCCCTTTTCTTTTAGGTGCAACAATGAAAATGAATGGTACCAGATACATGAAAACATTATCCGCAAGTCCAGCACCAAATACACAGCACCCAGCTCAAACTATGGTAATTATTTTTATTTCTTTATTACTTGATTTCTTTATTTTGCTACAGTAACTGTTAAAGAGTTCTTAGATTAAACTAAGAATTTTATGTGACATGTTCCACATGATCTCCCGTCACACCTAGCCAAGTGCTCACTTTATTATTTGTGATGGATTTGGTACTTTTTCAGGTAAAACTTTATTGGGCTAGATCCTGTTTTCCTTAATTGGTATGTATGGAGCCATGTAACTGCAGTTTTGTGTAATTAGGCCCCTGACACATTATACTTAAGACTCAATTAACAGGTTAATTGTACCTTAAATAGTAACCACCCACACATGCAACTCAGTTTAAGGAGTGATGATGATGCAGTAAACAAGCCACGAAGTTATTCCACATATACTAGTTCATTTGTATCATGCCTTAAATTGAACATGTGGCTGGGACCTGTCAAGACCCCATGTGCCACCAAGCTAATGGCATACCTGGTTTCATAGCAGGGCATCAGACTATGGCAGCCCGAGGCTGGGCACCCATGTACTAGGAACTATATAGATCAGGTATGTATGTAAGGTCTGGTAAGTACCAAAATTATAGTTTCAGAAAAACCACAGTTAGCAGGTGTTAAATGCTGGGAGGCATGGTCGGCTGAGGATTGCCATATTTAGTTCAGGACTGTTCAACTTCAGTGGCCCCTGGGCTGCACAACACGCAAGACATATACTATAGGGCAGGCCTTCAGGGTCCCCCACACTTCCCCAGGCCTCCCCATCTTGAAATCCATTTTCTGTTCCTTGCTGTTTGGACAGTGTCAGTGCATAGTAGGGGTGTGCGAAATGGGTCATATTTGATTCGGATTCGGCCCAAATCGGAGACAGTGATTCAATTAGTTGATTCAGATCATAATCCCAATTCAATCAGCCAACTCCAAATCTAAAGATTCAATGCTGATTCAGTGAATCAGTGATATGGCCATAAACACAGCTTTATATGTTTTTTCTACATACCCTGAGGTACCAGGCAGCTCATGAATGCTGAGATGAAGGGAGCAGATGGAGCATCCCACAGGAGTGCAGGGGGTAATTCTGGTCCACTTCCAGATCCGCTGGCTTGGTGATTGGCTGCAGGGGGAGCCCAGGTGCCTCCGCAGACCAAGAAGGCACCAGCAGCCAAGCCGGGGGGCAGGTCCCCACACGCACCCCAGTGGACCCAGTAGTGGACCAGAAGAGCTTCTGGTTCACTTCCAGGTCTGCTGCCGAGTGCACTGGGGAGCCCCCCTGCACTCCTGTCAGGTGCTCCATCCGTCCCAGCATCTCAACATTCACGAGCCGCCCAGTACCTCGAGGTACGTAGAAAAAATATTTAAAGCTGTGTCTATGTCTGAATCATTGAATCTTTCCAAATCTCTCCAAAGAGATTTGGAAGGTTCCAATTCAATTCAGAGAGATTAAAGTGTCTCCTGATTCAAGTGGGTTCAGAGATTTGGCTGATGAATCAGGCTGAATATCCTCTGAATCAAATCAGAAACCAAAGCTTCACACAGCCCTCTGGGATCCCTCCCATATTCCCCATGGGGAGCCTGGGGGGTGGGGGGCCTTTCCTGGGCTTTCATCAATCCTGCTACTGTATGGGAGAGGTGACTGCAGGGGTCTGCAGGCTGCATACTGGTCCCTCACAGGCTGCCAGTTAGACAGCCCTGTTTTAGATGAATAGCCAGTGATTAAGACACATGTCTAGAGAACTGGAGTTCCAGGTTTTAAACTTCCTCTTACCCAGAAGTAGTTTGAACCTGCATCTGTTACTCCATAGCAGAGTGTTCTAACGAAAAGGCTACAGGTTATGTATTATCCAAACTTCTTTAGCTGTCCCTTAGAAGCTGAGCCCTGGGCAGTCAAGAGAGGGAGACATAAAGGGCCAGAGGGTATGGAGTTCAGTGAAATGAATGCTGCTCTGAACTGGCATAAGTGCCAAAAACTGAAGGTACATAGTTGCACACACGCCATTAAGTCATGTAAAATGAAATAACGTTTAGGCCACTGTGTTCAGTTTATAAGTAGAAGTATATCTCCTTTTAAGTCACACTGGGCATGTGAAAGCATATACATTTACTGCACAGTAATTTAGGTTACTGCGCAGTAACTGAAAATTACTATGCAGGATGGGCGTGCATCTACACATGCATGCCTGTACTGTGTAGTTACTATGAAAACTTGTGCTGACTTGGGCATAAATCTGATACCTGCATTATGCAGGTATCAAATTTACACCCAATTAGTCACTGCACATTAATGCATGTGTAGACACCTTACTGCACAATAACACTGTGTGTGTAGACTGATTTGGGATTAACTTTAGTCCCAAGTCAATCCAAACACAGCATTACTGCACTTTAACAGCTCCACGTGTAGACACCAACCTAAAAACTACTTAGTGTGCAGTAACTTACTGAGTTATGAGCAGTAAATTATTGAGTTACTGAACAGTAAATGCACATGTAGACATGCCCACTGACTGTTTACCATAGATATTCTCCTGCTCATGCAGTGTCAGTAATAAATGATCCCAGACATTACATTTTCTTCTTAGTAATTTTTATACATTTCTGCATTCCACAGGGCTGTGTTGCAGAGGCAGCTAGTGGCCTGCTCTAGTAATACCTTTCTGTGTGATTCTTCATTCATATTTGACTTTTACTGGGCATTTTTATATGCTTATGAAAGCCAGTAGCTAAGGAAAAGCCAGTAGCAATATTTTTAACTATCTGCATTAGCAAAACTATTCTATATGTCCATTGATAACAATATGTTTCTGGTTAAATGGTCCTATGCAGGCTCAGCAAGATATAGAAGATTTGCAAAGTAGTGAACAAAAAAAAAAAATCTCTCTTGATTATACTGGATCATAAAGCTTTCCTCCTTCATCAAGGAGTACCACTTCCATGAAACTTTCAGCAGTTACACACACCTAAGCTATGCTGATGTGAAGACACCGTAAATCTCTGTCTAGAAGGGAAGTGGAAATATAAATAAATAAATATTAAGTTTGCTTAAGATACTTATCTGAGTGGTCCAGAGAAATACCAGTGCATTCACACCTACAAATTAACTATCATGAAAGCTAGCTCTGATCATTTCAGTTCAGATTTGCTTCATAAATAGCTGGGTGGAATTATTGTCTTGACAGAGTTCATGTCATATTCAGAATTCAATTTTATTCTATTATTCAATTAAACATAAATTTAAACTATGGGGGAGAGCGAGCCCCTTCCCAGTGAGGAGCTGCGGGTTTGGGCTGCATGCAGCAGATCTGGGGTCTGGGGGCAGAGCCCTGAAAGCCCCTGCAGTGCCAAATCTCCACAGCCTCTGTGCCAGTCCCGCAGCGCAGCCTTGCCAGGAAGCCGTGATAGGCTCCTGCCCGTAGGTTACTCACCTCTCGCTGCTTCAGCTGCTGGGTGGGGGTGGGGACAGAGCCACCCCCTGCTGCTCACTCTGTGCCAGGGCAAGACACTGAGGAGGCTTATTTAGCCCCCACGTGTCCCCCTCCTCCCGAGCTTCATATGCAGCCTGGACCAGCAGACCCAATGGCCAGCAATTGATTAAGCCCCTTCCTGCTGAGAAGGGCTTGCTCCAAGCACAGAGGGGCTGCTCGCACTGCAGCCGGGTCTGACCGGCCTGATCTACCCGTCCTGGCTGCTCCTGCCCTGTGCTCAGAGGCAGCTCCCTGCCTTATTCAGCCGCTGTCTCTGAGGACAGGGCAGCAGCAGCTGGGCTGGGCCAGGCAGACCCTGCTGCAGTGGAGTGGCCTCTCTGTGCTCATTCTCCCTCAGTGTGACAGGGGCTGCCACCCCCATAAACAGCTCTGTCCCTCCTGCTGCAGCAGTGGGGAGAGGGCACAGCCAGGCAGGGCCCCTGGGGTGGGGCAGGGACTGGGTTATTTCTCTGGCCTCTGGCAGAGGGGACAGCAGGGGGCCTGTTCTGGGCAGGGAGCCACCCGGCTGCCAGTGGGGTAGTGGGGAAGCAAACCCTACTCCTTGTCCCCCTCTGCCTCAGGGGTCATGGTTCCCCCCTGCTGCAGCAGTGAGCAGGGAGTACAGGCATACCCGGCTCAGGTCCCTGCCAGTGACACAGGGAGGGGGAATAAAACCCCTCTCTGGCCAGACCCCTGCCACTGCTGGTCCCAGCTGAGGCTGCAGAGCAGAGGGGTGGGGACAGCCTGGCTGGACTGAAGCAGAGAGCCCTGCC
This sequence comes from Crocodylus siamensis, assembly GCF_052110815.1. NCBI lineage: Eukaryota > Metazoa > Chordata > Crocodylia > Crocodylidae > Crocodylus > Crocodylus siamensis. The sequence continues at coordinate 22,026,299 of NC_143405.1, read as the reverse complement.
CCTCCCAAACCAGAGAGCATGCCAGGATGCTGGGGGTGTCTGATTTAACTTAAACCAGCAAAGTGTCTAGGACGGACGTTGCATAAACTGGTTTGAGCCAAATCCATTAAGTCTTATACTCCATTCAACCACACTTATCTCAAACCAGTTTCAGCCATTTTCAAACTGGTTTATGTACACTGAATGTCTGTTCTGTTACAGGTTTAAACCAGTTTCTCATCACTTAAGCCAGTTTATGCCTAATGTGTGTCCCTTGCATTATAGAATAGATAACTGAGAGGGGGATATAAAAGGGGTCTGTAAAATCATAAATGGCGTGAAGAAAGACTAGGTATTTGCTGTCTTTCACAATACTAGCACTGTGAGACATGCAATGAAATTATTAGGTAGCAGTTTTAAAACATGTGAAAGGAAGTTCTTTTTCACACAGCATGTAACTGACTTGTGGAACTCATTGCACAAGCAAGATGTTGTAGAGGCTGCTAATCAAATCAGACTCAAAAAGGGATTGGAGAGATTCATGCCTCAGTAGCAAAAGTTTGGGTGAGTCAAGGGGTATAAGCCCTTGGTGTTACCTAAGGGGGGCACCTCACACTCCTCTCCCCTACACATACAACACACACCTTCACTGCAGGAAGGAGGGCAGATTAGCAGGGGCAGCATGCAGTACAGAAGCAGTGGTCAGAGGTTTGCTGCTCTTTGTGGGGGTGAGGTCACCTCCTTTTTCTGTCACTGAAGTTTGATGATTCAGTGATCACTTGACACGCGTCTTGGTGGCAAAAAAAGGAGGCGATAAACCCCCACCTGCGGCCCTGAGCTTCCAGCTGCTGCCCATGCTCCATGCGCTGACACCACGCAGGGCACAGTACCGGGCAATTACGCCTCTGTCATGCAGGATAGGTTAATCAGTGGGCTGCAGCTTCCAAATCAGGACCTTCTAGGCCTCCGAATGCTGGAAGCTATAAGGGAAAAAGGGCAGAAACAGAACAGTCAAGGTAAACGCTGTATAAATACTCTCTCCCTTAGCATTCGCTTTCTTCCATTGTGAGGTGAAGGATACTGAACTAGACAGATCTGTAGTCTGAACCAGAGTGGTATTTCTTATGTTCTTGATATATAAATAGAAAAGCAATTAGAGGAATAACTATGTAGACAGCTGAGCTGAAATTAATAATATAATTGATCCCAGTCCGGTTATTCAGTGTTGGAAAATACAGAGAGGCATCTAAAGACAGGAAATTACTGACCCATCTTACTTCTTGGTCCAGAGCTTGCAGTCTGTTTGACCAGTTACTTATGCTAGGACAGTACTAAGTACAAAAGGGAATGTTATTATAGATCATCAGTATCACATCAGGTAGTTAGAGACAAATTTAGAAAATGAGCTTTATTATTGTTTTATGGTGTTAGGTTAGATTAAAGACACTTTGGGGAAATCCCACAGTATTCCTCAATATGGTAATTAAGATAAAAACTTGCATTATTACTGACCAGTGTATTGTAGCCTGCTATATACCAGGTAAGAAATACTGTCTTCTAACTGATTTACTATCATGCTATAACATATCTTCCAAGTTTAGTTTTGTAATCCAAATTCACAGTCGTTTACATTACACTCCTAGCTGTTTCTTTTAGATATATGAAATCTAGGGTGAACATGTCTCATATCTGGAAAAAAATATGCGAGAGGCAAGGATTTCAGTGAGCGATATCTTTTATTGGATCAACTGCATGGTTGGGATAAACTTAGACTTCTGACTTGAAGAATGATGTATTGTATTTGAAAGCTTGTCTGTCACCCACAGAAATCCTTGCCTCTCCCATATACTTGTAATAAATGAACTTAATGTAAGAAATTATTTTCCATACATGCCTTCTGTGGACTGAATTTACGCTCTTGGGTCTGGAAAAATAAATGATTTTTTTTTTGTAGGGCTTATCATTTCTCTACAGCTCCTTCGTGGGGACATGGAGCAGATTCGAAGGGAAAACCCCATGATCTTTAACAGAGGCATAGCTATTACCAGAAAACTGGGTTTTCCTGATGTCATAATGCCAGGTAAGCAAAGCACCTCTATCTGTAAAATGGAGATACTGCTATTCACACTTTTCCCTTAACAATCATAATTGGGATGGTAACTTCACTCAAGGAAAGACAATAATATAAGAGTTGCCTTATTTCCAACCTGGAAATTCTAGATTGCATTTAAGCACATCTGTTGCTAATTAGAAATATTTTTATTGAACCAGTATAAAATAATAAGAGAATGTATTGAATAGGTATATGTAACATGTTTAACTCCTTTTTCCCATAATTGAGGGAAAGAGCCTGGTTTCTACTTTGTCAGGCTGATTTACACGTTTCATATGACCCTTCAGCATTGCTTTACACCATGCAGGCTGAAAATCTGGTCTAGCTGACTTAATTCCCTAGATAGCTCAGTATACCTAATCCCTGCAACAGTTGTTGTGTCCAGAGCTCTGCTACATTTTGGCTGTCCCCACTTGGAGTAGCCAGTCGGGGTCACTGACAAAATTAAAGACCCCAAACTGTTCTGAGTCCATTTGGAGGCCAAGCAATGATTTTGTTAGTACTGTACTAGGATTGGTTGATGTAAAGGCTGGCATTGCACAGCCTAATTTATATAGAGTAGTGAGAACCTGGTGTAGTAACTGACAAACATAGACAATACTTGAAATGTCACCTCTGTATATTAAATTCAGGTTCAAATGGAACTTTTTAAAAACTGGGAAATTTTGCTCAAGCATGTTGGGGGCAAATGTGGAAAATAATCTGTTTTCCATCAATACTGGGTACTAGTGCAACTAACTCTGAGAAATTTTGTAAAAACCATTGTGAGAAGCAGAGATTAGGTAAGAAGTGTTTTAAGAAGTGTTTTTAGAAAATAAACTGTGAGTGATATGATTGGAAGGTTAGAATTGCATGCATTTTATTATTAATACTCCTGAAAATACCAAGTTTTTTTGCATTGAGCATATATATAGCAGCTTCACACTTTTAAGGTAAAGCAAACTAAAGAGAACAGATGCAAAATTGCATCTTAGAATGCATTTAATGCTTGAATATAATAAACTATTTCAGTTGATCACACCCAATTTTCTTTAAAATTCAATGCTTAAATCCATATGTAGACACTGATTTAAGTGAACTGAGTCTGCTTGAAGAGCTATTTATATATGCCCCTTACACACACACACACACACACACACACACACACACACACACACACACTTTTTATATGTGGAGCTGTACTTCAGTTTCTTCAGATCCTTGAAGGGTATTGGCTCAAAGAATATCTTTGTAAAGTTTCTTTCATTAATTTTGTTCCATCTAGTTTCCAGTTCTGTGTGCTGGTGCAAGTACTGTGTTGCCACATTGCCTTGGCCTTCCTTACCTCTCTTCTTTCTGGCAGTTTGCTTGCCTCAGGATGTAGACAGAGCAGTCTTCATGCAATGGATGTTTATAATCTAAGGTTCAGGGGTTCTTTAAATGGGACTAACCAATCTACAAATCATCTAGACTTTTTATAGTATATGGGGATAAGTCTAGAGGTCAATCCAAGGTCAATTCAGAACATAGATTAAGTTATGGGTACGATATTATGACCTTGTTGGTATTCGACAATTCAGAGGCACTGGGCCCATTTAATCTGATTTAAAGCATGTTCCACAGCATGCGTTTGCAATATTTCTATCACTGAAATATGCCAGACTACTACTTGAAGCTGCATATATATCTAGATAATCTTTATTCAGTAGTACTCTCTTGACTCAACCTTTAGATCAGTGCCTAACTCAAAAGACCCCATCCTGCAATCAGTTTTCAACTACACAATATTCCACAGAGATCTCTCTTGTGGGTATCTTTTCTTAAAGGAGAAAAAACACTTATGTAGCATAGCATTTGTGGTTCTTTGAGAGGATTATTTTTATGGATTCAAGCTTGTGTGTCATGGATGTATGCCTCCCTCTTGTGTGGATCCAAGCTCCATGCTGCCCTGGTGACACACCCCCTGCCCACCCTGCAGCAGTAAGGGGCACAATCCTATGCTGCTACCCCCAGTGCTGCTGGGTGGGAAGAGGGTACCTCGTCAGGGCAACACAGGGCTTGCAGCCTGCAAGGAACTTTCCTGCCCAGTCATGCTCTGCCCTGCCATGCTAGGTCCCACCCACTGTGCTGTGGAGGCCCCAGGGGGTGGGCAGCAGGGTGGGGAGCTCAAGCCCGCAATGGGCACCCTGCACCCGCACCCTCCCTGCACACAGATCTGGGGAACATGAGTCCCCCACTACCCCCTGAGAGTGTTCACAGTGGCAGGGAGCCAACCCTGGCCCCCAATGAGCCACCCACAGCCCTGTCCTGCTCCCTGCCAGGGCCCTGCGGCCATGCGTTTCAGCCCCCAGCCCCAAGCTCCACCCGCTGCCCGGCTAAGCAGCAGCCCCAGCCCAACTCTTTCCCTCCCTCCCTATGGGGGCCTCAATCCCCCATCTCCCCCTGCCAGACATACCTGCAGAAGCTGCTCTCTATACATGCACATGGCACCCCTACCTGACTGCCCTCCTCCCACTCCCACCAGCCCCTTGCAGGCTGGAACTCTGCCCACCTGCAGAGAGCTCTTTGCAAAGGTGGAAAATCCATGTGTTTCTCCATTCATAGAATCATAGAACCAGAAGAAACCTACAAGATCATCAAGTCTGGTCCCCTGCCATGGGCAGGAATTTATTGGACTCAGACAACCTAGACAAAGTGCCTGTACAGCCTCATCTTGAACACCTCCAAGGAGGGTGACTGCACCATCTCTGCTGGGAATGTGTTCCAGATTCTGGGGACCCTTGCAGCAAAGAAGTTTTTCTTATGTCTAGCCTGAATTCACCCTCTATTCATTTATGCCCTGGTCCTTGTCCTTCCTTGAGGTGCCTTCCTGAAGAGTTGCTCCCCAAGTTGTTGATGCTCACCCCTGGCTTACTTGTGGGTGGCCATCAAGTCACCTCTCAGCCTTCTCTTACTCAGACTGAACAGGCCCGGTTCCCAGAGTCTTTCCTCATAGGGCCTATCCTCCATGCCCTTAGTCATAGGTGGCCCTTCTTTGTACTCTCTCAAGCTTATCCACATCCTTCTTGAAGTGCGGTGCCCAGAACTGGCTCATAATCAGCTTATTGTCCACTGTAACTTCCAGGTTCTTTTCTGCAGAGCTGCTGCCCAGACAATCAAACTCCAGCCTGCACTGGGCACAGGATTGTTCCATCCTAAGTGCAGGACTTTGCACTTGTCCTTGTTGCACCTCATGAGATTTCTTTTGGCCCAATCCTCCAATTTATCTAGGTACCTCTAAATCCTAGCCCTACCCTCCAGTGTATCTACTACCCCCTGCCAGCTTGGTATCACCTGCAAACTTGCTGAGGGTGCACTCTATGCCATCTTCCAGGTCACTGACGAAGACATTGAACAAAACCTGCCCCAGGACCAACCCTGGGGGCATTCCACTTGATACCAGTTGCCAGCTTGACATCAAGCCATTGATTAGTACTCCCAAGCCCAATGCTCCAGCCAGTTTTCTATCGACCATACAGTCCATTCATCTAGCCTGTACTTCCTTAGCTTGCCTGGAAGAATGTTGTGGGAAACTATATCAAAATCTTTGCTACATCCACCAGTCTCCCCACATCTACAGAGCCAGTCATCTCATCCTACAAGGCAATCAAGTTGGTCAGGCATAATTTGCCCTTGTTGAATCCATGCTAACTGTTCCTAATCATCTTTTTCTCCACATGGTGAACTACTGCACTGCATATACTTTTATTTCCTCTTCACCCCTGCAGCTTAGCTGCACTTTTCTTTCCCATTTCCAATTATTCCTGTTTCTTCACCAATCTTAAATGTCTGGCAAACATCACCAAACAGTTCACTCAGAATCCCTCTGTTGTCCTCCCCTTAGCCTGTTGCCTACGATTAGTGTGGCCCTACACTCAATGAGGTGGAGCTGGACCAGGTTGTGGCATATACATTTTTGGAGGATCCCAGGATTTATGACAAGAACATCCAATTCCAAACATCAGTGGGATCTAAGTAGCACATGGATCCTTTGTGGGTGGTATCCTGAGTAGACACACATACTGAGCAGTGCTAAACTGTGGAGTCACCATGGCTTAAAATGCTATTGACTGCTGGGACCCAGCCCAATGAATCATTTGGTAAATCATGAGCAACAGTTTCAAGAAAGATAGATAAAATGTATCAATTCTGAATGAGTTAAATCTCGGTATTGTGTGCATTTTTATAGCTATGTTTATTTCAAGGCCAGTATTTTTTAATTTGTTCCTTACTTCCATGTGCTTAGTGAGATTAGGGTCTGACAGTAAGGAAGGGGGGAAGAGAATGCAGGGGGAAGAACTTTGGGGGAGGTGAAGTGCAAGGGGGCTTCATGACCCTCTTCCCCCCCCCCCCCAGATTTATTTTTCCTCTTGTAGCAGTGGGAAGGGGACAAATTCAAGACAAACCTCCAATTATTTGATTCTATACCTGGAAAGTTATAACAAATTTATAATTTTTCCATTTATTGAATCTAATTTTTGGGATGTTACCATATAATCAGAGTTGTCATACCTTCAAGTAAATACAGTACGTGCCTAACTCTAGGTAAACATATTTGAAAAATTTAGCTCAGGAATTTCAGAGGTGGAGAAATGTCCCTAATAATTAATGGAGCAGTGGCAGTCTGTCAAATCTACAGATTTTTCATTCTCAGACAAAGGCTAAATATTAAAGAAAACTTGCTCACAATTGAATTGGAGTAGGAAGAAAGAGGCAAGCATAAATGGTGGACAGTCCAAACAACTCAATTTATCTTGACAGCACTCCAACATGGAAATTTAAGTGTGTTAAAATAAAAGGAAATTGTGGTGATCTGGCAGGTTAGTGTTCTTTCCCTTCTTCTGTGGAGATGTGTTCATTCATATTCCACTATAACTGAAAATATTTTATCTCATTTAGTCCCTAGCAGGTATCTGTCCACCTCTTTCAACCATCAGACTATTGACACACTTGTAGCCTCAGTTTACAAGAATTCCAACATTAACATAATTGAAATAGAAAAAATGCAGTTTAAATTAATTTACCATAATTCTGAGAATAAAGACTGTACATCTATTTATGATATACCTGCTTTCACCCATTGTTATCCTGTCAAATTTAAACATTGTTTCCTAAAAAAAAATCTTTGTATTTTTGTTGATTTAGAAAAAAATAATTGGTAAAGAAATGAAAACTTGTTAGGTAGTTTTGACATTTTCACGTGTTTCCACTTTCTCAGCATTCTTGTTCAGACTGCTTCCTCCTCGTTTTACTTCAAAGCTGTCTTTCTCCCTTTAAAGTTGAGTTGCTAAATCCTATTTCACCTTCACACCACACATCTAAGTAACGCTTACGTAACCATGCAAGTACAGTTTTTGGCTCTCCTCATGGACCACACATCTTCGCCGTGTGGCTGCCCAATGGGTCAGCTTCAGGAGAACGGTTAAAGAGTGCTTTGGGCATTACCTAGCCTGTGACCTGCTGGTTAGAGCACTCTACCCTGAAGCCTCTCTGAGTGAGGTGGTTGTAAAACCTGGGTCTTCTGCTCCCTGAACTAGTGTCCTAGACTATTGGGCTAAAAGGTGAAAGGGCCTTCCTCCTCCATAGTACTTCCAGTATTACATACCTACCTAGGCAATCCTATTCTGTCATAGGTGGAAACAGAAAGCAAACTGTGCATAAATGACAAAAAATGCAGTTATGTGGCTACGTAAGTCCCTGTTAGGCACATAAAAGTGAAATAACATTTAGCCCAGGATTTCTCATCCTTGAAACAACTAATTGTTAGCTCAGAAGTTGAGTTCTGAATTTCCCTTTGAATTTGGGTAAAGATTTTCAAAACAGGGCCAAAAGAGGATGATTTGCTGAATAACCATAGAGGATGTCATTCAATATTGCTCATATTCACTAATTAGCTGGCTAAGCCAAAAACTATCAGAAGAGATCAGATAACTTCAGCATATTCAAACTCAGTTTTTAGCATTCTTTTCTCTTCCTTTTTATGAGCAGTTCCTTACAGCTGCAGACATTTAACCATTAAAATTCTGTGGCATCCAGTTTTTAAACAGTTCACTGATCCCAACCTCACTTTTTTAATGACAGTGCAGTGGATCTTACAGTAAGCCCTTCACCTACCCCTCCCCTCATCCCATAGACCCGACCTAACATGACTGATATACAGAAGTCATTAAGAAACAGAAGGAAATAGAGCCAGTCTCTATGTGCTTATGTACTGCGTACTTGCAGACTATTGATAAAACCACTTCGTTTAACTATGCCTGTTTCAGTTTTTAAACTTACAAATTCTAAGCTTTACATTGTATTGTGAACTAAGAAGACAAGCATGTTCTTCTGTGTCCTTGTGAATTAGAAGGGATTCAGTCAAACCAGCCTTACAAGTTTTTCTTTCTAAATTGCTATTAGATTTAAGAACATCCATTTAATCCTGACAATAATTTTACCTTTCCCCAGAGATAAAAGCAATGAGGCATGTGCTGCTTGCCTTTTGGATTGCAACTTTATTTGTATACAGAACTTGCTGATCAGAAATCTATTGCATAGGCATGGCGTTTGTCAGTTTCCCAAAGGACATCCCTTCCCTCCCCCATGTGCTGATAAGTATTCTGTCTTTTACTTTGAACCTCTGATGAAAAGTGCATGCTTCATCTTTTACTTGTGAGTGATGTTTCTTTCTCTTTTTTTCTCTCTCTTGTCTTAATTTTCCTGGTGCCTCTCTCTTTACTTTCCCTTCATACTCTCCCTTTCTTTCTGATGCAGAGATGAAGATAGTTGGGTGTAAGTTTCTGCTTTTCTGTGTAATGTCTGCTTATTGCTTGCTTTTCCCATCTTCATGTTTTTCATGGAATGTTGGGGATTGGTAAAGGTAACAAACCATAAAAAACATTGTAGGGAAGCTTTGGTAGCGGAGGGGCATATACAGTATATAGTGCGTTATTAGTCTCTCTTCACACTGAAGTATTCCAGACAGATTTGCTTGCTATAGCATTATGAATCAGTGTCACAACTGGGAAGTGCTTGGGTATCAGTCCTTTGAGGCCAGGTACAGACATTACACTTTTACAAGTATAAGTGATTGGAAACTGGTCTGTACCTATAACAGAACAGAAGTTCGGCACACAAAACTGGTCCGTAACCATAAGAGAACAGAAGTTTGGTGCACTCAGACTGGTTTAAAAATGGCAGAACCCAGTCTAAGATTTGCCTCCCCCCACACCCCCTTCCCAAAGGGTGAATGCGTGTTCTGTTCACAACTGATCTAGACTACGCCACTCAAAGAAAACTGTGTCACTTAGATTGATTCCGCCTTGGGCTTTTTAAATGTCTGTACCTAGCCTGAATGTCCACTAAGTCATGGCAAGGAAAACATAAATAATGGGATAGAGCAAAACTTGTCGGCTTCTCACAGAACACTTATGGTAGGAGTGTTAGCAAGTCTAAAAATGGAAAATGATGTACAATGAATGTTTTGGAAAAAATGAAGACTAATTACTGTCAATAATCAATGAAGAGAAAATAAGAAAGAGGTCTAAGATGGGGCAGAGAAAATTTAGGCAAAGTATTAAGAAAAATCTGTTAAAAAATGGATTGAGTTATGAAGGGAATTTCTGGAATTACTAAAACAGAAGATATTCCAGTACTAAATAAAATTTTTCTGTCCAGTACAGTAGGAGTAATGAAATGTATTCATGCAAAGGTGTATACTGGGCCATCCACTAATGTGTCTTACCCCCTCTAAAGATTGCATGATTCTACCAGTATGAAAAAGAAATCTTACTGAAACAGAGAGAGTAGAGGCAACATTTCTTCTGGTGAATTTAGGTGCAAAACCATGACAATGTGAATATAAATATTTTTTTGTGTTTGTCGCTGAATTTATCAGTGTAAAAATATTTTATTAATTCATTTGAATCCACAGAGGTCCACCGGTGTTTTCTCAGATAGTAGGTTAGTGTGACATTATCGGTCTCTCATATCACTCCGTTCAGAGGAGGGAAAAATACATTCTGACTGTTCTCTTCCCCAAAATATCATGAAGGGTTAAACTCACCTAGTTTTCTCATTTAGAAGAATGTATTTAATTTAACTTTTTTTTTATTATCCCACTATTGGTACTGTGATATAAGTGTATAATAATAATTATAATAATAATAATAAATAAAATATTGTGGCTTCCTTACTATTATCATGTTTTTTCCATTAACTTTTAATATAATCACTTGCTCATTTCAAGGAAAGAGGTAGGGTCTATGTCTTGTTTACAAGATGACAAATTACATTACAAATACTTTAATGCCTCTTTCAGTGGTAGAGCAGTTTTAAAAAGCCTTTGATATAAATATGAATCAATAGACGCTTAATATATTTTCAGTGGTTATTAAAAGCACGACAAAAGTTAAAAACCATAAAATATAGGATATTGCAAAGGAGAAACTTTTACTTCAGTTTCCTATGGAGCAGAGTTAATTATGATTATTAAAAGAAAAAAATCAATGAAAAAAATACATGATTTAAGATCATACTGCTGACCGTGGACTTACTCAAAGAAGAAGGTACCATACAAAGTAAAGATGACAAAATCAATCTATCTGAGATCACACTCCAGTTATGAGCCTTTTCAGATCAATACAATGTAATATCTTGGAAAAGTACTGCAGAAGCTAAGGTTCTGTATGACAGATAATAGTGGGGCTGTCCAGCAAAGATATGCTTGCTAAGCAAGTTTCAGATTTAACACAGGCATTTCAGGCATTTGGAGAGCTTGGCCATCATTACCGCTAAGAACTGGAATCAGTTTGTATCATTGGTGCTCAACCTCTTTGCTGCATGAGTCAAATGGGCAGTGCTCAGTCCCTCCATGGGCCAGAGCCAGGCAGTGGGCCTGATCTGTGCACAGGGCTGCTGGGGCAAGGCCCAATCTGGCTGTGTGTAAGGGGTGTGGGATAGCCTGACTGATATGGTTGCATGAGGGGAAGGGGGCATGGCCCAGCCCCATTCTCGCCATGCAGTGGGAAAAGGGCCATGGTCCAGCCCTGACCTGGCTGTGTCGGGCTTGGGAATTTGGCAGAGGAGGAGGGGTGGCAGTATTAATTATGACTGCTCCCCCACCACCAAATTTCCTGACCTGTGGGAAGCCCTATGGGCTGGATGCCGTGGCTCTATGGGCCAGATTTGACCATGGCTCAGGTTGAGCACCCCTGATTTAGATAATGCACATGGTACATGCTTTTTGTAATATTATTCCTACAGGGTACATTCATATGTTTGCTGCATCTGGTCTAGATTTAGACAGCTTACTTCAAGCCATCTAAGTCTAGACTAGGAGCGCCAGGAGCAGCATGGGTATCTTGAGATAAGTAATTCATGGTGCAGGGTGGGATGGCAGTCTAGAAAGACTGGTGGGTCTGCAGGGACATTAGTGGGTCCAGGGGGGCGTTGCCTGGTCTGAAGGTGAGGGGGAAGGCTAGGGGGCTAAAACTAGCCCAGTCAGGCTGGGGTGTAAGAACAGCACAGCCCCAGGACTGTGCTGTGAAGGTGTGCAGGCGTTTGCTAGATCAGGTTAACTGCTTCATAGATTGGGCTAATGCTTTCTAGATCCAAGTTAGTTTACCTCCTGAGGTGAACTAACTTAGGGTACGCAATTTTATTTATTTATTTTTGCCAATTTAAACCCTACAGTCACCTGCACGAGTGGGCATTTAGATCAACCTACCCTAGGTTAGATCAATCTAAATGTAACATGTGTACATACCCTTAAATGTTATAGTTTAAACTTATTAAAATGTATTAGTATGGTGGACTGAGTCCCTTAAAATTTTAGGACCTTAGGGAGCAGAGCATCAGCTGATTTAAATTCAATAATGCCATCAAGGGCAGCTGTTTTGTTTCAGATCCAGAAACTGTTTTGTTTTAGCTCTGCTTTGATTGCCCTGAACTTTTAAACCCTCAAGGTGTAGCAGACATTCTTTTAGAGAGTAAAGGTTCAGTACAGTAAAATATTGATAATTCCAAGGTGCTGAATACTGTGGACTTCAGATGGAGCTGAGTGTGCTCCATACAGCGCAGGTTAGGTCCTACACAGGGCCATTTCAGGAGTTTGATTGAATCAGACCTGAATTTTACATGCATATAATCCCTTCTTTTTTTTATAGCTCCTGAGAGAGTAGATTTTTATTTTTTTTTAAAGATCCTATAAACACTGCCTGGATAAGTAGTGTTTATTACTGGACTGTTTCTAAATTACTTTGCAGAGTGGACACATCTAAGATACCTATATCAGTTAGACTGACCTGCTGTTTTTCCCCAAATGTGCACTGAAATTTTAAACCTATTTTACAAGGCTTAAAAATTTGAGAAAGCTGCCTACTTAGTAAACATATGGATGAGTCAGGATTTTAGGATTTTATTTGCAGCTGTCTCAAATTTTCTTTATGACCTTGAAAAAGTCATGCAACTTCTCTTTTTCTCAATTTTACCATTTGTAAAAAGGGAAAATGGCCATTCCTTTCCTTAAGGGCCCAAGGATAGTTAAAGTGGGTTTAAATTATTTAATTTAAAGTGCTGCAGAAGTGCAGATGACATTGTGAGCAAAACATCTTGGTCAGCCACTTATGTAGAGAACAAACAAATCTCTTCAATGAAAATTTCCTATATACTTTTCATACATGGCAATTAACACTAAACGGGAATGGTTCGCGTTTGAAGATATCGTCAACTTCAAGCTTTTAAAACAAAAAGATGAATACCAGCAATTTTCAACAGTCCTGCAATGCATTTCTCAATTTCTGGGACTTAGACAAGCAAGCATACATGTATATAACAACCATGCAATTAAAGGCCAACTGTTATTGTCAATTATCCTTAAAGTGGTTTTAAATTACAATATAAAAGGTTCATTTTCACACATACAGTTGTCAAAGCTAGGTAGTTTTACTGCTTGGTTGGTGTTTGTTTTCTGGACTAGAGGCTTCATAAATAGAGAAATGATTCAAGTGGAAGAGGAAAGGGAGATACTGGATATGCCTTTTTGACAGAATATAGAGTATAATTTGGGTTTATATAGGATTCTTCATGCTCAAAGCATTTCACAGAGAAATAAATGGCACTAAGTGGCTAAGTGAATACTGCAAACATTAAATGCACAGTCATACTCATCTAGTTTTGGAAGGGTTTGGGGGCTTTTTTGAGAAAAGAAACTTGAGCAAAAATGCCAGTGTTCCTTTTTTGAAAATTGTTACTAGATTTTTTCATTACAGCATTGACTATTAACCAGAGTGAAAACACTTCAATTGAAACTGTTGTGTGAAAGCAACTACAATGTTTTAACAGGCAACTACCTAGTTGCAATTTAATCTGATTTTCTGAGATGCAGTGTTCATGTGAAACAGTCTTTGTAAGTTTCCATAGTGTGCTGTTCTCTGAAAACCATGAGTTGAGAAATTCATGAGTTATAGTTACTTCAGGAAAACACTACTATTTGTACAGTAGTTTGCAACACAGAAGGAATAGGTTGATTTGTCAGACAACTCTTTTATATTTATTTATTTGTTATAGAGAGGGTTTTTGTTTTGGGGGGTTGTTTGTTTTTTTTTACAAAGGAGGAATTTCTGAATTAAAGAATAAGAGTTCTATCAAACAGGCCCTTTTGTTTGGAAACCAATGGTCAGTCTGCATAAAAGTTGACTTGCATCATTTCCTGATATCATTGGCCAAACTTTTGTTTAGTCGCATGCAAATTACACTATCATATCTGTATACACATTTGTTGTAGGATATCATCTTTGGCTTTCTAAGTGTAATGAATGAACACAGAGCCATCCTGCTCTGGGCCCCGCCAGCACTGACCCTGGGACACCAGCGTGGGCCACGCACTCCCACCAAGCTGTTACTGCGCTCCATGCACCCGCTCACTGCCACTGCCCCCCACCTGCCACAGCCATTTGCCTACTGCTGCCACTACTCCCCTCCACACCTCCCCCCCGCCAATCACTATGGCACCACGTGGTTCCCAGCTGGAGCACCGGACTGCAGGATGCAGCAGGAGCCGGCCTGGTCCCTGCAATACTTGGCTACCTCCATGCAGTGCCAGCCAGGCCAGGCCAGCTCCTGCTGCATCCAGCAGTCTCAGGTGTGCAGCTGCGACTTGGTGCTGGAGCAGCAAGCAGCAAGGGGATGGGAAGCCGCCCTCAATGGCTTGCCAAAACTTGCTAAGTGGCCCTCTGCCTAAAATAATTGTCCGCCCCTGCATTAATTGCATTAACATGTGGCCAGGTAACAACTTAAGACATGATTCTGGTTAATCACATCATAAATGTAACATGCTTAGTGCTCCTGTGTTTAAAGGCCTTCTTTCGATAGCTACCATTTCATAAAAATGTGATCCCCAAATCTGAGTGGGCCCAGAAATGGCCAACTAATATTTTATTACGACCTACTATTCTTATGATAATATAATTCTTTTCACCATTAAACTGAAAAGCTTCATCTTGGGCACATTCACATGAGACACTTACTGCACAGTAGAGGTAATTACTGCATAGTAAGCTTCATTCTCTACATGTGCTGACCCTTACTGCACAGTAATTTGCTGTACACAGCAGTTAATTTGCTACCTTCAAATGTAAGGAGCAAATTAACTGCTGAGTAATTACTGAGCAGTATGACACATGTGGAAAGCCAACTAGGAGCAAATTTGCTCCCAATCAGGTGGGCAGCAGGGAGTGGGAGATTGTCCCTGCCCAGTTTCTGGTGGCAGAGCCTGCCCCAGCAGCAGGCAGCTCCCAGGGGCAGGAAGCAATGTCCCCCTGCCCTGGCAGCAGGGGACTGGGAGATTGTGGAGCTGGGAACGATCATGGAGCTGGGAACTCCCTGCATGGGAAGAGTTCCTTGGCCAGCCTGCAGCTGGCTGGGAGCTACCCCAGACTGGGACAGTTCCTGGCCAGCCCTAGGCTGCACAGGGAAATCTGCACATGCAGCCTGGAGGTAGCTGGGAGCTGTCCCATTTTGGGCAGTTCCCAGCCAGCTCCAGGCTGCACATGCAGACTTCTCTGTAAAGCCTGGGGCTGACCAGGAACTGTCCTGGTCGAGGGCAGGTCTCAGCCCCACAGATTTTTCCCAGCCCTGTGCCCCAAACAGGCATTTCAGGCACAGGGCTTGGAAAGAGCTGTGGGAGAGGGGCAGGTCCCAGCCCTTTGCCCTGATCCTCCAGTGTAGCAGCTAGCAGTGAACCCTTGTCTTGGCGGGAAATCCCTGTCCAGCTGGGGGCTCACTGCTAGCTGCCCCACTAGTGGTTTGGGGCAGGAGGCTGGGACCTGCCCGTCCCCTACAGCTTTCCAAGCCCCATGCCTCCAATCAGGGAGCAGGGCCAGGAATACCCTGCTGCCAGGGCAGGGGGACATTGTCCCTGCCCGGCCTCTGCCCCTTGAGCCAGCCCTGGCAGCAGGCAACTCCCAGGGCAGGGAACAATCTTCCAGCCCCTGCCAGGAGACAGCTGTCTCTTGCCCCTGTGCCCCCTACGAGCCCCTGGACTAGCACTCCCTGAGCTTGGTGGTGTACCCTCTGCAAAAAAAAGTGCCATTGACACTGCCAGTGGCCCCTGTGGGCAGTCGCTGCTCACCACACCCCATGCTGCCTCACTGCCAACACCACTGGCGGCGTCTACAGGCAGTACCCAATTGCTACTGGCCACTGTTGACACTGCCGGGGGCATCTGCAGGTGGTCACCAACTGCCGGTTAGTACTGGCTGTCCCCCCACAACAAAGACATGAAAATGCTTAATGCATTTCTAGTCAGTCTCATTGCTCAAAATGCAGACCATGATACCCATATTCCTTCTATGGATGCATCCACACATGCAGGCATGTGTGTTTACAGCAGCTAAAATAGAAATGGCACAAATAGAAGCCCCTCCCCTTGCGGCTGACACTTCCACAGCTGCCTGTGGAAGCTCCCTGATTGCTGTCGCCACACCCCCGCTATCAACACTGCCACGGGGGGTTGCCATGCTTCCCCAGCTTCCAGGGGCATGCAGTGTTCATGCCCGCATATGTAGATGCCTGCCCAGGGTGGGTTTACTTTACAGTAATTTACTCTGAAGTAAACACACCCTGCAGCATTTGCACATGTAGATACACCCTTTGCACCCTAACCTCCAGATTTTGGAATAATTCCATTCCTTACAATGGTTTCCCAGTAGAACAAACTTAGCCTTTAACCTTCCTGAAGTTGATATGTTCAGTCTCATATCCTTACTTTGAATAAAAAACTTATTTTCAGAAAGGTCCAGTTTTCTTCTGCAAGGATATTAGAGACCATAAGGCATTTTTATAAAAGTAGTTAGGCTTGTATGCTTGACTAAAATGCCCTCTCCCCTCATTCTTGTGCATGATGTCAATCAAATGTTCTTTTAGCTATTTTTTTCCTTTGAAATATACACATATTTTATTGATGAAGCAATTTCCCTTTAGAAAAGGAAATTGTGATGTTAAATTTTATATAAATATCAATGGTTACTAAATCAGCTTAGGAACCAACTTAGAACTCTGGACTGCCAGGGTTAGCATTCAGATCCACAACCAGCAGGCTCTGAAATATGAATGAAAACCAGTAAAATGAATTTCCAATAAATGTTACAGTTTATAGCTATAAACAATTTCCTCTCACTGTACAAACTGTTCTTAAGAAGGTGTGTGTGTTTTTCACTAAGGCCAGCTCTTACCTACTTCTCTCTTTCACACTGAGAGACTTTTCCATCTTTCTAATAGCCCCATAGGGCATGTCCACACAAGCCTGCACATGCCTTTTACAACATCTCAACCCCCCTTTGAGACTCTGCAAGACACATGCCAGGAACAAAAAAGCCTTCCCCACACTGCATATTTGCAGCACAGGGGCAAATTTGATATCTGGAGATACAAGTATCAAAAAATACCCCTGGGGAAAAATCAGAGGCAATCAAAGGCTCAGGTCCTCCACAGAGATGCTCTGATAGCCATCCAGAGCGTCTCTGTGGCTTCAGGGACAGATGTAGAAGGTGGAGAGGGTTGGAGGAAGGGGGAGGGGACCATGACAGGGGGCCCACCCAGGCCCAGCTCCCCCGCCCAGCCCCAGCTTCCCTATCGCTCCCCGGTCCGGCCTCAGCTCCCTGATTGCTCCCCTAGCTGGGACCAGGCAGGGGGGGCAGGTGGGGGCTGGAACCATGCGGGGGAGTGAGTGGGGGTTGGGGAGCGAATGGAGGGGCTGAGGGAGTGAGCAGGGAGCTCAGGGAGCATGTAGGGAGCCATCCCCACAAAACCATCACCTACATACCTGGCCCTGTGGGTCAGGAATGAGGGAACTGGGGTAGGGGGACAGGCTATGGGTTGGTTGTGAGGGGCAAGGGCAGGGCACTGGCATATCAGTGCTGCTTAGCGCTGTACAACCTGGTGAGCAAAGTGGGTAGGGGCAGCTCTGATTTTTCTATGACAAAAAAGCCAAAAGTAAATGCCAAACTATATAGATATTTAGAATTTATTTTACTATGATGATAGAGGCACTGATAGGCTTCCAAGTTGCTTTAAAATTGTAAATATCTCAGTAAAACATTGCCCAACAGATTTGATATCTCTAGATAGATAGATAGTGGTCTTTTGTTTTAATTGTGGATGAACATGGATTTTGGGGATTTTAAAGAGTGGCTTTGGGTTTTTTTCCAGGCATTTTGTAGTTTTAAATAGGGAACACCAGAATTCCTGCTAGTGAGGCAAGTGGCAGGACCCAGGGAGAAGAGCATGCTCAGAGCTGGCACCCAGGACCCAGCTGGAAGCAACTGACCTCCTGGCCACTTTAAGGCCAGGAGGACATGCTTTGACAGTTCAAATCAGGCCACCTCAGTGAGAATGTCTGGGCGATAGCTACCCAGATGGCCGGGTGGTAGCACACATGGCAGTAGAGCTGCACAAAGGCCAGCTGTGCAGCCATAGCCCACTGGCAGCTGGCCCAGAGGTGCAGATGCCTCTAATGGTCATGCAGTCCCCAGCTGTGTCTGGCAGGCATGCAGCCTTGGCCCACATGCTGTCGCAGGTGGCAGCAGGTCACAGCCAGGCAGCAACCCCTGCTGCCAGACTGCTTCAGTGGGTAGAGGGTGCAGGGAACTCTCAGGGCTGCTTCAGCAGTCCAGCTGGCACAAGGGCTAGTGTCCCCAGGTACCAAATGGCTGGGCCCCAGAAGTTCCTGAGAGCAAGCAGATCTGAGGTACTTGCCAGAGCAGCTTTTTGTACTGCTGGGGTCAGAACAGGGCAGGATTTTATGGTGCTGGCCCCAGCCTCTAGCTCCCCCTGGCTGCAGATCCAGGAGGAGCCAGGGTTATTTTGACCCAAGTGGCACAATCTTCCCCACAGCAGAATGCATGTCTGGGCACGTGCACTGATGCAGAAAGCCCCAGCTCAAATTTGTACCGCTTCTATTTGAGCTGCTGCAAGCACACATGCCTGCATGTGTGGATGCGTCCATAGAGGGGATATGGGTGTCATGGTCTGCATTTTGAGCAGTGAGACTGATTAGAAATGGATTAACCATTTTCATGTCTTTGTTGGTTTCCAGATGTTAAGTTTGACCACTGGCCCTAGTGAAGAAAGCTAGATAAAATGCTTGAGAGCCTAGGCAAATCTGCTTGCATGTGGCATTTCTTTTTCCCCTTTAATGAGCCTTAGCATTTTCAGTTCCCTACCGTGAGTTGTTTTAAGCTGCAGACTGTGTGGGCCTACACAGTGGGACAGGGAGTAATGGAGTGAAGGGGAAGCTCTACATTCTGTGTCCATCCACATGTGCTATTAGCATGGAACAATAAACTCTGACTCATATCGTGCTGCAATGTATTGCTCGTGGGTGCCATGTTTACACATGCACCTGGGACCACAGTACATTGAGCTCAGTTACAGCAGTCCTGGCTAGCAGGGGACCTGGGGGTCAGCCTGCCAACCCAGGGCTGCTCCGACCCAGCTCAATGTGCTATAGAGGGGCTGGCTGGTGCATGAAGGTGTTCTAATGCATGGCTAGCTGGCAGGCAGCCCCCACTGAAGCACCCTTGTGCCCTAGCCACTTGGGTCAGCGTCTACACATGCATTCCTGTGCACTGACAAACACTGCCACAGGATAGTACTTGGATTTAGAAGTACTTACCTACAGCAGCATTTATTAATTTACTGTGACCTAATAGAGCCGTACATGTAGACACAGAGACTTTACTGCAAAGCTAATTTGGCAGCTCTTCAGTAAACATCTCGTATACATGTGCCCACAGTCTCATTCATAAGCAGCTCCCAGAAGAAGACTTGGAGAAGTGTAGTGATGCACCAATAAAGATTTTTTGGGCCGAAACGGATGGCTGATTATTAATGAGCCATATTGGCCAATACTGATCCGATTACTGATATGCAGCCTGGCAGCTTGGAGAGCAGCATCTGGCTGGTAATTCTGTTGGGGGAAGGCGGGGGGGAAGAGCTGTGGTGGGGCAAGTCAAGGGCCCAGGGGGGAGGAGGGGTCTGGGGTAGAGGCAGGTGCTGTCCAGCCAGGGCAGGACACAGGACAGAGCCTCAGCTCATCCACAGAGTGGGGAGGGGGCAGCTCCTGCCACTGCATGCACCCACAGGGGAGCCATGGTGGGCATGTGCACCTCCAGATTTGTGTGCAGGGTGAGGGTGGGCTGCTGCTGCAGGCTGGGGCTGGGAGCTGCACCAGGCTCTTCCCAGTGGGGGGGTCTGGGCTGGGGCTGCACTTGGGGCAGTTGGTGGCAGCAGCACTGGGGTAGAGAGGGGTAAGGGGGGAAGCTACAGCCACCTCAGAATTCGCTGTAGTCCCCCCATAGTAACCACTCCCAGGGCTGCTGCTGCTGCCTGCCCCGAGTGCAGTCCCTGCACCACTCCCCCCGCCTCCACTCCTACCAGGAAAAGCCTGGCACTGCCCTCAGAAGCAGCCCACCTTCTCCCCACATGCAGATCTGGGGGGCATACACCCCATTGCCTACCGCAGAGGTACGCGTAAGGTCAGGATATGCCCCCCTTCCCCGCGCCCCCCTGGACAAGCCTCTTGCTGCTCTATCCTGTGCCGCGCCCTGCCCCAGCCCCACTCCCTCCCTCACTGCAGGGTCCTTGATCTGCCCTCCACCCCCTTCCTCCTGAGCAGACTTACCAGCTGGATGCTGCTCCCCAAGCTGCCAGGCTGGCCGTGTGCATGCTGCAACTGCAATACAGTATGGACCAATGTATCAGTGCACCTCTAGAAAACTGTAGCTGTCTATCTAATCTTCAGTGCCTAGGAATTATAGTATTCAGCAGGACAACTGGAGGAATGAAGACATTACCAAAAGTTTGTTTTTGGTCCATTGGTAGATTTGGGAAAGGACACAAGGAACAATTCAGGTTGGGTGCTGATTGCAAGAGAGATTTCTGATGAATTTCTGGTATTTCTGATAGATGTAGAAGCATTTATTTCATTGCCTGAAAACAAATGTGGGCTTCTCTCACTGTGCTTGCAATTAATAAATAGATATAAATTCATCAACTATTCCAGTTACTAGAGTGGAAAAAAATCAGATTTCAAACAGGCTCTGCTTTGCTGGATAACCTTCCATTGCTTCATTATTTAGTTCTTCAGGCTACTTCACACAGTATTTGCCTTGAAAGGGTTTAATTTTTGTTTGTTCTTTTAATCATACGCATTTTTCAGGAAGAGTTAGTTTGGACTGCCCTTTAGCTGGTATACAGGAAACAAAAACAAAAGAAGAAATCATATAGTTAGCCATCAGTGACAGTTCCAAAAAAAAAACAACCTAAAGGACAAATGCGTGCTTTCTATTCTTCTTTTGTTACAGAATATGCATGATTTAGACTTGTTTGCATTAGAATTTAAAGCTGAGTTTCCCAGACCAGTAGTAAAGAGTTGAAAAGTGGGCTAGAAGCTGTCATGTTCAAGGCAACAAAGGCCTGACAAATTGTTAGCCCTAATACACCATGATCTGTATTTCTAGATCTAATAATCTGGTCTGAAGGCAGTTGAAAACAAGGTGGTGAAAAATTAGCAGGCCCTCCCATTGCCCTCTGTGTTGGACTTCTGTTTGGAGCTTACAAACCATCCAGGAATGCAGCAGGAAGGAATTTATTAATTCTTTCCCGCTCCAGCTTAGTTGTGATTTGAATTACAAACAAGTGTCTCCAACACACAAGCAGCTTCTGCTTTTGTCACAGTGATAATAAAACATTGGTTACTTGGAAAGTGTTACTTGGACTTAATTTTCTGCTAATAGCTACAAAAATACTAATTTGTTTTTAAGCATACCAAAAACAGAAAATCAGGTGTAATTGACTGCGTGTTAAGTTTAGCCTAATCCCTCCAGGTCAGTTGAGTCAGCAAAGGGATATTGGGGTTATTTTCCACTTCTCTCCCTCCACCCCCACCTCCACATAATAATGCAATTATTGATTCTGAATTCAGATTTAATAAAAACATTACTAACAATCTTTTGATTTACTGCATTGACATTAAAATGTTCTTCTTTATTAACAATTAACTTGCTGCTTGAGATGAGTTGGGCTTTGGCCAGAGTTTTGAAGAACAAAGCCAGTTGCCTCCATAGAGGCACTACATTTTCCATGTTATATTTAACCATGTGAATCTTCGCTTTTACTTTAGGTGATATACGCAATGACTTGTACCTGACACTAGAGAGGGGGGATTTTGAGAGAGGTGGGAAGAGTGTGCAGAAGAACATTGAAGTGACCATGTATGTTCTTTATGCAGATGGAGAGATCCTGAAGGTAAACAAAACCTTGTTGCCTTGCTGTGTTATAGCACCCCATATTCACATGCTCTTGCTTTACCATCTTTGATGGGTCTTGGAAGCTTTTGAAAAAATAATTTCCTTCAGCTTTTAGCCCTTTTAATTTCTTTATTGCTATGATGTGGTCAATAAAATAGGCAACTACCAGAATTGAATTAACTTGGAGCAATGAATTTTAGTTAGAAAATAATATTCAACCATTAAATAGACAGACAGACTAAGCATTAAGAAACATGATGTGAAAATTAATTTTGGCAGAACTTTTAACTCAGAATGCCACATCAATAGCAGAAACATGTAGGGCAGGATCTGATTTCACTTTATGCACCTAAGTATAGCTTCCAGTTTTGATATCTGTGCAGAATTTTTATTTGTACCTTATTTACTCACATGCCACACACACTTTTGCCCACCCCACCCCCCCTCCTTCCCAACCCAGTCAGCCTTCCAAGATTGGGGTTCATGTCTTTTCTTTACTGAAGTAGAAGCATGTACACACAATGCTTCATTGGCTGCCAAGATAGTTGTCATTTGTCTCTGGCCCAGAAAGCTGCATTAACCCTCTCTCAGCTGCAGTAGCTGTTGGTTGAATACTGTAGCTTGTGCTTAAAGCAGCAACTGAGCTGCTGCATGCAGTCTATAGTGTCTTGAGAGAGTGTGTGCTGTGGAAACAATATTTTATTTACAGGAACTTATATAAAGAGCTATTTACAGTTAAGAAATAAGTCTTGCTAACACCCTTGCAAGGGGCCTAGCATTGTTGTTGTCCTGACACAGCTGGAAGCTCCTGCTGTTTCTGTCTCAGACTGTCTTCTGAGATGTCACACTTCCTGGATGCTGTGTTTCCAGGAGAATTTACTCTATCACAGTCAGCCATGACTCTGGAAAAATCTTTTTTGTTCTATATTCTGACTTCCAAAAACAAGGTGCATGCCTTATTGGGGTCATGGCTTATGCAAGATAATACTGTATTTCAACCTATGCACACACCAGCTGGAAAAAGGTGGGGGTTGTAGACTCTACCATGTTTTAGCCTAATAGTCTAGCACTGAGGGCATTTGTCCTCAGGGTGGGAGACCCTGGTTCTACAGCCCCGCATCCAGAGATGATTTGAATCAGCATCTCCTGCTCCCTAGCAAAGTGCTATAATCAGCAGGCCACAGGTAAGTTATGATTTAGATTGGGGCTAATATTCTGCTCTTTCACATCTGCTGTCATGGATTTTATTTCGGTGTGCATACATAACTGTATGCTCTGGCCAGAGCACAGTCCTGTTGAATAAGTTCAGTGGGTGAGTGTACTCTTGCACATACAGAACTGAATTACATGCTGGGCATAAGTACCAGAAACTGCAGTTATACCGCTGTGTATGTGTAATTAGGCACATAACAGGATTTACCCTTTAAAATAGCTGTTTTCAGACAAAGAACTGGGGGGTATAATAATAACTATCTCTGAGATGACTAAATTTAGGTAAATTAAGAATGACAAATTGTAGCAACATCAGTGTTCTTTAAGAAAAAGGGTTCAGAGAAGTACCACAAGAATGATTCTTGGATTGGACAATATACCTTCCAAGAAGAGATATCAGTGACACAATCTATTTAACATAACAAAAAAAAGGCAAAACAGTGACTTGATCATAGTCAATAAATAATGGTGTAAGAAGGAG
Organism: Crocodylus siamensis; assembly: GCF_052110815.1. NCBI lineage: Eukaryota > Metazoa > Chordata > Crocodylia > Crocodylidae > Crocodylus > Crocodylus siamensis. The sequence goes on along the minus strand of NC_143405.1, from coordinate 22,002,706 downwards.
ATTTCTTGTAATAGGCAGAGATCTACAATATGGTTCAGTTGCTGAAAGCTTAGAAAATTCAAATTGGAAATTTTTAACAGACTTATTAATGGTTAGAATTACTGACTGGGGATTCCAAAACATTTGAAATCTTTAAAAGAAGTTTAGATACTATAAAAGATATCTCCTAAATTAATTCTAAATTATTCAGTTTGATGCAGGAATTACTGTTTAAAATTCCAAGACTGTAAAAAACCAATCACAGTGGTCCTTCCCTCTTAAAATTACCCAAAAAAAGTAAATCCTCGAACATTTTGCAAACAGAATTAAATAGAATAAGCCTCATTTTCAAAGGCCCTGCCTGAACCTAAGAGTTTACAGGAAGCTGGTAGTGATTTTGTAAATGCTTATTGAAAAATGTAGTATTCATTTTGTTCTTTCTTTGGGAGTCTTTATGCTTTTACAGAAAATAAATGATAAAAGAATCAGTCAGTGTAGAAAAGAGTTAACAAGTGTTTTGACTAAACATCTAGCAGAAATGGAGAAATATCTATACCAAAATTATTTAAGAAAAACTGCTGAAAATATAAGGTTACAAGAAAAAAATGTGTGTTCCCCTTTTTTTGGCTCCAAGAAAATAAACCGCTTCCTGGGTTGCTGCTTTTTTCTGTTATCATTGTTTGAACTTGTTTATTATTTTTTTGTGGCCTGCCTTTACATAAAGTATCAAAAGACGGTTTATTATAAAAGGGCCATTTCATTTTTAAATCAAGTATAGATACTATAGCAATGTACATTAACTAATAATAATTCCCTCTGTGGAAGAAATCTACTTCTACACCTCTTATCTTTTGCTTCCCTCACTACAATGAAAAAGCCTTTGTGTCCTGTTTCTCAGAAGAGACTAGACACTGAAGTATATAAGTATCAGAATCACTGCCACTCCACATTTTTAATTCAGAGGAGGAAAGTCAAGTTGGTATGCTCATTGCTTGTAATTTGATTAGAAATTAAATGGGTCTCTTGTAAGAAAGTGATTTTTGCTCATGGATTCTCCAGGGAGGGTGTAAAGTTCTTCTGTTTAATTGGATTTGGGATCCCTTTCAAATTAATTAAATACATTTTTAAATCAGTTACTTATTTTAAATGACCAGCAAAACACTTCACATCTAAAGGCTGTAACTGTGACTGGGGGCTTATTGCATAAAGGACTGTATAGATATGTGTAAAAGTAAGAGACATCTCTTGCCCTAGAAAGCTCTCCTTCCTAGAAGATGAATACAAAGGATATAGCCTCAAAATGTAGATACTCCAAGCCAGATATAAACTGAAATATTTATGTCATATTCAAAACTGGTGCAAATCTATGTAGCTTTGTTGAAAGAAAGGTATTATGATTTACACCAAAAGAAGTTCTGGTTGAACATTTATAATGGTTCCTAACTTCCATAGCATTATAAATGTTCAGATAGCTGCCCCAAAATGAACTTATTCATAATAACAGAATTTCTAAGTAGGAAATACCCAGAGACCTGAACAAGGAGATCTGACATACCTCATAAAAATATAGAAAGTACTGATCTTAGGGCAATTACCATTAATAGAAGAAAGTGGGACTCTGCTTCCCTTTAATCTGAACTTTTTGTCACTGCCAAATATATAATTGTATAGTTTATATTACTTCAGAACAGAAACAAGATATATATTAAAATATCAGGCTGAACCAAAGAGGTCAACTTTAAAAAAATGCCAATATATAGAAATAAACATGAACACATAGAAGAAACACACTACTGCTTAGAATTCAGTTTGGAGACTAATCCTGTCTCATCTTTTTGTTCACTGCAGAGGTGTCTGCCTGACGGAAAAAAATTGCCAGTTCATCTGCCAGAGTAAAAGCAAATAGGACTAGCCATCTGGGATCACTTTTAACTTAGTGGGGTAACTTATCATTGCACATTAATACCCTTGTCCTTGTTGAAGACAGTTGACCATATTAAATACACATTGCTGTTATAAATTCAGAAAAGCCTTGAAAAATAGAAAGGTTTGGTTCTTCAAACACTGGGTTTCCAGTTTCTCTCATATTCACCAGAATACAGATTTTTGCTGTAAAGTTTGAGCAAATAAAGTTTGTATTCAAGATCTTCCTCCTAATTTAGCTGCAGATCTCCAATAGTGATGAGCTTCATCAGTTTTAATAGTCTCATCTCTGCAATGGATTTTAATATGTCTAGGCATCCATTTGCCAAAAACTTCTGCAAGTTTATTACCTTAGCTCTTTTAAGTATGCTATTAAATGAATAGCTGTTCACCTTCTGTACTCAGAATCATTCTGGTTTGTTTGGTATTTTTTTCTCCAAACCATTCACAATTTTTTTGTCAAGCCATCTTACCTTTCATTGTATACATCTGTCCTAGCTAATCTACAATCTGGCCACTTAGAACAGCAGGCTTTTAATCATGTATGTGTGACATCTCTGCCATTTCCCATCAGGAGAGAAGCTGATACCACTCAAGGACAAAATAAAATGCTGAAGTAAAAAAAAATGCTGCTGAAAAGCAGTTCTCAGTAAAGAGTATGGATAAATGGACATTTTAGCTGTTTCAAAAATGCAGGGAAGGGGGTGGTGGGGAGACTGCTGAGATGCGGCATCCTCTGTTAGTCTGTTATGTCTGCAGAATCTTGTAGTGACATGAGTTAATTAAATAATCCTAATTTTGACCCTAAATGAAGCAGGGTTAAAGTCAGGGTGGTTTTACTACACTTATATCCATGCAGAATCATGCAGATGTAACAGTTGCATAGTAACAGTTTATATCAGTAGTCTTTGATATTGTTACATCTGTCTGTACCCTAAAAAGATTTCAGCTTCAGTAATACAAGATAATATTGAAAGAGGCATTGAAAAAGAATAGATTCATATTTTAAAGATTAATTACAAAGGATTTCTGGAATAATTCTTGCTACACTATTAGAAGGTGAGCTACTAATACAGTCATTGGAAAAAAATGGATGGAGGGGCAGTCGGGGAGGAGGGGGGGAAGCTTCTGCTTCCCCGGGAGCAAGGCCCATGGCTAGGAAACAGGGCCTCTCACCTTTTTGGCTAATGACAGAAGTTACACATAAACTGGTTTAAGTGGTCAGAAACTGGTTTAAACTTGTAACATAACAGAAGTTCAGTGCACATAAACCAGTTTCAAAATGGCTGAAACTAATTTCAGATAAACCTGGTTGAATGTAGTATCAGATTTAACTGATTTGGGTCAAACCAGTTTATGAAACTTCTGTCCCAGATCCCTTCCTGGTTCAAATTAAGTCGCAGTCCCCCAGCATACGTTCCAGTCCTGGGCTGGCCTGTGTTGTCTGCTCCAGTAGAGAAGGGTTCAGGTAGTAGATAGGGCTGAGGAGGGAGGCAGGGGCTGCCCCCTCTCAAACAAACCCTAGCTGGGGTCTGGGGCCAGGGAGAAGGGTTAAATACCCCTTCCCCTGCTCAAACTTACTGCTGGCTGCGACAGTGGGCTGCAAATCCCAGAGACCTCAGGAGCACCAGGAAGAAGAAGCAAACACAGAGCCCATGCAGGCTACATGCCAGATAGCTGTGCTGCACTAGTGCCTCCTGGCTGCTGGCCTAAGCCACTGCAGGCATGTGATGTGGCTGCTTTTCCTGAATCAAAAGTAAATGTGCATCCAGTTGTTTCTCAGTTTAATCTCTGCGTTTTAAACTGATTTGCAAAGACTGAATTTTTGACTGTCTGTACTTAGTCTTTAAGCCAGCAGCTACCCCACTAAGCCCCACATCCTTTGGCTTCCTCTCTTCCTCCTCACCCCACAGATCTCCAGCATGCCTCCCTCTCATCGCTTCGGGGGGGGGGTAGCTTCTAAAAGAGCACCAGAGAAGGCTTTGGATAACAGTTGACCTCTTACTGGTTAGAGCACTGTTCTGGGGAGTCGGAAAGAACCAGGTTCAAACCATCTGTGGGTGAGGAGGGCCCAGATCCTCAGTGTTCTGACCTTCCAGATGAGTGTCTAGCCACTGGGCAACTGGGGCAGAAGAGATGGGAAGTCTCTCCTATCATTTTTTTGCCTGTGCATATGCACAATATGTACACATATACAGTTGTTCATATGCTCAGGGCTATGTGGTCAGGAATACAATTCCAGCCTGCTCATAAATGGCGTTTTTGGCATTCAGATGACCATGCAGATGTCCGTATCTGGACACTTAGGTGACCAGGAAAGAATAGAATGAAATTCTCTCTTTTAAGCTCCCTTTTCTCTTCCAGGCTCCCCACCATCAAACTAAGGGTTGCTGCAGAAATGTTTACCTGCTAGGTACAAAAATTAGACTCTTTAGGGAATTGTTTCCCACTCTAATAAGTAAGCTAGCTGCACAAAACATATTCCTGCATAGAGCCGCATACACACATATCGTAACATGTTTCCTTTTGGTAGCAATTAAGAAACTGAGAAGACAGTTTTAATGCTCATTCCCCACTTGGCAACAATAGACCAACCCTAAAGAGATATTTGTGGTGGAAATACAGGCATTCTTTCTATCATCTTTTCTTGCAACACACTTTTGCTTTAAAAAGCGTGGCACCATTCTCTTATGTAACTGAGTTAGTCATCAAAAATGTCATCAGAGAGGCATTTCAGACATTATATTTTCAGCACCACCAACTCCACCCACCTGCCCACTATTCCAGCAGTTAAAATGCTTATACCTGCTATACACTGTTATAGGTTGCTTTCAAGCAAAGCAGAGTTAGGCATGTTTGGTCTGGCAGCCTGAGCCAACTGCTTTTACTTTCGCTGCTGGCTTTAGCTAAGGGCCGTCGCTTCGGCTGCAGCCGAGTTAATCTGTAGCACCATAACACTAGGTTTTTAAGAAATGCAGAACAAACAGACAAAGCTCAACAAATAAACTGCCACTTAGCTTTTCCAAGTCTCTGGCCTGCTAGGCTTTCCCAGGCTTCACTCCCCACCCGTCCCAACCCCGTCACCTCTTATCTTTCAGGGGCTTTGAAGAAAGCTCCTTGCAAATAAAACAGACAAATAGAAAACAGAAGAGAAGTTTTGCTCGCAGCCGCTTCCAGCAGCTGCTTGAACTAGACTGCCTTCAACATCCGACATGGCTGACTCTTCTTCATTCCCCACACCTCTGTTAGCTCCCTTGCTAGGGAGGCTTACTGAATTCCCCAGCTTGAATTCTCAGTCTCTAGTGAGTCTGGGGTGGGCATGGGGAATGTTTCCAGTGTGTGGGGCCATTCAGGCTCCTCCACACCCCTAGTAACAGGGCTGGGCCCTGTTACACATACTCAGTTTGAAGTAAGTCTAGGACTCTGCAATAAAAATCTACCTGGGGAGAGTGATTTTGTTTTGAAACCTGACCCTCCAGTGAATTTTTCTCTATCATTATCAGTTTTGATTCTTCCCTTTTTGTCTCAGAAATAAGAGAATTCACTGGTAGAAAGCTTGGGTATAATTATTGGAGATGTGTTTTGATACTTATCATCATGTACGTACTAATAAGGGCGCAATAAAATCAATATTCTCGTTCAGAAGAGATTTTAGAGATACTTTAGAGGAATCTCTATAGCACTTCCTCTTATGGCAATGTTCCCTGTGGGTTACTGAGAAATGTTTTCTTATTGGAGGCTATGTTCCACTTATTGCATTGTGTGGTACTTGACTTCTGTTTCTAAATGGAGGAGCTTCCTGCCACGAATCAGTTTCTCTTGGGGAAGATATGCTTGAAGATTCTTTAAGCTGTTTCTTTTCTAACTGGTTTTAAGATCATAGGATTGTAGAAAAGTAGGGCTGGAAGGGACCTCACAAGGTCATCTAGTCCTGCCCCTTGCTCAAGGCAGGATCATCCCTAACTAAACCATCCCACATAAGTGTTTATCTAACCTGCTTTTGAAAGTTTCCAAGCATGAGGATTCCACAGCTGCTCTAGGTAGCCTGTTCCAATGCCTGATCACTCTCAGAGTCAGAAATTTCCTCTATCTCCATCCTAAATTTCCCCTGCTTCAACTTGAGACCATTGCTTCTAGTCCTATCTCCATAGTTCTTTTTTTCCTCACAAGTCTTGCTCCCAAGCCCCTAATCATTTTTATTGCCCTATGCTGGGCTCCTGCCAAACTGTCGACATCCTTTTGAAGTGTGGGGCCCAAAACTGGACAAAGTTATCCAGGTTATCTCACTAGTGCTTAACATAGTGGAAGAATTACTTCCCTTGCTTTGCAAGTGACAGTCCTGTTAATAAATCCAGGATACTGTTGGCTTGTTTTGCAACAAAAGCACACTATTGAATCATATTCAGCTTATGGTCCACCATAACTCCCAGGTCCTTCTCTGCAGTACTTCAATTAAGCCATTTGCTTGAGTCATATTTTCCAGCCTACTTTTTGAGTGTCCTACCTAATATATAAATTTGTGCAAAACCATACCTTCAATTTATTTGCAGTGCAGTGCAAACTTTGTAGTGCTTCTATTTTGGGAACTGTAGGACCTTTCCTTCAATATTTCTGCCAGCTCTTGCCTTCTGTTTTGAAAGTGTCCATTATTCTTCTAAATATAATTGTGTCACACTTTTTTCCTCCACATTTGAGGAATTATTGATCTGTTGAGACACTTAGGCATTTTAGTTTACAGAAGCAGGAATTCAGTCATCCCTTGTTCCTATAGGTGATAACTATTCATCCGGGCTCTTCATTTGTTACTAATCAAAGAACTAAAGAGACATTTTCTAAGGATACTAAGACACTGTAACTTGATCTCAGAAATGGACAATGATTCACAGAATTTTTAAAAATTTGAGAGTTAGGGGAGGAGTTCTCTGTAGGGAGCTATGACACAAATACGGGGACCCATTATTTCCTGAAAACCTAATAAAAAGTGAGTATTCATCTTCTGTGGCCCATTGCTTTACTTATGGACTTTTTATTAAATATATCCTTTCCCTACTTGATGCAAAAGTTAAAACTAAGTAACAACTGAATTAAAAAAGAAACCAAACAAATCCTATTTGAATGCAGACAGTGGTACACCTTGCACACAGTGGCATATCTGTTTCAAAGTCTAGTCTAAAAAGTGCTTTAAAAAAAACTTCTGATTACTTTGTATCCAGGATTACCCTTCCATTTTTGCCTTGTGTGTGCAGAAGTGTATGAATTATACAAAGGAAAAAAATCACTAGATTCCAGTATCCTCAGCATGAAGCTCAACTGTGTGATTAAATGATTCATATATAGTAGCATGATGTCTTTTATTCTTAACTTATATTCTTGCATGTTTTATTCTAGGAATGTATCAGCCTGGGTTCAGGAGAGCCAAGCAGGAGTGCATACCATTCTTTTGTCCTGTACCATAATAACAGCCCTCGGTGGGGAGAGATCATCAAATTGCCCATCCCCATTGATAGGTTTCGTGGGTCTCATCTCCGCTTTGAGTTCAGGCATTGCTCCAGTAAGTGCAACATAAGCCCATGTCTGAAACAAATATAAAAATGCTGACTTTTTTCTGTTAATATAAGGTTAGGTTATATTGTTGCTGAAGAAAAAAGGAAGATTTTTAAAGTACAATAAAAAAGTCCATGTTGGGGTTCTTATCGAGTGTTAGTAGAGATTAGAAGACTATTAAGAAGCTTACTTTCTTTTCAGCTTGTGCAACTACAGTTTTCTCTGGTTAGCTCTGCTCTTGATTAGTCCTTGTCTGATTTTTATATTTATATGTAAGATTACTAACATAAAGTGAAACCTACAACAATACACCTACTATGAATCCTGAAGTCAGCTCTATGTCTTTTTTGTTAAGACGTAGAGAGAGAGAGATAATATATATTTGCAGTACATACATAAATGTTTCTCTCTTTCTGTCTTCTTTTGCAGCAAAAGACAAAGGGGAAAAGAAGCTCTTTGGCTTTGCATTCACTCCACTGATGAGAGATGATGGCACCACCTTGTCAGATGATATCCATGAGCTTTATGTTTATAAAGTACAGTCACTCACAGCTCTTTAAACACTGCACTAGAATACTGTCCCCTACCCATTCCTACTTCAGTGTAGATATGCATGTGTAAAGTTCATTATATTTTCCTTTAGAACAGGGGTGGGCAAAATACGGCCTGCGGGCTGTTCTTTCCAGCGTGCAGGGCCACTAAAAAAATTAATATTTCTCTGCCCTTGGTTCCTGTCAAAAATGACAGGAACCAAGGGCAGTAGAACCCAGAAGATGCTCAGCGGGCTCCAACAACAGTGGGGCCTGCCTGGCCCCACCCCCCAGCTGGAAGCCCCTCCTGGGGTTTCTGGCCCGGGAGCATGTGGCTGCCATGTTGGCACGGGAAGCTCAGGTAAGTGAGGGGGGGACCTCAGGCAAGGAAGTGGGGGAGGGAAGTGGCCCTTCCCCACCCACACCTAGTGCACTGCAGCTGCTTGCAGCCCCCGTGGCAGCCAGGCTGGCAGTGGGGCGGGTTACAAGCTGGTAGTGAGCACAGGGAAAAGTGGCCCCTTCCTGGGGCTGCCTGGGCCTGCTCCGGACAGCCCTACACGGGCTGTGAGTGCCGGCCATGGGGCAGGTGAGGGGCCGCTCTTCCCCATGCTCAGCACCAGCTTCTTCCCTGCTGGTGAGCAGGGGGTCAAGGCTGTGTGCTGCCCCCTGCCTGTACCGCGAGGGTGGGAGGCACTGGGAGTGAGTGGGCGGGGAGCCAGTGTCCCAGGGCCAGTGCCAGTGGGGCCCAGAACAGGGTGACAGGAACACAGGGTCCCAGCTGGCAGGGCTCTATGGAGCCAGGCCAGCTCCCCCCTCCCTGCTGGTGCAGCCCAGCCCAGCTCCACGGACTCCTGCCAGCCTGTGTCCTGCTTTGGGCCCCACCAGTGCTGGCCCTGGGACATTGGTCCCGAGACATTGGGACATTGGTCCCAAGATGGTGACCAGGGGGGCAGGGCACCTGTCAAGGGGTTGGACACCTGTCAAGGGGTGGGGCTACCCATGCGGCCCTCGACAGCCTGCCAAAACTGGGTAAGCGGCCCTCCGCTCAAAAATAATTGCCTGCCCCTGCTTTAGAAGAACATAAGGAAAGTGATAGCATGCTTAGTTCCTTTTTACTAGACCCTCGGTTATAGGATTTAATGTAGACAATCAAATTTTTCCCCTCCAAGAATGATTAATTATTTTTGTTATGCTCCTCTACTTTAAATTCGTAACCAGGCTGTCTGTATTGACAGACTGTAGACCCTGGCAGATGTTAATTTAATCGTGTAATGGGAACTGAGAAATTTTATGCTGGATTGCAAAAATCATGTGTCCTGGTGTGCCAGACATTCAAGATGTAAAATGGCAGGATGCACAATTTTGAGCATCTGGGATAAAATTCCTCAGCTCCTCTTGCATGCCTGGACCTTTAAAACCATGCTGTGCAGCCCAGTATTGAGCCTTGTCCTCACTGCTGGGCTGACTGGTGTAAATAGAAATGTGTCCATATATGGGGGAGCCAATAGGTTCCTCTGTGCTGGCAAACTTATAAATGTACCATATTGCCCAACATAATGCTGAACAGTGTGACTTCAAATGTTCTCCACATCAAGAAAGCTAATGGACTCCTATATGCATTGGGATTCACAGTGTGGCTTGACTCATCCCTAGGAATGGGGAGCCAGTGAGCTCCTCCCACATGAAGATGTTTAAAGCTGGGTTGTGCAGTCTAGCATTGGCTGCACAGTGTGCCTTTAAACACCTCCATAAACAGGGACCTGGTGGGCTTCCCTGTATCAACAAGTTGAAAGCTATTCTCCTCAGCCAAATATTGGATTGCAAGGTGCAACTTTACCAAGCCACACATTCAAATGTGAACCTTGCGGCTGGTTTCCATTTTTTTTGCTTGATAAATTACAATTTATCATTCAATTAACGTATTGCGCTTTGATAAATGTAATGTCTGTCAGAGACTTATGATATTATTGTGGGTATTTATGCTATGAAATCCTGCTGGCATGGACTATACTTTAGCAATATAGAGCAACCCATTATAACTCAGCAGTGCTCTTTAGTCTTACTTGGTTTCTAGGTCTTTCCTTCACTGTGGGCATGTCTACACAGATTGTACATCGCCATAGCAACATGCTATGGTGACATAGCATCAGTGGGCAAAACCTTTGATGCTGCAGCTATGTCGCTATAGCAACACACTCCCTTGCTATAGAGCATTGCTACAGGCACAACAACTAAAAATAGTCATGCACTGCCAGCATGGCGCAGCAACAACTGTTACTGTGCCATCATTTAGTACTTCTTAAGGGTAGTACTAACTGATGGCACAGTAACAACAGTGCTATAGGGGCACATGTAGACATGCTCAGTATGAATGAGACTTTTAAAACACACTACATATGCCTTTAAATCCTGGAAGTTTTGTAGGGTTTTGTAGGTGGGTAGGAGACCATGTTTTCTAAAACTGAGGCAATCTAAATGTGCAGATGGCAAGTACAGCTTTTTGTTAATGGATTTTCTGTGTAGTCAGATCAGTGCAATCATAGAATCAAAGAAAATGAGGGTTGGAAGGGACCTCAGGAAGTCATGGAGTCCACCCCCCTGCTCAAAGTAGGATCATCCCTAATTAGATCATCCTAGCCAAGGCTTTGTCCAGCTGGGTCTTAAAAACCTCCAAGAATGGAGACTCCACAACCTCTCTGGGTAACCAGTTCCAGTGTTTTACTACCCTCCTAGTGAGAAAGTTCTTCCTAATATCTAACCTAAACTTCCCTTGCTGCAACTTGAGACCAGTGCTCCTTGTTCTGTCCTCTGCCACCACTGAGAACAGTCTAGATCCATCCTCTTTATAACTACCCTTTAGATAGTTGAAGGCTGCTATGTCATGTGCCCCAGCCCCCTAACCAGGTTGGTCAGGCATCACTGCCCTTGGTGAATCCATGCTGACTGTTCCTAATCACCTTCTCCTCCAAGTGCTTAGAAATGGATTACTTGAGGACCGGCTCCATGATTTTTCTAGGGACTGAGGTCAGACTGACTGGTCTGTAGTTCCCCAGATCCTCTGTCTTCCTTTTCTTAAAGATGGGCACTATATTTGCCCTTTTCCAATAATCTGGACCTCTCCTGATCACCAGGAGTTTTCAAAGATGCTGGCCAGAAGCTCTACAATCATATCAGCCAACTCCCTCAGCACCTTCAAATGCATCACATCCATCCTAAATAGTCCATTCTAAATAGTCCCTAATCTGTTCTTTTGCCACTGTTGGCTGCTCACTTTCTCCCCAAACTGTGCTGCCAGGTGCAGTAGTCTGAGAGCTGACCTTGCCTGTAAAGACTTAGGTAAAAAAGGCATTGAGTACTTCAGTCTTTTCCACACCATTTGTCACTAGGTTGCCTCGCCCATCCAGTAAGGGACCCATACTTACCCTGCTTGTTACCCTTCAAGTCCCTTGCTAGCTGTTACTCCAGTTGCTTTTTGGCCTTCCTGATTTCATCCCTGCATGCCTGAGCAATACTCTTATACTCCTTCCTAATTATTTGTCCAATGGACCACTTCTTGTAAGCTTCCTTTTTGTATTTTAGCTAACTGAAGAGTTTCCTGCTAAGCCAAGCTGGTCTTCTGCCATACTTGCTAGTGTTCCTATGCATTGGGATGGTTTGCTCCTGCACCCTCAGCAAGGCTTCTTTGAAGTACAGCCAGCTCTTCTGGATTTCTTTCCCCCTCAGACTGACCTCCTAAGGGATCCTCCCATCAGTTCCCTAATTGAGTTAGAGTCTGTGGGAGTGTCAACATGTCGCCGTATGGTGACATTGCTACAGCACAGTGCTTTAGTACTTCCTTTAGGAGTATTTAAGCATGGCACAGTATGGGCAGTTATTGTGCCGTGCATATAGTGCCTGCTTAGGATTCATGGCTACGTTGCTGTAGCAGTGCACTATGGCAGGGGAGGGTGCCACAACAGCGACATAGCTGCTGCCTATCACGTGTAGATGCACATGATTACTATGTCACTATGGCATGCTGTACGGTGATGTAGCACATTGCATCCTGCTTTTCTGAAGTCAAGTTTGGTAGAGGAGAGCTGGGTAGAGATTGAGTCCAGAGTCCAGAGAGCTGGGTATAGACTGAGCCCAGAGTTCTTCCTTCCTTTCCTCAGGATCCTGAACTCAGTTATCCCATGGTTGTTTCTGCCCAAGTTGTGATCCACTTGTACATTTCCCACCAATCTTCCCTGTTTGTGAGTAGCAGGTCAAGAAGACTATGGCCTTTAGTTGGCCTCTCCAACACTTGCACCAGGAAGTGGTCCCCAACACTCTCCAAAAACTTCCTGAATTGCCTGTGCACTGCTGTATTGTTCTCCAAGCAGATGTCAGGGTGATTGAAGCTCCCCATGAGAGCCAGGCCTGTGATCTGCAAACTTATACTACCTGTTTGAAAAAAGCCTCATCCACGTCATCCTCCTGGTTTGGTGGTCTGAAGTGGACCCCCATAACCCTTGCTACTCTCCCCTCTGACTGTAAACTAGAATTTTTCAACAGGCCTATTTCCAGTTTTATACTGGAGCTCTGAGGAATCATACAGCTTTTTTAATATAAAGAACATCTCTTTCTCCTCTGCCTGTCCTTCCTGAACAGCTTATACTCATCCATGACAGTACTGCAGTCATGCTAGCTTTCCTACCAAGTCTCTGTTACCAAGTCTCTGTTATTCCAATCGCATCATAGTTCTGTGTCTGTGTGAGGACTTCCAGTTTTTCCTGCTTGTTTCCCAGGCTCCATGCATTTGTGTACAGGCACCTGAGGTAACTAGTTGATTGCTCTATTTCCTCAGGAAAAGTGAGAAGGCCTCCCCTGTTGCCCCCTGCTGCTTGTGCTTCCTCCTGGTCACCTGCTTGCCCACTTACCCCATGACTTTAGTCTCCATCCCTCAGCAAACCGAGTTTAGAGCCCTCCTCACTAGGTTACACAGCCTGTCTGCAAAGATGCTCTTTCCTCTCTTTGTCAGGTGAATCCCTTCTCTTCCTAGCAGTCCTTTTTCAAACAACATCCCCTGGTCAAAGAAGCCAAAGCCCTGCTGGTGGCACCAACTGTGCAGCCATGCATTGATCTGCAGGATACATCTGCTCCTGCCTGGGCCCTTCTCCTTGACTGGAACAATCAAGGAGAACACCACCTGAGCCCCTATCACCTTCACCCTTGCACCCAGAGCCTTACAGTCACTTTTGATCTGGTCAGTATCCCCCCAGGCAGTATCATTGCTGCCCCCATGGATGAGCAGCATGGAGTAGTAGTCAGAAGACTGAATGAGTCTTGGCATCCCTTCCATGACATCTCGGATTTGGGCTCTAGGCAAGCAGGCAACCTCCCAAAACAACCAGTCAGAACAACAGATGGATACCTCCATCTCCCATAGAAGGGAGTCTCCAACTACCACCACCCATCACTTCCTCTTGGTGTCAGTGGTCTCGATCCTCCCAACCTTTGGGGTGCCTTGCTTGGCCTCTTCCACCAAAGGAATGTGCTACCTCTCCTCTGTTGCTAGGGCTCCATATCTATTTTCCAGGCATACTGCTGCAAGTAGGCTGAAGTTTTCTGCCTACTGCCAGAAGTCACAAGCTTCCACCTTCCTGGAAGTCCATGTCCTCTTTCTTCTCTAGCACTGCCTTTGGCAGCCCTTCCTCCACGGTCTTAGAGGTCTCCTCCAGGATTGAATTGATTAAGTCCTCATGGCAGAGGATCCTTTGGAGCCTCACCACCTCCTTTTGTAGCTCTCTTGCCTGCCACCAGGAAGCATCGCTCACACTGCAGCCACTCCCCCAGCTGGCTGTCACTGGAAGGAATCTGCAAGCCTCAATCATCAAAGTGCCAAACCAGAAGCTGGGTGGGTGCCTCAATGGTGAGTGGTCCTGTGTAGACAGACACTTCACAGATGCAAGCCAAGGAAAAGCTGACACTGGCAGTGGCTCTAGCATTGTAGTGTCCTCCAGCCATCTCTCTGGATCTAAGTCTGCCTCCTCTTTCTTCCTGCTACTCTCTCCCAGCAGACCTTCCCAAGCAAACTCCCCTGTAAGCTGATCTGTTGGCTGTCTTTGGTCCTAAAGGGTTATATTTTCCCTGCTAACCTGCTTCCTCTCACCAACTTACAGTGAAGGATGGGGCAGCCTCCTTGGAATTCAGACTCTCTAGTGAACTCCCCCTTGCTCTGGACTCTAGTTAAACAAGTGGCTTACATATTGGTCTAACTTCTGAGTTTTAGCTACTACACTAAATATATGTAGGTTAGTTACTCTTAATTAAAAAAAAGAGCTTACCTTAAAGGCTCGCCTTCAAAGATACAGTGATGTCAATCCAGGGCTGTCCAACCTGGACACAGCCAGGGTCTGCAGAAGTGCTGGCAAGCAGCCCCTGGGTCACACAACACATGGCCACATACTGCAGGGGCAGCCTCCTTGGAATTCATCCCCACCAACAGCACTCAACCTCTCCAACCCCACAGCAGCACCAGCAGTGTGTGGACTCCCATCCCCTCCCATATTAGCTGTACTGACAGCATGTGGCCCTCCATGGGCCCCTTCATCATCACACAGCAATGGGAGAGGTTGCTGCAGGGGCCCGCAGGTTATATGCTAACTGTGCCCTGTGAGCCATATGTAGCCCACAGACCACCAGCTGGATTGCCCTGTTTTAGTCAGTTCCTGTTAAGATATGGATGTGAGAAATTAAGTGAATGAACTAGTAAAATTCAGTTTCCTTTTTTATTTCTGCAGTGTGATGAGAACAGTACATTTAACAACCATGCACTATATCTGGGATTACCCTGCTGCAAAGAGGACTACAATGGCTGCCCTAACATCCCTTCCAGCCTCATTTTCCAACGCAGCACCAAAGAGACTTTTTCAATCTCTACCCAGCTCTCCTCTACCAAACTTACCCAGAATGGTAAGTAACTGTCCCTTCAGAACAGCACACAAAAGTATCTTCTAATGTGGTCTTTTTCTATGATTTAATACTAGCTCTAGTTTGCTTAACTAAGTTCCATGCATAGAATGAACAATGACAGGTTTTTTTGAAGAAATTAGTTTATCAATTTGCAAAGCACACAAAGATATAGAATATATATTCTTATAAATGCAAGCACAAAGGCTAATATGAAGCAATGTTATTCTGATTAAACTTGAGAGATAAAGAAATACAAAGCTAGCACTTCTGCTCAGTTCTGAATTAAGCTTTGCTGAGCTTTGTACTGAGCACTCTGATCAAAGCTTGTTGTTACTTGCAAGCCCTCTGAGGCACAAGAAGACAAAAGTGTATGGCTCATAATGCAGTATCAAGAGACTACAGGGCTAAATACCACCTTTACTTTTTTCTTCTTTTCAGTTCTTTGCTATAAGTGTGGGGGATATGTTTTAGGGATTTACATCTTAGATTTTCATTTTGTCGTGAGAAATGATACATAGAACACAAGTAGTCATCTCTTGAGTCTCTAACACATCATGGGAGTAGTAGTTGACCTACTTTACTTTTCTATAAATTCTAGCTGACTCTGACTATATTTAACAACCCACACACGTGACTAGTCATTGGAAGGATTCTTAAACTTTAGTACTTTAGTGGTTTTCAGCTAAATCCTATCTCACTTCACATGAAGATACACATAACCCTTATACCACACTAAGGAGACTTAAAATGTGAGCATCTGCACATTAAACAAGCTCGTTAACTTGTGCTAAAAGACCTCTGAGTGTGTCTAAGTTACAAAACTTCAGGCAAGGGTTAATTCTGGTCTGTGCTACCTAGCTCATGTTCTTCATCTCACTCTGAGCCACAGAGATAAAAAGTGCAATTTGAAGTCCTCCAGCATCCCAAGATGCACTGCTCCCTGCCCTGGGTGAGCCCAAGTGTCCTGTCTCCTCCCCACATGCCTGCTCAGCAGCCCTCTAGTAGCAAATGACAGCTGTACAGGCAAGAAATGCTATTAACTCTTAATGTGTGAATGCGTACAGCATGTTGTAACTTAATTACTGCTTACCACTCCACAGATTTAATATGGTCTAAGTGTAACATGTAGCCTCAAAATAAATGGCATGTATATAGCTGTGTAATTTTTGGTGTTTATGCACACTTTGGGATTCTATTTTTCCATGTGAAAAAATAGCATCTCTATGTGAGTATACCTTTCAGAAGTAAAACAGAGCAGGTAGATCCTCCAGACCTTCAGACTAATGGTTAAGGATCGTTCCCTTCACCTAAATGGGACTTGAAACTGCATTTTCTCTGACCACCATCCCATGCCCAGAACCTTCTCCAGCCTCTCTCGAAGCTGGCTTTGCATTTAATATTCATTGGATGAAATGACTAAATGCCACCATTAACTTACTGTCCCACTGGGCTATTCCCCAAGAGTTTTCCCCTTATAAGTCAACAGCCAACCACCAAGCAAGAGAACTCCAGGACTAGAACCTAGATGCCTTTCCCTACTAGGGAAGCAGCTATCCTACCGGCCACGCATTCTCTGACTTGTTCTCTTCCTCCTGGCCCCAACTTACTTACCTCCCTCTATCAACTACCCAGTAGGCCAGCTTAAGAAAGGGTGTTGGGGTTACTCTGAGTAATACCTAGCTAATAAACTTATTATTAGAGTAAGTTTTGAGGGAAGCGAAAGATGCCAGTTCAAACCATCTTTGGGTCAAGGAGCATAGAACCCATGTCCTTTGCTCCATAAATATGTGCCCTAACCACTACAGTGTTGGGCTGAAAGATAGGAGAACTGTCCTAATCTTGCTCTTTCCACATCTAAAACCCGCTAGTTTTGATCTTCGTCCTACTAACATTTTGACAGTTGTCCAACCTTAACACATGTATCTGGGTGATTCTGTTGCCTTAAACTTCAGCCTGGCTAGAGTGCTACCCTGCCAAGTATGCTTAGTATGCTAGTGCAAGAAATGCTAGATTACAAACTCTGAACAAGCACCCAAAACTGCAGTTATGTAGCTACATGCATGTAGAGTGAAATAGGAGTTACTTCTTTGTGTAAGAGTTCAACCAAGCTCAGTCTTTATTATAGTGGCTGAAAAGCAGGAGTGGGGTCTCAAACAGAATGTGCATTGGAAACAGTAATCTTTGGTATTTTATGTAATGACTGATCTGTTGCCCTCTACCAATAGTGTATCTGATAGGGCTGTGCAAAGCTTTGGATGGTAATTCAATTTGGAGGAGATTCGGCCCGATTCAGTGGCCAAATATCTGAATCCGAATCAAATCAGGGGACCAATTTAAAGGTCTGAATCAATTCAAAGGTCTCCTAATCTTCAGCAAAGATTCGAGAGCTTTGATGATTCAGATAGTCTCTGGTGGGAGCTGCAGCCAGTCCGAGCTGGTAAATACTAGGGGCAGGGGAGGGAGGAGGGGACCATGGGGGGACCCCTGCCAACCCTCCCACCCCCCCACTCTCCCAGCCCCCCCATGGCTGCTGCTGCTTGCCTCAGCTCCCGGTACTTTAAAGAAAAGCCTCATGCTCACCAGGTGCTGTCAGGTGTGGGGCGATCCCCACACTGCATGGGGGGCTCTGCATGAGCCCCCTCAACCCTCCCTCGACCCCCCCATGACTGCCCTGCCTACTGGGGCTCTGGTCCTGTAAGGAAAAAAAAAAAAACCAGGAAAAGCGCCAGAACTCACTACTCCTGCAGCAATCTCAGGGCTTCAGGGGCTCCTGCAGAGCCCCCACGTGGTGCAGGGCAGCGGGGATCATGCCCCACCAGCAGGAGCGGCAAGTCCCAGAGTTCCTTCAGGTTTTTTTTTCTTAAAGAGTCGGAGCTGGCCTAGGCAGGGCACCCATGAGGGAGCTGGGAGAGTGGGGGAGGGTTCCGGGGGCTGGTGCAGAGCTCCCCATGCAGTGGGGGGCAGTAGAGATTGCCCCCCACCTGGCAGCACCTGCTGAGCTGGGGCTTTTTTCCCCGAAGTGCTAGGAGCTGGGGCCTGCAGGCAGCCATTGCTAGGCTGGGAAAGGGTCAGGGGATGGGCCTGGCCTGACTGATTTGAGATTTGGCTACTGCCAAATCTCTGAATCAGATTTGGTCAAATCAAATCAGGACAGTGATTCGAATGACCAAATTGAATCACTGTCCCCCAAATCAGCCAAATCCTAAGCGAATACTCGCCACTTTGCACAGGCCTAGTATCTAAGGCAGGGGTGGGCCATTCTATCCAGCCCGCGGGGCCCCTAAAAAGTTTAGAAAATTAATATTTATCTGCCCCTAGCTGCCTGTCATGCAGCCCTTGATTGCTTGCCAAAACTTGGTAAGTGGCCCTCTTCCCCGAAATAATTGCCCACCTCTGATCTAAGGTGGAGCAACTGGGACAGCTGCCCCGGGTACTGACTTCGAGAGAGGGGGCACATCAGATATCAATCAGCTGCCACCACAGCTGCACAATCATGCCGGGGGCACTGTGGCAGCCAGAAATTGCTGCTGCTCCCATGCATTGTGCTGCCCCAGGTGCCCTGTTGCTTTGTTGCATCTCTGCCTTATAAAATTGTCATGTGGAATCTAAACTTTCACATCCCGTGCATATTAATGTACTGCCCCTACCTGATGGTCTCCCTTACTCTTGTCCTTAACAGTACATCAGAATGCATGTTTTTCTCTTGTGCCTTTTTGTAGTGGACTTGCTTGCTCTTCTGAAATGGAAAGCTTACCCAGACCGTGTAATGGATATCCTAGGAAGACTGAGGCATGTCAGTGGTGAGGAAATTGTTAAGGTATGAAGTCTACAAGTGGTCACTATTATTGATGGAAAAATATTTTTCTGTAGCACAATGATCTTAGAAAAAGAAAACTGTGAAAATACCTTCCTATTCTGTCTCTTCTCTGTCAGTTTTCAAAGCAAAACTATTATATTCTCGTTTTTTTTTTTTAACTGGTTCAGTTTTAGTATCTTTGTTCCCAATATGAAATGGCTCTCTCTTCCTTCTTTTGTACCTTCCATAACATCTCCTCAGGCTGTAAGATTAAAGATAGTCTGAACATTTTTTACTGAAATGTATTTTCATCAAAAACTGAAATGTTCCATTGAGATGTATCTGTTTTGACAAAATTTTCACCAGGAAAGTTTCCAAAGTCCAGAATGATTCCTTTTGTCATTAACAGCAAAGCAAAGAGACCTGAATTGTAAAATCTGATCCATCTGATCTAATAGTAGAGTTGCAACAGCGTTCTGCTTCACAAAAATGTTCACAAGCTGGAAAAAAGATGGGCATGGGAATGGGGTGATGTGCATAGCACTGATTTTAGAAACCATGAAAGCTGTTGTAAAAAAGAATTATCATCCTTTGGCCAGCCCTGCTCACTAGGTTCACACCTACCCTTCTTTCAACTCCATTTTTGTGATCTATAACAAATGAAACCGCATTTAATCCTTTAACAGGCTCACCAGCTGCTATTCCCACTTTTGCACTTTAAGTCCTAGTGTCTCATGAGATTTGACATTCTACTGTGCTGGTTTCCAATGACCCCATTATCTGTCATGTCCTAGGTCCAAGATACTTCAGAATACATTTACACTTGTGATCCTGGAGAAGGATTTATATATACCAGGAAAGGAGGCACTGGTTGGCTCCTCACATAATTTCAGGCACACTGAGAGCCCTCCCTTCCACTTGTTTTCTAGAAGTTAACAGAGTGATGTGGGAGTGGGATTTCTCTGGAATAGTAAATCTAGAAAATCCCCTGTCCACTTTGCTTTTCCTCATTTGAGTAATGCTGTGCATTGAATATTGACTCATGTGGCTAACTTTGTATGAAAAAAAACAGAACCACTCCTCCAGGTGCATATTTGAATTCTGAAAAAAAATGTATAATTTTGTAATTCATCTGCAGGACAGTACAACAAGTGTCTGATTTTATATAGGAAATCGTAAAAATATACAACCTAGCCTATTCCAGCTGAACTTGTATCTGACTTCCTCTTGGAATGTGCTTCTATTTGGCATTGGGATATGAAGAGCAGAATATAGAAGATTCAGATCAGCAATAACAGTTGCATCATTTCAGATGCTTCATCCTATTGTGTTCTCTTTTTTGTGTTCCACATTAGAGAATTCAGGTAGAATAGATTACAAAAAACTGACCTGGTATCAGCTCTCAGCTTCATCTCTAGTACTGCCCATTCATAATCATCTTTCTTTTGGATCCTGTTTATTGGAACAGAAGGCACTGAGGGATCAGGACACAGCAGCCTGCAGTGTTCTGGACAAAAGAAGTTGCTGGCATAGTGTAGTTAGAATGCAGCACAGATACTTAGTACAAAAGACATGTGAATCTCTATTATCAAAACTATTTAGTAATAAACAGGACTTGGAACACATTTTTATTTTATTTTGTAACCAATGTATGTGCTTTCGTATCAGATGTGGAATGACATCTCTCATAATCATATGATTTGAGAGCCAGAAAAGGCAAGTGATTCTGCCACTGTTTGGCAGCACTGTTTATCTGCCCAGAGACAATGAAAAGGAAACAGTATTATTTCACAAGCTATTTGCATTACATTTAGTTTGCATACATGTCTATGTTTTTATAACTGGCCTTTGTTAAAGGAGGAAATCTTGGCAATAAATAATTTCTCCAAATGCAAATTTTAAGTGGTCTGCTACTGTACAATGGCTTAAAAACATATAAAGATATTTGACAACCTACAAAAACAGATGGTGCTTCAGAATGTTGTCAGGAATTTTATATTTAAACTGTTTCTTCATGCCTTTTCAGTTCCTGCAAGACATTCTAGACACACTATTCGTGGTTTTGGATGACAATACAGAAAAGTATGGACTATTGGTCTTCCAATCTTTGGTAAGTAACTGGTTGGACTTATGTTTTTCTTCTCCTTGTATTCCATGCCTTTGTTACCAAATTATTATCACTTCTATCTTATTTCCTTCAAATATATGCATATGCAGCTGGGCATTGCTGCTGTGTACTATTTTATATCATTATTAGGTGATGAAGTAGAATAACCATAGAAAAAAATTAGGAGAGAAGTATTGCTTGTGGCAGTGGGCTGTAGGGGGGCAAATGATAAGTAAAGAGGAACTTGTCCATTCTCTGTTTGTATAAAAATCCATCATAAGTTTTGTTTCTCAACCACATAGCATGCTCACTGAATCTTTAGAGATATGTGCTGTTTGATCTACTCTGGGTTCTCTTCTCCACCTCACATAGGTGTTCATCATAAATCTGTTGCGTGACAGCAAATATTTCCATTTCCGACCTGTGATGGACACTTACATTCAGAAGCACTTTGCAGGTGCACTGGCTTACAAGTAGGTTTTGTTTTGTCATCACTTCATAGAGTAACATTCTCAGATTTCTCAGTACTGTGGGCACTGGGGTCATAAAATGTACGCAAGCAGATTACATGTGGTTTTCAAAAGCAAAATTTCTGCACAAAATTTTTGTAGCCTGGCTTCACAGAGAAAAGCTGCTGAATGTTATTTGTTGCCAGTACCAAGCAAGGTTTGGATTTTATGGAAGTAGTTAGTGGTATTCTGAAGTCACTTGTACTTGAGGAAATTCAGTTAAGGTATTTCTCTGTGCTTTTACATAGGTTGATTTATTCCAGTTTTAATTTTTAAAAATAACTCTCTGCAACAGATTTGAGTAAGACCCTTAACTAGAAGAGAGAAATAAATATATTTTATTTCTGAAAATTGCTGACTTTATTTGAAAATATCTCCATTATAAATCCCTTTGATTCTCTCTATTTAGAGATTTAGTTATGATTTAGTTATGAAGGAGAATGTTTTCTGGTATTAGAAATTTAAGTAAATATATATTTTACTATAAAGTTAGCAGTCAGAATAAATATACCTGCTGATTAGAAGTGAGTGGAACAAACATATTATTTTACTTACTATTTAAAAAGCATCTGGCAGCTCTTTTTACAAAACTAGAAAGTTTCTAGCTTGATCAATTCTAAATAGAGACTTGATGTTTCTGTCACTGTATCTCTTACTCAGAGAATTGATCCGTTGTTTGAAGTGGTACATGGACCGGTCGGCTGAACTTGTGAGACAAGACCATATCCAGGAAGCAATGAGAGTATGTATTTTATATAAATACCTATATTTTTAATTTGTCTGTGGTACTACAGAGCTAAGTCTG
This sequence comes from Crocodylus siamensis, assembly GCF_052110815.1. NCBI lineage: Eukaryota > Metazoa > Chordata > Crocodylia > Crocodylidae > Crocodylus > Crocodylus siamensis. The sequence goes on along the minus strand of NC_143405.1, from coordinate 21,980,577 downwards.
CTATAAGATGCACAAAGTCCAGTAAATATTCATATAAGTTGAAGAAATTTCAACCTTTTGTCCAAACTCTCTTTTTAGGGTAAAATTCATTCTTCTGCAGAGGGACAGCACAAAAACTAGGCTTCACTTAACTTCTCTGAAACACTATTTTGAGCATTTAAGTGGGATTTTTATGGGGGAATATGTCTTTTACTGCACAACAGTAAATGTTACAGATTTTTATATTGGGTAAAGCTCAGGACTTGGAAGATCTGGTTTGTATTGCTATATGTGGTACAACACAATGTGTCACCTTGGCTGAAACCCTGGAATATTTAAGAAGGGAGTAATGGGGCCTTTGAGTAGACAGATATTATAACAGATGCAATCCCACATGACACATGATCTTGAGGAAAAACACAGCTACCCATCAGTTTGCATGAAACCAGGGAACACTGTTTACACTACTTCATTTCCACAGAGAACAAATAACATGCCACCTTTCTACTATGATTACACAGATAGCCAAAACTCAGGACACCAAGATTAGAATCCCAAACTTACAGAAACTTAACTACCAAGTAGCCACTGAATTTCCCTTTGTCACTAAGCATTATCAGACCTTGCCTCCAGAACAAAGAAGGTTTTGATACCTTTCATTGGGCTTCCACTTCTCTAAGGACCGATAAGCAGTGAAGGGCACAGTGAGCCTAACTGATTTGCAAGAAACCATGATTTGGTTTGTGTGCAGCTTTCCTGTCATTAAAGCCCTGTGTTTGTACCTGCAGCTACCACATCAATAAACTGCAGGAGTCAATCTTAGGCAGCAATTCCAGGAAAAGTTCTCTATGACAAAAAAACGAGAAATTTTAAAAAACCCTCTTATTGATCTTTTCATAGATGATTATTAAATTTGAAGCGCAAGTCTCATGGTCCTTCTTCTTTGATTGTGTTGCCACACTCTCAAGTCCTCTGTTCTGATGAGAGAGTTTCATGGCTTTCTGGACCAAAAATGAATGGTTGAGATCAGGAGTGACAACAGTATTGCCCACTGGTCAAATCTGGCCCATGGGGCTCCCCAGAAGGCTGGAAGTTTGGTAGTGGGGTGAGCAGCAGCAGTGTTAATTAACACTGCCCATCCAGCTGTCAGATTTCCAGCCCCATGGGCCAGATTCAGAGCACAAAGTCATATCATCAGACCCATAGGACCAGAAACGTGGCAGTATGATGAGCAGCAGCTGCCACAACTTGGGGTATAACAGCAACTAACACTCCCACCACCAAATTTCCAGTCCTGCAGGCCAGATGATGCAAATCTATACTGCAGAACTGGCCTCCATGCTAGCCCTGGGTGAGTTTGACACCACTTACGAAGATAACAAGCCCAGTTCTGATTCTCTGTACTTGGGAGTTCGCAGCAAATTTGCAATGCAAAACTACCCATGGACAAAAAGTCCCCATAGTAATCTGGTACATAGGATATTAAGGGTGTGCGAAACAGGCCATATTTGATTTGGATTCAGATTCAGCCCGAATCAGGGGACAGTGATTCGATTTGTTGATTCGGATCAGTGTCCCAATTCAATTTGACCGAATCTGAAGTTTCGACGCTGATTCAAAGAATCCGTGATTTGGCTATAGACACAGCTTTAATTGTTTTTTCTACGTACCTCGAGGTACCAGGTGTGGCTTGTGAACGCTGCGATGCTGGGGCAGATGAAGCGTCCCACAGGAGTGCAGAGGGGAGCCCTCACCTGTTCAGCAGTGGACCGGAATTACTTCCGGACCGCTTTCAGATCTGCTGCCAAGCAAGCGGGGCTCCTCCCCCCATACCCCCTCAGCTCAGCAGTCAGCTGCAGGGGGACCCCAGGTGCTACCCCAGGCCTAGGAGGCACCAGTGGCCAAGGTGGGGGGGAGGGTCCAGAAAGTGGACCAAAAGTGCTTCTGGCCCACTTTCCTGTCTGCTGCCGAGCACACTGGAGCCCCGCCCCCCCCCCCCCGGCACTCCTGTGGGATGCTCCATCCACCCCAGCATCTGAGCATTCATGAGCCACTTGGTATCTTGAGGTATGTAGAAAAAAACACCTAAAGTTGAATCTATGTCCGAATCATTGAATCTTTCTGAATAGTCTCCTGATTTGATTTGGATTTGGAGATTCAGCTGCCAAATCCGGCCAACTCTCCTCCGAATCAAATAAGCAACCAAAGCTTCGCACAACCCTACAGGTTATCATTGCTTGATGAAACCCTGTGGTAGGAGGAAAGTCATCAGTTGGAGATACTGAAGGAGTCTAGAATTAAGTTAAAAGCAAGTTAAACTGACCCATTATCAGGGCCAGCAATATTTCAGAAATAATAGGAAGCTTTTAAGATTGATGGGACTTCCCAAACTATGCTGTGGCTAATAAATAATCTTGCTTTCCAATTCTTTATTCTTAGAATCTGTCCACAGAGCTCTGCAGGTGTAAACATGTGTCATACTACTGTCATCATGGAGATGATACATCCACGCTGTAGAGCATAAAGGCCACATCATAAATGTAAATACTTGCTGATAAGGCAAAAGTCTTGATGCAAGAAGTGTACTTGGTGGAACAGGGAGGAATATTTTCACCTGACACCAGAGGGTCCTTAATGAACTTTTTGTACTAGCTATGAGTAAGGGCAGTCATATTTTTTGTAGAGAATTAAAGGCTGGATGGACTTTTGCATCTGAATGTGTATCAGCTGATCCACCATAACAATTTCATGTGTCTGCTTCATCTTGTGATAAATGGAAGCTAAACTGTAATAGCTTACCCCTTTCAGGGGTAAATTATTGCAATTTAGCTTCCATTTACCACGGAGCAGGAGTAGACACACAAAACAGATAAAATAGATAAGCTTGACAGACTGGATTTTCCCACCACCACCTTTTGGCATCTAAATCTAATAAATCAATAAATTGTTATAATTGTTTCTGTTTATACTAGGGATGTCAAAATCATCTGGCCCCATGGGCCAAATGAGTGTCCCTGAGCTGATCTGTGAGCTGGATCAGGAGTTACCACAAAGCATGTGCTGCTTGTGGTACACCACCCCAGACTGATTCCTTGTGCTGTGCACAGCTTGGGGAAAAGCTGTTCACATGGGGAAAAACAAGCATGTTGTTACTGCAAATTAATTCATTCACTAGAGGTAAAAACCTGCTGAAGACAAGGAGAGTATAGATGCCACAGAGGTTACCTCTTACAAAGGCATGGCTTTTGAACTCAAGGCTAATGTACAGTACAATATTCTGCCACTGGAACTCTAATTCTGCATGCAGAATTTAACTGTGTGTATACTCTTCACTATGACAGCATACCCCCTTTCCTCTGGCAGATTTACATCACTACTTCCAAGCAAAATAAAATTTCTGTTGCTGTCCTGCAAAAGATGTGTGTAGACACTCCTGTGCCTTTTGCCAGCTTTAGTGGTCCCTGTACCAACTGATACCTTCATAAGGTCCATTTTGGTTTAGTTGGAATGGCTGCTTCAATGAAGCCATATTGAGTTGCCGGAAGTGCAAAGTTTATACGTGTTCTGGCAGTTTGGTGGTGGCAGCTGCTGCCTGCACCAAAATTTCTGCTGGTGGAAGATAAGGATAGAATTCTGTTGCCCTTAGTGGATATACCATATTTACCCATACCCAAAATGACTTTGAATTTAAGGTGACCCCCCAGTAATTAGATTCTATATATAGAAAATTTATAAATTTTGTTATAATATTCCATGTATAGAATCTTATTACGAGGGAGTCATCTTAAATTTGTTCTTCTCACTGCTACTGCAGGAACCAGTGCAGCCTCTGCTCCAATGCTAGAGCCTCTCCCTGCTGCCTGCTCCCCGCAGTCTTTGCCCCCTGCTCCCTAAAGCCTCTGCTCCCTTACCCCTCCTCCCCCCCAGCCTCTGCTCCCTTTCCTATCCCTCCCCACAGCCTCTGTCCCCTTTCCCCGTTTTATTCTCAGATATAGCTCCAGCTCCATTCCCTTCCAGGCATGGAGCACATGGAAGCACAGCCCCTGCTCAGCCACGCAGCTTCATCCCAGGGCTGGAGCTGCCACCCCTGCTGATTGGTGAGGCAGAGCCCAGAGTTTCCGTGTGTTCTGTACTGAGGAGGGGATGGAGCCAGAGCCACACCTGATGGTAACGGGGAGAAGAGTGAGCAGAGGTTATGCAGGGCAGGCAGGGGTGGGGGTAGGTAACTGCTACAGCTCTAACTGGCCCCAACCCAGGCTCAGGGCTGGAGTCAGAGCTACAGAAGCCACCTGCCCCTCCCCCCTTTGCCTTGTACTTGAATCCAGAATGAGGGGCTTTTCCCCTCCATGTTGGATAGGGGAGCAAAACCCTTATCTTGGAGTCAAGTAAACATAGTAAATGGTAGCTTGTCAGCCGCATAGGGCACTGACAGATGTGCAACTCCCCACTTTAACTCATGGTGCTTTACAGGAAGTGCCATGAGTTAGAGTGCCCCCCCCCTCCCCAAACCAAACAGACATTTACTGTTTGTTCAGGAGGAGGGTGAGGGGGGTGGAAATTGAGGCTCACTTTGGAGTTGATGCAACAGAGAGGCTGCCTGTCTGAAGCCTCTCTCCCCTACCACCCACCGCTCCAGCTCCAGTACTGTCTGCAGAATGGGAGAGGGGAGAAGGGAAAAGAGGGAGCTCTGGGATGGGGTTTGTCCAGCCTGAGTTGGACAGGGAGGGACAGGGGTGGGGTGGGGTGGGGCTGTGAGGTGTGGGGGGGCTCCAATCCACACCCCACTCCAGCTCAGGCTGGGCAAACCCTAGCATGGAGCTCCCTTCCCTCCCTTCTCCCCACTCCCATCCTGCAGAGGCAGCACCAGGGGTGGAATGGTGCTAGGCTGCATCAGCCCAGCCCTGATCGCATGCTGGGACTAATAGAAATTAATGAAGGTGGTCCAGTTTGAAGCATCTTCATCTGAACCCTCATTAGATGAGATATAATTTGTTGCATGATTGGGCTCTTTTAAAGCACTCTGCAGCCATGTACTTCTCTCAAGGCATGGCTGTAGAGTACTTTCATGGGGCCAATTGCATGACAAATGTCACTTCTGTCAGTGCCCATAGGTGGCCCTTTGAGCATTTATATACAATTTGTTACTCTTGTCCCTGCCGTATGGATGTGTAAGCATGCATTCATATACTACCATGTACAGTAGGCCTGCACTTATTGGGTGGGTACTCAGATATGCATGCTCACTGGGGACATCTAAGTTAAGAAAATGTAGCCAGAGAAAAACCTATGATATCACAGAAGGAGGAGGGTCCTCACATGGTTTAACTGCACCAGCTGAGTGGTTAGGACAGTCACCTCACTCCAGTCCTTTTTCTAGTGTTCGTTTGAAGCTGGCCAAAGAAAAGAAGAGATGTGGAGCCAGGAGGAAAAGGGTGGGTGTGGCACAATGAAGTGGGTGCTGTTTTGAAAAGTTTCTAGCCTAGAGCCCAGCTTCATATGAGTTTGCAAATTTCCCCACTGCACTGTCCTCCATCGATTTTATCTGGTGATTATTAAATGTACCTGCCTGGCCAGTATGTAGCCTACTGCGCATGCTGAATATACATGTGCACAGTTGTAGAACTAACAGAATTGCAGACTATGTACAAGTGCTAGAAAAGCCACTTTGGGCTGGAAAACTGCCATCTAGGTGCACAAAATGAAATGGAATGCTGTCTTAGGCACAAAGAAGGCCTTGGTCTTTAGCTGTACTTGCTAACTCGTATGAAAACTACAAGTGTTACCATCAGTTACTAAGAACAGACCTTTTATTTCCTAGTGAGACATAACCATACAAGTAGTAGGAGGAGCATTAGGACGAGCATTGCCAGCAGATTGAGGGAAGTTATTATTCCCCTCTATTAATCACTGGTGAAGCCATATCTGGAGGACTGTGTCCAGTTATGAGCCCCCAATACAGAAAAGATGTGGACAAATTGGAGGCAGTCCGGTAGAGGGTAATGAAAATAGGAGGCTGGGGAACAGGACTTAAGAGGAGAAGCTGAGAGAGGGGCTGGGTGTATTTAGCCTAGGAAAGGGAACACTGGAAGGGATTTAATAACACCTTTCAATTGCCTCGGGGGTGCCTACAAAGAGGATGGATCTAGACTGTTTTCAGTGGTGAAAGATGACAGAACAAGGACCAATGGTTTCAAGTTGCAGCAAGAGAAGTTTAGGTTAGATACTAGGAAAAACATTCTCACTAGGAGGGTAGTAAAACACTGGAACAGGTTACACAGAGAGGTTGTGGAATTTCCATCCTTGGAGTTTCTCAAGACCCGGCTAGACAAAGCCTTGTCTGGGATGATGTAGTTAGGGATAGTCCTGGTTTGAGCAGAGAGTTGGATTAGATGGCCTCCTGAGAACCCTTCCAACCCTAATTTTTTTATGATCCTATGAAGACTATGAGTGGAAAGGGGACTCTTAGCTGCAAGTAGGTTTTATTAAGCTGAGTTTTAACTTATAGAATCTGTTTTTCTTTCCTTTTGTGTAGAGATGATAAATTCATTTATTGTGTATCTAGACATTGTCCTGGCTCTCTTTAAAGTGCCCTTATCTCTCTCTTTGTTACCCTTGTTCCTTTTGCTGCTCCTTAAGGCCTTGGAATATCTTTTCAAGTTCATTGTCCAATCTCGGATCCTTTACTCCAGAGCTACTTGTGGAATGGAAGAGGAGCAGTTCCGCTCCAGCATTCAGGAGCTTTTCCAGTCCATCAGATTTGTCCTCAGCTTGGACAGTAGGAGCTCCGAGACATTAATCTTCACACAGGTTAGCTTTCTTCTGCACTTAACGTTTAACCGCCAATAAAAAGAGGAAGCTATTTTGTGCCAAGCAGCACATGCCTGAAATGATTAGGAGCCAGTAGCGTAGCTTGTGCATTCTATCAAGCTGATTATACTGAAAGGAGTGGCATAGCCACACAGTAATTTTGGTCTGTAGAATTGCATGTATGGACAAATGCAGAACAGTTGGGCAGTTTTACATTCAAGAAGGGTCACAAATATAATGTCATGTTATGTGGTTAGAGGAAACATTCTGCATTCCTTTTTTTAAGTCAAGCGTCTGAATCATAAGCATAAAGGGTGTTATGGCTTATGGGTCCTCAGCACCCACTAAATTTTTTTTAGTGCATGCTCAAGCCCTGGAGCACCCATGGAGTCGGCACCTATGAGCAAGAGTCTCTCTCTACTGTGATGTATCCACACTATGAAAAAGTTTGAGAAACACAGCTGTGGCTCTGGGTTTAATCACCCTCTAGTGGGCTCAACATGAGCATGAACCAGGATATCACAAACCAGTGTGAGACTTCCTACAGGAGAGTGATCGTCAGGGAAAATTGTAGCTAGGAAAACCATTCTTTTGTTTTTAGCTTTGGCTTTCATAGATACCCAAAGCAACCTGGAATAAGGAGGGAATTGTTCTCTTTGTTACCATGCTGGCATTTATATGTTTGTGAAAACTGTCCTATTTAATATTTGAAAAGTTTACTTTTTGTTTCCCACCTGCCACTATGTTGCCCCTTGATCCCAATTGCCCCATAGGCCCCTCAGCCTGGAGGACAGGTGAGCGGAGCTGGGACAGGTGCCCCACAAAAGTGTGGTGGTACTACAAGGCCGTCATTTAATTCTGTAAGTAATGATCCCCTACTTTGCACAGCTTTCATCATGGATGTTCCCGTAACTCTCTTTCCTAACCCAGTGCATCTTTTCCTGCATATAAACTTGGTAATTAGTGTTTGATTGTTCAGTTTTTGAAGCTAAGGAATAAAATATGGCCTGTTCTAGTAACAGATTTAACAAGCAGGGTTTCAGAGTCTCAAAAATGTAGTATAAGAGATGGTCAAGACCTGTGTGAGTCACCTTGATCATTAGAAGTGATGAGAGAAAATGGATCACTGTTGCAAGAGAATAGATATAAATTTTACTCATCCTTCAGTATAAGGGATGTTTTCATATATATTAATAGACAAGAAAATCAATGATGGTATAGAAGATATTTTAGATAAAATATGAAAGTGACAAGATACTGGGTCTTACTCATCTTACTTGCCTCTTTTCCTCTTCAAATCCCACCAAAGTGATTGTGCCAAATGGTAGCTTATTCTCAGCTCAAACCTGTTGTTATGGTGCTTTTAGGTTCTTTTAGTGCATGTATCACTGAAGATGGTAACTTAGGGTATGGACCCAGGCTTGGATCCTTTTAAAAGGGGAACATTTCAGAAGGGCAACAGATGGTACTTTATAATTGTTGTGTGTGAATGAGGTAAGAATGAGTCAAATGAAGCGAACCCCTCCTATAACCCTGGGAGAAGGACTGTTAGAGTTGGAGTGGGTTAGCTGCTTTTCTTTAACTCCTTGAGTGTGGACAGATGCAACTCTTAGAACATTCTAGATATACTTTAAACTATGAGGCCAAGTCCAGATGAGCATGGCCATGCGCTATGTGGTGCTGCAGACATGTGTCTGGCGCCATATACCACACATTCAGCTGTTCCCCATGCTGAAAGGGAGCACAGGGGGAGTTGACCCCTGGATATTCAGGGATCAAAAAAACCCACGCCAAAAAAAAAAGAGGAGCAGCACATGGAGGGGCAGCATGTGCAGCTGAAAACAGGCGCCTGGCTGGCTGGAACCACACTCTGGTTCCCAGCCATGCTCTGAGCAGCAGGATCACTTCTGTTACAGCCCCAGGAGGCTCCCAGTACCCCAGGTAAGGCTTCTTGGGCCTGCCCCACCCAGTATAACCTGTCATGTGCCAGAGGGTTCATGGCACAGGCGTCCCTCAGGGACAACTAGTGACAACAGGCCCAAGGTATCCCACTGCTTTTGTCCCCAGGGAACCAAACATCCAGCTTCATAAGGATGCAGCCAGAAAGTCTAGATGTAATATCACTTTACCCATTTTAAACTTCATGTAATGTTTCTAAAGTACATGGAGAAATTAAGTACTATTTTGAGCCAGTCTTCCTTGAACTGATTCAATGTTATTTGCAAACACAGAGAACTCTGTACCAAGTGTCTGGTCAGTTTTCCAGATATCCCAAACTGTACCACTCCTCACCACCCCCAAACTGGTACAGGGCAATGGGGCAGCTCTGGGATGCAACCAGGACTCTACTTTTCAAAGAGCTTTTGCCAACAGAGTCCACAGTCTGCAGGGATGCGGAAGCAGAAAGCCTCTGTATCAGTTTCACTTCCCTGCTAGGTCCTAAGCTTATTTGGGGTGTGAGAGGGTAGCCAGGGTCTAGGGACTGGCCTCCTATGACACACACATACCTAGTCACCCCCTGTCTGGATACCATCACACAGAGTTGGATAGCGTGCAAGCAAGTACAGGCATGAACTGTGCAAGTGAGGGCAGGCAGGGAAACTGAGGCATGGAGTGTGGTTTGGGTGGAGACCAGTGGTGGCAGCTCAGATACAGGTGACAAGAAACACCTGGCAACCCCTCCCTCTTAGGATCTGTAACAAGGAGGTGAAAATGGCAAGGTGGCTTTCCAGGGCAGGGGTTGGAAAAACCAAGGATTTTTTGAGAGGGCCCAGAACACGCAGCCTCATGGGTACCATGAGACAGGGATCTCACAGCCCCCCAGAACCTGGAAACCTTTCCACTCCAAACCACTGCCCCAGTATGAGTCTTCCTCCCCCTCTAGGGGAATCCTGAGGAAACCCTTAGCACTGACCCCTAGGAAGCATGATGGTTTGGGTACTCTACAACCCCCTGTTTTGGCATAATATCTGTAAAAAGTAGTTCTACATAGAACCCTTAGCAGTATATGTGTGGACATTTCAGTCCAGGGACAATTATGAACGGGTTTCCAATCAGTGATATTCTTGGAACAGTTCAAATATTATCTCTGTCTGCACCCCTTGTCTCACCCAGGATGTTAGAGATTTTCCTACCCAAGCCATGAGAGTAAAATTGATTTTGCTGTCTTCCCTTCCAGGTTTCTTAAATCACTACAAATACCTTCCCACTTAGTAGAAGGTTTATAGGCAGATTCAGGAAAACTGTTGCAAGAATATTCTGGACTATTATCGTGACATTTCTGCCTGTTTGCCTAGTCACAGTCCTTGCCAGGTTGTTCTGCGCTAGTGGGGGCCAACCTTTTAAGCAGACATGCCACAATTCAGCCCTTCACCTTCCCTGAGTGCTCTTCAAATTCCTTTCTAATGCTTGTTCTGCTGCTCTGCTTTGTGCTTCCTGCCTTGTATGCCAATATACTGCTTGTCCTGTCCCTGGTCTGCAGTGTGCAACACACAGAGGGCATCTCACACATGCCACAGGTTGGCTCCCCCTGGTCTATACAATCATGAAGTGATCATAGAGAAAACTAAAACTAATGCTAAGAACTGCAAACATCATAATAGCCCTCAAATATTTCAAAGCCATGAGATGTTTGTTAGTTTATCTTATTTATTCAATATTTATATGTTGCAACACTCAACTGATGACATGGTAAACTCTTTGGATTGCTATGTAATCTAAATTGATTACAAAGACAATAAGGTTCTGGGTGACATAATAGGTAGAGAAATGGAGTGAGGAGCAAAATTATTTGTAGAATAATGATACAAACTGTACATACCATCTAATGTTTGAAAGGGATTTTGGGTTATTTTTGAAATTGCATTTATTATGCTTAAAGAGAGATTAATGAGGGGATATTGTTTGGTTGATTGTGGAGAACAGTGGTTTGAAACATGATTCAGAAATGAAATGAGAGACGAGGATTTCTTAGGGTAATATTTTGATTGGACCAATTATGTAGCTGGGATAGAGTTAGACAAGCTTTCAAATGCAAGACATTCTTTGTCAGGTCTCTACTGTCTTGGATCCCTCCTGTGTTGCTTGTGTGCTGCCCGTGAGTTGGTTCCTGTTATGATAGCTGATTCCAGTCTTTTTTCTTTTGGATGGCTGTCATCAGGTATTTTTGGTAATATATTTGAGTCTGCTGCATAGCAGTCAGGTATGTCCCCAGGTTGCCTCTCAGTTTAGTAGCGTAAGTGAGTATCCCCTGTTTAAATTGATCTCTTTTGGTGTAGTTATGGTTTCTTAATTTTCCAAAGTTCTCCTGCATAGTTGTGTTGCTTATATAGAATTGTAGCTGCAGATTATGAGCTCCCTGGGAATGATTTTGTGTTTCTTGCCCAGGCTTAAGAAGATGTGTCACCATGTGTTTGGCTCTTTTTTCTTTAGATTGTGACTTTTCCATTGTAAATGGCAAATTTGAATATGTTCCATGTTATGATAGTGTAAGCATAATGTAGTTGTGATAATCCAGAAATTATGCAAGAGGCAAGAATTTCTTAGGGTGATAACTTTTATTGGACCAACTGTGTAGTTTGGCCAGAATTAAACAAGCTTTTGAATGCAAGACATTCTTCATCAGGTGATTTCAGATGTCTTGCATTTGAATGCTTGTCTAATGCTATCCCAAATACATAGTTGGTCCAATAAGAAATCCTTGTGTTTTGCATAATTTCTGGACCATCATGGATACAACATCGCTGTTACACTACCATAACATGGAAAATGGTGAAAAAGAAGGAAATTGTGTGTGGTAAAGTATCCTACTCAAAGGATGCATCTACATGTGCAAATGCTCTGGCTCCCCTGGGTGCTAGCTAAGAGGCTGGCAGGGAGCACCAGGCCAGGAGACTGCTGTCTCCTGGTGGGGGCTAGGACATTGTTCCCTGCTCCCAGGAGCTGCCTGCTGCTGGAGCAGGCTCTACCACTGGACCCCGGGCAGGGAAAATGCCCCCCTGCCCTGGCAGCATCGAGCTGCCAGCTCTTGGTCAGGATTAGAGCAAATTACTGCACAGTAAGCATCTGCACATGTAGATGGTGACGCTTACTGCACAGTCATTAGCTCTAATCTCGAGTAAAGCATCTTGTGTAGACATATCCAAAATGTAGGAATTAGCATGAAGGAGGTCACAGAGGTGCTTGAAAAGAGAGAAAAAAAGAGTATGTGGGGTAGAGGGGAAAAAAGAACAAGCAAAACAGAGGAAACTGTTGGACAATTAGGCTTGAGATGCAGACAGGAAGGGATGGTACAAAGCTTTATAAATCTGGCCAGTGAGTTTGAAATTGTTGAAGAAAAGGCTGTGGAGCCAGTAAGGGAATTCATCAAAACAGTGAGTATGGACTTTGATGATGATAATTGCCATTTGAATGGAATTAAAGGTGGCTGGGAAGTCAAACAGATTTAATTACTTCAGGTAAGAGGTTACCAAAATATGCAAAAGAAATGGTGACTGTAGGGATATGTTTTAAAGGAAGAAGAAACAGGAGGATTTTAAAACATCTTGACTATTAGGGGTAAGCAGAATGAGTTCAGGATGATACTAAATTTGTGGGACTTGAGAACTCAAAGTGTTATGGAATTATGTACTTTCACAGACATAAATAGGAAGGAATGACTTGAGTGAAATGAAGATTTACTTTTGTTACACTGAGATTTTCTTCCTTTCCATAGTTACCTTCAAGGATAACTCCAAGCTATTGAAGATATCCCCTTGCAACACAAGTCATTTATACTGTATTATTTTGCATGATATGGTGCTTATTTCTCATGGAAATTCACTTAGCCTCACTGTTGTAGAAGCACAGTAATGTCACACAATAGTGTTGCTGTTAAGGGTCTGTCAGTATCTTCTTTACAAAAGAGACTTTTGGAGGAGCTGCTTACTAAAGTATTTCTGTGCAAAAATGTGAGATACAAGTTCTCAGTTCAAGTAGCTCTTTGTAACATATAAAAGGTAAAAATCAAAAAAGGTTTGAACTATTTTAGGATTCTCTTGTTTTGTTCTCCTACACCTAAAAAGCTATTATATTTTTAATACTATTTTATACATTCTAGTGTAAATTGTGACCAGCATCCTTGTGAGGTTTTTGGTTTCTTAAATCCAAATGTAGTCAACCTGTTATGTATTAGTATTGCAAGGATGTCAAAACAGAATCTGATCTTGCATACTAGTTGCTCTTTGCTTCCTGTGAACAACAGGGTGATACAAATTGGAGTATCAACCACAAGTCAGAATTTAAAAACTCTTCCAGACCCTTAACTCTGTTTTACCACTGTTTGTTTGTATTTCACAAACTTTGTTTCTGATGTACTATCCTTGCTTTAGAAGTACAGACCTAAAAACATTTCTTCATTTCTTTTTTTTCAGGCTGCTTTGTTGAATTCATTCCCTGCGATCTTTGATGAGCTACTGCAGATGTTCACAGTGCAGGAAGTAGCAGAGTTTGTGAGAGGAACTCTAGGCAGCATGCCCAGTACAGTGCACATTGGGCAATCAATGGATGTTGTTAAGCTGCAATCTATAGCACGCACTGTGGACAGCCGCCTGTTTTCTTTCTCAGGTAGGAAAGTAGCATCTGTTTATACCACTTGCAGCTGAATGCACCAGATGACTGACTGATTGAGAACAGCAGTATATTACATTACTTGCATTGCTTTGCTGAGGACATTTCAATACTGAATACAAATAAACGCAGATTTGTGTGAATTACACTATATCAAGTTGATTTTTATATATATATATATATATATATACATTTGTTATGTTTATATTGTTCTGTGTCCATAAAGCTTTTCACATACTGGAGACTGAGGTATACATCAGGCTACCAGAAATAAATGAGGTGAGGTTTAGGATGCAGTAGACTATCTAATCTAGCATAACAGTGATAAAAAGATGTTTATTATGTGTCTAATCCAATCACTGCCATTTTCATTGCTCACAAATACATACTGCATTGTATTTTTGGTACTGTTAGATATAAAAAAAGTATTGAACAAGACACAGATATTAAGGCAACCCTTGCCCCAGCAAGCTTACAGTGTGGAAACAGATACTGAAAAAAGTAACTGGAGATAGGCTTGTTTAAAGTCTCTAGGTTGAGGTCAGAGGGAAGAGCAACAAGGGAGATGTTGTGGTGGGTGTCTGCTATAGATCACCAAACCAGGAGGAAGTGGTGGATGAGGCTTTCTTCAAACAGCTAGTGGAAGTTTCCCAATCACAAGCCCTGGTTCTCTTGGAGGACTTCAGTCACCCTGAGATCTGCTAGTAGGGCAATACAGCAGTGCACAGATAATCCAGGAAGTTTTTTGGAGAGTATTGGGAACAACTTCCTGGTACAAGTGCTGGAATGGCCAACTAGGGGCCATGCTCTTGACCTGCAGCTCACAAACAGAAGAATTGGTGGGGAATGTAGTATAGTGGATGGCAACTTGGGCAGCAGTGACCACGAGATGATTGAGCTCAGGATCCTGAGAAAAGGAAGGATGAAGAACAGCAGAGTAGGGACGCTGGACTTCAGAAAGCAGACTTTGACTCAGAGAACTCATGGACCAGATCCCCTAGGAAGCCCGTCTGAGAGGGAGAGGGGTCCAGAACAGCTGGCCAGTACGTTAAAGAAGTCTTACTGAGAGTGCAGGAAAACTAGCAAGTATGGCAGAAGACCAGCTTGGCTTAGCAGGGAACTTTTCAGTAAACTAAGTCACAAAAAGGAAACGTATAAGAAGAAGAAACTTGGACAAATAAATAGGGAGGAATATAAGCGTATAAGAGCATTGCTTGGGCATGCAGGAATGCAGTCAGGAAGGCCAAAGCACAACTAGAGTTGCAGCTAGCAAGGGATGTGAAGAGTAACAAGAAGGGTTTCTACAAGTATGTCAGTAGCAAGAGGAGAATCAAGGGAAGTGTGGGTCACTTACTGAATGGGAGAGGCAACCTTGTGACAGAGGATGCAGAAAAGGCTAAAGACATGTACAAGTCCATGGGACTAGACGGGATGCATCCAAGGGTGCTGTGGAGGTTGGCCAATGAGATTACAGAGCCACTGGCCATCATCTTTGAAAATTCATGGTGATCAGGAGAGGTCCCAGATAATTGGAAAAGGGCAAACATAGTGCCCATATTTAAGAAAAGGAAAAAGGAAGATCCAAGGAACTACAGACCAGTCAACCTCACCTCAGTCCCTGGAAAAATCATGGAGCAGGTCCTCAAGGAATCCATATCTAAACAGTTGGAGGAGGAGGTGATTAGGAACAGTCAGCATGGATTCACCAAGGGCAAGTGATGCCTAACCAACCCGATTGCCATCTATAATGAGGTGACTGGCTCCATGGATGCAGGGAGACCAGTGGATGTGATGCACCTTGATTTTAGCAAGGCTTTTGACACAGGCAAACTAAGGAAGTATGCACTGGATGAATGGACTGTAAAGTGGATAGGAAAGTGGCTGGAGCATTGCGCTCAGAGAGTAGTAATCAATGGCTCGATGTCTAGTTGGCAGCCGGTATTAAGTGGAGCGCCAGAGGGGTCTTCGGGCCAGTCTTGTTCAATGTCTTCATTGACAACCTGGAAGATGGCATAGAGTGCATCCTTAGCAAGTTTGCAGATAACACCAAACTTGGAGGGAGTAATAGATGCGCTGAAGGGTAGGGTTCAGATTCAGAGTGACCTAGACAAACTGGAGGACTGGGCCAAAAGAAATTTCATGAGGTTCAACAAGGAATAATCCCATGCACCAGTACAGGCTGGGGACTGACTGGCTGGGCAGCAGCTCTGCAGAAAAGGACCTGGGGGAGATACAGTGAACAATAAGCTGACCATGAGCTAACAGTGTGCCCTTGTTGCAAAGAAAGCTAATGACACAGTGGACTGCATTGGTAGGAGTGTTGCCAGCAGGTTAAGGGAAGTAATAATTCCCCTCTATTCAGCACTGGAGTACTCTGTTCAGTTTTGCCTCCCCCCACAACTACAGAAAGGATGTGGACAACAAATTTAACAATTTCTTTGCCTCCATTTTTCTGAAAAGGGACCAGGTCACCCCCACCACCAGGACCCCTGTAGGTCCCAGGGGAGGCACACCCAGGCCTAGGTTCAGTGAGTCAGGGAACTTCTGGAGGGACTGGACATATTTAAATCAGCAGGTCCTGATGATCTCCACCTGAGAGTGCTGAGGGAATTAGCAGAGGTCATTGCAGGACGCCTGGCACAGCTTTACGAGCACTCATGGTGCTCTGGTGTGGTGCCAGAGGACTGGAAGAGGGCCAGTGTGGTTCCCATTTTCAAAAAAGGGAGGAAGGAGGATCCAGGAAACTATGGGCCAGTCAGTCTTACCTCGATCCTGGGTAAGCTTTTTGAGAGCGTTATCCTGGCACATGTCTGTGAGGGGCCAGCAGGGCAGATTATGCTTAGGGGCAACTAACACGGGTTCATTAGAGGCAGGTCCTGTCAAACCAACCTGGTGGCCTTCTACGACCAGGTCACAAAATCCTTAGACAGGGGTAGGAGTGGACATAGTTTTTCTGGACTTTAGGAAGGCCTTCAACACTGTCTGTCACCCCATTCTCATTAAAAAACTAGGGGACTGTGGTGTCGACACCTACACAGTCACATGGGTCACTAGTTGGCTTGAGGGCCGCACCCAGAGTTGTAGTGGACTGGTCATTTTCAACCTGGAGGGATGTGGGCAATGGGGTCCCCCAGGGCTCAGTCCTTAGGCCCGCACTGTTCAACATAGTTTCATAGTTTCTAGGGTCGGAAGGGACCTGAGTAGATCATCTAGTCTGACCCCCTGCCATGGCAGGAAAGAGTACTGGGGTCAAACGACCCCAGCAAGGTGTTCATCCAGCCTCCTCTTAAAGACCCCCAGGGTAGGAGCCAGCACCACTTCTCTTGGAAGTTGGTTCCAGATCCTAGCCGCCCTGACCATGAAGTAGTGACCTGGATGAGGGGGTAAAAAGCATCCTGTTCAAATTCACAGACAACACTAAGATGTGGGGGGAAGTGGGCACACTAGAAGGGAGGAATAGGCTGCAGTTGGACCCCAGGTTGCAGGGGTGGGTGGATGAGAATAGGCTGTGTTTCAACACTGACAAGTGCAAGGTACTGCGCCTGGGGAGGAAGAACCAATACCATACCTACAGGCTGGGGAACTCCCTTCTTGTCAGTGCAGAGGCAGAAAAGGATCTTGGAGTCATTATTGATACCACAATGAACATGGGCCGACAGTGTAGAGACGCGGTCAGGAAGGCCAACCATAACCTCATCATGTATCCACAGATGCATCTTGAGCACATCCAAGGAGGTGATCCTCCCCCTCTCTGTGGCACTGGTCAGGCCACAGCTGTAGTACTGCATCCAGTTCTGGGGACCGCACTTCAGGAGGGATGTGGACAACATGGAGAGGGTCCAGAGGAGGGCCACCCACATGATCAGGGGGCAGCAGGGCAGGCCCTACGAGGAGAGGCTACGGGACCTGAACCTGTTCAGGCTCCACAAGAGAAGGCTGAGGGGGATCTAGTGGCCATTTACAAACTAGTCAGAGGGGACCAGCAGGCACTGGGGGAGCCCCTGTTCCCCCACGCACTACCAGGAGCGACAAGAAATAGTGGTCACAAGCTGACAGGGTAGATTCAGACTAGATATCAGGAGGCACTACTTCACTGTCAGGGTGGCTAGGATCTGGAACCAACTTCCAAGAGAAGTGGTGCTGGCTCCTACCCTGGGGGTCTTTAAGAGAAGGCTGGATGAACACCTTCCCGGGGTCGTGTGACCCCAGTACCCTTTCCTGCCATGGCAGGGGGGTCAGACTTGATGATCTACTCAGGTCCCTTCCGACCCTTCCAACTATGAAACTATGAAATTGGAGAGTCAAGTGAAGGGCAACAGAATGGTGAGGGAGCTGGGGGACATGTATTATGAGGAAAAACTGAGGGAACTGGGCTTATTTAGACCAGAGAAGAGACTGAGAGGGGACTTTGTAGCAGCCTTCAGCTACCTGATGGGGACTTCAAAAGAGGATGGAGCTAGGCTGTTCTAAGTGGTGAAAGATGACAGAACAAGGAGCAATGGTCTCAAGTTGCAGCATGGGAAGTTTAGGTTAGATACTAGGAAAAAATTTCTCATTAGGAGGGTGGTAAAACACTGGAACAAGTTACCCAGAGAGGTGGTGGAATCTGCATTCTTGGAGGTTTTTAAAAACTGGCTACACAAAGCTTTGGCTGGGATGACCTAGTTGGGGAAGGTCCTGCTTTGAGCAGGGGGTTGGACTAGATGACCTACTGAGGTACTTCCAACCCTAATTTTATATGAGTCCATGATGAAGCATACAGCAAAATTATCATTTAAAAATACCTTTAGTCTGAACATTTTTAATTTTCCCCTTTGTGTGGGTCATAAAAGAAGTGGGTCCTACAGGAGAAATTGGAAAAGAAGAATGTGGGAGCCTGAAGGACTAGAATTGTGAGGTCATTTCAGGATCAAGAGTACATGAAAGAAGATATGAAGACAGGAGCAAAGCCAGAAAATGAAATATCCTTGGGCGTATTTTCACTGCAACAGTTAGCTCAAGTTAGCGCACTTAAATTCCTCCATTGTGTTAGCATAGCTAGTCAGACTGACCACAATGCAAAACACCACTCACCTACACTGAGTGGTGGGATAAGTAGCACAGAGGAACTGGATTATTAACAGGTAATAAATTCTTGTAACTCAGGATAATGCCTCCCCATGCATTACTAGTTTTACCAGTAGCTCTTGAGCTTCATTCCACCCCTAGGAACTAGCTAGTTTGAGTGCAGAGAACCACTTAATATGATCCAGAGATTTTTGTTTGTGGACAGGAATTAAATTAGGGTAACATTCAAATTATATATATTGCATTTACTCAAATATAAAATGAGGTTTGTCACCTTCAGACAAAATGGTGGGAAAAGCTCCTTATTTTACATTTGCATACAATGAAACCTCTTTAGATGCATTGTTTATCATTAAACTGCTGCCAAAAGCAGCTTATGCTCAGTAATGGAAATCAACTATGAAGCTGATTACATGCAGCCAGCACTGACCTTGACTGTAAAACACATGGCCCATTCTGCACAAACATCCTGATGGGAACCATTTTTTTTTCATGTAAACTTTAAAAAAAAATGGGTAATTGTTCTCCAAGGAAGGAATGAGCATGAGGCCTGGAGGTACTGCTGTTTCAGGCCTATACTCGGAAAGGCTGGTGCAAACTCCAACACCCTCCCCTAGTGCCAAAAATGCTAATGGGAGCCTTTTTTTAAATACAGATTTTATTAAAGACACACTTATTATCCTACACTTACAAATCTTCCTTTTCTTTTTTTTTACCAGAATTTAATAAAAAAACTACATATCCAAAAACATCCAACTACATATATCAAACCTTTAAACAACATACATCAATTTTCCACAAAAGAATCCCTTACAGAACTCTCTTTCTTCGTACAGAAATCCATGAAAAACTATTACCTTGGTAACCACCTAAAACTCTCTGCCCCTCCCAGCAGTCTTCTTTGTTAGCTTAGTGAAACAAGTGTATCCAGTCCTTTTTCCTCCACTTCTTCTCTGCCTTTTCTTCTCTGATCTCTTCCTTGTCCTGATCAATGTAGTATTTCAGCCCCAGCTTCAGGTACTCTCTTTCAGTGAAAGCCACAACCCCTTAACAACTGGAGGTTTCGTACTTTCTATAAACTAGTTTTAAAACATGCAATAAAGTCCTTAATAATGTTTCCTCCAGTCCCTTTGGTATAAATCCATATAATAACATTTCCCACACTGACAGATTTATTTTTGTGATGCTCAGAAAGTGGCAGATCCTTTCCCATACTCCCTTTGCATAGGTACACTCCTGAAACACGTCCTGCTGTTTCTTCTTCCCTGCACCTCTCCCTTGAGCACCTAGATGAGCTTATCACCCCCTACCTGTATGAATCAAGCCCCATCTATGTTGTATGTCTCTCACTGGCAAGATATTTTTTTACAACCATCTATGCTAGGTCAGCATGTTCCCCGCTGGGCTGTTTATCCACCACCACCCCCCACACCTTCTTCACTTGTCCTTCTGTGAAGCTTCCTTCCAGCACCATCTTGTCTCTCTCCTTAACCACTTTCATCGATTTCTTATGATCCTTCAGGACCTCCAGCCCTACCTTCCCTATTTTATACATCTGCATGAAACCTTCCACCCTGATGTAATGACTTGGCAGTTGCCATGCTCATGGGCTCTACATAGAGGTCCGATATACTCCCCATTTCCTCAAAATTGCAGCTGCGTGAAATTGAGTGCTATGCACAGCTTTTCCCTCTCCCTCCATTACCACATTACATATTATGTTTAAATATTTTCCGTAGATGAACAATCCTAAGTCAGGCAGCCCCCATCCCCCCATCTTTCTTGCTTTGTTCAGTTCAGATCTAGCCAACCTTTCTCTTTTGGCATTCCAGAAAAGCAGACAGTGTATTTCTCACTGTATTTTGGTTATCTGCCGCCGCGTTAGTGTGAATACAGATCCTGTATATAGAATACTCACCAGTAGCACAGCCTTAAACAGCACCACTGTTCCTGAAATGGACAGCGCCCTTCCAGACCATAACTAAAGTATTTGCTGTATCTTTGTATTCACCTTTTCCCATGCTGTATTACCTTTCTTCTCAGTGTCCATTAGAATCTATAGTACTCTGATTTCATTATCTCTTATTAGAAGGCCCAACTTCTCCAACTCCCTCCAGTTCTGCACTCCCATTATGGTGCTTTTCGATCTATCTAGTTTAGTTCCCATCACTTCTCCATAGTCTGATGTATGCTTTAGGACCCTTTCCATCAGAAGTCTGTAAATACTACATTTATATCATTCATGTCTGTGGGGAAGAGCTATACTGGTACCCTGTGTGTCCACAGGTAGTAGATAGTGGAATGACCTTCAGGGAAAGTTACTTGTAAAATAAGCAGGGGTAACTCTGGCAAATAAGCAGTTCACAGATCAAGAAGTGGTAGCACAACCAGGATGTGGTGAGGACAGCAAGTAGCAATGGTTTCCCTCTAAAAAAGAGTCACACACATCCTTTGACAGTGCTGTGACATGGTGAGTACAGGTCACCGCTATAGTAAGCCTGCTCAGCCCTGAGTCATGGGTCTGCAAGTCCTCAACAGCAGAACAGGCAGAAGAAGAAGATATTAGAATCTTAACAGCTGTGAAGGTGGATGTAGGCTACAGAGGAATGAGATCCCCAGTTGTCGTTGTCTCCTTGCCATTGGATCAAGGTCGCATTCTGTCAAGAGCTGTGTGGAAGGTGATGTGCAGCAGCTTCTCCATGATAAAGGCAGTCATGCACAAGTATCTTCCATGAAAACAGCTTTTCCAGCACATTCCTTAAGCCCATTCCTCAAGCTAATGGTGATGGGAGCAGGAAGTCTTGAAGCTCCTAGTCATGAACTGGCATGGAGGTAGCAGTTACAAGAAGGTCATCTAGCACTTGGATGAGACATGGAGTGATATTCAACAGCTGTAACTGTGACTCAGCAGCCCTCTTCAGGATCCGCTCTGCTCGCCCCACATGGGGAGGGGGCTAGAAAAGGTACCCTAAACATAGTCTGTCTTCTGCAGTATGCTGTATTTCGTCCTGATTGGATAACCATATCCAGTGGGATCACCTTCACTGTGATCAAAAATACCGACAAAGACGCACTGTCATTTTCAGGACCTGGAACATCAGGACACTCATGGAAAACCCTAATAGTGAACACCCAGAGTGCCGCACTGCAACTGTGGTCCAAGAACTCAGGTGATACAATATCAGTGTAGCTGCCCTGAGCAAGGCCCGGCAAGTGGGAGATCAGCAACTCAAAGAACATGGAAGTGGCTATACCTTTTTCTGGAATGATAAACAGGAAGGAGAACACCAACTTCACGGAATTGTTTTTGCCATTAACACCCATGATCTAAGCATTGTCACCTGATTGACTATGTCATCGTGCATGCCCAGGATCGCAAAGATGTCCACATCCCCTGAGCTATGCTAGGAGCTGATGATTGCTGGATAGAGCACTGATTCATCTGCTCAGTTTTATCACTCAGACTAGTTCCCAAACATCAGCTCCAGCAGAAGCAAGGCTGACAGAAGATCAGCACTGAAGGACACAATCAAGTCAGACCTCTTCCACCAGTGCCTCAATGAAAAACTAGTGAATTCCAATCAACAACAATGGGAGAATATCAGCAGCATGCGGGCTGCCCTCAAGGCCACCGTCATCAGCCTCTGTAAAGAGACACTTGGATTTTCTACTGGGAAACATCAACACTGGTTTGATGAGAACAACAGGAAGATCCAAGAATTGATCTATCTCAAGCACAAGGCCTTTTGTGCTTGGCGAAAGGGCACCAACTCCACACAAAAGAAACGAATCTCCAACAAGCCAAGGCAGAGGTCCAAAGGAGGACCTGCAATATGAAAAACAAATGGAAGAGATTCAGCATCTCACTGCCATTTACAAGATGCGTAGTTTCTTCAGTGCCACCAATGCCATCTGCGTTCCAAACACTCAGAGACCAACCCCCTTGAGACCTAAGGATGGAGGAGACCTGCTCAAGAAAAGGGGAGCCATCAGTACCCATTGGAAGGAGCATTTTGAAGACTTCTTCAGTTGAGATTCTGACATCAGTGAGATCGTTCTCAACTCCATCCTGCAACACCCAGTCAGAGACAGTCTCAGAATCCCTCCGACCCTTGACGATGTGAGGAAAGCCATGAAACAGATGAAGAACCACAAGGCATGTGGAGTTGATGGAATCCCCACTGCAATCTTCAAACAGGGAGGAGAGGAGCTCACATCAGCATCATGCCCTTATCTTGAGGATCTGGGATGATGAAGAAATCCCAGATGACCTCAGGGATGCTATGATTGTGACAAGTCAAACTGTGGAAACTACAGAGGGCTCACCTGGCTTTCTGCTACATTAAAGATCATTGTGAGAACCCTCCTGAATC
Organism: Crocodylus siamensis; assembly: GCF_052110815.1. NCBI lineage: Eukaryota > Metazoa > Chordata > Crocodylia > Crocodylidae > Crocodylus > Crocodylus siamensis. The sequence continues at coordinate 21,957,745 of NC_143405.1, read as the reverse complement.
GTCTTCTTCCACTTGCTGAAGAGCTCCTCCTGGAATCTTAGTGTGGGTTTAGAGCATCGAGAGTCACAACTGACATGATCTTCACAGCTCTCCAGCTGCAGGAGAAATGCCAGGAACAAGGGTGCCTCTCCATACGGCCTTCCTTGACTTCACAAAAGCTTTCAGCTCGGTCAGCTCTGTCACCATTTTCTGCCTGCTCCATGGTGGTATGAGAGTGGTGGTTCTCAGTAATGGATCTGTCTCAGATCCCTTTGAGGTTAAAATAGGAGTTATGCAAGGCTGTGTCATCACTCCCACACTCTTCTCAATATTCCTTACTGCGATACTACATCTGACCACCAACAAGCTTCCAGCTGGAGTGGAGCTAAATTACCTAGTGAATGTTAAACTGCTTAACTTCAGCCAACTAAGCCAAAACCAAGACCATTCTGACTTCAGTCATTGAACTCCATAGCACTGATGATGCTGTAATGCGTGCTTACTCAGAAACAGACCTTCAGGCAATCATCAATGTCTTTATCAAGGCATGTAAGAAAATGGAACTGATACTTGAAATTCAGAAAACTAAGATCCTCCACCAACGAGCTCCTAATGAATAGTCCCCAGCTCTGGTAATGCAGATCTCCAGTGAGACTCTAGAGAACAGTGAATATTTCCCATACCTGAAAAGCAATGTCTCATAGAAGGCTGACATCGATGAAGAAATCCAGCATGGCTTCACGTGTGTAAGTGCAGCCTTTGGGTGTCTGAAGAAATGGGTGTTTGAAGATCATGACATCAAGCAGTTGTGATCATTACCTTGCTGTATGGAGCTGAGACATAGACAACATACAGAAGATATCTAAAGTTGTTGGAGAGGTAACATCAATGCTGCAAACAAACACCACGAATATTAAGGCGACAATCATCCAGCATCAACTTTGTTGGACTGGCCATGTCATCTGGATGTTTGACTCCAGACTCCCAAATCAACTTCTATTCTTCCAGTTCCGTCAAGGCGTATGCTCAAGAAGAGGGCAGAGAAAGTGCTTCAGGGACATCCTCAAGACCAACTTTAAAAAATGGAACAAAAGTACCTCTTCCTGTTTTCCCACCATGCCACTCCTTGTGGGCCATCCTGCTGTCATGCTCCCATCCTCTGCTTCTCTCCAAACTTGCTTTCTGCTGCTCTGTCTCCCACTTTCCTCTGCTCCTGTCTTCTTTCTGGCAACATCATGCTCATCATTGTTGCCTCCACCTTTGCTTCTGCTGTTAGTTTCTTTCTTCCTCCCTCTGCTGTTGCTCCCATTGTCACCTTCTTTCTTTCTTCCCCACCTTCATCCACTCTCCATCTGTCTGCAGATCTTCATTTCTGCTCTTCAACTCTTTTATTGTTTTGAGCTTTGGATCTCCCTTCTCCACTTCTTACACCCCAGTGCTCTGTTAATCCCTTTCTCTATTTTTTAAGACATAGATCAGGCTTTCATTACTGATGAGAACTTACCTTTTCTTTTCTTTTCTTTTCTTTTTTTTTTGGAAAAAATATATTTCTCTCTCTATATATATATATATGTATAGATAGATGTATATATGTAACTATAGCTATCTATATGTATATCACCTAGCAAAAACTTTTCTTCATACACCTTAAACCACATTTAAAGCCCGAAAACCCATTACAATAAACGCACCTGTGGATCCATGCTCCTGCATACCCATGCGCGCTCCTTTCCCTAACCCAAATTGCACTGTCTCTGAGCATTAGCCCTGATTTTGGGGGTTAAATTCTCAGTTCATTCACTGTCATTGTCTGTCATTGTCACTGTTGCTTCTGCTGCTGCTGCTGCTGCCGCTGCCATCATCGCTGTCTCCAGGTCCAGTTGTCTCGTCCTTTTCCCTATCCCTGTCCACTCCCCCACTAGGTGGGGACTTTGAAGAGCCTGTACCAAGTGTCCCTTTGCCAGGCAGAGTCGGCTGTATCTTATTTATCCTCTCCCACTGATTTCCAGTAGTAGGACTGGAGTTCACTCAGAAACATTTTAACAGTGTGTTTCCTCAAGGTTCATGTGTCTGTACATCAGGAAGTTCCGGATAGGAACCTATCACAAGGATAGGTCAGGACAGCCCAGCTGAATAAGATACATGGTGGTGCCATTTGCACTCAGTCCCCCTCAGCACCTAGTCTTTTTAATGGCATGGTGAGCCACAACACTGAATACATTTCAACTTCCTCTTCAGTCCCACAACTAAACTCTGCTCATTTGAAATTTGGAACTTGGCTATTGGGTTTTGCCCAGTAGTATTCAGAACATTTTTTTTGAGTTTGTACTATATAGATACAGAAGTGCTCCTTAAAAGTGTGTCTATGGAGTGCCTGTGCTAAAACTTGCAGCAGTTTCAAAGCAAGGTAAAATGCATCAGTTCTAGATGAGTTAAGTCTATGGATGCCCATACAATTTTGCCTGTATATGAATTACTACAGGTATTTTTATTTCTAGGTCACTGTTTTCAAATTTGCCTCTCACTTCCATGTGCTCGGGGAGAACAGGGTCTGACAGCAGGGAAGGGTATAAGGGGCTTCAGGGGGAAGAAGTTGTGGGGGCAGAGGGCAAGGGAACCACCTGACCCTCCAGCTTTATTTTCCGTGCTGTAGCTGTGGGAAGGGGACAAATCAAGGCAAAACCTTCAATAATTATATTATATACCTGGAAAATTATAACAAATTTATAAATTTTCCATATATAGAATCTAATTATTGAGGGGGTCATTTTATATTAAGCTTCATCTTATAAATATGGTACCTTGAGCTAATACTGCAGTGAAGAGATGCTCCCAGATGCTAGTATGCTTACCAAAATACAGAGGGAAAAGGGGAAACAAAATAACAGGAGAAATCCAAAACATAGATCAGGGCTAAGTTCTTCAGGTCCTTAAAAGGTGAAAAAGGAGATTAAACTCCATAGTAAATGGCAAGAGGAAGTGAGCAGAGTACCTGAATGAAGGGAGCAGTGTGGGCTGACCAGAAATCAATGGATTTTATTTCTTTAAATAATTTTATCCAAAGGATGAATGTATTTGTCCTTACAGGTCTGACCTGCGGAAGGGACAGGACCTAGAACAGGGGTGGACAATATATGGCCCGTGGGCTGGATCCAGCCCACCAGGCCATTCTGTCTGGCCTGCAGAACCCCTAAAAAATTTAGAAAATATTTATCTGGTCCTGGCTGCCTGTCACATATTTATCTGCTCCTGCTGGCAGCAAGAGGCAGGAGCCGAGCCCTGCCCAACCCCAGCCATTTCCCTGCTTCGTGTCCCCACCCTGCTCCAGCACCATGTTGCTCCCAGCTACATGGCCAGACCGGGGAGCACTGGGCCCTGCCGGTACAGGGGTGTGTGTACATGTGCAGGCAGGGGTAGTGTGTGTGTGTGTGTGTGTGTGTGTGTGTGGAGGCAGGGGCAGAGTGTGTGTGTGTGTGTGTGTGTTTGTAGGGTGAGCCCCACACAAACACCACACCATACACAAGCACCCACACTCCCCTCACACTGCCGTAAACGCAGACCCCACGCCCCCTTATATACCCTAGCCACCCTCCCCCCCACAGTCCTCCACAAACCACACACACCCACACCCCCCACAAACCTATACCCACCCCACCCCCACAATATATAAGTGTAAGACTTCATTTTAAGCCCATTTTGCAATCACCGCTATGTACACTATGCAAACACATGTAAACCAGGGCAAAAATATTTTTTAAAATCAAATTAATGAATGTTTTCAATGTTTGCTTTTTAGAATATAACTTGGTATTTTTGTGGTTCCAAGAATGCAAAACCCCTTGCTGAACGGAGTACTTCCGGGGGCAATGGGAAAGACTTCTGGTGGCAAAGGTCAGGGGGTAGGGGGCAGGACTTCTTGTCCCAAGATGGTGACCAGGGGCCAGGACACCTGTCAAGGGGCAGGGCTACCCATGCAGCCCTCAACAGCTTGCCAAAACTCGGTAAGTGGCCCTCTACCCAAAATAATTGCCTACCCCTGACCTAGGTGCTGGTGAAGGCATGACCACTGGCAAGACTTATTAGGCAGGAAGGATGGGGAAGAGGTAGATGACAGGCCATTTGAAACTCACTGAGGACAAGAATCCTGATTTGGCTAGAAACCCACGCTGCTTTAATGAACTGGATAGTCCTTGCAGTGATGAACTCACAGATTAGACTATTCCCTAATAATTAAATAAAGCTGACTGTTAAACAGCTGCATTAATTGGGACCAACCCTTGTGCAATTAGGAAAACATGGAGTTTATCAGTAACTGTATAATGTAGTGGTGGTATCTGCATGCTCCTGTGGTGATACAAATGTAGCAAAAGTGTTGAAACTGTAACCCTGTTTCGTTCAAGGTTAATTTTACAGCCCTGCTATAATAGCTTGCCGAAGCAACAGTAACAGTATAACGGCTAAAGCAGGGGTGGGCAAAATATGGGCCAGCTTATTGTATCTGGCCCAAGGGCAGGTGGCCACCGACTCACGGGATCTGGCTCTTGGGTGGCCGGCGGCTCCAGCTGCCATGCAGTGCTGGGCAGGCAGATGGAACAGCTTCCACTACACGATGGGCAGGCGGGACTGCTTCTACCCAGCGCTGACACGGCAGTGTCAGCTGTGGACCTGGGCAGATGCCCTAGTCCCCACCTGCTGGGTGCATCCACAGCTGATGCTGGTGCCCACCTAGGGCTGCTTCCACCACATGAGGCAGGTGGTGGTGTAAACTGTGGACTGGGTCGGCAAGTCCCAGGTGGTGATTAGGATTGGGGCATGCTATATCTCCGGGTGGGGAGAGAGAGGATTGGGGCACGCTACAGCTCTGAGGAGGGAAAGAGAAAGGATTGGGGTATGCTACAGCTCTGGGAAGGGAGGGAGGGGGAGAGAGATGGTGGGGACGAAATCAGGGCATGCTATAGCTCTGGGAAGTGAGGGAAAGGGCAGGGAGAGCGAATTGGGGCATGGTACAGCCCTGGGAAGGGATGGAGGAAGGGGGAGAGAGATGTGGCCCTAGAGAGGACACCAAAACTTAAGTTGATTAAGTGGCCCTCAGCCAAAATAATTGAGCTAGGGGACCCCTGAGCCAAAGCATGCTACCTAGAGCAGTATTCCCTAGCCTTCTGAAGTGATTCAAAGTTTCCTCTGTCCATAGCCAGACACTGAATTTTTTGGTACTTTGTTAACATATAAGGGAATTTAGAGAGAGGTCCCCTCACCCCCACCCCCACTGCCCAAGATCTCACAAATAGCCAGTAATTTTTTCTCCAAAAGTAGCAAGAACTCTTTATACAACTTTAAGAGAAGGAAACAATACAGAATCGTGTGGTTGATTAGATATGCAGTTGATTGAAGTGTGGCTGTTTGGCATTCTGCTGTACATAGATACATTCAGCTGTCACATTTGAGCTAGAAAGCAGCATGGAGTAAATAATATGATACACATCAGGGAGGTGCTACCACAAGCCTATTGTCTGCAAACTAGTTCACAACAGTTAACATTGGGCATGCTATTTAAAGGAACTTTTTAGATTAGTTGTACCATTAATTCATTGTATTGAATCCTAGAAATGTTTTGCACTAAACCTCTTTTCCCTGGCAATCACAGATTTTAATCAGGCACACTGTTTGGAAAGGGCCCATTCAGCATATCAGCATCTTGTAATAATGTTAATTCCTGATTCGCATTTCTGGATAGCAAGCAGGCTGCCAACACAAGTGGCTGAAATGCAAATATCTCAGAAAAATTCTGAGTCCAGTTTCCTTCTTTTAGAGTCCCGGCGCATCCTACTGCCTGTGGTTCTTCATCACATTCACCTTCACTTGAGACAGCAGAAGGAACTACTCATCTGCTCTGGGATCCTTAGTAGTATCTTCTCCATTATCAAGACCAGTTCCTTGGTAATCTGCTGCTTTCCTTCTCCATACATTCACTAAGACTATATCTATGCTATGGAGGTTGTTTGTTGTCCCCCTAATTACAGTGGTTGCATGAAGGTGGTCAGGATTCTCCCTTCTGCTCCCCCACCCCCAAGCCCCTCTGTCAGTGTGGATACAGCTCTGTCAGCTGTAGGCATTTTTCACAACCTGTTATATCAGCTCCACCACATGACAGAAACTCTGCCGGCAGGACCTGCTTTCTGCTGGCAGCATTGTATCCCCCATCAGGAGTTTTCCTTTCTGAGTTATGTCACCTACAAGGTGAAATTTTTTACATCTCTACCTGTTCTGTCTCTGCCAGTAGAACTTTATAGCATAGATGAGGGCTGCTTCTCAAGGGCAGACTTGGAATATATTACGTGTTAAATATATTTTTCAAGGAATGTTTTTATCCTAGAATGCTGCTAATTTTATTATCAGCAGGTGAACACATCAAGTGAATGAATGCTGTTGTGTTCATGACTCACAGCTTTCTGATTACAGCATGTTTTTACTGTTAAAAAACATATACATTTACCAGGTGCAGCACTATTTAATTTTCATCACCCTAGCTTGGAACTCAGTTGTCTCTGGTGCTCAAAAGCTCTTCTAAGCTCTAGCACTTACAGTTCCAATGGAGACAGTAAATAGCACTTTATGGTGCATGTTAAGAGAATGCTCTAAAATTATCAAATCAATAAAATCACATTTATTTTCAGAAAATACTGCTGAGTTAAACATTCAGCTTCGATTTTCGTATACTCTGATCTTCAGTGCCAGCTTAATCACTTAAAGAAACCCTCACATAAAAAGGGTGGTGAAGGGCACCAACTCAGCCCAAAGGATTAAGGTGTTAAAAATAAATCACATCAGCATTTCCAACTATGAAAGATATTGGAAGAAAGATATTGTGGGAAGAAAGGTGTTGTAATGGTAGAATAAAATAATGTTGCCATGGAATTAGGGGTTTACTATAGCACCTTGCTATGGAATTAGGGTTAACTGCAGTAGAGCTTGGTCCCTGTAGTGACACAGAGAAAACACACAGACCTCACAATAAATTGTGGATTTATATCCATTGATGTGATCCAGTATTCTTGTATTATGGAGGGAGAAGGTGAAGACAGACACTGAAGCTCTGGCTGTCATCTGTGTCAATTTATTTGTCACTCTCTGAGCCTCTGTCTCAGGGTTTTCCAGTTCTTCCCAACTTTTTTAACTTGAGTCCTGTCATGCAAGCTGTTCCTGGAGTGGCTGACACTGCACATACGGCTTGCCATTTCTATTCTGTCCTCAGCTGCTGACTCTCTGTTTACTTACTGCTTGCTGTAGGAGGGAGATGTCGTGGAGGAGGTTGAGATGATGGTGGAGAGCCTCCTGGACGTACTTTTACAGACTCTGCTTACTATCATGAGTAAATCGCAGTCTCAGGAGGCGGTAAGAGGGCAACGCTGCCCGCAGTGCACAGCAGAAATCACTGTTAGTAACTAACAATCAGGTTCTATTTCCTGCTTCTCTAACCTTCCTTGTCCCCCAATTCTTCACCACCACCTACACCTCATTATCATTTCAAATGCATGAATGCTCAGAGCTTCTTTTCTTTTCCTTTTCTATCATGAATCCATTTCTTCCACTGCGGAAAAAATCAGTTACAGTGCAACAGATAGTCAAGCTGCTTCCAGCTGCCTTTGATTCCTAGCCTGAATGACCAGTACCCATGGCCTTCAGCACAAATCTAGAGTGAGGCTCAAACTCATTTCTTTGGAACTATAAATAACAATTCTTGAGTCGTAGTGTGTTTTGATATCTGATATGGTAGCTGGCTTAGGACACACATGTCCTGCAGTTTGCATATGTTTTTGCAGCTCACATAGATTAAAAATAGCTGCCTTTGGGTACTATGGCCACAGTAGTATATTTCTCAGTGCAGGCTAGCTGCCCAAGTATTTACCCAGGGTCTCAAATGTATAAATACTGTGGGTAAATGGACCTGATGCCGTTGTGGCTAACCTGTTGCCAGCAGGCCTTATTTTGCAAGTTGAGCACTGGCTTGTATGTGCCACATGAGCTTTAGTAACACCTTTTGATTGCTGTGTGGAGACACAGCCTTAGTAGAAGAGTACATACTAGGAGAGAGACACCCTTTGATTTTCAGCCCTGACTTGCTAAATGGGTTTATTTAAACAAGAATATTTTTAATAAGTCCTATTAAAAACAGAACACAAATGAATCTCTGAGAGGTTTTTCCAATCTGTTAACAGAAAATAAAGATCAGTTGCCATACATTATTTTTAATTGCTGCATGCACAAGCTTTTCCTTCATAGGCATTGAGGCCATTTCAGACCCTTCCCTTTATCCTTTACCCCAGGTTGACTTAATGATAGATATATAAAAATAAATAAAAAATCAACATTGTATATCTGGACTAAATAATTGTTCATTTAATTCTTTCAATTCATTGGCAGGGGGAGTATGTGTCCTGTCTCTTGTCTTTGCTTCGTCAAATGTCAGACACTCATTTCCAGCATTTACTGGACAACTTCCAAAGCAAGGATGAGTTAAAGGTAGGACAGAGCATAGTATTTGTAGAATCAGCTAACAAATATTTTTCTCAGAAGTCAGATAGCTGAGAAATGCACAACATTATTCAGTTCCTTCTTCAAGCCATTCCAGACATTGTTTATACATAGGAGCTTACTTAATAGAAACTTTAATGTTGTTCTTTTGTCACAAGGCTGATCTTGAATACTATGCAGACAAAAGTCACTAGCAGACTGTTACAGCCTGTTGGAGTGTGGCCATGGTAATCCACTGTGGCATACTGCCCAAATTCTTTAATGGTAACTATTAGTGACCCAGAGATAATCAGTGAGGTGTATATGCCCTCGCTGGGGGCTTCTCTACCAGCAACAATTTGGAGTTGTCCACCTTAGTGATAGAAGCCTACATATTACCTTGTTTTGATATGAATGAATCATGTCTTATAAGTGGCAAAATAATTTAGGGAATAAGATAAAATGTGATGGAAGTAACAGCCATTTTGTCACTTCCCTTTGTCACCAAATGAAGATGGAGCTGTATTCAAATTTTTTAGGGGACAGTGTTATTTCTCAGTAATACAGGAAATAGTATCAGACTGACAGCACAATAGAAAGGTACTAAAATAGTTGAACATACAAAGTGAAATGTAATAAAAAGTCTGTCTGTAGAAGTTTTTAACTTTCAGTTATTCTGTTTACTAAAAAATCCCTTTCTTTGGAGAAGCTGGATGGCTCAGCGGTATAATCTTGTGTCAATAGGATGCTATATCATGTCTGTTTGTAACTCAAGGGTCAGCTGAGTCTGACATCTTTCATGGGCACTGCATTCTTTCTCTTTAGAAATGTAAACACACACACACACATCCCCTCAAATGTATGGCCAAGACATACAGAGATCAGATAACAAAGGCATAATTAACTAAACTGTCATGGCTATGGCAAGGAGTTGCATTTGTCTGCATTTACTACTGCTGATTTCTCTTTTACTTCTGTGTTAGGAGTTTCTTCTGAAGATTTTTTGTGTGTTTCGGAACCTGATGAAAATGAGCGTTTTTCCTCGGGACTGGATGGTGATGAGGTTACTCACCAGCAAGTGAGTGAGGACAGGTTTATGGTATTGACATTTTGTAAGAGGACCTAGAGGACTCTCTAAATTGGGCTTCATGGTCTCATAAAGACAATGTGCTCTTGTGGGCAGAGGCATAGAACTTACGTAAGACTCCAGAGAAATAATCCTGAGTCTGAAAAGAAATTTGAATTCTCGGGATCAAATTGGGACTTCCTTCCAGTGAATTAGCACTTGCATGTACATTTTTTTATATACACATGTACTGTAGAGTTAACACTGCAAATCCCCGTTTGTTCACTACAAAGCCTTGTCATTTGTGTACACGAGTCATAGCGATGGTAAAATTATGTGTTCAAAGTGGGTTGCGTGAGGGACCTCTTTGAGCTTTTGCCCCTTTCTAAAACTTTTTTGCATTGGTACAACTTGGTTAATACTTGATTACAAGTTTTGTGAGGATGAATGTTGGTAGATTGCTTAGAAGGTAGAAAACCTTCTTATAGTGACAAGTAAAAAAGGTACCATATCCCAGTGGAATAACCAGCCAAGTTGGTGCCTAGGGCAAACGCTGTAAGAGACATGAGGATGTGGTTCTGAGAGAAAGTGGGGATGGTTCTGAGAGCAGGGGGAAGGCAGGGAGCACAGGTTCTCAGAGCGGGGCAGGGGCAGGAAGCAAAGTTTGCACCCCAGCAGCATTGCTATGCTGGGACTCCAAAACTGCCCCAGCGGAGCTGCTGCCACCATGTGTGCTCTGCCTGCCCTGGCTCTCTTGCTCTTAAACTCTGTTTTGGAGTTCCTAGCCCAGCAGAGCTGCTAGGGTACAGATTCCTTGCCCATACAGGAAAAGAGCTGGTTACCTAGGACACTGTAAATAACCTGTTCCCTACTAACGTTGCTTCTCTGTGAATGTTTTTAGGTTATTATAAAATAGACTTATCAAGGGTGCTGAAAGTATCACATGAATGAGATGCAGAAGTTTGGTCTATTTCTTTCTAAAGCGAATTGGACTTTTTAAAATTGCAGCATGTTGTTACATAATTTAATCTCATATAATTAAGGATACTCACATGCACAAAAAAAAGTATAAAGTTTCCCAGTGGATCCACAAGTGACAAAATGCTCCAAAATTGCACAGATCAAATGTTTAACAGATGTGGAATAGATCATTTTACAGCAAGGGACAGAAAAACCTAATGGTTTATGCTTCCCTAAAAAAAATTGTCTTTTTGATTAAAATGTTGTACGTAAATGAAAGCCAATAAGATTATTAATTGTAGTGCTGGATTTCCATTTCAATACATATAATATTGGCAAAAACATGTTAATAAATACCACCTTTAAGGGAGAGAGGGAGAGAGAGAGAGAGAGAGAGAGAGAGAGAAAGAGAGAGAGAGTGTGTGTGTGTGTGTGTGTGTGTGTGTGTGTGTGTGTGTGTGTGTGTGTGTGTGTGTGTGTGTGTGTGTGTGTATGGAAAAGAGCGGCTAAATGTAGGCTGTATTATAACAAAACCAGTACATACAGTAGATTTTAAATTATCTTTTCTTTCAATTTTCAGTATCATAGTTACAACAGTTCAGTACCTGTCTGCTGCACTGCACAAGAACTTCACAGAAACAGACTTTGATTTTAAGGTAACGATTGGGTTGTAGACAATGTTATGACATCCATTAAAACCAGCAGCCCCCGAGCACATCAGCAGTTCTACATTAACTGATTGTATACACCATCAATATTTAAGTGTCTGCTGAGAAAACAGTCCAGCCACCATGGAGAGGTATCCAAATCTAATGGCATTTTGAGGGTACTGGAAAATCCTAGAAAACTAGCGGCTGTATTAAATTAAGCGGTTTGGACTGCTTATGTTGATTATTCCCTACATATTTCAACCTAATGTCATTCACAGTACACTATATGTTTTAGCTCATGGTTAAAAAAGTGTTCATTAAAAATATTTAAAATTACATTGAGAGCACCAATTTTTCCCCCTTTTGAGCAAAAACAAAGTTGAACATATAAAGAGGTGAAAGCAGTGTTTTAAGCTGCTAGCTGATTTCCACTAGTATTGTATGAATCCAGGTTTCATTTCATTTATTTATTTTATTTAGTTTCATTCAGTGTATCTTATATACATACCAAATAAGTTATCTAATTCCATCTATAAAACGAATACGTGGCATGTATATTTGTGTTCATAGACATGCCCATACAGTGATTTAAAACTAGTTCTGCCTTTAATTGTCATGTTTTAATTTTCTTCCTGTTTTCTAGGTGTGGAACTCCTATTTTAGCCTGGCAGTTTTGTTCATAAATCAGCCAAGCCTCCAGCTAGAAACTGCCACTCCAGCCAAGAGAAAGAAGATTCTGGACAAGTAAGAACTTGCTCTCCTAACCTCTTATAGTTTCCATCGCAAATTCCCATAAATTAGTGGGGAAGTTGCTTTATAAAATCATAAATGGAGGTCACAGGAAAACTTAGTTTAAATGTGAATTCAGTTATGTTAACATCATCGCCACAGTTAAAGAGTAGCATCTGTCTCTTCTCTTTCAGATATGGTGATATGCGAGTGATGATGGCATATGAGCTTTTCAGCATGTGGCAGAACTTGGGTATATCTCTGTACTATTCCTGTTCTATCTATCACACCAAAGTTGTCTAAGATTTGCATTAAACATTCTCATTTTAGTGCTATAAAAACACAGACCTCAAGTTAGTTCCTCTAGGAATTTTCAACCAAAGAAAAATTGCTCTTTCTGCATAGCTTCAGAATGCTTATTTTTCTCTTTTGAAATATTACAGTTTTATGAATTTAAATGCCCTCCTCTCAAATATTAGTGACATATCTCAAGAACTTTCTTCCCCAATATTGTACTGAATCAGGATTTAGAAAATTCTGCAACTGTGCTGCAATCAAGTCTAGCACTGGGCTATAGTTGTACACTCTTTCATCTGATCCATGACTGCACAGCTAAATTTAAAATCTGTATATCTGTGTCCAGTTTCATAAATTGCAAATGTTACAACAAAATGTCAATGTGATGCAGAATGATGCAATGCATATTTGTTAATAATGCACAAATGTGGCATGCAGGAAAGTACCTACTGTCCCAGAGTGCCCTCCTGGGAATGCTGTGGACTTGTCTGGTTTGAGAGTACTCCCTGAAGCCAACTCAAACCTAGCCTCCAGAGCACGATGGGAGCCTGAGCTGCTCTCTACTCAGACCCAGGCCTCTCAGTCTCACTTTCCCTGGTTCTCTGTGGCCCTGTCCCAAAAAGCCAGCATCCAGCTCTTCTCCTAAGAGGGGGACTTCACTCGTGCACCCCACAGTTCTAAACAGCACAGCAGATGGTCTCTTCAGCAAAGGTGTTTACTTGGGCAGAGGCCAGCCAGCCAGAGGCTCTCTGCCCCCTCCAAAAGGGTTGTGGTCCCTCCATTCTACAGCCCTGAGCACCCCCAAAGATCTGTTCACTTGAGCTCCCCGAAGTTCTTCCACTTGTCTCAGTCCACAGACTCTTCAGGCTAGATGCCATCGGGCTACTTATTTTTCCAGCTTGTTCTTCCTTTTGTCATCTGTATCCCCCTGGGTGTTGACCATCTTACCTCTGCTGATATATAGTCAAGGCCATTCCAAACTGCTTAAGGTTCATCTGGTCCCCTCTACGCTTAGCCCACTCTGGCGCTTAACCTCTCATTTTCTGTGCACAGGCCACGAAGGTAAACTGAGTCGCATAATATTATAATAACAATGTGAACAAAGTTAACAGAAATATCACAAACTACTGTTAATCACACATGCCTATTTATGGGTACTTTATTTACATATCTAATAAGTAACAAATTGCATGTTACTGCAATTTTAAAAAATCTAAAACTTGCCCACATTAATGCACAGTTATTACACCAATTATAGCATACTTAGGCATTTGGCTTGCTGCTGCACAACACTTTGATTAAGAAACTAGTTCACTATAAATCAATATGGTACAAATTAAACAGATTAAAAATTGGCTAATGGAAAGGACAAAAATGTAATTGTGAATGGAAAAGTATTATCAAGCAACGGTGTTTCTAGTGAAGTGCTGAAGGGTTCTTTTTCTTTTCTGTTCAACATTTTTAGCAGTTAAATAGAAGGAAACTTAAAACATTAGGGGAGTGGGAAACAAAGGAAAAGTTCAGCATACTGACACAGAGCAGTCTGGATAATCTGGTAGGCTGGACACAAGCAAGCAACATGAGTTAAATGGCCAAATGTAAGTCACAAATACAGAACCAAAACTGTAGGCTATACTTACAGGATGGGGTATTTTTTACCCTGAAAAATAATGACTCTCAAAGGGATTTGGGGATTACAAAGGATGTCAGCTAAGAATAAACTCAAAGTGCAAAAGTGTGACTAAAAGAACTAAGTCATACCAAGATCAAATGGCTGAAAGTTCAAGCCATACACATTTAAACTAAAATAGAGCAGACATTTTTAGCTGTGAAGATAATTAACTACCATTGAAACAACTAAGTAAGTGTTCTGGTTGATTTTCTTATCGTTGATTTTAAAAAAAAAAATCCAAATGAGATGTTCTAATTTAAACAGGAATTCATTCAGGGGAGTCCAGCGGCCTATACTAGTGGTTTTCAACCTTTTTGCAGTTGCGGACTCCTAAAAATTTTCAAATGGAGGTGCAGACCCCTTTGGAAATTTCAAATGCAGGAAGGGGACCCCTTTGAATTGTAAGTGTGGGTGCTTACTTTTGACTGATTATAGTCCTCTTTCGTGGACCCGTTAGACATAGTCTGCAGACCCTCGGGGGCCACAGACTACAGGTTGAAAATTACTGGCCTATGCTATGCAAGAGGTCAGACTAGATCTGGGATCAGCAACCTATGGCCTTCCTTGTAGCTCTGTCTTGCAGCTTAGATGCTCTGAGAGGGGAGCAGGGGCAGAGCTATCTGGTCCCTGGCAGAGAACTGAGTCACAAATTCTGGCTCTCAGCAGCAAAATGTTGCCAATACCTAGACTAGATGTTTACAGACAACTTTTAGCAGTCTCTTGTAGATTTCATAGCAGGGAGGATAAGGATCTCTAAAGCTAAAAACAGACACTGGATTTCGTCTGAAACAAAGTCATTTATCCTGCAGTCCTACAGATTCAGAAGTCCAACCCTTTTGTCCTCCATTAAGTGCCTATGAAGTATCCAAATTCATACTTCATTTCCAGCAGGACAGTTGGGATAGTTGTGGTGGTGACAGTTTAGTTAATTGTCATTCAAAATGCCTGTGTAAATGACTGTTCAACACCCCTTTAATGAGAGTCAAATCAGCCCCAGATTAGTCTGTTTTTAACATTAAAGATGTAAAGCATCTGAATGATATAGTTGGGAAGGTCATGCTTTGAGCAGGGAGTTGGACTAGATGACCTCCTGAGGTCCCTTCTAACCCTAATTTTCTCTGGTTCTGCGTGCATGTCTACATGTTGCCATATGGTGATATTGCTATGCTGCCATGCTTTAGTACTTCTTTTTGAAAGTAATACCATGACGCATCATTAGATTTCACTGCTACATTGCCATAGTGGCACACTATAACTGGGGAGTGCTCCACCACGACCACACGTAGACCCACATGATCACTACATCACTGTAGTGCACATCTCTATGTCACTGTAGGGCAATGTGTAGATGCGCCCTGTGTGTTCTATTAAATACTATTAGTGTCATATCCCCATAAAAAGTATTCTTAGCTGCTAGCACTTCGGAAACAGCAGTGGGATCTTTCAGTCCACTCTGACTGTACACATGTATTTTTAACAAGCATGTGTATTTTTGACAGGACACACAAAATAGATTTTGAATACATTACTCTGTAAATGAAAATGTTATGTAATTTCTGTTGAAGGATTTATAAATTAATAAAAAAGGTGACCATGCAGGCTGTGGCCTTGATTCTTTGGGGGAAAGGATGTGTTTGATGCTTTAAGGCTTAATGCAGGAACAGGTTATATGTATAGAGTCTCACTTTTTTTACAGAAGGAGTGATACAGGAACAAGGCTTTTACTAAATTTAGATTGTTTTGTGTTGCCCAGGGGAACATAAAATTCATTTTATTCCTGGAATGATTGGACCCTTTCTTGGTGTCACGCTGGTCCCACAGCCGGAAGTCCGTAACATCATGATCCCCATCTTTCATGACATGATGGACTGGGAGCAAAGGAAAAATGGAAACTTCAAACAGGTAAAATGACTTTCCTGTTTTTTTCAATATCCTTTGTTGTTTTGCTCTTCCATAAGGCTGGGCTGGAAGCACAAAATTCTCTTTTGCTTTCTTGTTTCTAAGTGTGAGGAGGCTGTTGTCATGGAGACTTTTTTACTATTGTAATTAAAAAGTAACATAATTTATAAAACTGCAACCAGAATCCCCAAATTATACAAACATTTCAGTACTGCATCTGCCAAGCGATAATTTCTGCCATGAAGGTGGAGAATGGTGACCTCTTCTGGTCAGGTTAATCCCCCTGCACCACCTGCAAGCAGCCTCTCATGCTGCTTGCTCTCTTAAAGGACCAAGCACACCCCAGTGCCCTGCTACATTGTTACGTTAGTGCCTAGGAGCTCTAGTCATAGATCCCCTTTTGCTAGGCACTGTATAAACAAAAGACAGCAACATTGTCCTAGATGCAAAGAGTTTACAATTTATGCATGCAAAGTCTCCCTTCTATGTGCTTCTCTAGCTTCTGAACTGTTTCCTTATCAAAGATGGTCTCAGCATGGTCTTTTGCTGTTTCACTGTCATTCTCATGAATGCACTGTAGACTCAAACGTGCAAAAAAACTCCTTCTTGGGCTATTTATGGAACTCACTGCCACAAAATGTCATTGATGTATATATTGTAACTTAATAGCGCTAGAGAAACGTTAAACTTTTTGTAAGAGTCAAAATTAATAGAAAATAGAATAATCAAGGTCTGTAACTCTTATGATTCAGAACATAAGGAACTGGAACCAAAGCAACACTTGCCCTTATGATATAGTATTACACACAGCTGGGCAGGCATATTGTGGGCTTTTGCATTCCACTGAAGGATGCAGTGTCAGCCACTGTCCAAGACAAGATATTGTAGAAGAATCGTTGATCTCTTTCAGTATGACAGTATTCTGTATGACTAAATCTCTTCAAATTCTGCTTTAACGTGAAGTGCTTCTAATTCGGAATGTGTTAGTACACCATAAATGTGCAGTCCCTCCCAGCTAAAAACGTCTTAAAATGTGTCAGAGCATATTCTGTATCCCAGAATCACTCCCAAAACTGCCCCCTACTCCAGACCCAAAAAACAAGAAAGGATAGCATGGTGGCATGGTAAGGCTGCCTCAAAGACAAGGAAGGATAAGGAAGGACATCCAAGGTCTGTCAGCAATATGACCAGGTTAGCAGGGGAAGATTTTGATATGTGATGGGGGTCTAGGACTAGACAAAATGAGATGAGGAGGCAAGGGGAACTGTCTGAGACACAAAGGTGTGTCCCTGAGGGGGTTGTTTGGGTGACTGGAGGGTGGAGGGGAGTTGGTATTCTCATGTGTTGGGGTATCGTTTGGGGAAACCCTATCTGTGGGTTGGTCGTTAATTGTAAACAAGTCATTTGGATAGGATAGGATGTAAATCTGATCAATAAATAAATACATAAATAATAGGACTCTGCAAAGCTATGGTTCCTGATTTGATATGGCTGCCGAATCTCCAAATCCAAATCGAATCAGGAGACCCTTTGATCTCTCCGAATAGAATCAAAACCCTCCAAATTGATTGAAAGAAATTTAGAAAGATTTGACGATTCAGACATAGACACAGCTTTAAATTTTTTTCTACATACCTCTAAGTAGCACATGGCTCATGAATGCTGCGATGCTGGGGCGCATGGAATGTCCCACAGAAGTGCAAGGAGCTGTTCAGCAGCAGAACCAGAAGTGGACCAGAAGTGCTTCCAGTCCACTTCTTTATATGGCTCAGTCTGATTTGTAGCACTGTAGCATTCTGTGTGTTGTCTGACCCTTCATTTTTATAACTCTTTTTAAGGCACTTGAAGCACCAGAAATGTTGCGTCTGTCCATGTCCTGAAAGTATTCTTCTTTATGTGGGCAGCTGTCAAGTACACAGTAAAACTTGCCCAAATATTAGATTCCTCTTTGAAATTTGAATTTACTATGGAATGGAGTACAGCAGATAAACAAGGTTTTCAGAAATCAGTTGTTCTTAGAAAGAGAATTCAGTCCAAGAGATGATTCTTTTTGTTTTTGCTTTTGTTTAGCTTTTGCATACTAAACTGATTGCTAGGGGACTTTTTAAAGGGGAAAAAAACCACTTTCAAGCAGCTTTTATGTTCTTATTTTGTAATGTAAGGTAACTTTTTTTCCAAGGTCACTTTTTCAGATATTGAATAACAATGCAACGTGATTCATTTACCAATTCAGGTTTCCACTTAAGGTCTTGGTAAGATTCTCATTTTCATTTGTGTAATCACTGGCTGGTTTACTTTTGCTTCTCATTTGCTTCAATTTCATTTTGGCCTCTGAAAGAGACAAAAAAAGAAAATTACTCTTTGCTTGTTATTAAATACACGCAAGCCATTCTCGTACACATCATTTTTTACTTTTAAAATGCTGTTTTTACTAGGTTTAAAAACACCTCATTTTTAAAAAAAAACACCTCTTGGGTTACAGGAAACCATTGGTTAATATTAGCTAAAAATAATCATTGTATCCCAAATCATCAAATAAGAATATGCATAAGCTGTTTTTTCAGGATAAATATTATTATGTTAAAGCAAACTAGAATGAATACATAATAATGATTTATGTAAGAAAACCAAAATATAATAAACATGCTTACCAAAAGTTAAAGGAAAACACGTAATTTAATCAGAGTCTTAGTAACATTTGCCAGTTAGTTGGCTAGATCAGAGGTGTCAGACATAAGGCCCATAAGCCAGATCCGGCCCGTGGAGCCGCCTTATCCAGCCTGCCAGACCATCAGTGTGGACGAGCAGAGTAGCCTACCACAAAATGTTGATCAGTGACAGGAGGGTGAGCAAGACCTAATACAGCCCCAGTCACCCTCCAGTCACTTTGCCAGTTGCCACTGCCACGGTCCTATCTCTCCAGCCACCGGCCCCACCTTTTTGTCTTGTGCTGGAGATGGACCTGGAGCCAGAGCTGTCACCACCATATGCACTGATCCAGAGCCAGAACTACTGCCACTGCATGCTCCAGTTCGGACCCAGAGCTGCTGCTACTGTGTGCTCCAGTCCAGAGTGGTGGCAGCTTCCTCGTGCCCTGGTTTAGAGTGGCCCACAAGGAGCCCCATGGTTCAGATCCAGCCCAGGGCAGAACGTGAGTTTGACACCCTTGGGCTAGTATTACTCCAGGGTAATGCTAAGGTGATTGAATCATTGAGAACTGATTACCCCCAGTACTGAGATCCATTACAGCATATAGACAGTGATGATGCTATAGATTACTTTCTCCACCTGGCTTTTCTTTTGCTGGAAGATAGAATAAAACGAGACTCCAGCTGATGCATTCCTTCATAGAAAGTGTGCATGTGGGCAGTGTTAAAAAAACAAAAAACTAGACAATAAAGACTTCTGTAAAGAAAAAATACCCTATCTTTTCAGGAAAGTCCATGCTCAGGAAATGGATAAGTGAACTTGGTATTCCGCTTCTTTCAATGACACAAATGAAGCAGGTGGCACTCAATCTGAGCTATGGTTTAAGATGTTTAAACAAGATGTGTTTTATTTCAGGCCTTTTTATATCAAGGCAGAAATCATCCATCTACAAAAGGGGGAAACCTACAGAGCATGAGAAATGAACCATAATGTATAATTCCTCTAGCCTTCTTGATGTTTGGAATTTACCTTTTCTACAAACATAGCTGATTTCTAACTAGTCACTTCTCCCTGATTCAGGTGGAAGCTGAGTTGATTGATAAGTTGGACAGCTTGGTATCAGAAGGAAAAGGAGATGAGAACTACAGAGAGCTGTTCAGCCTGCTGTAAGAAATGCCAATCTCTGTTCACCCTGTATGTTACAAGATTGTTTTGGCAAGACTATGTGAAAGATTAAAAGAACTGGTGTGTTCTGAAATAGCAGCCATGGTCTTGACTTTCCTATGATGACAGTAAAACAAAGGGCCACTAATCAGAGGGAGGAATTTGAAAAGGCTTACCACGATTTTTTAACACACATGAAACTATAGGAAAAGCTAGTGTGTTGTTTTTTGTGTCTTCCCCTCTCTGAAGTCTAGTGCTATCCTGGATAGACAGCTGGTTAAACCAAATAGCCCACCTGTGGCCTCCACCCTTCTGATATACAGCCAGACACAGTAAAGGAGCCAGTGCTTAGCTTTGTGTGACATCAGTAGGTACAATAAGAGTATTCAGACTGTTCAGAGAACCAGATAAACCATCAAGCAGTTCAAGACAGTTTTGGGACATGTAACATCACCCTCCATTTTTTCCCTTTCCTTATCCCTGTATTTGAATGTCATGCATTAAGTTAACCCCAAATAGCTGAAAACTGCTTCCTTTATAACCAACCAGTATATTTTTCCAGTCCCTTCCAGCTCGATATTAATGCAAAGATAACCAAGATCTGGTCTCCTGCATTGTTACTTCTGGATTTCTGAACAGTCTCTAAATCAGATTTCAGATGTCCTCACTAGATGCTGTGCTAGGTGTGAGGGCACTTATTTTGAATCACTCTGTGCTGTCTCTTGAGTTACCAGTAGATCCTGTTAATTGCTCCAGTGACTTTAGTAACAGAATACTAGCCACATTTGCAGCAAAATCTGAAACTGGCCCTCATTTGCACATAGCTTGAAGTATGTGAACATCTATCTCTGTACACTGCTGGTTCACCAACACCCACATGTGTACATTATAGAATTCACATCTCTCCATCATTCATACATGCAGGTAAATCTTTAATCTGCCCACCCATGAGTTTGTATTTAGAAAATATGCACAAATATTTTAACATGCCGTAGTGGAAGCCACTGAAAGATTGACACCGTGCAACTAAAAATAACAACTGTAGTTTGAACGAAAGTCATGAAATGTCATTACTCCTTGAGGTCTGGGAAGAACAATGCTTCCTTTTCCTTTGGTACAGCTGATGGCATCTCATACTTAATGCAGTTAGTTCACAGCCTGAAAGAAATACTGCTGATTGAATTATGTTAGTGGGTAGTGATTACATGCATTGCAAGGAAAGACATAACTCTGAACTCGGATCTTGAAAACCCTTTAGTTCACCTTTGAAACCACATTCCATTCTCTACAAGACTCAGCAAAAGTTCAAGAAGCTGAGAAAAGTCAACACTGGTGCAGTTGTTTATCACTTATTTTCCCACAGCGTTAATACTATGTCAGATAATTAGTTCCACATAAGACTCTTGGGTCTCAACTGAGATCCATTCTTTACTCTGCTGCTGCAGTGTGCAGGTGAAAGAAAGTAGATATGTCCCGCCATTTGGAAGTTCTTCCAATAAAGAAGTGTTCACTTAAAGTGCACCAGCATTGGAGTTGGTGGCAGCCCTCTCCTCTGCTATCAAATGGCTAGTGAGCTGATCTGAAGGGAATAAGCTACAGAGATTAGCCTTTATCTCTTATTTTTTTAAAGAATTCTCTGACTAAGATTCTGATGCTACACTTCAACACTAAACCTTGAGCTGTAGTTAATTTTACAAGGCCTGCTTCAGACCACCATACATATATGCTACCCTCACTTCTTACTTTGCAGAGCAGTAACAGGATGTTTTTACTTATTCATTTTTAGATTAAACAAATTGTGATGCCAGATGTTGATGAGATTGCTCATTAGGTACCCGCATTTATTAGAGTGTTATTGAGATGAAATGTATTACATGAAGTTAGATTCTTTCCAAAGTGCAGCTTTCCATTTCTGCAAGCAGCATTTTGATATGCTTACAAAAGCTTGGGGCCCAACTCTTGCCATATACCGTGTTCTCTTCCCAGTGTCTGAAGTGGGGATGTGAGGGGATAATTTGCCTTTTGCTGCTAGTTTCATAATGTCCTTGTCTTTGCCTCATGCTGCATGGAATAGAACACAGCTTTTTGGGCCCTATCCCAGGTAAGACTGCGATTGTGTGAGTTTTCTGTAAAGAAGAGAAAATTGCCCTAGGGTGTCTTCAGGCTCCATATCATTTCTATGGAAGTCTCATGTGTTCTCTTTCCAAACAGCCTGCTGGAGAAGATTGAACAAGAAACATGGCGGGAGACTGGCATTTCTTTTGTTACATCAGTCACGCGCCTCATGGAGCGTCTTCTTGACTATAGGTAACTGATAACAACAGTACCATGCTCTGACTAAATGTAGCCTAATACTCTGCAAGAAGAAATCACTACAGAATTAGTAATATGCCAAATGCTTTTATATTATTCTTTTATTCTTTTTTAAACTTCCAGTTCTGTGTGGTGTGGAGTAATGTGAAGGCAAGCATTATGCACTGTTTTCAGGTCCTGAACTAAGATAGTGAATATTTGCTTTGGGTCATAAATTGAAAGTATGATGTTCTTGCTTATTTTATGTTCAATCCTGATAAAAGCTAGCAATGAATATAAAGGTGTGTGTTCAATTCAGATTGTGACAGTGTGGCTGAAACACCCTCCCGTGAGAACCCAGAGAAAACAAAGGAGACAAACTTACCAAGGGACGCCAGGGAAACCATGGTGAGCCAGGGCAGGAAAGACGTCACGCCCTGACCAATTAAAGAAACCAGCTGGGGCCACTGCAGATCAAAGGCTGTCATGGCAAACCCAGCTGCCGGGGTTTGAGTCTTGAATAGGGAAGGCAGCATGGTCAATGACAAGAGAAAAAACCACGCTGAAAAATGGAAGAGAAGATAGCTGGGTCAGGCAGGCAGCAAATGAGAGTCTGCCATGATGGACCCAACTGGACAGAAAGGAAATTTAAAGGGACGCCAAGGGAACGTTTGGGGTTGGGATGAGAGAGATGGAGATGAGGCGAGAAGAAAGAAGATGGGAGAGATTGCAGAAAGAGAGAACGAAACCCAGGGCTTAGAGGAAAGTTCCAGTCCCCCAACTTACCTAGTGAGAGCCAGTGAAGAGTCTGCTCAGACGGTGAGAGCCAGCATAGAAGTTGAGGAAACTGCTCTGTCAGTGAGTCCATTTCCCCAGGGGTGAAGGTAACCACTCTGGGAACCTGGAGGAGAATGAAGACACAATTGAGATTTTACCCCAGGAGGGGGTGAGTCCATCCCAACCCTGCAGGTAAAGGTGGAATTAGAATTAAGAAGTAGCTGTCTTGGGACCCATGCAGGGAAGAACGGGGCAGGCAGCCAAACTAAGAGGAGGACTCCAGTGAAGTGGTCCATAAGACTGAAACCAGCTTATCAACATCAGAGGCGAGTAACAACACACCCAGAACATCTGGTATGATTAGGGCAGGGTATGGGGATGGTGGAGCCCTATGAAGACAAGTCGACTTCTTGAGCCTATAACCAACCCTTTTGTCTCCCAAGAGTGTTTTGACACTTCTCTCTCAAACTTCAAAGATGTGGCAGGAGATTTTCCAAAGGATGAAATGCTACCATCTCAGCAGGGAGACAGCTCGGCTCCAGGCGGCATGCCATTGACCTCCTACACAGATGTTTCAATTTCTGTGGTTGGCAATGGAATTGAAAGACTGTAGAACTTACTGCAAATTGATTAATTCACTTGATTCTTGAAAAGAATGCCCCATGCTTAACTTAGGAATGTTCTTAAATACTTTGCTTAATCAGGGCCTGTCTTCGTTGTGTCCTGTATGCCTAGTTCCTAGCATATAAGGTAGATATTGCATCAAGCTGAAAAAAAATCTAACACAGCACTTACTAATCTTAGTTTCACTTAGTAAAAAAATTCTAACATTCTGATTGTAAAGAAACCCTTAAAAGTGCAAATTGAATATAAACAGAAGCAAAGTTGTTTTTCTGCACCTGCAGGTAACTTGGAACTATAACAAACTGCCCAGTTCATCTCAGTACCGCTGGAGCCAAAGGACAGTAGTTTATGTAATAGTTGGTCATATCACTACTGATCACGTCAACAGAATACCTGTGTAAAGTGCTTATTCCAAAGTCCCAAATTCTTTCCTATGCTGCCTCATGTGCCAGAAACTGCAGTTGTTTCCTACAAATCTGTAAAAACCTGCAGTTTCCTCTGGTGGTGTTTGTTGCTGAAGCAGCAAAACAAGAACTGGATATGCTTTCAAAAGGGAAAATATAGGGATTTGAATTTACTGTCAGAAAGGTCAACCCATGATCTGCTGCACATATGTAGTGTCTGTTTTCGTTGAATGCAGTAACTGACACAAAATGTTTAATTCCAGTGAAGCTGCAGCAGAGCTCCCAGTTTATCACACCAACATGCAGCTGAAGGATGGGCCCACACCAGAATATACAGGGCTATGGCTAGAGTTTCTTCAGCTTGACATTTGTCAGGAGCACAAATGAATCTAAGTCAGAGGTGTAACTGGCCTGAGAAGTGCTCCCTTCTCATTGCCCCACATCTAGAGGGAGACAGCCCCCCCCCCCGCTCTGTTCTGGTGCACCTCCCATTAGGCAGTGCCTGGGACTTGTCCCCCATTTGCCCATCCATTCTTACACTACGTGTCAGATACCTGGTTAAGTAGCGCCCTTCCCCTCCCCCTTCCCCCCCCCAAGTCTTTTGCTCCTCCAGCCACTCTCAGTTTCAGGGAAGAAGCGGTTACCTCCTTCTTCTTTTTTTTCTGACCGGCCAATTGTTTTCTCCTTCTATAGAGGAATATATATATCTGTACACATATTTTCTGTTTATATCCCCATAGGACCTCAGCCTGCCGGCTGACGTCAAGGATGAGTCCCAACCAGAGGTCCGCACACCCATGTCCTCTCTTGCCATGACTTGATGTTTATGGGAGTAGAATTCAGTACCTGGGCATGTAGTTCCAGTTAGTCATTGTTCTCTGTCCTATGTTCTGGAGGGCTCCACCATCCCCTACACCCTCGCCTGGTGCACCAGGTCTACCATAATTTGATCATTTGTGCTTGCACCCCTTTTAGGGTCTTTACAGTACCTTTCCTCTGGAGTGCCCCTCTATTAGGGCCTTTACAGTATTTTATCCAGCCGTGCTCCTCAGGCTGCCGGCGGGATCATCCTCTGTTCCTGGTGCTGCCACTTCACCAATCCTTTATCTAAGTCTTCTCTGGGGAGCTCCCTCTCTGCAGGAGCCTCCTGCTGGCTTTCCAGGTTGCTCTCAGGCTTTCCCACAGCAGTGTTTGGGCTGGTTCCACTCCTTCCAGTCCTGCGCGCTCTCTCCCTAACAGCTCCAGGTTCCTCTTTATACTGAAGTTTGAATTCCTGGGCCCTCCCCTCCAGAAACACCTGGGTAAGGAGGATTTCTGCCAAGCCTTTAGGGGCTGTGTGGCTGGAGCAGCTGATTCTATCTTTAATATGTGCTCCTTGGCTCCGTGTGGCCCTCTCTCTCTTTCACATACTGCTCTAAGCAAGGGTCCTCTTGCAAGTCACACACAGTATGTCTAAAAGTAGAATGGAGGACATCGCTAAATGCTTCTGACAGCTCAAGTTGTCTAGCCACCAATTAGTTGACACGGTGGGCCCCAACAAACTGTTGTGTCACTGGTTTTAAAAGTTTTTGTCTCTTCTTTGCACATTCAGAGTTTTTCATGCCTCCAGTAGGTCTTTAGTGCAAGTGATTATAGGTTACAGTGATTTGATGCTTGTTCAGGTTCCTCTTTAAAATGAGAATAGCAATCTAGTTCAGTTCCTAGCATATGGATATGCACAAGCAGCACCATAATCAAAACTGGCCATCTCCACAGAAAACAAAGCTTGAAGGGACCCTGAAGAATGACTGTCCATTTCCCCTCATCTCCTCTTTGTAGATCCTTCCAGGTTAGGACTGAAGCATGTTGTAGTGGCACTGCTACTACCGATACTGCACTGGGTGTATGGACAAATAGAAATCTCAGTCTCTAGGACTGTCAATTCCATGCCTGTTGAAAGCAAGAAATTAACTTCATAAATAAAATTAATTTGAGGGCTAGTAACTTAATTAGGCCTAGAATATATTAACAGTTTTCCAAGAGGTGTTTTTTGATATACATGTCATCATTAACTGTTGTTTTGGCATCAAGGAGGGAATTGTGATGATAAAACAGCTTCATCTTTAGTTCAAAGGTACCCTTTAACAATCTGATTGTCTCAACTGTGTTCTACTTTTAAGGGACTGCATGAAAGGAGATGAAACAGAGAACAAGAAGATTGGCTGCACTGTTAACCTGATGGTAAGAGTACTTTATTTTTCTCTTTTTCTTGACCTCTACCTCATGGTTCCACATACATTGTTTTGAGTCTGAAGTGAAAAAGGTTAGAGGAGTTGCTATGCAGAGATGATAGTATGTCAGCATCCCAGAACTGAAAATGTAGAAGTCTTTTTCGTTGTGAATTTACAGTAGTGTATATTTAAGTGATTCCACAGAGACAGGAGGTGAGAGAGCACAGAATATTGAGCAAACTGGCTCTTAGCAAAGGATATTTTTACAAGCAGAGGCATTTATTTTCCCTTCATTCTGTGCTGGACATGCATCCCTCGCTTATACCTCCTTATCTCTGTATGTAGAGCTGGCTGAAATTATATACCAAGGATGGTGAGGGAAAGAATAACAAACACACATTTAAGGGTTTTCACTTCCTTCAACACATGCTTCCTTGCTCTTATATTTATAGAGAGAGTGTGAGCCCAGTTCTTCTCAACTTTACACTGATGCCAAATTCCATGTACCCCCACTGATGTTAGTGGAATTACTTCTTGTTTTCACAAGATTAAATGAAGATTTGGAGCTATTCTCTCATATCATCAATGCATTCTTTCTATGATATACACATAGCTTCTGGAACTAGGAGGTGAAGTGTCTTAGGGTTATCTTTTTAATGCTAACTTTCATGTTCTTTTACAGAACTTTTACAAATCTGAAATTAACAAGGAAGAGATGTATATTCGCTACATTCACAAGCTGTGTGACATGCACCTACAAGCTGAGAACTACACAGGTAGATAAGTTTGTTCTATGCAGGATTTATTATTGGAATCCAGGCCGGAGGAGTGGAGTCTCCCAGCATTTGTTTGTAATATCCATTGAATACTTTTCTAGGAAATATTTTGAAGTTTACTTACTGCAGTTGGCAGAGTAACAAGCTTTGCAGGAAAATGGCATGGGCATACAGAAGCACACTCATATTCCATAACCCACTTCATAATGGTTTACATTAACCTTCTCTGAAATGAGAGCTGATCCAGAAAGCATAGTTTTTTGTTGTTTTTTTTTTTAAGGAGAAATTTAAAATAATTAGATGTCCAGCTAAGTTATCATGGTAGTTCTAAAGCATCCATCCCTCAAGGGTAAATTGTAGGATCTAATTCATAATTGTCCAGATTCCCTGTTTCTACCTGCCTTGAATCGCAGGCCTCAGTATTAGCATTTACACATGCCAGTACTTCATTGTGAGTATACAAGAGCACAGTAAACAGGAGGCTGGGATCCAGACCAAATGAACATCTGTTTCTCAGTGCACAGTGACTGAGTGCCAAAAGAACATAGCTTTTCATTGTTTCCTTTTTCAGCCTTTTGCCTAACAGTTCTCACACTTTCCTGAAAGACGAATAAAATTAAAGGGTAGATCCTGATATCTTCTAGAACTATTTTCCCCTCTTCTCTTTAGATAAAGCACCTTTAAAGCTGTTTTAACAGGCTTTGAGGGGTTTTCTTAAAAAGAAAGAGTGCCCAAGTAGTGTATGGCAAGCAATGCCTTTCACGTGGAGCTGCAGCCTTTGGACAGTTCCTGTTTGCTGGAAGAGCCCAACTAGTAAACTGCTCAGGTGAAAGAAAGAGCAGTGCTGATGTCTGCAGCCACATTTTCATGCCACCTTCTCTCAAACCTGCCTCAGGTAGCTTCAGCCGCATCTATATATGCATTCCATTTAAAAGTATTTTAAGGGAACTTTAGTTTTTCCTAGAGATTCCATAATTAAGATTACTTGTGCATCTCTTCTTCTCTGTGTGCATATTGTTATATCATTTTAATTATATACCATTTTCTCTCCAGCTAAAATGATAAATCAGTGCAATTTTTACATACACTTAGAAGCATGTTTAGTATCTTCTGCTGTTCTCCACTTTTTTGCATACACCAGACAGAGTCCACAAAGCTACTTATAAAAACTATACTATAAAAGTTGGAAGAAAATAACTATGTGCTGCAGTGAAATGATAAGTTATAAAAACATCTGAGTAGACTTCTGATTCATACCCCAGAATTTAAGTACTACCTCATCTAGTTACAAAAATAAATCTTTTATTTTAACAAATGCCTTTATAATACAATGTATAATTGCAGGAAGACTCTCCAGAGCATGAATTATAATGTTTTAATTCACTCTGTTGCCTAGAGGTCACATAGCTTTTGGTTTCATGTAAGGCAATAGGTGTGTATTAATTCCCCATCATTCAAGCCCTCTTGTTTCATATCACTAATCAACTTGCTCTGATGGCTTCTAAGAAAGAGTCTGGTTTGTAACTAATGCAAGCAAGTGAAGAAGTTGATCTCCAGACAATAACTCAAGGAGGAAGAATGCTGAAGGGACTTTGTGGATGATGCTTCTGTGCTAATGTTCAGGATTGACAGAAGCCACAAGCATTGTTAATCATGTAACCTATCCAGGAGGTTTGTATAAGAGCTGGAGAAAAGTTTAAGGGCACACAAGGAAATGAATTATTAAATCAGCAGAAGCCTGATATGTTGGTATGTTTATACCTCAGTAGTAAGATACAAATCTATTTCAAATGTGCATATATCTTCATAACTTGATGATCTAGGAGTCAGAAAAATACTGCAGATGTGATAACGTGAACAACAGCAAAGAATCTCTTCCCTTCAGTCATCAAATGATCAGAGAAATGTAATGAATAGCAAAATTAGACAGCAGTTGCAAAAACCCATCCATACTCCCAGCTTAGCTGATAGGAGGGAATCCATAACCATTTTCCCCTGTGTACCCAAGACATGTTATCCCTGTTATGCAGAAGCATTTCATTTTTGATCCACTAACCAAGTGGCTTTCATCTCTCTGATTTGGCAGAGAGGAGTACCTGGTTTTCCTCCACTGTATTCATTACTAAGTTATTCTATATATACATTTTTCATCATAATTTGCTTAACACATCAAGTGCAAATCAAGCCTATCAGTTTTATTTATTTGTAGTAATTTACTCAGCGTTTCTTGATGATCTTCCAACAGAAGCTGCATTTACATTGCTTCTGTACTGTGAGCTGCTTCAGTGGGAAGACAGACCTCTGCGAGAGTTCCTGCACTACCCATCTCAGTCAGAGTGGCAGCGTAAGGAAGGACTGTGCCGGAAAATTATCCATTACTTCAACAAAGGGAAGGTATGCCAGTCACCACGCTTTTCCAGAAGCTTCCTTCCCTGTCCCTGACTTACTGATGGCCTCTTTGCCAATCACTTCTGTCAAGTAGTATGGGTATTAAAGGATTTTATGTGACCAGTTTTCTTTCAGCATTGTAACCTAGGCAGAAGGGAAAGAGTAGCTGAACAAAGGGATGAAGGAGGCTATGCATAAAACTCACTAGTAGTTTAGGAAGCCTGCAGGAAAGAGGCCAACAAATTTTTGTGTCTTCAAAACAGCTCCTGAATCAGCTGGAGTGATTGAGAACCTTGTGAAGGCCAGTTCCTCTGCATCTAAAAATGCCTTTTTAATTTTGTAAAAGACTCTAAAAATTGCTATTTACATGTTATGATTCATTTAAAGATTTGGCTGGTTCTGGGCTACAAGAATGACTGTGAATCTCAGTGGAATATAAGAGATTCAAGGGCACACACCTACTCCCAAGCCCTCCTGGACTGGTGGCACATGGCAGTGTGCAGTGGAGGGAGCCCCCTTCCCCAAGTCCCATGGCTCCCCACCTCAACTGGGCAGTTTGTCCCAGCCCCAATCCCTCCCTCACTGTGGGGGTGTTTTTCTGTGCCCCCCTCCACATCTCTTCCCTCCCCACTCCGCCTACCATAACACTTACCAGTGGGAGGCAGCTCTGTCCAGCATCCTCAAGGACTTCTGCTTCTGTAGTCTGTGGCCGAATCTCTGAATCAGTGCCGAATCTTCGTATCTGAATTGGCCAAATGGAATCGGGCCAATGATTCAAATCACCAAATCAAATCACTGACCCTCCAAATCGGCCTAATACAAATTGAATACTTGCCACTTTGCACAGGCCTAATTCCTAGGTCTTAGAACCTTATAGAGAGACTAATGGAATTCTTTGAGTGTTTAAGGTTTTGTTCTTTAACCAGTAAGTAACAACATGTCACAGCTGATGCAGGACCTATACTTTGGCAAAGACATATACCCTAGATCTCTTAAAAAGGAAAAAGCTGTCTTCTGTTTGTTTGGGGAAGGGGCATGCCATGTTTACAAAGAATATGTTAATTTAACAAGGATGTGCATAGTGTTCAGAATCTTGTTTGTATTTAGTAATATTGATTAATTCCCCTCTGTACAGCTTTACCTATTTTCAGGATTTAATAGACTATATCTCAAACATGCATCAAATGATTAACTTCAGCTCCTTTCTGAAGCTACCTAATTAAGCAACAAGAGTTCTGAGAACATAAAAAGAAGTTTAAAATGATGTCAAAATGGGATATTTGATATTTGGTTAAAGATCAGTATGCTAGATGTACTGTAAATTGTATGAGACAACATATCAACATCACTGCTGGTTCTTTTATTATTACTATGCTCCTAGTTTTCTTCCATGTGGATATATTCAGGCTTGTTTATGGATGTATGTCATCTTTATCTTAAACAGCAAGGGCAAAATTCTGCTTTGCCTGCTTATGTATCTAAGTCCCAGCCACATTTTATTCTGTTTATGCATATGTCATTCAAGATTTCACCCTGCATATAGTGCATAAATTCTATGTAAAGCTGTAAAGCAGCAGGGGGAGGAGAGCAGAGGACTGCCTTCCCACAATTTAGGCCATTAGCCAGGTTGCAGCCCCCAACAGCCTGAAGGGTTATGAAATTCCATTTCTGTAGACCTGTTTGGAGAATCAGCCTTGTTATACTGTTAAGAGATCTACAGTTGTTAAGCTCAGGAGAGCAGAAAATGCAGGGGAAATGTAAAGGAAACTGATAAAGACAGGCATAATATCCTGCATCAAGTAGTGTAGAGATTCTTTTTTTAATGAAAGTGAATGAAAATCTTTTCTACACTCATTACTATTAATTTTCTAGTTACTGTACAATCTTAGGATCAGATTCTGATGTTCATGTTTACGTTGATATTGCTCGCAGTATAGTATTCTCCTGTTTACAGCTGAAATAGCTATCTATTGCTGTCATTAGTCCAGTAGCACAACAGACCCCAAGCAAGATTGGGGCCCTATTGTACTAGGCTGTGTGTGTAAACATAGTAAGAAACAATCTTCTCCCAAAAGACTTGTGGCATAAGTACACAGGAAGGACTATCAGCATACAAAGCTTTTATCCTCCTGGCTTTTCCCAACAGTTTAAAGAAATAAGAAAGCAATCTCTCTTTCTCTCTCTTCCCCTTTCTTAATACATACCAGTGGGAGTAAGAACTTGAAGTTAGTAACATCTGTGTCTAAGAGAAAGCTTGAATATTGTGTAAACATCTTAGTTAAGGAAATTTAAATGAAAGATATGTATTTTGAATTAAATTCTGAATGTACTAAGGTCAGGAGTCATTCGTCTTTTTTGGAAATAAGTTCAGTAATATCACTGTAATTCCTGTGAAAATTTTCCCTGCATTCAAGACTCATTCCCATTGGTAGACAGGTTCAGTGCTTCACTGGAAAGTAGCAGTCATGGTGTTACATAACTTACCAATTGTTTAAAATGACAAGCAAGACTTTGAGGGGGATAAGGCAAGATGCCATGTTTATTGATTAGAATACTCAAAAGGGTGCTCATTCATTCACACACACTTGGTGTTCGGATATTATAGTTACCAAAGTCCGTTGCTCATAGGTGGCCAGCCTAAGAGTACGAGATGAAGAGCGAGGCCTCATACAGACATGCGTCTCTACTCCAGTGAAGTATGCGGTGTTACCCAACCTCCTGCTGCTAAGTCCTCTCCCCTTTATAGAGGGTATCAAATTGGTATTGAGTGAACGGTTCTACCTTTCTTTTCTTGGTGCCTTCTTTGATTGAACCCCAGTAATCTTCCACTCTGGCAAACAGATGAGTTTACTTGGCAACATTCTGAGTGTTGTCCTTCAGAGCATCTGGCATATCTCAGAGCCTCCTGGTTATCTCTTTTCTTCTTGCTGTGTCTGTTACAAGCTGTATCTTCAGCCTATCCTTCGAATTCTTTTGTCTTTTGGTAACCTGTTTGTCTGTGCATCGTTTTTTCAGTATTTTCTATTCACTTCACACTCATTCATCTATACATGCAAACTATAGTCTTACAAAGTAATTGTTATTCATCATTTATATTCTATAATAACTATCTCAAATTGCTACAATGGGAGGTCATGATAAGGGAGGGAGGAGTCATATAGTTGCAGGATTGAGTTATATTCTTTATTCCATGGGATTTTATTCAAGAGAGCAGAGTAGCTATGTAGAGGTTTTCTTGCATATCTGGTAGGTATTGTGTCTCTCTTTGGCTAACTATACTTGATCCTGCTTCAGCGATATTATGAAGTCCTTTCCAGCCCGATATTTGTATGATTCCATAATTCCAATTATCCAATCTGATTAATTTTTTATCAAGAAAAGTGATATAAAACCCCTGACTACATAGGTTTCTATTAGCACCAGGTTGCTAATGTATATCACAAACTTTCTGTCTGTGATTTGAATATCTTGAGTAGATATCCATATGAATCCTAAGGCAAGATCCCATGGCATTGCATTTTAGGTTTCTTTGCTCTTTGGTTTTAATCTCTAATGAATACTAATGTATTTCCCTTTTCTTAAATATTAAGTGCTTTAGTTATGGATGAGAATTCTGCTATTTCTGAGTCTAGTTTACTTTTGCAGAGCTGGGAGTTTGGAATCCCCTTGTGCAGAGAGCTAGCCATTCAGTATGAAAATCTTTATGATTATCAGAGCCTCAGCTGGATTCGGGTAAGTGAAATCAGCCCCTTTCCCTCTAAGCTCTTTATCCTTTCCCTAGTGAATACTGCTGCATTGGCAAAGGATTCTGAATTTAAAACCCCCAAGATACTACTTCTCTCACAGCTAACCTTACTCCTTTCTGAGAGCAGAAACAGACATAGCAGTTGTGCCAGCATCAAAAGGGTACATGACCTCTGATGCATGTTCCCAACTGAGTCAGTTTTTTTCTAGTCTTTTTTTTTTTTTTTTTGAGACCTAATGCTTAATGCCTCCTTTTTTAGAAAGGTTAATATACCACTTTTTCATAGTTTCCATGAAACTAACTATGAAACCATATATCCTCGCACATACTTACACCTTTTCTCCCAGAATCAGCAAGGGAAAATTGGGGTGCACATTATATGCGAGGAAAAGGGCTCCCACACGTTGAAAAATTTCATGGTGGAGCAGATGTGTAGAGCACTGGCAGCATTAATTGTTACAGCTCTGGGTTTGACCCAAGACATGGCCCTGGACCCAGCATGCTAGGTCCAACCCCAGACACTGGCTCTGGAGCCACATACCAAGTTAGACCCAGCATGCAGCTCTAGAGCCAACTTGCAGCCCTGGACACGGTGCTTGGAGTCAGTAAATGGGGTCAGATCTATTGCTTGCCTGACCAGACCCTGGTGTGCAGCCACCCAGCCACAGCACATGAGCTCTGGAGACCCCAGACCTCAGATTCTTACCTGTACTCCAAGGTAACGCTTTTTTTCTTCTTGAAGTCTTCCAAAATAGGATGTGTTATATTCTGAAGTATGTTATATGCAAGAAAATACGGTATTCAAGAGCTAAAACCAGCATCTTAACTCAGAGTTCTGTGGCTGAGACAAAGCTGCCTTGTGGACAATGGTCCTGAAAGCCCACTGTTGATATACATGTCAGCTTTATTGTCATGGTACTGACGGGTGGGAAATAGAAGAGGAGGCTGTAAAGCTCTCTTTCCTTCCTCCAAACTGTTTTTCATCCCTGTTATACTTCTGCATATCCAAAACTTCAAATGGTCTAGTCCAACTCCACTTCAGTCTTTTTCTTGTCCTTAAGTTACCTGCTGCAGACAGTGGAGCTGATATGATATTTTGGCCAGAAGGTGCTGCAGAAGCTACACTTTTGGAGAGAATCTGGTTAGATCAGGGAAATGGTAGTCAAGAGACCTAGGTTCAAACCTCAAGGTTAACAGTAATTAGCTGCAGTTACGTATTCAGATTGTACAAGTAAATTTTCTTCCATTGGGGGAAAATAGGATTCTCTCTGTTTTTGTCTCCAAAAATACAAAATGGGCTTGATTAAAATTAAATATTTCACTAAGATTTTGTTTAATTATTCAAATACTGTATAGTGCGTTGTAATCCTTTCATAAAAAGTACTATATTAATGCAAAATATTAAAAAGAGATACTATTGTGGTTTAAGATCCTGCAAGTGTAGCAAGAAATCTCATATTGCTCACCTTTTCTATCCACAGAAAATGGAAGCTACATATTTTGATAACATCATGGAACAGCAGCGCTTGGAACCTGAATTTTTCAGAGTTGGTTTTTATGGTCGGAAATTCCCCTTCTTCCTGCGGGTAAGCTAGTTTAATGCAAAGTGCAACATAGCAACCTGGTTTTGTTGGGGAGAGGAATGTTGTGGCATCAGTTTTTCTGTCTAATGTTAAAAATAAGACTTGCTTGAAAAAGAACAACACTGATTAATCCAACTGGGAGGCATTTTGTGTCATTTCCACTGGGTTCTCTGCTGCCCTAGGGCTGTGTACTTTAATATTTCATGTTGCTTGTAACTCTCCGGAATAGTCAAGGATAGCTGCGTCAGCACCTAACGTTTGGGACACTTGAAGCTGGTTTGTGGTTTGCATGCAAAGAGACTAAAAATAAACAGGCATGGAAAATTTTTAAACCCAGGAAGGTGACCATATTACATGCTGAGTGCTGTGAGGTGTGTGCAGTTTGTTATGTCAGTTTTGTACCTACAGCAAAGAAACAGATAGCTTGTTACATCTGCTTCCGTAAAGCCAATTTGCACGGTAAATTCAAGAAGTTGGACCACTGGGAATAGTTCTTGGTGAAAATAGATTTTCAAGTTCACAGAGTTGCAAACCCATATCAGAAGCCTGATATATGCAAATGTTACCTTGGAAAACCTGTTAGATTCAACTTAACTTCTTCACTAATCACACCACACTGTTGCAGCAACTCAGGCCTGTGTACTTACAGACTTACACCACTTCATATCACATGAAACTTACAAAAGCGTTGAATAGGATACAGAGCCTAGTACTGGGCTGATGGACTTCCATTTACCTGTACATTAGAATTTTCAGATATATTCAATTACAGGTATAATAATTCACTAATATTGCTTCTTTTCTACTTGAAAAGGTATTGAGCCTGATTGTTTGCTGGTGTACATAAGATCATTTGAGTTTAATGTTGATTTTTAAGAAACAGGTATAACTCCTAATAGAGAAACAACCCTAAAAGTGGGGTGGAGCTCTGTAGGCTTGTCCATACTGATTGTATTACTCATTCAGAGGTGTGGAGTTTTGAGTAGATACAGCCCTATCCAACTGTGTTGACAAGCTAGCTTGTTACAAGCATTCAGGTTCTCTTAAAGGGAAAGTATAGTAAGAGATGGCCAGAAGCATAGGAGAAGAGGAGGGCAAAGTCTTATTACAGTATCCAGAGGAGAGCCACGCGCATGATCAGAGGTCAGGAAAACAGATCTTATGATGACAGGCTGAGAGCCATGGGACTCTTTAGCCTGGAAAAGCGCAGGCTCAGGGGTGATCTGATGGCCACCTATAAGTTTATCAGGGGTGAACACCAGGATCTGGGGGAACGTCTGTTCACCAGAGCGCCCCAAGGGATGACGAGGTCAAACGGTCACAAACTCCTGCAAGACCATTTCAGGCTGGACATAAGGAAGAATTTCTTTACTGTCTGAGCCCCTAAGGTCTGGAACAGTCTGCCAGCGGAGGTGGTTCAAGCACCTACATTGAACACCTTCAAGAGTAAATTGGATGCTTATCTTGCTGGGATCCTATGACCCCAGCTGACTTCCTGCCCTTTGGGCAGGGGGCTGGACTCGATGATGTCCCGAGGTCCCTTCCAGCCCTAATGTCTATGTCTATGAAAAAATAAGAGTGTGGAGTTCCTTTGGTTAGTAATATACACGTTTTGTAGGTTGCAGATACTTTGGGAGAAGTTTGTACAAGAATTGAAATTGTGGTTTATAGGTCTTTTATAAGAAATGTATTTTATGGAGAGATTGAAGGCGAGGAGGCAGGTTTGAATTGGTCAGAAACAAAGGCATGAACTGCTGAAAAGTGGCTTAGAACAAGGGACAGAGATGAGATATGAAGAGGAAAACAAAATGGTTGCCAGGCATGCATTTTGAATGAGAAAAAGGAGCTTAAAGGAGGCAGAAAAATGGGAGTTGTAAATTTAAGCTAAATTGTGCAAGATCTTTATCGAGCTTGAATTTGTTGTGGAAGATGAGTAGGAGTGGGTGAAAAAATCAGAAGAGATTACAAATGTTACACTACTGAAACAAAAACATGATCAATAATGACAAGCATTTAGAAAATCTTACATGACAGACATAATTTATCCAACTCAAGGACCATATAGAAAAGCCTAGCAACATTAAAAAAGATAGCAACAAAATGCAAAATTACCAACCGTTTTATGGAGATCTTCAGAGAAAATTACCTCGGTGTCCCGTTTTACAACTGGCAAGGAATATTTCAGGAAATGAACAATAATCTAGTCAGCATAGCAGAGACAGCATGCCTAGGGTATAAAGCTCCATAAGATAATACCACCTGTCCTTCAATCATGGAAGCTTGCCTGTATAACAGTATTCATGATTTTTCATTGCACAACAATTATTCTTGGTTACATTCTGTAATTCAGTGTGGGTATTGCTGCTGCTGACATTAATGGCAAACAGAGTGTATGTAATTATAATCTCCATTAATTCTGTAATTATATTCCATAGCAGTGTTTCTGATAGCAGATTAATAGTGTACCAATCTCAATAAAACTCACCCTCCTCTTTCTCTCCCTAATGACCCATACTGTGTAGACATTTCAGAGACTGAGCCCATTAGCTATTGCATGTGCATAGATAATGTGATAATGTGGTTGTTGGAAGCTAATCTAAAAGAGAATAAGATTTTTATGGATTTCAAGTAAGACATGTATTCAGAAATGCTCAGTGATCAAATAGTACCCAGTTCTTGTCTCTGTTTTTTGTGACTGCAAATGTTTAAAGCAGGAAATTACCTTGCTCCCTTCCAAATCTTCCAATTTATGGCAAACTTAATTTAGACATTTCTTTGTTCCTGTTGCCATGAATTCGGCATCTATTTCTAGCTTGGCTATTTATGGCTAGCTAATTAAAACCTTGTCCAGATGAGTATGCACATGCAGTTTTCAGTGCCTACCTCAAATCTGTTTGAGGTGCAGCAAACCACACATAGTGCACATATACCCATTCACCATGCTGCTAATTAGATCCCAGTGAAAAAAACTAACTGCCACTAAAAGCGGTGTGGTACATGTACCAGCAGTGCCTGCTGCCAGAAACAGAACCTGGTCAGCTAGAGCCGTTTTCTGGCTGCCACCTATGCTCTAAGCAGCTGGCTTGGCACTGCTGGTGCCCCAGGAGACCCCACAGGACCCCAGGTAAAGCTTCTGGGGCCCTTCTCCCACCCAAATGAGTTTGCCATGCATTGGAGAGCACATGCAGAGGTATACCTTGGTACAAAAAGCAGCAGCACGTATTTGTGCTGTGGAATACACGTACCACTGCATGTGCACACTCATCTAAATGCACCCTATCTGGTTTCTGTATTACACAAGTTCATGTAGCACCTGCCAAACCACATTTTGAGAGTTTTAATTGGCTTCTGCTGGGAATAATCTTTATTAAATGTACCTCTGGTGTTTTCAGGGCATTATTTTTTTAATCACAATAATTTGATATATAGGCTTAGAATATCCTGGACTGATGCAATCAAATGCAAAACTAGTTGCATGTCATTAGGAGACTCATCTTTAGGATATGGACCTGCTCCAAAGTTGATAAAGTTGGGAATATTGAGCATTACACAGAAAAACAGTCCTGACCATCAGGTAATACTCTTTCCAGTTCACCAGTTGGACTAACGGATATGTGGCATATGACATGTCACAGTTAGATGTTTATATCTGGTATTTTTGGCAATACAATAGACAAGAAGGCAAGTGATAAATACTTATTTTGCCAGTTTTGGTCCAAAGTCAACAACCTGTGCTGAAAGTCAACAATCTTTATTTGTATTCTAGTGCTTACAGCATGGTGCTAGAACTGTCATAAACACTTGAAAAAGCCTATTATTTTCATTGTGTTGGAGTGATGTTGTAGCTGTTATGGTCCAGGAATTATGTGAGAGGCAAGGGTTTTGTGGGTAACATCTTTTATAGGGTCAACTGCATGGTTGGGATAAAGTTGGACAAGGTTTTAAATGCCATGCATTCTTATTAAGGTCATCAGATGACCTGATGAATAATGTATTGCATCTGAAAGCTTGTCTAACTTTATCCCAGACATGTAGTTGGTCCAATAAAAGATATGACCCACAAAAATCCTTGCCTCTTGTATAATTTTCATTGCTAATTTTTATACTTTTTAAAGTTCAGATACTTTAAATAAAAAATTTGCATTTGCCATAGTAGGAACAAAAACATTTATTTAGTGTATTAGCAGTTTGGTTTTGTGTATCTTGTATATTTTGTTATCACAAGTATGAGGTATAAGGCCCAGACACACCACACATTTACCTTTGTGTTGAAAAGAAGTGGACATTTGACATGTAGGATACAATGAAGTTGCGTAGTAGCGTGTTCCAGTATAGAGTTATCCCAGGAAAAACATCATTAAAATATATCACTGTAAGGTAAACTGATTAGGAGTCTTGCATCCATAGTTATCTTGAGATGGCTGTTTGTTTGCTGCAAGCCTTCATCTCCACCTGGTGGTAAAATACCATAAAAGTGTCTATGCAGCACCTACCCTGAGATAGCTATCTGTCTGCTTTGGATCCCAGTACAATTTACGTTAGTATATTAAACCATTGTGAATTACTTGAGTGTTAATGTGCCACATGTCCAGGCTCATATTTTAGCTCCATTTATTCTGTGACTGGAGGAAAAAGCACCTGTACATCAGCCTCACCTCAAGGAGAGGTCAGAGAAAACATGCCTTTTGCTGTTGCAACCAACGTAGTAGTGAAACAGTGCTGTTTTTCTGTCAGACTTTAGTGGCCTTTCATCACCTTTTGTCCTTTTCAGACTGTTCAGACAGGTAATCACTGCTAACACCATAAGGAGTTTTGTCTCTCAATGAAGGTTAGATATGTTAATATACTTCCTCTACTTGGAATAGAGGTAAAATTTCTTTAAAGGAGATTCTTGAAAATTGATGACCCTGGAATAATGCATTTATTATCAAGATTACCTTGGTCCAAAGCTAATGGGCAGCTCCATTGTATTTCTCTGCACAGGTGGATGGATCCTTCCTAAGAAGAAGAATCTAACAACCAGACCTCCTATTGGTCCACACCTCAGAGTGACAGTTCTTTGCCTAGCTTGTACACAGTGGGATATGATTCAGTTCTGCTGCAGTTACAGAGCTATGATAGGCCGATCAGAGGATGGCAGATAGAAATGTTGTTTGGAGAGAAGGAAAATTTTAAAAATCTTCACCATGGAACTTCAACAACAAAACTCACAGCATCACCCAAAGAAGCAGGTTACTGGATACCAAATTTATAACAGGAGATGTCATGTAGGTCATGCAGAATCAGGGAAAAAATGGAGATTTCCTAGTTTGTCACAAAATGTATCTACAGAGCTGCCTTCGTTGCCAGCTGTCCTTACTAACAAAGACAAGATTGGTATGTCCCTGTTTATAGCTACTGAATAGCTACTCAGTTGGGACCAGCTCTTAGGCAGAGACACATGGGCATAAGCCCATCATGCCCCTGAGAGCAGAAGACCCCAGTGGACCCCCAGCACGGAGCTGGGAGGTAAGTGCGGCCCATGGTAGGAGGGCACTAGTTAGGAGCAGGGGCAACTGAGAGGAGCTGAGGAGAGTCACCCCTTCCCCCTCAACCCCCACTTAGCCCAGCCCCCTAGGGAGCTGCATAACCAGAGACTTGCTGCAAAGTGTGAGATTTAAACTTTAAAGGTCCCAGGTAAAACTTCAGTTGTTTCACCTGTGCATCTCAGGCAGAGATGCACAGGTGCTGTACACAAACAAGCCCGGCACACAAGTTAGCACGGGAGTTCACGCAGGAGGGCAAGCAAGAGGGGCACAAAGCTCTAGGCAGCGAGACTGAAGAGAAGGGTTGGCACAGCAGTAGCCCAGGCTACTACTACTTGTGTAATGGTGGTCATGCACTGCACTCCAAAGATCCTTTCCGTGTCTGGAAGCCCAAGTGTCAACCGCAGAATCAGTAGGTCATGCAGCATAAGGGAATTCACCCCTACCCCATCCCAGGGATGGGACTCTTCATAGATTTCATAGATTTCTAGGGTCGGAAGGGACCTGGTAGATCATCAGGTCTGACCCTCTGCTCCAGGCAGGAAAGAGTGCTGGGGTTAAGTAACCCCAGCCAGATGCCTGTCTAATCTCTTCTTGAACACCTCCACGGTAGGGGAAAGCACCACCTCCTTTGGAAGCCTATTCCATATTTTGGCAACCCTTACCGTAAAGAATTTCTTCCTTATGTCCAATCTAAATCTGTTCTCCTTCAGTTTGTGGCCATTATTTCTGGTAACCCCAAGGGGCGCCCTGGTAAACAGAGTGTCCCCTATTCCCTGCTGACCCCCCCATTATGAGTTTGTAGGCAGCCAGGAGTACTGAAAAGCCTAGGGCCTCTGATGGCAGGCTTACTTGCCTGTACACAAATGCCAAGAGCCTGGGGAACAAACAGGAGGAACTGGCCCTTCTACTATATGATCTCATAGGAATAACAGAGACCTGGTGGGACTCCACCTATGACTGGATCACAGGTATAGATGGCTATACCTTGTACAGGAGGGATCGTATTGCTTCGAAAGGGCAGGTTGGAGTTCTCTATGTGAAGGAGCAAGATGGGCAACTTGAGACCCTCTGGGTTAGATGACAAGGTGAATGTGGTGAAGGGGATATAATGGTGGGAATTTACTACAGACCTCCTAATCAAGAGGAAGATCTTGACCATGCATTTGCTAGGGAACTGGCAGAGGTTCATGCACTCAGTGCATGGTTGTCATGGGTGACTTCAACTACCCTGACATCTCATGGAGGAACACTCTGCTAAATCTGATCGGTCATGTAGCTTTCTCACCTACATTGACAAACTTTACTCATCTCAAGAAATCTAAGGGCCAACAAGTGGTAAGTCACTCCTGGATCTGGTACTGCCCAAAGGAAATAATCTAGTGAGTGATCTGAGAATCAAAGGGAAGCTGGGAGACAGTAATCACTAGTTGATCACTTTCTCTTTCCATTGCAAAGCTGGCAAATCAGTCAGCAATGCAGAAATCCTTGATTTTAGGAAGGCTGACTTTCATAAGCTCAGGAGGCTGGTTGCTGAGGCCTTGAGAAACCATGATCTGATAGAAAGGGAAATCTATAATGAGTGATCATTCCTTAAGGACATGATCCTTGAAGGACAAGGGAAATCCATCCCAACCCATAGGAAAGGTAGCAAAAGGGCTGGGTGATCCCCAGGGCTAAATAGAGGACTCATGGACCTCTTACAGCTGAAAAAATCCTATAAGGGATGGAAGACAGATAACATCGCCAAGGAGGAGTATTCAGCACTGGCACACACCTGTAGGGAGCAAACTAGGAAGGGCAAGGCCGAAACCAAACTCACACTGGCTTCAGGAATCAAGGACAACAAAAAGTCCTTCAGATAGGCGGGTAGTCAGAAGAGAAACAAGGACAACATTGGACCCTTGCTAAACCAAATGGGGCAGCTGACAACCGACACCCGGGAAAAAGCTTATCTCCTTAATGATTACTTTGCG
The DNA here is from genome assembly GCF_052110815.1 of Crocodylus siamensis. Classification (NCBI taxonomy): domain Eukaryota; kingdom Metazoa; phylum Chordata; order Crocodylia; family Crocodylidae; genus Crocodylus; species Crocodylus siamensis. The sequence continues at coordinate 21,915,869 of NC_143405.1, read as the reverse complement.
TCAGTCTTCCACCAGTCCAAGGGGATCACCCTACCAAACAAGATGCAGGATTGCCAGGGTATGGGTGAACACTTGCTCAGTATTGTCGTAATGGAGCACTTTTCTAACAGTAACCTCTATGTTAATACCACATTTAAGAGTTAGACTCATTGCCAGGTTTTTCCCCTCAAAGTCACAACTCAGTATTAATTCTGAGACGCATCATGCTGTGTCCCCATGCTTGTACATTGATGTGCATGGGTAAAGTGGGCTTTGGCTGCAGTGGTACCAGTGAAATGCTGCTGCCAGAGTAGCAGAATTCAGCAAGTCTGCTTCTAAACAAATACCTGAACTTAATAGTGTAAAGTGGGGATTTGGGGCAGAAATTAAATTCCCTTCCATGCAGAAACAGCTGAAGAGCCACTCTCCAGTGGATAATTCCTTTATGATTCCCAGTGCATGCATCTGAGTGCACAGATTCAGGCTGTGAGATGAGAACAAGATTTTAGATAGTTTGGCAGTTTATATTAGCAAGGTCAAACTGCTTCTTATTTGAAAAGCATAATTTGGAAGAGTCACTCCTAACTTGGTGGAAATCTCAGTAGCTTATTTGTAGAATTTACAGTTGTCTTAAAAATCATTTTACTCAAATATGCTATAGGAGTGGGATTTAAGTATCTCCTTGACCCTGGGCATATCCTTCTACTTTAATTTGAAAAAAAATACAGTGTAATTAAATTAAGTTATTTATGCTTTAGTTCATCGGCAGTGCTCTGTTGCTTTATACCTGCACATAAAATACAAGTAGCTTTTCTGAAGTATGGAATAAAAGAATAGTGACAGCACATTGCCTCAGGAATTGTTCCCTGATTGGAATTTTTCTGTATATCTGAGTCAAAATAAAAAAATGAGGACGTACTTTTAGTGTGGATGTAGCGGAAAGATTGGACCCAGATCCCAATCTCATCAAGTCAAGTCAATAATATGTCATTTACTTTATGGGAATAGAATTAAGGAATAGAATTAAGAACATTATCTATATTTTTAAATACCATAAAAAACTCAATTTTGCTTGCAAAAAACATATCCTAAATGCTGGATAATGGCTGTTTCTCTTACTCTGTCAATTTGGATAAAAGAATTTAAATCATATTTTGACCTGCTTTAATTGCTTTATATCTTAATGGAATAAATAAGGAAACTAGAATATTAGCAAAGCATGCTTTACTTCTCGTAATTACTCTTAATAATTGCTTGTGCTCTATGTGCCATCAGTAAGCAAATCTTGAAGAATGGGTTGTTGATTCCTGTGCTTGATCCCATTAATATTAAAGATAGATGTTAAAAGTATGAATAACTAAAAGTAATAATGAATAGCTAATTGCATCATTTTTAAGATGTTTTCTGAGTTTTGTCATTTATGTTTATTTTTATTTTCAGTATAATAAAATCAAAGGTAAAATACATTCTATTACTATCTATTAAGGAGGAATATTCCAGTTAAATAGTATAAGGCAAAGAGATCAGTTTAGAGGAAAGTGGCTTTGATGCCTATCTTTGTTGCAGAATAAAGAGTATGTATGTCGAGGCCACGACTACGAAAGGCTGGAGGCCTTCCAGCAGAGGATGCTGAGTGAATTCCCACAAGCTATTGCGATGCAGCACCCAAACCATCCAGATGACTCCATCTTGCAGTGTGATGCTCAGTGTATCCTTTAATGAACAGACAATCTCATGTTAATAAAATTGTTGTAGGACATAAAGGGTGAAGGGCTGTTTCTTAGAGCTTCATTTTTTCATATCTATGTCTCGTAATAGACATTATGATTACATTCATCTCTTCATGTAGTGAACATCTAGTTGGACATAATAGCCCTGTTTTGCTCAGAGAATACTGTAAGTCAAAGCTGATGTATATTTGCAAAACTGTATAGAAAAATTTACACAGCATCAGGTGCTGTCCATATTTTGCTCTAACCTGTACTGATAGCACTCTTCTAAAGGATATAACATTTCAGCAAACATCCAACCAGATACCTTCTGCAATTCTTTCTTGCATTTAGATTCATGTCTGGTCTCGACATATTTCCTATTTTGTTTGTCATTTCAGCCACTTTTCACACTGCGCATTCTCTCACATTCCAACAACGTGCCTTTATTGGACAGAATATCAGACTTGAATCTGCTTCTTCCCCTTGATACTGATCTGCATTGAGACTTTAAATGCTGAAAATAAAAGTAATGAGGCTGTGCAGCATATCAGGACTGACTCGCATAGTATTTATATGGGGTTGTGGACATTTTAACCCTGACAGGAGGAAAAGATTGCTGGTTGGCTCTTCTTTCAGGGACACTGAACAGTATTTTCTGAATAAGGCTACTTGTCAGTGGGCAGATCTACGCATGCATTAAGGCCCTTTTTCTAATGTGCATTAAATTTAGTATCTCCAAGGTGAGGTACTAAAATGTGCATTAAGCTGCCTTAATGCACAGTAATGAATGTGCAGGGTTTTTAAATGATGCTTAATGTGCAGTAGCCTATCTTTCTGTGCACTAGCCTAATAGCGTGGTTTTTTACATGATGCTTTAATGCGCAGTAAAATAGGCTACAGCACATTAGAGCACACATATAGATACACCCAGAGAAGTCAATTTACCACCAGCAGCTTCATCAGTATTTCCCACTCCCATTGCAGTCTTTCATCCCTTATCAATCCTACACCTTTTTAATGCAACTTTTGGCTTGATACAAAAGTTGATCCAACTTAACTAAATAGGCTTCTAAACTGAGTTATTTTAATCAGTACAAGTTTAGGTGCAAAGAAGGCCTAACTGATTAAAATTATTTTCAAAGTTATTGAGGTGCTTAAATCCCTTGGCACACATTCATTTCATGTTGCCATGGGATCTGACCCCAATCGCAACAATCATCTGATCCCCAATTCCAACAGTCATGCCTCCTGCCATGCCACATATGCATGGCAGAAGGCATGGTGGTTGGAATCAGGGCTTAGGTGCCATTGTGTCATTACTGCTTGCTAGAGCAGAGGAAGCTCAAGATCATAACCTGGGCTCCCCCTGCACCAGCAAGTTGAAGGAGAAGTATCAGCACATCCAGCCAGGGCCAGCAGTCATCTGATTGTCATCTCCAGCCCCTGTGGCCACACTGGGGTCTTGAACCATCTCTGGAGTGGTCTAGGGATGGAGCTGACAATCAACTGATTGTTAGACCCGGCTGGGACAGTCCCAGGTTTGGCTTGAGACCAGGGCTGTCAAACCAGGCCGAGAATCATCAAAACCCAATACCCACCAGCTCTGACACTAGTTTTAAGTTCCCAGTGGGGAAGCCTGAGGAAGCTGCTTCAGCACAGTCTTTAAAACTCCCTGGGCACCAGAAGCTAGAGACCAGCGAGCATCTGCCTGCTGTCTGATCTGGAGAGTTTTGAAAAGAACAGCTACAGCCCAGGGATCCATGGTACAGGGCACAGGCAGCTGGGAAGCTGGGAACTCCTGGCTTCTTGGTAGCTCATTCCCCCACCATGAAATGATGCCTGTAGTTGGGAGGTCGGAGCTCCTGATTGCCCAGCTGCCCATGCCCACACTGTAAAGCAGTGCCTGTAGCTAGGGAGTGGGGACCTCCACAGGCACCCCAGAAACTTAAAAAAGTGGGCATGCGTTTGAGGTTCCCAACAGCTTCTTAAAAGGTTTGGAGCACAGTGTACCCAAGATCAAGATGTACCCTTCTGTCAGGCTTACAGCACGCCCCGCCCCCCAGTCTGCCTCTGAGGATTGGGTGGAGGCACCCGGTCCAGTACCTGATACTGCCCCCCAACCTAGTTACACTGATCAGGTAGGGGAGGCCTGTGTCCTGGACCCTGGGGCTACCCCATTCTGGATCCCTGTGCTCAGCTGAGCCTACAGATCTGTCATAGGTCAGGCCGAACATTCCACACATTCAATTTAAGGCATGATACAAATGTATTTGCTATATTATTATGCCATAATTGGCTTTAACACAGGGGTGGGCAGAATGCGGCATGCAGGCCAGATGCAGCCTGCCAGGCCATTTTATCAGGCCTGCGGGGTCCCTAAAAAATTTAGAAAATTAATATTTATCTGTCCCTGGCTGCCTGTCATCCAGCTCTCAATGGCTCACCAAAACTCAGTAAGCAGCCCCTCCGCCCACAATAATTGTCCACCCCTGCTTTAACATGTGGCAAGGTTACTGTTTATGGCATGATTAACATTTTAATCATACCTTAATTGTAACATATGTCAGGGCCAGGGATCCTGATGGATGAGAAGTGAGATTTACAAAAATGTCTAAGCAGACGGATACATAACTCTATCCAAATCAATGGGAATTAGGTGTCTTATCTGCCTTGGCACTTCTGTACATCTCACTAGGCACCTATCTACATATTCAAGTACTGAAATATGATACAGCTGGCTTTAGGATCCTTAGACTCTAGAGGGCCTGGTGGTGCTAGTACCACGTTATGTTGCTACTTTAAAGTAGCCATGAGTAGAGAGAAGTACTGGAGTAGGAGAGCATGGATTTCATACCCATTGCAGTTCTTATGACACTATCTGGCATCCCTAAGAGAGGTGAAACAGAATTGTGCCTCCTTTCACTTGGGAAGGCAACTCACTGATTTTCTTTTTCGTGCCATTGTGTGTTTCTTTGACTCACCCATTTGCAGATTTGCAGATTTATGCAGTGACTCCCATCCCAGAAAGTGTAGACGTGCTGCAAATGGACCGAGTCCCTGATCGCATAAAGAGCTTTTATCGTGTTAATAATATCAGGAAATTCCGCTATGATAGGCCTTTTCACAAAGGCCCAAAGGACAAGGAGAATGAATTTAAGGTGGGTGGGGTTGGTCATGGTAATTAAGTGTTAATTTCTCCAGGGCAGTAACATTCTTCCTAATTCTATATTGACACAGCACCTCACAGGATCCTAATTCCATGGCTCAGGGTATGAAGCAATGGGACTCACTTTGCTTGTTGACATGTAATTACTCAGAGAGTTAGCTCGGCTCCCAGCTTATCGATAGGAGAATGGGGGAGCCGAGCTTTAGTGACTAATAGGCAAGTTTAACACACTTCTATAAAGCATACTGAGAGTTGTCAGTGGGGGTGAAGGAGGAGAGGGGGATATTGCAACCTTGAGTTTCATGCTACAATCCTTTTTTTAAAACAATACCTGCTCAGGAGATCAATACATTCTCAATTGAAGCCGGGTGGGGGTAACTGCAGAAGACATTGGTAAGCCTGAGATTTTGATTCGCCATGTTCTTCATCTTCTGTATTATTTTTCTCAGAGCTTGTGGATTGAACGTACCACTCTGACCCTGACTCACAGTTTACCTGGGATCTCTCGGTGGTTTGAAGTCGAGAGGAGAGAGCTGGTAATATTCATTATATTTCTAACTGGAATTTGAATGGCTAATTTCTTCAAGACATAAGATAGGCAACCTAAAGGCTCTTGGCTGGGGTCTTGCAGTTGAAAAATTCGTGTTTCATTGGCAGATGTTGAGTTTATTCCTTTCTCATAGTTTCTCTAGCTGAAGCAGTTGCTAAACATAGCCAGAGAAGTAATGTAAAGGGGATGGAACAGTCAGATGAAGTAGGTGCCAATACAGGGGGATGACGAATCCTGGTGCCATCTCCCATCAGTCATTTGAAGATGTGACAGCTACTGTAGTTGCTAACTAAGCTGAGCGTATTGTCAGAGGATCTGCCCAATACTGCCCAACAGTGAAATGTTTGTGAAAATCTGGCTATGTGGCTAGCTACTTTGTGAATCCCCCCAAATCCCAAGAGTGCTTATCAAATAATAGTGGAGATTCATTTCATAGTAAGGAAAGGACTATATTAGCACTAAAGTGCTCATGGCATTTATTACTTTGTAGGTTGAAGTAAGCCCTTTGGAAAATGCCATTCAAGTTGTTGAGAACAAAAATCAGGAGTTGAGGACATTGATCAGCCAGTATCAGCACAAACAAATGCATGGGAACATTAACCTGCTCAGCATGTGCCTGAATGGAGTGATTGATGCTGCTGTGAATGGTGGCATAGCACGGTACCAGGAGGTAAGTCAGAATTGTTCCTCTGAACTTAGTATCAACCGCTTAAAAACGATTTTTCGCTAGCATTTCCTGTACTGTACAGAAGAGAAAGTGACTAAGAAACATGTCAGATAGAAAAAAAATATTCATATATACTCAAATTTCATCAACCTGATCCCATGTTGCATAGTGAAGCTTCATATTTTGTTGTTTTACTGCAGCTTTGGGATGTACTGTATTTACTCAAATATAAGACAGCTCCCTGACAGTTAATTCTGTATATGGAAAATTTATAAATATGATATAATTTTCCAGGTATAGAATCTTATTATTGAAGTTTACCTTCTTCCCACTGGTACAGTAGAGAAAATAAATCTGGGGGATCAGGCAGCCCCCTTGGCCACTGCCCCCCAACTTCTCCCCCACCTCCTTACTGTCAGATCCTTCTCTACCTGAGCACATGGAAGTAAGAGCAAATTTGAAAACCCTGACCTTGAAATAAACATACCAGTAGTAATTTGCATATAGTACAAAAAGGTAAAATGCATCAATTGTGGATGAACTAAGTCTGTGGTTACAAAGACTTAGTTCACCAGAACTGATGCATTTTACCTTTTTTTTTTAAACTGCTGCAGATTTTAGCTATAAACACTCTTAAATAGAACCACTGGTACCTATTTATCTATAGTACAAACTATTTTTTTGTCTTTTCAAGGCTAAATCAGTTCCAAATTCAATTGAGTAAAGCCCAATAGTCAAGTTCCAAAATTTAACTGAGCAGAACTCAGTTGTCACGTCTATGTGGCTCTACCACCAGGCAAGTATCCTCCCTCCCAAATCCAAGCATGTGGCCTACGTGAAAGCCCCAGGGCCGAAGGCCTTTGAATTCAGATGTCCTCTGCCTCATTTGATCTTTTGGCTAGGGGCAAGTAAAAGCAGGGGGTATCTGAACTCCAAGGCCTCCGAGATTGAGGCTTGCACATAGGATGCCTGCCATGGATTTGGGAGTATGTGAAGCCCCAGGCTGAAGAGTCTGAGAGTTAGGATACTTACTGATGGTAGTGCCACACAAACTTGAATGATTGATCTCTGCTCAGATGATAGAATTTGGAACTGATTTGGCCTGATACATGACATTTAAAAAAAAAAGGAAATCCAATTTTTTTTATTTTTTGAGGGGAGGGGAGGGGTGGGGAGGCTGTCAGAGCTTGCTCCGGCCTCTCCAATGCTGGCCTTGTAGTACCTCTAGGCCCAGTGCTCATTCCCTCCTGGGGGAACAACTGCCCACTTTTTTAAGAGGCACACAAAAAAAAAGGTTCCCATCAGCATGTTTGTTCAATATGGACCACATGTTTTATAGTCATGCTCAGTGTTGGCTGCATTTAATCAGCGGCATAGTTGGTTTTCATTAGACAGTGTATTTGATAAGGTTTCCTTATATATGAATGTAAGACGAGGGGCTTGTCTTGTATTCTTTTTAAATATAGTTTAAATGTCTTCTGACGGGAAGTTGCTGACTGATGCTTCTGAAAAATTGTCTTTTCTTGCCAACTTCCAATGTAGTCTTAGCCCTACAGGCAGTAGCATAACTTGGGGGTAGGTGGCTGGGGCATCAGCCCTGGGTGCCAGTTCAGAAGAGACACCATTATGGAGCCTCTAGGGAGCCTGCAACGTTACCGCTGCCTGTGTGCTTGTGTCTGGGCAGCAACAGCAGCAGCAGCCGTTGCCACTTCTAAAGTCTGTGCAAGGAAGTAAACATTCCCATTGCGAGGACCCAGGTGCCAACATTTAAAGTTATGCCTCTGCCTACAGGAAACTGATATGCTATTTCCTTGGTCTGGAGTTATTTAAAGATGCACATTAGGAAAAGGAGATTTAGGGACGCTTGCCACATGATGATGATGATGGGCCATATATCTAGGTCATGTATGCCCTGCAGAGAAGCACAGAAAATGCTCGTCATCCTTTATATTATTTACTACTTCAGTCACTTGTTTCCTACAGCTCCTCGACATAATTGAGTGAAACCTATATAAAATTCCAGTAATGGGCTGAGCAGAGGCATAGTGGTATTACTCTGCACTGTCTTGTGGGGAGATTTAATTGGCTCCTTGATCCATTGGGGTTGAGAGGGCATACTGTATAATATTTAACTGTGGCCTTTTTGACTAATTGAGCAGGAGAATTATCTGGAGAGTTAAAACCATACTAATATAGTCCCAGAATACTAAAAGAGATCAATAAAATGCAATTTCTACTGCTTGCCTAATATAAATGCATCCCCTAGGATTTTTGTCCCTTTTCTGCTCCCTCTGTGACATACAAGCATAATGAAATGTTTCCTAATAAGCAGATTTTTCTTCCTCCCACAGGCCTTTTTCGATAAAGATTATATCACCAAGCACCCTGGAGATGCAGAGAAAATCACACAGCTCAAGGAGCTCATGCAGGAACAGGTACTGCTGTGCTTTCAGAGAGGAAGGAATAATACTGTGGTAGTATTTGGATTTCTTAGCAATCAGTATAAATAATCTAGATCTAAATATTGCATTCAGAAGCACAGAAATGAAGTCTAAGATGTAGGTAGTGCATTTAAAACAAAGGGAAAGGAGATGGCAAAGGTGTTAATACACTGTCCTTTAATTTTTCTAGACCTGAGTTGAAGCCTAATTAAGATCACAAAGTAATGTTTAGCTGTCTTAGTTTAGTATCTAGAGGATTTCTTTCTACATTACAAATCTACCATTCATTTTGATGTTGTAAGCAGTCTTTCCTCAGTAGTCTCAGTATAACCAAAGTCTGGACCAAGGTAGGTTTACAGAGCCGTATAGGAAAAGCTTATAGAGCGCCAATTTGTATTAATAACCATGCCTGTATCCAGTGTTCTTGCAGCCTTACTTCCCCAAACATAATGATCTCACCATATTGAGCTAGTTTGGTTGTAATTCCATGCTCTGGAGGGGACAAAAATATGAAAGTCACATCACTGTTAAATGAAATATGCCATCTTAAAAATGTGCCCAAGCCTGAACAGGGGACTGTGACAGACATATCATGGCCACATCTAGACGAGCGCAGCCATGCAGTATGTGGCACCGCAGATGCATCTGTGGCACCATATACCACACATTCAGCTGTTCTCCAGACTGCAAGGGACAGCATGGGGGGGGTGATCCCTGGATATCCAGGGGTCAAAAAAACCTGCACAAAAAAAAACAAGGTGGTGTATGCGGGGGCAGTGCGCATTGCTCAGAACTGGAGCCTGACCAGCTAGAGCCATACTCCAGCTGCCGACCAGGCTCTGAGTGACAGAATCACTGATGCTGCAGTCCCAGGAGGCCCCAGGACTCCAGGAAAGGTTGCTGGGGGCAGCCCAGTTTCCTCTACCCCACACAGGGTAACTTGCTTTGGATCAAAGGGCACATGGCAGAGGCATTCCCTGGGGACAACTAGCAGTGGTACAAGGTGTCCTGCTGCTTGTCCCCAGGGAAACAAATGTCCACGCTCATGTGGACATGGCCCATGTGTCTTCATTATTAGCAAAAAGTCCCTTAATTTCTGTATCTCTGATCTCTTAACTGTAGAATAAGGATAATCATATACTTTAGGGTTACCATACGTCCAGGTTTTCCCAGACATATCCTCTTTTTGAGTTCTCCAATCTCCATCTGGGTGCTTTTTTGAAATTTGAACAAATGTCTGGGTTTCTGCTTTGCTGTGCTGCTGGGAGCAGGGGGAGGGCGATTGGAGGCAGGGAGCACCACATGCATCTGCATACACATACAGTATGCAGCCAGGCAGAGGGGTGGAAGCAGCCTTATCATCTGCATTCAGGAAAGTCTGGGGGGTGGGGGTTAGAGGCCCAGGCCTTGGGACTGTCTGGCAGGCGGGGGGGGCAGGGGTATTTGGAGGGAACAGATGTCTGAGTGAGGCTGTGGCTGCAGCAGGGCAAGAGGGGCAGGGGAAAGTGCCTACCTCACCAGTGGGGGAAGGGGCAGAGGGCCCCTTTGAAGGCAGTGGGGAACTCTGTGGCCAGGCTGGCAGCACAGGGGCCGGTGCCCGTGCTCGCGGGGGTGGAGTGGCCAGGAGACACTGCCTGGGAAGGAGGGGGAAGGGAAAGGGAAGCATGGCCAGGCCACCTGGCACAGTGTGGGAGCCCCAGCCCAGGGTGAGGGATGCCACAGGCCTCCCCTCTTCTTCCTTCCAGCCCACACTGGGGCTGGACTCACTCCGCTGCCACCCTCATGAATTGGATTGACCGCACACTGACTTGGTTGAGATGGGGGCAGCTGGGGCCCCCTCCGGCAGGGCTGGAATGAACAGCTGGGCTGCAGATCAGGAGTGAGGAGCACTGTCAGGGGTGGGGGGGCTGTGGCTTGGGAATGAGGGCACAGGAGGGGCAGGGAGCTTGTGGTTTGGGACTGCAGGGCACTGGCATGACTGTGGGGGCTGCAAGTCAGGAGTGAGGAACAGTGGCAGAATCAGTTGGGACTAAGGGTCGCTAGCATAGCCTGGGGGAGCAAGGGACTGTGGTTTGGGAGTGAGGGGCAGCAGTAGGGACAGGGGGCTGTAGGTTGGGAGTGAAGTGTCCCCCTGAGAGGTGTCCTTTTTTTTAGACCTGGAAATGTGATAACCCTACTTATCCCAGTATTCAAAGCGGAGGGTTGGAAGATCAATTATCTATTGTTTGTCCAGTGTTTGGATAATGAAAGTACTAAATACTACTACTATTCTTCTTATTATTACTACTACTACTACTGCGGTGGACTTTCTTCTGAGCATCCATGTAATCTTAGTCAATTACTTGCATTATATTTATGTCCTTTATAAACAAATAATGAGCAACACAGAGAGGACAGTTGTGAGTGTTCAAACAGTTCTTCACCACACAGATTCATGGTAGGAAATCCTTCTGAAAGCTTTCATTAACAACTTTGATTCCTTGTCTGACACTAGATGGGGGGAAGTATTTTCTGTGGGAAGGCTTCACAGGTTTTCCCTGGAGAATGAATAAACTTGGTCATTTTTACTGTTATTTCTTGCAAATGTAAACTAACTTCTCATATCATAAATGTGTTTCTCTCACACTTTAAAATACTTGTTAAAGTAACGAATGCTTGTCAGATATCAGTGTGGTAATTTCAGCAGTCTTGCAAATGAGCAATGGAATGTTTTACAAAGATGCTTTGTTCAGTGACTCATTTAGAGGACATAATCATGATAGCGTCTCCTGGACTGAATGTAGATTTTTTTGCATCATGATGTTATGATTTCTTTTTACTAGGTTCATGTCCTAGGAGTGGGTCTGGCAGTACATGAGAAGTTTGTACACCCAGAGATGCGTCCCCTGCATAAAAAATTGATTGACCAGTTCCAGATGATGCGATCTAGTCTGTATCATGTAAGCTGAAACCCATCCTTTCTAAAAATTTTGAGAAATCTAGAGCCATGATCAGACCTTGTTCAGTTGCAATAAAGTGCACACAAGAACTGAGCAAAGCAACATAGATTAAGCGTATAGGACAAACTCATACAACAACTGCTTTGGTTTCTTAGGCAAAGTTTGTGAACTGAGTATTTAATTCATACTGTGCTATTTTTAGTTTTTAAAGGTCCCTGTCACCTAATGTGCATCAATGCTGAACTGACAAAAGATCTGAAAAGCTAAATTCCAAGGCACTGTGTTATCATGCAGTACTGTGCAGCAGAGGAAAGAAGATGACTAAAGAGTACTAGATACCCATCCCACACAACACAGTTCCTGTAATTTCAGAGCAGGACAGTTCGGCCCACCAATATATGTGCTGCTGTACAATTCTTTTGTTCTGGAGTTATGTGTATGCAGTTATATTGCATGTTCTTCAGCATATGTGTCAGCTGGATGAGTGGCTGGACAGACATACCTACTGGAAGAGGCAATGTATAGGCCAACATGGTTGTTGGATGTGCCTCCTCATCTTCTTTAGAATGCTAAGAAGTCCTGTCTTGAGGTCTGTGTCCCCACTCTTATCGGAAAGCAGAAGATTGGTCTCATAGTCAGAATAACTGTGCCTACCTTAAGCTTTTTATTCTGAGATGTCCCACTATCAGTTCAGCTCCAGCAGATCCACAATAGAAAGAGAACAAATGTAGATAAGTGGCTGATGTTTTAGCACCACGTCAAATAAATCTTCTCAAAGCAAATATCCACCAGCCACCCCTTCATACATGAGCATCACATCTTATATGTGCCTTATACTATTACAAAGAAAGAACAAACAGGACCTTCCATTAAAAATGTGCTTTAGGAAAATTCTCTGTGTGGTTCCCAGTGTTGAAATAGTGAGGTCTATTTAGTGCATTGTTTAAACAAGTGTTCAGGATTTGATTTGCCTTTAATTTTGTTGGGGGATTTAAAAACAGCTTGCCTTTTGGAACTGCCACTGAAATCATTATTTTGTTAGTGTGTTTGCCACTCAGCTGTCCACGGCGAGGGGAGAGATGTCCTTTTTATGTAATTACCACTTGTTAAAATTGGCTAATGCTGGGAAGCCATGGTTATTTAAAGTGATAGACTAAAACTTAGCTTTGGTAGCACATAGTAAATAGGTTTATGAAACTAATGTGTTGTGATGTTAGAGTTTCATGATCAGCACTTCTTTTTGGATTACTGCCAATTAATTCAAAAGCTTAATCAGATGTTAATTATATAAAAAAGCAAACTAAGCTAAGTCTTAGTGACGAATGTCTCCAGATCTGGCTGCAACTGTAAAACCAAACAGAAAGCATTAGGAAGCTTAACATTGTATAAGAGCAATGCAACTTCCTTTTCTTTTCTTTTTCTTTTCTTTTTTTTTTTTCCAGGAAATCTGATCAGTTATTACTCGAGTGTTGTTCTTCTTTTGGCCAATTTATCTGCTTATATTCCTCTGAATCCTCTACAGTGAGGGGCACATCACTGAAAAGTCACCACTTTTTGGGGTGGAGAGGGGAGGGGGCTACAGCATCCATAGAACAATCATTATCTTTATTCCAACTGTTGACTATCCAGTTAATGTTTACTTCATATCACTGTGATGACAGGACATATTTTTTCCACTTCTTAGATTAAATACTGTTTTTTCTGCATGTCACATGCTCCCCAGATAAAACAAGTACTTTGTTTTGGGGAAGGCAGAATGAAGAAAAAAGGATTTTTCTAACTCACTCACCATCCCTTTTCTACTCAGACAAAAGCTAGTTTTAATCCTTTTACAGCTGAATTGTCAGCAGCTCTTGAATATTCATCCAAAAGCCAAAATTGTAGCTGTTGCTGAAGACTCAACTCTATAGCCATATCTAGGAAATAGGAGGTGAGAAACCAGGAGAAGCTAATAGCAAAATTTGAACAGAGGATAGGATTTCTGTGAGTGACATCTTTTATTGGACCAACTGCATATGTAAGATAAACTTTTTAAAGACTTGCTTTTAGATGCAGTGCATTCTTCTTCAGATCAAAGGATAGCTTAATTAGTGGAACATCAAGGCTATTAGAGGGTCATTAACACCTTCAAAGTAAAGATCAATTAACAGGAGGTAGATAATAATGAGCCATTAAGCCAGTTGACTCCCTCAGCAATGTCTGAACAGAAATGCCACTGCTGCCACTGGCCAATTAGTTTTAAACTTGGTGTGGACCAGGAATCAAAGCACCACTCCCCCCACCCTCAGATCTGCCTCTGCTGAACTCTGCCTCTCCCTCCATACAGCTACTGAAGGAAAGCGAAAGAAAAAAGGCAGCAGCCATCTTACAGCATGTCCATGCTTCTATTCCGGACAAAAAATTACCTTCCTCACTTAAATGCAACACAATTTTGGAAAGTTAATTTGGGGGGGTGTAGTATGTGAGTAAATATGGTATATAGGTACTTCAGCAGACATCTTAGAGTAGTCATTGACTCCACTCTCACTAAGAGCCATATCCACCTGTTCCTTTGTGCTCTTTTATGCTATAATACTCTAGGTCAGCTACTTGAGATGCTTGTGTCCAGTAGGTGTGAGGAAATGGCAGAACACTCATCCATTTAGAGAGTACTCGAAAGAGCTCTTGACTTGCTTGCAGACATTTTCAAAAATAAAGACAAGAGTACCTTTGAAAGAATTAAAAAGAGTGTCTTAAATTATGCACAGCAGTGCACAGTAATGTTTTACATTATATGCCGCAAAGTAATTCCACACTTTTTGAAAGTTATCTTCCAACTTGAAGGCTTTGTCTTTTATTCCTACAAGTTAATACTTTGTAAGGATAACCTCTAGAATACTGAAATACTTGTGGCTCAGGGCTACCTTTCTCTTTAATATGGAGATATCATGCATGTAGACTGCAGTAGACCTGTGCGAAGCAGCTAGTATTCGCTTCGGATTTGGGGGGACAATGATTTGACTTACTGATTTGAATCACTGTCCCAATTCAATTCAGCCAAATCTCTGAACCAGCCAGGCCCATCGCCCCCCAGCCTGGCAACGGCTGCCCCACCCACCCCAGCTCCTGGCTCTTTGAAAAAAAAAAAAAGCCCTGAATCTCCTCCAAATTGAATCACCACCCGAAGCTTTGCACAGCTCTAGACTGCACCTCCTGGCATCTTTGTACAGGTGGTATGGCTAAAATGCATGCTGGAATTTGTATTCTTTTTAATTTGTATAGCCAAAAAGTAAAGGCATCTCCAGTGTGGTCCATTCTATGCCTAAACTTCCAGCAAGCAGCCAAGGTGGTGCTTGGAAGTTGTCATTAGGAATAAGCTAATGAGGGTCAGAGTGATGATGCTGAAGTCTCTTAAGATAATTACAGAAACATTACAGCTATGTGGAGAACACAAACACAGAATATACCAAAAATCTTCTGACAACAAAAGGGAAAACTCATTCTACTTTTCCCATGATCCATCCTACATTTAGCCAAAATTTCTGAAGGCATTAAATGATTTTGTGTTTCCTATGTAGGAGTTGCCTGGTTTGGATAAACTGAGTCCAGCCTGTTCTGGTACCAGTACCCCACGCAGCAATGTTCTGGTGTCACATGGCCCTATGAGCCCAGAGAGCATGAAGCTGGTACATCGACACAGGTAACCTTTTTTTCTGCTGTAATCTCTGGGATGTCTACACAGTTTAAGAAAGTTTTAACTGTCCTACTCTGCATTGACCTGGATTCTGAAAACTCCAGAGAACTGAAGCAGAGATAGACATAGATCCAAAAGAGCCTAATCTCATTGTTGACCAGTAGTATTGTGGAAGCAGCAAAGTTGACTGCACGAAAGTATCCCTCATGTTTGTCTGTAATAACTGATACCAGATTTTTTTTCCTTCTTTGAAAAGACTTAAAGATCCACAAAGCTGCTCTACTGCAGTATTTATACATGCAGGTGGTATACATCCATAACTGCCAGTAAGTCTTTTCAGATCCCCAGATTTATGACTTAAGACGCCTGAATTTTTGATGCTTTGTTGTGCAAATACGGAATGGGTAACCTATGTGGTTATGTAAGACCCACTCTAGGCCCACCATAAAAACAAAGTCTTGTTCCTCATTTTCAGTAAATTATTAGGGGTCAAAAATAGTGGTAGAATCAACATAAAGAACTGAAGTGCTATTTAACTGCACTAGATGGAGCACAAACACAAGAATGTTACAGAAGTTCTAAAAGTCTCAACTGCTGTTCTTTGTTCCTGTCAAGGAGTGAGTCCATATAGATGACTTGAAAGTTTTGTTCAGCATACTGTATCAGAGACTTGCTCTCTTGTGCATGAATTCAAGATGGTATTATTAAGTTGTGATAAAATTCTGCAGGTCTGCCACTCTTTCAAAGTGATGGCGCCATGTAATTGATAAGTAGTTGTTCTTAAAAGTCATCAACTTGTAAAAGACTTCCCAGCCCTGAAGTAAATTAGAAAGGTTTTATTTTGTATATTATATTTGTGTGCGTCAGAGGGAGACAGAAATGTAACAAAATAATATTACATCAGAAGGGAGCAAAGTGCAGCCTGCAAGCCATTTGGACCGTGTCATTCTACAACCAACTTTTGCATGGAAAGTATCAACACTGCAGGGAGTGCTCCATCTTAATAGCTATTGCCTGGATCCTAAAGAAACATTCTGGACTTGTCACCACAGTTGTACCTCGGCATTAAAGATTAGAGTGGCTTCAGTCTGCTCTGTTTTAAAGAAATCAGGTGCAGCAATCAAATGCCTAGTAAGATGCCAACTTGCCCCTTGATTGGTGACGTTTGAACATTGATATTGTGTCAGGCTAACTAAAATGTCATAGTATTGGTTTCTTGCTGTTGTTGCTAGGGCAATGTAGGCAGGTGTGAAGATTTGTGTAAACTTATCTGGGAGTGATTTTCAAAGGGGTACTAACTTCTGAAGCTCCCCTGAAGTTGATGGGAACAGCAGGTAACTAGGAATCATTAATTAAAGATAAACTTCAGAAAAGTAATGTTGCCTAACCTTTGCACCTTTTTGCGTCTGTTTTTGTTTTAGTCCGTTGAATTTGCTGGGTTCAGTCCGACACTCGTCATCCTCTCTTTCTTCCCATACATCCAGTGAAACAGGAAACCTGGTTATTCTCACAGACAGTTCTGTGGGGGAGGCTGCTGAAGATATGTATCACATGCAGGTACAGCTGCAGTACAGCATTGCAAACCTGTTGCTCAGACTGGAATTTAACATGGATTGTAGGCTGTATTTAGAACATGGCTCATTTACGTGTATAGTAGGTACATGTAGATCTGTTCTGTCTTAGGTTTACCCACAGCTATGGATTGGATAGACAGAGCAATATTCCTGTAGAATATTCAGCTCATGCATAGATTAGTGTCTTCTAAACTTTGATAGAGGTGCCATGGAAGGAAAGATGGCAAACTGACTCTGTACCAAGATGAATGTGATTAACATTTCTGTAGGCGTACCTTGAAGGTAGCTAGTTTTGCTTAAGAACAGGAAAAGGTATAAATACGTTTTAAAAAACAGTGTGTTTAGTAGTGAACAGGCAAAGTATTTTTGCCCAATTTAACATACTGTATCCTTGTCTTATTCAATAATTACTCTCTCAATCCATGCCAGCAGATAGATGCTAAAATAGGTCCCACAGCCCAATAATTATTATTAGCGTATTTAACTGTAACTATTTCTTAGACAGAGTTCACATAGCCTACATGTCGGCTGACCTGAGACAGGTGAATATCTAATGCACCGGTCCACTCTGTTCTCTCTTTGCTGATTTCTTTGCCTTCTGCAGCTTGTTTACCCCAACTCCAGGTACCAAGGCTCAGTCACCAACGTCTCTGTTTTATCCTCGTCCCAGGCCAGCCCTTCCACCTCAAGCCTGAGCTCTACTCACTCTGCACCATCCCAGATGATTAACTCTGCTCCTCCTAGTGCACGAGGTAAGAATGAAGGGACTTTGAGCCAAAAGTCAGCAGGGACACAAAGTGGCCCTGACTGTTTTCCTAGCAGCTTGATTATGCAAAATATTGAGATGCTTTTTTATATTGATATATTCTGTAATTTCATGAATGCTCTTTTGAAGTTAAGGACTGTTTCTTCAAGTGACTTCCTCTGACATTTTGTTTAGCCCCAAAATGTTGCCAGTCATCTTTTCAGCAAGCCTTGGTGGAATATATTTCTGGTATATATAGCTAGCTCTTGCCCACTGAACAGTGTAATGGTCTATAATACATTTGCAAATCATTGAGCCAACCACTTGCATCACAGACATTGTATGAAAATCTAGGATGCTACATTACCCTGTTGTAAATAATCTTCTGAAGAGCATGAATAATTCTTTGTTACAGCACTTGAAAGAAGTGGAAGATCAGAACAATCATTCTTGTGTCTTTAAAGAAATTAAAGTATGGTATTGAAGTTCATGTACATATACAAATGAAGGTGGAAAGGGCTTGGGAAAAGGTATAACAGAATTAAAGAGGGACTTTAGGTGGAGAAAGGGGAAAAAAAGAAATTGGTTGACACCTACTGCCTTACATTCCATTTGGTGTAGAAGCAGCTGAGCTTGGTCCGGTGAATCTTCTTTTTCCCAAGTATCAGACATACAACAGTGCCACTCTGTGGCTGCTATCAGAGCCCTGCATCTTAGCAACCTTCACTTGGGTTTCTCCTTTCCTTTTCCTTGGGAATTCATGTGCAGGTCCACCTTCCTGTACAGAGCATCCACAAGTTTTTACAGCAAACCTACAGGATGCAAACTGTAGAGGATATTGCTCAGATCTTGCCTCTCTAGCCCACATAATGGAACTACATTATTTCCTTATAGCCAGAAGACTTTGCAGGCAGGACCAGAGTTAGGATTTGCTTCCTATCGACTAGAATAAGAGCTTCCTGTTTGTCGATCCAGCCTGTTTTTTCTATTTTCTCTTGCAATCATAATTAACAGTCAATTGCCATGTCATGGACACAGCTGCATGATTTAATTGAAAGGGGTCGGGTGGAACTGGAAGGTGAGGTGCAGGATCTTTTTTTCAATACAGGCAGGTCTGCTAATTTTCAAGAACTGAAAGAAAAATAATGACAACCCAGATAAAGTAATAGAATTAAGGTGACATAGCAGAGAAAGGAAAGGGGAAAGGTTTGATGGTACTGTGGATTCAGGAAGATTTGCTTCAGCTAGTTCTAGCAGCATGTAACATCTGAATCTTTTGGGATGGCAGATTTGGGTTTGCAGCAGTTTAAATGATTTTTTGCTTTAGAAATTCAGTTGTCACAGCTGCAGACCTTGCCACTCCTTTTGAGCTGTCTGACTTCCCAGCATTACTGACTCCTTACCGACTCCTACCCCTCAGCTGTGGCTTCTGCTGTTGCTTGGAAACCAACGTGATGAACAATATAAAAAGATGTCTGGTTGATGCATAAGTCAATAGCACTTCCAGTGGAGAAAAAGTAGATAACTCTAATGACTGCTAATTAGGGAACAGCAAGAGAAATCATAATTTAAAAACTGTGTTGCTTGAAAAGATATTTAATTTACTTTATTACTCTTACTTAAATATTCTGATGCTTTTAAGACAAAGCAGTTCTTCTCTGCAGTTCTGTCCATTTTCAGGTAGGCAAAAAGTAGGATTTACTTCTGCAGTCAGACCTGCTTACTGTGAAATTATGTTTGTAATAAGGTAGAACAGAAGTCCCAGATCTTTTCCAAGCTTCACAGTGTGCATATTTGGTTATTGTGAAACCTCCATTTAAAACGCAGTTGTTCATCAAGAAATAAGAAAATTTCACTTTTATAGTTCTACTGTATTAACATGACTTTGGGACTTTTGGGTGGTTTTTTTTGGTTTGGTGATTTTTTTTTTTTGGTTTTTAATTGGGTGACTTTGATGCTTGTGAAAATGAGAAACCGATGGCTCTGGCTAGAGCAAGTTCACAGCTCTGTCAATGCACCTCTATCCTTTTTATATTTATTTATATTCTTTTTAATTTAGTGCTGGTGAAAGGTGCTGGATTGACACCACTGGAGGCTGAAGCCCTCTATTTATCCACAGAACAGATACAGCATGGGCGGCAGCAGTGCAAGCTTCCCCACACTGCCCCCACCAATGTGCCTCATCTCTGTCCTGGAGGGACCACCTCTAGAGGTGAGAGGATAGTTCAGTCTCCATGACCCATCCAGTCCTTGGCCTTTCTGCTGAGACTACTAACACAGTTACCAGTTGTGCTGCTACACATAAACACTCATCAGTCAGGAATTATGCTAAGGTGTCCAACTCGCTTCACATGGACCTTCTAGCATGTATCAAACTTGGTAACTATTTTGCCACCTCTAGCCAGAGGTTGAACATTGGTTATTTCTAGTTCTTTTATTTATCAGACGTTAATAACTTTCACCTGTGGGTTCGCACCTTAACTTGGAGGTGAAAGAGTATCCCTTTAGCCAAATCTTTGCACCATCTTATCTGTTTAGCTGCACCTCCTTCTGCAGCACCCTGAACAGAAGGGATCTTTGTGACCTGGATTAACTTCTAGAGTTTGTTCAGCTTGTATCATTCCAAATTTGTGGGATTTTGTGCTGTAAAAGGGTTGGGACATAACAGGAGCATACACATTCCCACTAGAGCAGGGGCAGGCAATTATTTGGGGTGGAGGGTCGCTTACCCAGTTTTGGCAGGCTGTCGAGGGCTGCATGGGTAACCCCACCCCTTGACAGGTGCTGCGCCCCTTGACAGGGCCCCGCCCCAATATCTTGGGACCAATGTCCCAGGGCCAGCACTAGTGGGGCCCAAAGCAGGGCACAGGTTGGCAGGGGTCTGTGGAGCTGGGCTGGGCTGCACCAGCAGGGAGTGGGGGGAGCTGGCCTGACTCCAGAGAGCTCCTACAGGCTGGGACCCCATGCTCCTGCCACCCTGCTCTGGGCCCTGCTGGCACTGGCCCCGGGACACCGGTGTGGGCCCTGTATTCCCACTGGCTCCTGCACCTGGTCACTCCCAGTGCTGCCCAGCCCCGTGGTGCAGGCAGGGGGCAGTACAGTGAATGAGACGTTGTTTATCATGTGAGTATTATGTAATTTCTTGAAATTGTATTTGTATTCCCTTTGTGAGGCCTCAGGTGGGGTCCTTTTTAAATCTGTTTGATATTGCCTGTTTTCTAATAAAATGTTACAAAAAAAAAAAGCACATAGCCCCAACCCCCTGCTTGCTGGCAGGGAAGAAGCTGGTGCTGAGTGGAGGGAAAAGTGGCCCCTCACCCCCCCATAGCTGGTGCTCCCTGCTGCAGGTGCTCGCAGCTCACACGGGGCTGTCTGGAGGAGGCACAGGCCTGCCCATGTGGGCTGCAAGCAGCTAAAGCGTGGGGCACTGGCCATAGTGCAAGCAAGAGGCCACTTTTCCCTGCACTCAGCACCAGCTTGTAACCTGACCCCGCTGCCAACCTGTGCTCTGTGTCAGCTCTGGGCTTGTCCGTCAGTGGCAGCAGCTGCACCTCCCCACCACTTGCCGCATCGGACAGTGTTGGCTGCTGCTGCCCGCCCAGAGTTTGCAGGCTGGGTAGCCCAGAGGCGACATTGCAGGCTGGGTAGCCCAGAGGTGACAGTGGCAAACACTGCCAGGCGCGGCAAGTGTGTGGGCCGCAGCTACTGTCACCACGCACAGCCCTTACGGGCGAGCCCAGAGCCGGCACGGGGCCCAAGCTGGCAGTGGGGCTGGGTTACAACGTAGTGCTGAGTGCAGGGGTGAAAAAGCCACCCCTAGCCCATCTCATGTCTGGCCCCCTGCTGCAGCCGTTCGCAGCCTGCTGGGCTGTCCAGATCAGGTGCAGGCAGCCCCACGTGGGCTGCAAGCTGCTGAAGCGCAGGATGCGGGCCACAGGGCGGGTGAGGGGCCGCTTCCCCCCTTCTCTCCCCACCCCCCCTCCCATTCTCAGCTTTTCCCCGGACCACTTTTTCCCGGGCTCCTTCCCTGCCCAGGGTCCTCCCCACCCCCCTTACCTGAGGTTCTGGCACCACCAGGGCAGCCACGTGGTCCCAGGCCAGAAGCCCTAGCTGGGGCTTCCGGCTGGGGGGGCAGGGCCAGGCAGGCCCTGCTGTTGTCCAAGCCCGCTGGGCTTCCCTCCTACTGCCCTTGGTTCCTGTCGTTTCTGACAGGAACCAAGGGTAGATAAATGTTAATTTTCTAAATTTTTTAGGGGCCCCGCAGGCCGGATAGATTGGCCTCCTGGGCCGGATCCAGCCCGTGGGTTGTATTTTGCCCACTCCTGCACTAGAGGGACACTGAGCAGATATTCCAGCCTGCCTTGCTGCAGGGATTCCTCTGGCACAGTTGATTCCTGAGAACAGGGCAGAGAAAAGCACTCATGTCTATCTGGCTGACACCACCCACAGCTAGACTCGGCTTTTATGGAAAGCTAGGTTCAGGTGGCTATAGCAAGCTCATGGAGGAAACTGTGGCACAGGGAGCTGAATGACTTGTGGAGGGAGAAACTGAGGCTGGGGGGGCAGATATTAGTGGCAGGGCCCCACCCCATTCTTTCTCTGGGTACCCCCAGTCGAATCCTAGCCTGTGTGCACAATTTGGGAAGAGCCAGTGGGCCAGTTGACAGCTCAAGGCATCATGGTTGGGATAATTCAGGGTTAATTCTTGCCTCCAAAGCAGTACATTGAAAATTCATGCGTCTCTCCAACGCCCACCCTGTCCTGTTGTTCCCAGCCAGCAAGCTGCACCCCTCTGAGCACTGCCTACACCACATTTATTTCTTTGGAAGGTTTCTCGGGATGCTTTTCTCCCAGTTTTTTTTTACCTTAAGTAGAATAGGAAAACAGAGGAGGGTCAGAGTGGAAGGGATCAGTGCATTCTGGGATGCTGAAGGACTGTGATATCGCTAGCGAGCAGACACACTTTTGATGTTCCTGTTAAAAATACTGCTCTCCTGAGATAAATTTTGACTGAAAGGGCACAACTCTTGTGACTTTTCACTAGCACTTGTGACATCACAAATGATTTGAACATATGTCTGCTCACACTTTGGGACATCACAAATGGATTTGGAATGGCACAAACTGAACAGGGGCCAAGGCCATAAGAGACAAGTGATGTAACTTTTGCTTGTAGAATCTTTTTAGACTTTGAATTCTCCCCATCAGTAGCAATGGTGGGATGGATCTGCCAATTCCTAAACGTGGCCCATTCATTAAAGAAAAAAGGTTATTTGTAGGTTAGCGATAAGTCAACTAAATTAAGCAGCAGGAAAATATATCATCGGTTACTTAGCATTTCATTTTGGGGGAAGAAAATCAAGAAGTTCTAATATTATAAAAGCCTAAATCTGTCTATCTGTCCATAATACTTTATTCGTGCTCTGATTGGCTGATAGAAACAGCCAATCAGAGTGCTCCAAGCATGGGGGAATGCCACCATGATTCCAAAGCCACACCACCGGACAGAGGGTGGTGGAGCTGAGGTCAGCACCTCTGGCCTCAGCTCCCCCACCCCACCCCACCCCCTGCAAGAGGAAGAACAGCAACCGCATGGGGCATTAGGTGGCAGCACTCCATCCAAGCTCCTTCACGCCCCCCCGGGTCATTCTTGATGGGCAATTGGCTAGTACATTAAGAATGACAGATCAAACATTACACAACAAACCTTACAGTGAATTTCTAATGTCCAAAAACTAGAGCCAGGATTTGGGGAGTTAAATATAAGACTATAATGAGGATACAGTAAGAGCTCCTTTATTTTGCATGATTGACAGGGAAAGACTTTATAAATGACTTCATTTTGCATATTAATGACTATGCTCCTCTCTCTGGCCAAATTTACACGTGGTGGGGGGTGGGGAATTTAATTAGAGTGGCTCTAAGTATGGTGGGGGCACTTTAACTAAAGCTCATTTGACGAGCTTTAATTAAAGCACCCCCACTGCCATTTTGAAGCACTGGGATGCTGAATGCACATGATGCTGAGGCTTCTGGAGCATGCTAATTAGCAAATTAATCAAATCTGCTATGACATGTGCTAATAGGCACATGTTAGAGCAGGCATTGGGCACATGTATAGGTGTCCTCTGGTTTTGGCTGACCTGATCAACCGCTAACCTAGCCTCTGGTGCAGCCCTGCTTGCCAGATGGAAAGCAGCATGCCTGCAGTTACCAGTCACCTCCTAGCAAAACAGCAGCACTGTGTTGTAGGCAGAGACAGTGGAAGTTTCTGAATTTGCAGTCACTCCCTTCTAAATCACTCAGATGGAGCATCATTCTATTGTAACAGGGAACTCTTTAAGAAGATACTGGATGTTTAAAAAGGAAAATTTTTATACCTGTATGGAGCATTCTATACTGTCTAAAGGCAACTCATATTGAGCCCCATCTGTGGGACCTATGAAATCATTCTTAAAATGTCCTCAAGACAACTCTTTCCTCAGGCCTTAAAAAACATGTCTGTTTCTTAACATTTCCCTAAGAGCCTATGTACTTGGCACTAAAGTCAATAAAAATTCCCTTAGGAACTAAAAGTTCATGTTTTGGGTTAGAAGCAAATTATTTCCTTAACACCAACAAAAATGAAAAATAAGAAGGACTTCACAGTTCACAGAGTCCCTATAAGTAACTGAAAATGACTTCCATAAAGCCACTATTTTCATTGTCAATCTGTTATCTTGTTTAAAATGTTGCAGTGTAATGAAAAGTCCTCCCCAGCCTTTGCACAAGTTTTGTTTTTGAGTTAATTGTGTGTTCAGAGTTACAAACCAAAAATTGTAGCAGACACATTTTGCACACGATAGGGTCTTGTAGAGCTGTGACATTGCAGGACATTTAGAAGGACAGCTCTGTGGTAAGTCTTGCAGCTCTTGAACATGCAGGTTTGTTTTTAAATTCTTACTTGCCACTCCAAAAAATCTTCAGAGACTACATTCCACAACAGACCTGATTATTAGTAGGGCTTCAAACTCACCACATTCTTCTCCAGCCATAATTTGGAGCCCCAATACCTGATTTTGCCTGCAAATTGAATGTTTAAAAGGATATGCATAACCACAATTATTTATTATCCCAAATTGAGGAAACAAACAGTGGGGCTGGTTTTACTAATTTTACCATGCTCGATAAGCAGCTTGTGTGGAATTTTGCAGATCATGTAAAACAAAATCTTGTGCAAATCATGATTTTTTTCTAAACTGACTGCTGCTGTATGCTGTGGTTTGCTCCTAGGACCAGAAAAAATGAGGATTATATGATAAATAGCAGGGGGAAAACTTGCAATGTGGTTTGTGCTATAATGCAGTTCTTGGCACCCCTCAGCCTTTTTATATTTGTCATGCAGAAATAGGACTATCTGTGATGTGTATGTGAGTAAAAGAGACTCAGCATAAAGTGTTAGCACTGTGTTTTCACAAATAATGTTGTGTATAAAGTATACAAATGTTGTCCAAACATATTTATGTTTCATGTCTGTGGCGAAAATGTGAGCAGGACTAGGTTGCAAATGTTTTGCAGTTATTCATGCAGTGGGGTATAGATTTGTCTGGTCTCTACACCCCCTGATGAAGTTGTTGCAACTGTAGGACCTTAACCTGCATTTTGCTGGACACATTGTTCCCTCTACAATGTGCTGAATATCAGTTCAAAAAAGGTGCATGTTCTGCTTTTCTTTGTGTAAAAGCTGCATTAACCAGAAACTGTGCCTTTGCTCATATGTGGGAGTGCTGTTCAGGTAATGTGTGTGTGGTTGTGGAAAGTCTGCAAAAGGTGGCATGTCTTCTCTAAAAGCAGGCATGGCTGTGCAATGCGCTGTGTGCTGCTATCCGTTAAGTGCGTGTTTGTGGCACCAAAAAATAACCAGTGTAAATTAAAGCTCACTTTGACAGCTTCAAAATACCAGTTTCTGCATAGCATTATGCATCCAACAAGGGTGCATATATCAATAGTACTGGTCACCCACTAATGTGAATCTTTCTTGTAAAAAGTCCATTGTCAGCTGTTACACATCAGCAAGCCCATTGGTGTGGGATACTCTCCTTGCAGAGCTTGATGTCTAATGCCAACTATACATATATGCTGGTAAAACAAATGCTGTACTCCAGTATATACCTAACAGGAAGCTGGCAGACTGCCTTATAACTCAGCATCTTGTAGCAACTATCCAGATAGTAACAGCTATAGGTCCATATTAACAAATACCTTTATACTGTATTCCATATGTTGTATACCCTATTGCCATATTTGCAATAGCAGCATACTGACTGCTAGTTATATATCACCTGAAAGCATGCTGATTAACAAAGTGCCACCAAAATTCATGGAAAACTCCCTTTTTTATCTGACTGATTCTAACTAAGCCATAGGAGTCCAACCACAGGAATTGCAATCCTTGCTCTGTGTGAGGTTTGAGATGGATTTCTGCACAACTGTGTAGTGTTCCTGGCTCTTTTCCCTTACGGGCTCATCTAGAAACAAAATGCATAATTTTATAGCATCTATATATCTTTTGGGGTAATGGACCATTGAGGACATTAAATCACAAGCACTGATGGTTCCACACAGACAGATGCACATTTATGTTAAGGGGAAAAGGCTTGCAGTGACCCACAAGTGACTTGCTGGGTTGTACATCCTAAACCTAACAATATATCCACATCCTATTTGTAAAATCAGCTTATTATTATTGGACTCTTGTACAAGCTATGCACCCAACAAACAGTCAACTGCTAAGTGGGCTCAGCACAATATCTTCCTGGAATCCTGTAAGTTCATAATTCAGATTGTTGACAAGAATGAGGACTAGATCACTGGGTCACGCTGACACCTGTCTGTGGTTTGTCATGTGTACGTGATTCTTCTCACTTGTTTACAGGCTCTCCCTCTCTACCAGATAAGTACCGCCACACTCGGGAGCTGATGATGCTGCTGCCAACTCACCGGGACCGACCAAGCAGTGCCATGTATCCTGCAGCAATCATGGAAAATGGACAGGTATCAGACTCATTGTTCTTGCCGAATACAATCAGTGTGGCATTTGTAAATAGCATACAGATTTGTTGTTGTCATTTGTTAGGCATTCCACTTTGTCCCTCTTTACCTTCTTACCTTCTACTGCATGCACAGATGGCTTATTGCAGGGGTTTTCAACCTTTTCACATCACTGTACCCCACCCGGTGGCCAGACATGGAGCAATGTACCTTTGCCACCGAATGGGGGAGGTGGGTGGTGAGCAGCCATGGCATGCAAGCTTCCCCCGCATCTGGCCAGGCAGGCGGCGGCAGCATGGGATGTGCCCCGCACCCACACATACCCCTTAGAGCTATCTCAAGCACCGCCGGGGTACGTGTACCCCTGGTTGACAACCCCTTGCTTATTGTATTTACCTGAATCCAACGCAACTTTGAATTGAAGACAGCCCCCCAATAAAATGTATAAATTTGTTATAATTTTCCAAGTATAGAATCTAATTTTGCAAGACCATTTTAAATTCTGCCTCTACACCACTGCAGTGGGGTAAGGGAGAACAAAGGGGCAGGGGACAGGCAGAAAAGGCCTGACAGGCAGCAAGGGCAGAGAGTAGAGGTGGGAGTGGAGCAGAGGTTGTGAGAGACAAGTTAAAGCGGGGACAGTGGTTGCCTCTCCAACCCTGAATATGGGCTCTGGGTTGGAGTCAGAGTTGTAGCTGCAGCTGCAGCCACAGTGCCTGTTTCTCCCCTTCACACCTTCCAAACATACTGGAACCCAAGATGAGGGGTATTTTCCCCCCACGCTGAATGGAGGAAAAAAACCTCATCTTGTATTCAAGTAAATACAGTATTTCTAAGCTTGCATAGAGATTTCCATGCTAATGCCTCTTTATTTCAGAATCATAATTTTTTGGTACTAGGATGATGATGAGGATGTTGATTTCAGTGCATGTTACAGTTGTGGGCCCTCATTGTGGGGATGAGCTTTCTTGTATCCAACTTGCCCCACAGACACTGATCTTGTCACAAGCTGTCACATGACCTTACTTCTTTGTTCATTTGTTTAGAGTTCTGAAATTGTGTCCATCTTATGCTCTAGGTGCTGTGTACTAACATGATAAAATACAGTTACAAGTGGTAAATTATATACAAGTCTGAATGCTCCAAAAATATTTCACATTGTGATTCCAAACACAGAACTCTTCAGAGCAAAAGGAGACTTAAACTACATTCAGGTATCATACTGGAATTTATGATGGAAATCATCCAGAAAGGCCTGAGACTACAGTCTTGCAGCAGGATTTAAAGGTCAAAAGAACTATGAAGTTGGAACTATGAAGGTGGAAGCAAATTCTGTAGCTGAAAATTTCTCCCTTATACCAGCCCAACCATTCCTCTCATTAAACTTAGGGCTGAAATATTTCATAGTATTAGCTGACCTGGGCTTCTGTGGCATCACCACAGAGTCACAAAGGATAGGAAATGGTTCCTCAAGTAACAAGACCTAGCCCTTACAAGGCTTTCAGGGTTGAAATTTCCTGGTGTGCAAATACAATGCAACTGAAATGGTTTCCAGCAATACAGTGTCTCATAAAAGTTTCCAATTGCCCTTTGCCTACTGGCATCCATGTGGAAACTCATCAAAGACTTCTAAATGCCATCTAAATGCCTTTTTTATTGCAGTCCCTTCCTTTAGCTAAAGGAAAATGGACAAAAAAGGTCACAGAGTTCTACATTAACAGATATGTAATTGTTTCCACTTTTCTGTGCTGCCTCCTTTCTCCTTTAGCCTCCAAATTTCCAGCGCGCCTTGATCCAGCAAGTGATCGGACCATGCAAACCATGCAGTGATCCCAATCTATCTGTGGCTGAGAAAGGTATTTTTTCCTAGATGTGTGCTTGATTCCTGTGGTAATTTTCTCCCTGTCATGCTAACACATTAATGGTTTTTCCCCTCGCATTCTTATGATATGATTCTTATGATTTACCAAACTGAAAGCTTCTGCCAATATAAAGGCATCTCAGCTAATACTTACTTATGCAAAGGTAACAAGAACCTCCACTAAAAAAGCTTTTTATCTTTTATTTTTATTAATACTAACTGAACTCTGCAGTCCTTACTCAGAAAACTCCCATTTAGTTCATTGGGAACTTTGCCTAAATAAAGGCTACAGGATTTAGGCTAGCAATAATAACAACAATACTTATCCTGTACATAGAGCTTTTATTCTGCTAAATGTTTTCAAAATACTAATATATCCGTGTATCCATCCTGTGAGGTACTTTTTGAGATTTGATCAATACTATCAGAGATGGACACTCTGTTCAATCAAATGGTTTGGGCTCTTTGAAGGTACGGGACATGAAGCCTTGCTGGCAAAAAAGACAATGATGTGGCTTTATGATGTTTACAGAGAACCCCTCCCAAAGCTGAAGGAAGCATGAAAGAAAACATGAGGCTGCTTTTTTTTTAAAGTTTACCTAGTGGTTTGTGTTGACTCTAATCATGAATCAACCAGAAGATGGCTAAGGTTGGAAATCGATGTGAAGGGTTATGAATGTGAAGATATGTGGCTTCATGCTTGGCATAACAGAAAAGGGGGATAAAAATAGGAGGTCAGAAGATGCTCTTTGCAGTTGCATTCTGAATGAACATGAGTGGAGCAAAATCCCATTTGCTGAGCGCACAGAAAGAGAGGTTGTCATAATCAAGACATGAGATTGAGAGCTTGGTTAGTATTAGTTGTGTGGATTGGTAGAAGGGGCCTATCTAAGACAGCATTGTCCATCCTACATAACACAGGCCATAGGACTTTTGTGAATTAATGCCTGCTACAGTAGGTGTGATTTAACTAGAGTAGGGCTGGCCATATCTGGCCCACAAAGGTTAACATGCTGCCTGTGGGGTCTCACCTGGCAAGGACTGAACTACAACTAGCCTGTGACTGTGACTGAGCTAGAGCCATGGTCTCTGGGACAGGACAGCATAGCTGGAGAAGCCCGGTGAGTCTGCTGCCCACACAGTGGTGATGGGAGCTCACACCGTTCACACAGCAGTCACAGCAAGGGAGAGCTCATGCTACCCATGTGGCAGCACATGGGGGAGGAGGCTTGTGTCCCTACATGGCAGGGGTTCTCAGGGGTTTGCATGGCCTGTATCCCATGCGGTATGTGCCCTAGGGCTTGCAACCAGTGTGGCACACAGTCTCTGGCTGCTCAGAAGTTTGATGCCCCTGAAGCAGAGGTGTTTTCTAGAAGAAGCATTTGAACATAAGAAATGCCATACTGGCTTAGAACAATGGTCCATCTAGTCCAGTATCCTGTCTCCAGCAGTGGCAGTAATAGATGCTGTGAAGGGAGAGTATATGAGTAGAGCACGTCTATAGTGATCCATCCCATGTCATATTCTCCCTGGTGTCCAGCACCATTAGTTTATGGGTGTCAGAGGATACACCCCTGACTGATCTGATAAATAGGTATTAATGTACCTATCCTTGATTAATTTGTCTAGTCCCTTTTTTAACCTAACAATACTGACTGCCTCTAAAACCTCCTGTGTTGAGTTTCACAAGTTAAGTATGTTTTACCTAAAAAGTACTGCCTCTTGTTTTTTTTAAACCTGTCACTGTTAATTTCAGGCAGTGGCCCCTGGTTCCAGTATTCTGGGACTTGATGAATAACAGTTCCCTGTTCACTTTATCCACAGACAGCATAACTTTACAGACCTTTCTTATATCACCCCCTCATCTTTCTCCTAGCTTTTTTAATCTTTCCTGGTGCACTAGCTACTGATCAATTTTGTTGCCCTTTTCTGTACTTTTTCTAATTCCACTACATCCTTTTTGAGATGGGAAGACCAAAACTGCACACAGTATTCAACATGTGGACAGACTATGGATTTATATAGTGGCCTGATGACGTTTTCCATTTGGCTTCCAATTCCCCTTAACATTTATTCTTTTGGTCACTGCTGTGCATTGAACTGATGTCTTTAGCAAGCTATTTACAGTGATTCCAAGGTTTCTTTCCTGAGTCATAACAGCTAATTCAAAGTCCAGCATTTCATCCATATAACTGAGGTTATTTTTCCCAATGTGCATTACCCCCCCCAGGTCTGCACAATCAGCTGCCAGTGACCCCCTCACCCATCAGCAGGATTGGCCACCAGGGACCCTGGTCACTGACTGGTGTCAGGGGGGGCATGTGCCCCTCCCAACTCAAGAGGCACCAGTCACCCATGTTTCCAGTGATACAGAATCTACCACATGCCTCAATATATTGTTCCAGTAACTAATTACAACTACAAGTAAAAAAAAATATGTGCTCTACTTCTCATCTCAATTTGCTGAGGATCAGCTTCCTTCCACACATTGGCTTTTGTTATACTACTTCCTTCTAAACTAAAAAGCCCCGTTACCAAATTTCTGTTCCTTCCTACGTACTTAAGACTGTGAGCCAAGGACCTTGCAACTTTCTGTTTGTTAAACTAAATACACTGAGCTCACAGAATCTTTCAGTATAAGGCATCTTTTTCCAGTTCTTTATTCATTTTAATGACTCTTCTCCAAAGCTTCATTTTTTCAGCATCCTTCTTGAATTGTAAACATCAGAACTGGTGTTTTCCAGTATTGCAGTAGCAGCCACACCAGTGTCAAATCATCATTTTTAGCAATCCCTCATGGTTGCGGATGATCACTTCCACTGGTCAAGTAAAGATGAGTTCCTTGATGACTAAGAAGGTCAATTCTAGAGTCACAGACTCTCTGGCAGACACCGCAGGTGGTGATTAAAGGGAGGGCCAGACCACAGATTTATGTTTTGTATCCTTTCCATTCATTTCTGTCATTTTTCTGTCTCCAGGGTGAGATGGTTTTCCTCAATGCCACTTCTCTCACAAAGTGTTGCCATGTTACCTGCCCTAGGATGGTTTTTCCCAATTTCTAATCTCAGTTCAACTTGAGGATGTCCTTGAAGCATTTCCTCTGGCCCCTGCATGTGCTTTGTCCTTGGCCAAGGTGGGAGTATAGCAGTTGTTCTGGCAAACATATATCACGCATGTGCACACAATGTCCTGTCCAGCACAGCTGATGTTGAATAATTAATGCTTCAATACTGTTGATGTTAGTGTTGATGAGGACACTGGCATTTGTGCAAGGGGCCTCCCACTTTATGCCAAGGATCTTTGGGAGGTAGCACTGGTGAAGGCATTCTAGACTTTTCAGGTGGTCCAAGCTTCACAGCCATAGAGAAGAGTGGGGATTACCACAGCCTTGTATAATAGGAGTTTTGTCCAAGTCCTGATGTCGTGATCATTGAATGCATGATGATACAGTCTTCCGAAGGCACAGCTGGCACATTGGATCCTATACTGGATCTCCTCATCAGTGCTGGCCGCCTTTGAGAGTTGGCTGCTGAGGTGTGCAAAGTGTCAAGTTCTCTTGCTCCTGTCTGTCAATTAGGATATTTGCCAAGGGAGTTGATTGGGCTGCAGCAGGCTCATGGAGCACTTTTGTTTTTCCCCAGCACTGGTATGCTTGAGAAAAGCAGATAAGGGCTATTTGTAAGTCCTCCTCTGTATGTGCAACAATCATCAGCATAAAGAAGTTCCACAATTAAGACTGATGTAACTTTGGTTTTGGCATGGAGGCGGTACAGATATAAAGATTCCTGTCCATGCTGTACTCAATACCAATGCCGTGTGGCAGACCATCATTGATGAACATCTCGATGACCACAAGAAAGATGGAAAACAGAATTGGTGCAGTCACACAGCCCTGCTTGATACCAGTTCAAATGGCAAAGGACTCTATAGCAGAGCCTTTATATAGGATGGAGGCAATTATTTGCAAAGGTTGCAAAGAACAATTTTCCAACTATTTAGTTGGTCTAATAAAAGATATCACATCTACCCAAAGAACCTTGAGAACAACACCAGGAACTTATATATGACCTTTATCAATTTGACCAAAGACCCTCAACTCTGTTAACTGGAAGGCTCTGTGGAAGATCTTATCAAAGTTTGGCTGCCCAGGGAAATTTATCACCTTCGTAGGCTCATCTACGAAAGATTCCCTTTGAGGATTTGAACTGAGAGATTGGAGAGAGAGTGGTTGCCTTTTGAGAAGTGTGCCCCCACAGATATTTGTGTATTTTTGTCTTTGATAGTTTTGTGGTGTGCATTCATTCTGGTACACAATTGCTGTTTGGTTTCTCCTACATTTTCCATCAAGGCATTTATTAGGGTTACCATATTTCCAGGATCAAAAAGGAGAATACATGTGTGTGTGTGTGGGGGGGGGGGGGGGCTGGGCAGTGATATGCCTGTGCCCTACCTCTGCCCCTCACTCCCAAGCCCCTGCCCCCCCAGCTGTGCCAGTACCCCTCACTTCCAACCCAGAGCCTCCTGCCCTCCAGCACTGCTGTGCCCCTAACTCCTCACCTGCAGCTCTGCTGCCCCCAGTGCTGCTCACTCATGACCCACAGCCCCCTGCCCCGCCAGCCTTGCTGCTCACACAGCTCGTGCACACACTCACACATTCACTCTTGCCTGGGAGCAGCTTGCTGGGGCCCATGCACAGAGCACGTGACCCCTGACAGCCCATCCTTTCCTGCTGCTGCCAGCCCCAAGTATCCAACGTGCTCATGCCCAGGAAAAGTGGAGGCAAAGCAAAAACCGGACATTTGCTTGTATTTTAAAAACCCATCTGGACATGAGGACAAGGATCCAAGAAAAAGGACATGTCTGGGAAAACCTGGGCATATGGTAACCCTGAAGTGCCACTGAATTTATGGCACATTATAATCCGCCTGCCCTCTGATAACCCCAGGTAACCTGTCTGCATTTTCCCAGCTACATTCTATCACCAGTTCAACATTCCCCCTCACCTCCCCATCTGTGTCACACCTGTTGTCTCCCATTCCCTCTGATCCTCACTGCCACGCATTTGCATTTTCATAGACCTGCATTTTGCATATTGGTTCCTGTTCTACCCAGAAGAGCACACAAAACACCAACAGACTTCCCTATGCCTAATGAAGGGTGTTTGTGCCAGAAAGCTTGCAAAGAACATTTTTTCAACTATTTAGTTGGTCTAATAAAAGATATCACATCTACCCAAAGAACCTTGTCTGCCTATGTGCTTAGATCAACACGGCTACAACTAACAACCCTAAAGCATGGTGGTGTTCTTAGCATTTTTCCTGGATCTTCCAGACCACAGAACTCATGTCCAGGGTGCCTCTTGATGGCATGAAGACACACTGAGACTTAGAAAGGATTTCCTCAGCAAGAGGGAGCGGTCAATTCAGCAGAATTTGAGCAAGGATCTTCCCAGTAATGGAGAGGAGAGAAATACCTCAATAGTTTCCACAGTCAGCAACCTTGACTGTAGTGTCAAATAGCAAGTTAGTAAGCTTTCTACTCTTATGGTATGTTTTCCTATCTGTATAACCAAAGATCTTTTTAGACTTTTTAATCACAGCATTTCACTAGGTGTGTATATTAATTTGCTTATGCACTAAGACCCCCCCAGTGCTATTCAAATTCACTTTTGCAGAATAGTCGTCCATTCTGTAAGTATGAACTCCATTCTTTGTTCCTAGTTCTGTGGCCTTATATTTGCCCATAATAAAACATGTATTGTTTGCCTGAGAGATATTATGCAGATTTAGACTTTACTTGGTTGTGAGGACCTAGAAAGCAATCCAAGTCAAAGTCAGCGTCCATGTTGCAGGCCATAGTAAAAGGTATTATGATAGTGTTGTACCCAGTGATTGAGGTAGGAGAGTTTTTGGAGGAAATTAAGAGCTTTGTCTTAACCGTGCTGAGCTTGAGCTAGTAGATAGACATCTGTAAGAACATGTCAGAGAGATTGCCCAAGATCTTACTTTGGATGAAAAATAGGTCTGGAGCAAAGAGATAATAAAATTATCAATAAAAGGTAGGAGAAATTTTATAATCATCTTTGGAAGTATGGACAGAGATAATGTTCTAAGAACCCTTGTTCTTGATCCAAGTCGTGATTAGATAAATGCAATGGCAGGAATTATGCAACCTTTGCACCCTCATACTGTCTTTAAGTCAGAATACTGTTATCTGACTCTCTTTTTTTGCTAATGTTGGTGCTCTTTGAATTTGTCCAAGCTCTTCTCTTTCACTGTCAGAAGCCCACTGCACTAATTCTTGTTGATAGCCGAGTGACAGCATTTACCAAAGGCAAAAGCTAGTCAAATGTTGCTATTTTGTTGCTGAATTTGACCATAAAATGCACATTGGTCCAGCAGATGGTTTGGCCACTACAGGACAATAGGAGATTTCAGGGTACCTCTCCCTCTGAATCACTGCTGGATTACATGTTTATTCCCACAAGCAGAAGCAAGGTTCTAAACCATCCAACCACTAGGCTTATGTACCGGTACTTCTAGGTACAGAAAGGGAATAAGGGCCAGATGATGTAATAGGTTAGTTTCCTAGATTTCCATGCTATTTTTCAGATCCCTGCTATCTGTTACTCTCTCTAAGATTCCCAGAATACCTCCAGGAAAGGAAAGAAAATGCAATGATATATAGTGCTTATGGGGATTTTTACACAGGATGAACATGAGCCACCAGTGTGATGCTGTAGTCAACAGAGCTAATAGTATACTGGAATGCATTAGCCAATGCATTGTGAGCAGGACTAAGGAAGCAATCTTCCTCCCTACTCCACACTGGTAAGACCCCACCTGGAGTACTGTATCCAGTTCTGGGTGCTGTACTTAAAAAAAATGTGGAAAACCTTGAAAGGGTCCAGAGAAGGGCCACAAGAAAGATTAAAGGCCTGAAGGACAAACCTTATGAGGAAAGACTAAGGGACATGGGACTGTTCAGTCTGGGGAAGAGAAGACTGAGTGGGGACTTGGTGGTTGTCTGTAAGTATATAAGGAGTGAATATTGGGAGCTGGGAGAAAAACTCTTCATTAGGATGCCCCAGGAGAGGACAAGGAGCAATGGCCATAAACTGTTAGAGTATGGTTTCAGGTTAGATGTAAGGAAGAACTTCTTTACAGTAAGGGTGACCAGAATCTGGAATAGACTTCCCAAGGAGGTGGTGCAGTCCCCAGTCTTAGAAGTCTTCAAGAGGAGACTGGACAGACACCTTGCTGGAATAATTTGATCTCAGCAGTATTGCTGCCCAGAGCCGGGGGCAGGGGTTGGACTTGATGATCTTTCACAATCCCTTGCAGCCCTTAATTTCTATGATTCTATGATACGTCTACCGTGGGATGGAGGGGGAGTAGGGTGCGGCGCTTTAATTAGAGTGGCTTTGAGATCCGCTCTAATTAAAATGCCCACAGCATCACATATATTCAGCATCCTGCACTTCAAAATAGCTGCAGGGGTGCTTTAACTGAAGCTCTTTCAACAAGTTTTAGTTAAAGTGCCCCTGCCACCATTCTGAAACGTGGGCATGCTAAATACATGTGATGCAGAGGCTGCTGGAGCATGCTAATTAGTACGTTTCAGCAGACTCACAGCAGACTCAATTAATCGAGTGCACACATTGGAACAGCGGTTCATTGTGTGTATGGTTGCCATATTTGTTATCTTCATATCAGAAATCAAATGGCAACATTATTGCTATTTGTGACATTGGTGGCACATTTTGTGTTACCAGAATATTGCGCTGTCATGGTTGGCAACATCCTGGATTGTATAGGAACACAATGATAAAAATGCCTATGCTCAGTCTATGCTTGTACTCACATAGTGGTTTGCATTGGTTGAGCTGCATACCGTTTTTACTCATATACCACACATGCCTTTTCCCCCAAAAACAACCCTATACAACTGGGGTGCAGGTTTTAAGCAGGGAAGTTGATTTTTCTTTGAGATGTGCCCTAATGGCTGCCAAAATGGCTGCTGTTTCTCTCCAGCCCAGCAAGCAGATGGGGCAGAGTCCAGGGTTAACCCTCTCACAGCCACTAAGAAATTTGTGGTAGCTATTGGGTAAGCACTGTAACTTGTTCCTGAAGCAGCAGTTCAGCTGGGTCAGGGCAAGTAAGCTGCTATGTGCACTTTGTAGTAACTCGACAAGGCTTGTGGTGTGGGAACAGCACTTTATTATTTACAGGAACTTATATAAAAAAATATTTACAGTAAAAAAGTAACAGTCTTGCTACTGCCTTTGCAAGGGTCTGGAGCCTAGTCTTCTTCCTGCCTTGCCACAGGAGGAAGTTTCTGCTGCCTTACTCAGATTGCCTACTGGGATGCTACATGTGGACACTTTGTTTCCAGAAGGACTTGACTTGTTTTATACAGCTGGCCATGACTCCAGAAAAAATAATTTTTTCTTCCAGAAACAAAGACCCTGTCTTATTTTAGGGGCATATGTGGTATTTGAGAAAGTATGATGATTGCTACAGTACTTTCACCTGTTAAATATCCTGACTCAGTGTGTCAATCTGAACTCAGCTCACTAAGATCTGTAGAAGTGACAGGGCTACAACTTATGATTGCTGTCTTACTTTATTCTTCTGTCTTCAAATATGAATATGACACATTGGCTCTAATCTGTGACAAGCATTGCATTTTCCCAAAAGAGTCTATCAGCAGGAGGCACCAAGAGGGGAGCCCATTACCCTCCAGTGCACCACTGCAAAACACCCTAGTTCAGGGGCACCACATCAAAACACACAGTTATCTCCTGTCCAAACATTTTCAGCATTGGAAGATGGATTTTTAAGGAGCTTCATGTGTTGGACATAAGATACAACAGTATCCG
This sequence comes from Crocodylus siamensis, assembly GCF_052110815.1. Lineage (NCBI taxonomy): Eukaryota > Metazoa > Chordata > Crocodylia > Crocodylidae > Crocodylus > Crocodylus siamensis. Next base: position 21,878,651 of record NC_143405.1, on the reverse strand, counting down.
TTCTGGGTATCTCCAAGGCTGTTTGGAAATCTCCTTCAACTTATCCCTCAGACCCAAGGGATGAGACCATGACAGATACCTGCTGAGTTGTGGACTATGTGCCCTTAATGGACATAGGGCGGGATGGTGGCTGGAGAAAGCTTCAGGTAGAATCTGGTGCTAAGGCTGGTTCAAACAATGCAACGAGCTTAATTTCAATGCAAAGGTGGTAAGTGGTAAAGAACAAGTGTGCAAGTTCTTCAACTTTCCTTCCTGGATACTGGTGTCACACAGAAACATGACATGGTTGGTATGCCCCTACACCACAACTGTTACCTTCAGGGCATTTGCAGCTGGTGTAAATCAGAGCAGTTCTTGGACCATTTTAACTTCATGCAATGAGATCTGTTCTGTCCTCATGTAGCAGCAGGATTAGGTGAGTGCAGACATAATCCTGAAGCCATCTTTATTCAAAGACCTTTGACCTTCAACCTCTGTCCCACTTTATTTGAGGATTTTTACTCAGTCTCTTCCCCCCGCTCCCATTTTACCTCTTGCATTGGAGAGCTCCCTTTATAAAGTGATATTTATTTTTATCCCTCTCTTGTTTGCTGCTTACCCTTTGAAGGCCGCAACTTTGTAATTATATTTGAATTTATAATTACCTTTTTTTTTTTTTGCTTGGGAGTCTTTGCTTCTTGCTGTATGAGCTAACTGAAGTGCCGGAACATAGAACTGCAAAGGGGTCTCCTAGGCCAGCAAGTCCAATCCTTTGTATTCACAGGCAGTCATTTTCCCAAAGTTTCCAAAAATCATCCATTTCAAACGTCCCCCCAAAACAACATCTACAAGGCACAAACTAGAAACACCTTAAAACATACCATAAGTAAAACAGGAGAGATGAGGGCTCTTCTGATGTTCAGCCACTGTAGTGACAAAGTAGTATGCTCAATGGATTCTAGGAAGAGGACCACGGCCTGCAGAGCAGAGAAAGAAGACAAAAATAAAAACCCAGTTCTGCCAATTTTACTAGGGAAACAAATTTCCTGACATTGTTTGGTGATGGATTTGGCCCTGAGTAGAAGAAAAAGATCCCCTAGCCAGGAAACTGTCAGCTGTCTAACAACAGGCAGGAACATCACTGTACCTCAGTCAAAATCCCCAGTGACAGCTGTGGCCAGTTTACAGTCTAACTGTAATCATAATGTGTATGATTATGAAGACCACACAGTCTTTATTAGTATAGCTTTTGGCTTAAAAAGTTCTGTCTCCAACATTCACTCTGCAAATGTACAGTATTTATAAAAAGTGGTATTTGTTTAACTAAGCTAAACAAGCCCAATTCCTTTCATCTTATTAAATAAAATAAGGTTTCCATCCCTGTAACCATCTTAAGGTCCTTCTTTGTCCCTGTTCCCATTTAAGTTCATCTTTCTTTCAACATAGTGACCAGAACTATAAACACTATTCTAAATGGAGTCCTACCAATATCTTATGTACCGTGAGTAGTACTTCCCAATTGCTACTGAATAAAACCTTGCCTAAAATGCACTAAAATTGTATTAACCTTTTTCACTACTTCATCACACTGGCTGCTTACAGTCAACCTATGATCAACCAGTACACCCAGAACTGTCTTCCTCAGTTGTCTTCAGCTTATCAGCACCATCTCATAGCCAAAGTCTTTGTTGTTCCATAAGTGTGTGACTTCGCATTGCCTACTGTTATACTCCATACCATTCCTTGTGCTTCTCTCCACAAGAGTATATCAGTTTGCCTGTATAATACACTTGTTTTCCCATATCAGTATTAGATGCTAATGAATTGGAACCAAACTCCATACACTGTTAAAAAAAAAAAAAACAACCCACCTTGTACAGACATTAGGGAAATACATAATTCTTGTCATTGTCTGAAGGAAACATTCACAGGCAGTGACTCCTGGAAGTAATGGGTATTCCTTGCCCTCCCTTACATGCAAAATGTTGTCTGTGTACCATATTCTTTTGTATACAACACCACCCCCAAATATAATACACAACTTTTTTGAAAGGCAGAACAAAGAAAAAAAGATTTTTCCAGTTATGTCTGCATAGAGCAGGGACAGAGCCTAATCTTCAGGTGACTCTCTCTCTCTCCTGATTAACAAAAAAGCAGAAACACTAGCTACTGCAGAAAACTTGACTCCACAGGTGGATCTGTGATTTTTTTTTTAAAAGAGCTAAGTAGTCTCCAGGGCTGTGAAATAGGAGGAGAGAGACCAGGAGCAACTAGCAGATTGCAAAAATGTCCTAAGAAATTTAGCTTGATTAATGGAATGTCAAGACCATTAGAGGGGAGGGGATGGTTAACAACTGTGAAAAACAAATGAGCCATTAAGTCAGTTGACTCCCTTAGCGACTGAACAGTAATTCCACAACTGCTACACACTGGGCATGTCTACATGTGTGTTTTAATGCACAGTAGCCTATTTTACTGCACATTAAAGCAGTGCATAAAGAGCTGTTCAAATATGCTAATGTACAGTAAAATAGGCTACTGAGCATTAAGTATCAATTAAAAATATACCAATATTTTCTCATATTGGAGGTAATACATTTAATGTGTGTTAGGAAAAGCGTGTTAATGCATGTGTAGACATGCCCACTGTGGAGTAGGAGTCAAAGCAGGGTGCTTCCTTCTTGGTTAGAGAATCAGTTTTCCTGCTCGGCCTCCCCAGTTTTGGGGGGCTGATTTTTGGAGAAAAGTTTTGTGTCGTATGTGACAAAATATTGGTATATTTTTGCTTTCTCTTCTCCCCCTTCTTTCCTCCCTGCCCATTAACGTGAGTTAAGTTTCAGGCCTATAAGATACTGTGGACTAGATGAGCATCTCTGCTTCTTTTTCTTTTCCTATGGAGGCCTTTAGTCATGACAGTCCTCATCCAGTTGTGTCCCAAAAACAAAGACAGAGAAATAAATATAGGGCTCAATTAGAGAAAAAAAAAATCCCACAACTAAGGAACTATTATCAAATGCAAGGAAATATCTATTGTATTATAGTCCTTGTTGCAATTCACACTTACTGCTTATAATTAGTTGTATGTAGTCAGAGTGAATCACCAGGTCTTTCTAACCTAATGTCTTATTCAGATACCTATTGTTAGAACCTATGGGTGCCTGTACCCGAGTGCGGAGCCCACTCTGACACGTAATTACAGCATGTCAGAGATTAATCAAGTCTGCTGGAGCATAGTAATTACCTCCTGCTTCTCATGTATCAGCATCCTCGCACTTCAAAATGGCAGCAGGGGCACTTGAACTAAAGCTAATTGAATGAGCTTCTATTCAAGCACCCCCGCCATTTTGAAGTGCAGGGATGCTGATACACAAAACGCTGCAGTGCTTTAATTAGAGCGGCTCTGAGGTCCCCCCCACCCACCAGAGCACATGTAAAAGTTTCTGTCATTGAAGGCCTATAAAGAAAGTTTGATATTTGAAAACCAAAATTGGATTCAGTGTCACCTAACATTATACCACTAGAGAATATATTTCAGATGGTAAAATCAGAGGAGATGAGGAAAAGAATGGTGGTTTTAGAAAAGTGGAGCAATGCATCACAGCACTTATAGCTGTCTTTAATCACAGAAACTTCCTCTGCTCAGATAATTATGCCAGAGAGTCTGATCTCCACACTTTACTTCTACTTTCCATATCTGAAGGTAATGAACTTTTTCACTTCTATTAGATTCACTGAAACATTTTGACTTTCCCTTCAGATATCCTTTTATATTTTTTTTAGGATAACCCAAAGAAGCTACGTATTTTTACCTATAAATAAATAAAATCACTCTTTTGGCCCAATGATTGGTATATTTATATTTTCTCATGATCAAGAAAGTCATGCATTATGGAAGAACAGAGATTGTATTGTATTTTAATAAGGTTAAGTATATAAATCACACCTAGAAAATCATGCAGGTGATGAAGAAAGCTCTTGCTTTTGGTCTCAATTTATTGCTTCAGGTTTCTCGGACTGAGATCTTGAAATCTAAATACCATATTCATCAAGTGATTACAGAAACAGGAAAGTGTTCTTGCCTTTTATTAAAGGAAGGCAAGTTTTTTCCAGTAGTGATTATGAACCAGGATGATCTGATTCTGTAGTAAAGAAAAAGGATAGGCATATCTAGTAATTAACTCTTTGCCTGAGCAAGTTATGCCATTAAAATCCATGGGTTTTTTTGTTCTATGTTTAGATGTGATCTGTTTGTTCACCCTGTCATTGTGGTATTGTCACAGACTTTGCTGTGTTTAGTAATGTTTCTGACACTTAATCTTTGTTACTCTTTATTTCTCCCATACCTTACCCATAACTTAAGAAAATCAGCTTTCTGTAGACTAAAAGATCCCTTCCCTTAATCCTTGCTTAATCCTACCATTCACCCAGTCCCTGGAGTCTGTCCTTTCCTGGCAGCCAAAGACTGCACAATTTCTCCTGTGCACGCTGCTTTTAAATCCACCCTGTACTCAAGTGCTACATGCAGACCAAAATAACATCAGCTTAGAAATGGAGAAAAGCTGGACCCTTCTGCTTCCCAAAGAAACCTATAATGTAATGTTACCCGAGTTAAATCTGTTTCCATCCTTCAGCTGTGCCAGCAGCGCCCAGTAGCTGGAGCCTAGACAGCGGAACCAGAGAGGCCCTGCCATTCCTGTCTGCCCACGTTGGGAGCATCTTGGCCCCACCAGTACCTCCCCGAAGCCTACCCCATGGTAAGGAAATGCCCAGTAGGTCCACTGGATAATTCCTGCAGTCATGCACAGATACATCTAGGACACACGGATGCTTCTGTGAAAAGAAAAGGAGAAAAAGGAGAGAAGCCTTTCCTGGTCTGCTTGCCTGACTGTTAGATAAGTCTTAACATTTCATCAGCTGCACTAACAAGGACTTGGTGTGTTTGGGGACTTGAATTAAGTTTGTGAGTGGTATAAACTAACCTGGGTTTTTGCCAGTGACTATTTTCAACAGTAGCTTAAGGCTAAAGAGCTATTAATTGAGTTTCCAGATGTTTGATGTTTACGAGCCTGTTGTCTTGCCATGAGATCCTTGGTAACAATGGTGGGTGGAATTTTGTTACTGCTACCAAACTCTTCATTTGCACTTTGCAATAATGTGACAGATACACTCCAGGTTACCCATTAAAAAGATTGTTTTTCAGGATATATGGTAAGCTCTGGACTGGAGTTGAGCATTCAGTATTTGGACCTGGTTGGTGTTACAGAGGATACAAGAACAGGGAATGCATACTGCCTTGAGGCTACAAGCTCTCAGATACAACTCTTTGTTAATATTTTATTTCTTGTCTTGTTTCAGGACACTACTCACTGCACTTTGATGCCTTCCATCATCAGCTCAGTGACGCCCCCCCAGCATTGCCAGCAAGAACACTGCGCAAGGTAAAATGATCTCTTGAGAATGCAGGGCTTTCATAACACTAGAATCCCCATCTCTTTTATGCCTTTCCTTGCTAATTCTAGCATCCATCCTTCTCTCATATTGTCTGAGCAGCAGGAAGCCCATCATCCTGCTATGTCTTAAAAGCAAAAGCTCAGACTGAAGACTAATGGTGCTTACTATCTGCACCCAGATTGCCATTAAAGTGACAGTTTACTATTATTAGAATAATTAAATGGCCCCAAGATGTATTCCATTTTGGCCACAGAAGATTCACCAGCCTAGTGGGGTAACTTGTTTTTTTTATTTTGTATATAAGCTGTAGATCCAAGGAGGCAAACCATTAACTGTTCAGTTCTAATCACAAATGAGACTCTCATTTGTCTCACCTAAGAATTTTGAGAGTAGGTGAGGGAAGACCAGCAGCATTTCCACCATTATGATGTAGCAGAGCCTTTTAATTCAGATGGACACAGGAGGCAGGGACTAAAATGTTCAGTATTCAGGTCTCTTTAGAATGGTCTTCAATACATATCATCAGGTAGTGAGAAGGTATAACGTATTTCCCTCCTTAAGCAATCTTTTCCAACCTCTGCCTCAAGAAGAAAAAGTTAGTTCTTCTTTCCTGGTACTCAGAAATAACAAATCCCAGAGGGTTTTTGACCTCACTTGCGACTAAATAACTGAAACGAAAGCATGATATAATGCATCTGATACTGAAAGATATCTCTGCAATCAGTCTTTTGATTACTACAATTCCTAGCATCAGTAGCCACAGAGGTCGTGTCTACATGTGCTCATTTACTGTGCAGTAATTGAAATTTCTGCGCAGTATGGGCACATGTCTACACATGCACCCACACTGCACAGTAAATATGGCGATTTACACCAACTTGAGCATAAATTTGATACCTGTATCATGCAGTAACACACATGTAGACTGTAGTCCCAACTCAGTCCACACACAGTGTTAATGTGCTTTAATGCCTGCACAGGTAAACATTGGCCTATTCCTGCTTACTGTGCAGTTATTTCTGCACAGTAAATTTAAGTTGGTGTAAATGTACATGTAGACTTGCCGAGAGGGTGTTATGTATTTGAGACCAAATGATAGCAGTGTTAATTAAAAAGTTATTTATGGCTAATGTCTTTTGGGTCAAATTTTCAAATCTACAGGCAGGTGCAACAACATAAATGTGCTGATAAATATGCTAGGTGGTCCAGGATGCATAGGTAAGCTGTACAAAGATCCTTCCTAAAACTTCTTACTGCCTTCAACATAACAGTACATTGAAATTCATAAGATTTGGAGAGTGCTTTGGAAATTACACCCGCTCCATTCTTTCTCCTCAAGTGGGGCTGAAAATGCATCAGCAGTGGTGAAACAGAGCATAAAGGAACAAAACAGGAGTGAATGACCAAATCCCCGACTTGTTACCATGATTGAGCTTCATAGAACTTTCACTTTTGGTTCCTGTTTGAGGAACCAGGCAGCAGAGCAGCATTCAGGCAAGGGAGGTATTAAGAAACTGCAAAGAAGAAATCCAAGGAGAGTAGAGAAGTATAAGGAAAGAGAAGCAAAGAAGAATAGATCAGCACAAGTCATAACATGGAAGCAGACATCATCTGATTTCTTGTTTGTGCAGCCTTAAAAATGTTTAAGGTGGCACAGATGCAGCTGTGCCCCAACACATCGTGGCACCACTGAATCGCAACGTTCTGCAATATCTGTTTCTAACCATAATAGGGACAGGGAGCATACATTCAATACCCACCACATTCACATGGACTTCACCTGCAGGCAGCCTGAATAATAAGAGTGGATGCTGGGGAGAGGATTAGGACACAGAGAATAAAGAAAAGATAGAAAAAGAGAGCTGGGAAAAGGGGGAGAAGATAAGAAAAAGGATGAAAAGAGAGAGCACTGAAAAAGATAAAAATTAAGGTATGGGGATGTATATGTTAAGTGCTGCAGGAGCAGGGAGGAGACAATGGCGCGTCTACGCATGTTATTAATGCAATACAGTAAAATACTGTGCAGTAAGCCACCTCCATCTACATGTGCACCCTGTTAGAAGCAAGTCTGTTCTCAACAAGAGCAGTGCAGTACATGGCTGATCCTGACCTACTCTCCTTGCAGCAGCCAGGGAGAACTCCAGACTCCCCTGGGGTGCTATCCCAGGGGCTGGCAGGGGCACGGGAGCTGGTCTTATGGCCCCATGCACATCAGGAAGGGTCCTGATGAGCACAGGGCTGAGACAGCTGCCACTGCAGCCACCAGAACTCTCTCATCTTGTGTACATCAGGACAGAGCTGCCAATGAGTGGTGTCCAGTGGAGCTCCCCTGCCTAGCAGGGGGCTCACTAGGAGCTGTCCTGCTTTTGGGGCAGCTGCCGGTGAGGCCCTTGCTGGGCAGATTTCCCATCCAGCAGGAGGCTCGCTGGGAGCTGTCCTCCTGCCTGGCAGCTTCTCCATAAGTGGTACAGGCAGTCTTCGACTTACAATGTTTCGAGTTACATTTTGCACTTACGACTTTTATAAATTAACACCCTGTTTCAACTTAAAATGCCAGTTTCAACTTGCAACGCTTGATCCGATGCAATGCCATGCCAGCGAATGAGTTCGCTGCATTGCCCATCTCCCTGGAGAACATCTGTCCAAACTTCCTTGGACACTTTCTTTAAGAAAGCAGACAAGACTCCAGAAAAACCTGCAGGCAAGACTCCTGAGAAGACTGCAGCCAAGAACCTTTCAAAAAGTCCAACCTAGAGCCCTTCAAAAAGTTCACCAAAGTCACCTCAAAGAAGTCCTTCCAAATCAATATGATTGCTATTTACAATATAAATATATTAATGTAGCTATATCACTCATCTATAATTGATTTGAGTACAAAATTCTGGGGTATTTTTGGTGAAAATAGGGTATTGGGCCTTGGTTCAGGAACCAATCCCCCATTTTTAACATTGTTTTTTATGAGAAAATTGGTTCCAAGTTACAACATTTCAACTTAAGACATGGTTTTCAGGAACCAATTGTGTCGTAAGTCTGAGGACTGCCTGTACTGTGTAGTAGCTAATGCACAGTTAATCCACTATCTGTATTTACAGGTAGTAGAAGACCACACATTAGCCTAATTTACTGTGCAGTAGCTGTACATGGTGACACCTTACTGCATGGTAGATTAGTCTACTGTGCATCTCATGTAGGTGTGCCCAGCATGCATTAGGTGGGGGGCACAGTCTGTGTACCATTAAGTCCTTACAAATAGAAGGACAAAAGGAGTCCAGTTAACACATCTGAGCCCCAATTTGTAGGACAGGAAGTTATCTATCATAAACATTTTTAATAAATAGAAAATAGTTAATTATACATGGTGAAACATGTCCATCATGCATGAAGACTTGTAACACATTATTAATATTTTCAGTGCAATATGTCTGGTGCAGAGCTTTACATAAATGCCGTAATATGCGATAGGAAAGGAATATGGCTGGTCCTTCTTGCCTTAAGCAAAAAAAGATATGAACAGTATATAATGGGCTATAAACCATGAAACCTGCACCAGTGAGGTGCAGAATTGCCACATCACCAATTTTTAACTTCTGTGTGTCTCTTTTTAAACAGTCTCCTCTTCATCCAATCCCTGCATCACCCACAAGTCCCCAGTCTGGCCTGGATGGGAGTAACTCCACTCTGTCAGGCAGTGCCAGCAGTGGTGTCTCCTCCTTAAGTGAGAGTAACTTTGGACATTCATCTGAGCCCCCTCCTCGTACAGACACCATGGATTCTGTCCCTAGCCAGGCCTGGAATACTGATGAAGACTTGGAGACACCCTACCTCCCTGTCAGGTACAGTCTCTCTGAGCCTGATGTCCTGGAGTCTCTCAAATCTCAGCCATGTCGAAGCCACTCTGCTCCATCTGGAGTCATTCCTCAGGACACCCTGGACCCTCCAGCTCTACCCCCTAAACCATATCACTCCCGACTCCCAAATTTGGAAAATGAGGAGGGAATGATAATGGAAGAAGAAGATAAACATCGGCCACTGCATCGCAAGGTGTCCCAACCAGTCGGTGGTGGAAAGGAGGAGCAGGCCAGAGTAGCATGGGAGCATGGCGTCAGTGAGCAGTAGGCAGGACTCCCAAGAAGAAGCTTATGTGGTCATTCCAGGTCTGACAAGCAAGAAATCAGATATAAAGCATCAGAACTCAGAGGAGAGAACAGCAAACCAGTTCTTTATTTTCTACTGCTATGAGTTAATGTCTGGAGCCCATACAGAGGTTGGGCCAGCATGTGAGGTTGCTGCTTTCCTTTTTATTGCTTTTTTATACTTTTCATTTTTGTTATTTTTTTATTTAATTTTTGTGCAGTGGGCGCTTTATTCCTCCTGCAGTTTATCAGACCACATAAAGTGGCACATAAGCTGTTAGCCATAGAGACTTGCAGAAGCTGAAAAGAAATAGAATATTGGATGGGGGATGTGGCAAGTTGTTTTTTTTAAAAATGCTTTCCTCCCAGTTTTGAGACGCACACAAGTAGAAGCAGTTGCACTAGGGACATGTTTCTTTGCTGTATAGAAGTGAAAGCTCATTGCTGAATTCAGGGATTCCATGAACTGTCAGGCTGGAAGGTGCATGGTCTGCCGGCAGGGGAAACGTGGCTGTGCTAAGAAGAAACTGGCTCATCGAGGTGTTTTGAGCATACACAACTGTGCAGTGGTCTCCCTGCATTGGCTAACATGTGCTGAAGTAATTTAATCACTGCTGACAGACTTCCATACTGACCTGTGAGGGATCATTTCAAACAAACTCTGCCTCTCCTGGTTTTTCATGTATTATTAATATTATTATTATTTCCTTAATTTCATTTTTACCAGTTAAACCAACCTGCTTTTCCATTGGAATCTGTATCCACTTGATGCTGTAGGTTCAGAGAGGGTTATGTAGCCCTGGGGGCTGCAACCCAATTCTAGGCCTTTCTCATGCCTAACTCTGGGCAGGTTGTTGTCACCAGCACTTTTATTCCAATTAAGTAACCAGCTGAGTGGCTTATGCCACAACTGGTTGATGACTCAGCCAGTAAGAAGAGAAGGCTTAAATACATCATACCAATCTTTGCCTCAGGGCTGAACATCTGCACAGTTCATACCAACATCCTCATCCAGGAGCTGAGGTTCATTAACTGTGTTTGTTATTGTAATATCTGTGCCCCTCTGATACAGCTCTATGCTGCTAGTGCACAAGGCCTCCATCTCTCTCTCTGCAGATAGGACATCCAGTGAGATGCTAGAAATAGCCAATGTTTAGTAAGCACTCCAGAGTCAGGGATTTTAAAGGTGACCTGTAAAAAGAGGAAAAATGTATGATCCTTTTTTGGCTTCTTTATGACATATATAAAAGACGTGACAAGCTTTTCTTTCTTTTTTAAATTATACAAGGGTTTCTCCCACTAGTTTGTTTTTATATTACACTATAATGTCTTGACTTCCCTTTTATGCTGGCAGACTACCTGAAGGATTGGAGAATTATGACTGCACACAATCTTGCCCTTTTATGCAGGAGAATCCTCTCACTTTTCCTTGCAAGTCCTTCAAGGAATATTCTTCAAAAAGGAAATACAATTCCAACTATCTGATATTCCTAAAATAAACATGGCAAAAGCCCCCACATCCCAGCCTTGTTTGTAATCTTCTAGTAATTCCTTGTATTTAACTATTGCTTTTCATCTCCAGATCTCAATGCACATTCCAGAGGAGGGTAAGTATCAGTGCCCCTCTTTTTTATAGTTGGAGAAACAGAAGGACAGAGAAACTTAGGAACTTGCCCAATATTGCATCAGTTAGTGTCTCCCATTTCTGTGCCCTATCTCCATGGCCTCCCGTACATCATAAATATTAGACAGGAACAAAAAACAAGAGAAAACGCTTCCTCTTCCCCACCCCCCTTTGCAGGTCACCTTTAGCTCTACCTCCAAGTTAGGTGACTGGGCACAGTACGCCACTTCTGAGCTCTCCCAAGGATAGTACATCTATACCAAGTTGGATTTAACTGACTGTTGAATGGAGAGGCTTTTGAGATGCTTTCTTTCTTTTCTCTCAAGCTCTATCCCCTGAAAAAGAAATATAGTTCTGTTTGCGTTTCTTTGGTCTGGCTGGATAGAAAAACCAGTTTATCCTGCATCCTTTAATTTGCACTAGAGTAAGACCTTTGGAATTGCTGTATCCCTTACTGTTAAAATGTAAGTGTTGAAATTTGGCTCAGGATTGTCATTTCATCTCTAGCTGGAAGGACAGCTTACCACTGTCAAGGCTGGCCTGCACAGAAATGGAAAATGATGAATGCCTTTATAAAGGTCACATTTGTGGAAGGCCTATCTCTTTGGCTGGGTAAATCAGGGTCAGCCTTTTGAAATTACATGGGTTATTCTTGTAGACTGGAGAATCTGACCCTGGATTTTTTTTAGGAATTATCAAAGCAAGACATGTGTTTCCCCTTTTTTGTAGAAGAGGTGAACAGTGTTGTACTGCGGGATGTATTGGAGTTAATAGTGGAGTGAATTTATTTCATTTAGTGTTTAACCTGCCTAACTAGAGCTCTGAAGGATTTCCTAAAGCATAACACCCTAGCCTGACTGGAGGACTTTGTCTATCATGGAGAAGCCCAGCTTAGATGTCAGATTTTTTGAAGTTTTTTACACATGTAAGAATCATAGAACAATAGGGATGAAGGGAACTCAGGAGATAATTTAGTCCAACCCCCTGATCAAGGTAGGATCATCCCTATCTAAAATATCCCAAACAAATATATAGAATCATACCATGGTTGAAAGCTAGGTAAGATGATCTATTAGATCAGCAGAGGACAACCGTTTTAGGCTGCAGGCCAGAGTAAGCAGTTTGAGTTGGAGAGGTAGACAGGTGTTAGGACCCAGCCGCTGCCACTGTTTTTTCTATGATGGCATGAGAGAAGTGCCCACAGTCAGTGGTTCCCTCTGTGGAAGTAGGGGAAAGCAACTGCTACTGAAGCCCCTACCACTGAGGCCTCTTGTCTGTGGGCTGAATTAAATGGCTCCAAAGGTTGTAAGTTGCCAACCCCTACATTAGATCATGGAAATGGGTATCAGGTAATTCTACAGAAGGTCCATAGTGCACAAATAGGGAGGGGGCAAATTCAGTTAATAAACATATACTTGAGCCTCCTTCAGATTTTTCTGAACCATGGTCAAATTTTAACAAAATGCTTTATGTATCCTTTAAATGCTCAATTTAAAAGAGTAGGAGAGGAAGTTAGTCTCAAGTGTGATTAAAACCTTGAAAATATGAAACTACTCTGGGGAAGAACATCCTTGACCAGTATTAGCATGAAAGTTGAGGACCCAGTTCAGACTTTGGGAACAGACTCCAGGTGCTGAATTAAGGCTGGATTTGAGGCTTTGAATTGCCCCCTAGGATACTGTGCTTTCTGTAACCCAGCATTGTAAACAGATGTTTACAAGGGGCATGGTGATTCCATTCTCATTCACCAAGTGTGAAATGGAAAATACTTCTTTTGGGTTCTTGAGCAGCAAACTAGCATGTGGATTCAGGAGAGGATGGGTCGAGTCTTGCAGGAATTAATGAATCCATCCAACACTGGTTGGGACTACTGCCCCATCTGAAGGAAAAGGGAATGGTCAGAGGCAGTGGTGGAGGGGGAGCAATCAGAATTGTATTGAAGACTCCACTACATTTGTTCTTTGGTTGGGAAGGATGTTTTGTTTACATTGCCACATGCAAGACGGTAAGGATGTTTATTTTCATTTTTTAGGTTCTTTTCCCCTATGTGGGTAGGCAAAGGGACCTTGCATATCCTCCTGTTAGAGGATCAGCCAAATTAGGGAGGCAAGAGAGAGCAGGAGCCTTTGGGGAAAAAATTGTGTGATACTTAACTTTTCCTTCCATCATGCTTCTTTGTAAATACCCTATTTGAATGCTGTGTATTTGTACAGGAAATTGAGCAAAAAATGTATAGATTGTGATGTCTGACTGGTTCTCTGCCTTGTAAATGTGTTTTTAACCTCTGGCATTCTGTGCTTATTTAAAAAAGGCAAAAACCTCTAACCACTTCTCTTTTGTGTATTCATGTTTAAAAAAAAGGTCAAAATACTTAACTATAATGGAAATCAAATTTAAAATTAAAAAAAAAAAAGAATTTGTACAAGTGTCCTAAAGGTATTTCATTGTATATATTGTGATAGCATGTTTCTGGAACCAACAAATAAGTGATGTGAATTTTAGATGTAAATATTTGCTGTTTGTTTTGGATTTTTTTCCTTTCCCTTCCCCATTCACTCGACTGCTGTGATGTGGAATTAAAGATTAATACCTGATATTAAAATGTTGGGTGGATGTATATTCATTGTGGTCCTGCTGAGAGGCTTGACCAGCTGCTCCTCCTGGTGTTCACAGGATCTCTCTCTGCTAGAAAAAAACAGATGGTGCACATTTCAGTCCAGTTATCTTGGCCCAACTTTATTCTCCAGATGATATTACAGAAGTGTTTTAGTGCATGCCAGCAATATCTCAGCATTTTGAGGAAAAGGAACTACTGAATGCATAGAGGCATCTGGAAAACCTTGAGTGCATTATGAATCGAGAGGGAACTGTTTCCAAAGCTGTGCTCAGACTGGCTGATAGTTGTCTGCACTGTTTGGAATGTCTTTTTATTTTAACACTTAAATTGGTTAGAGCAGAGGTGTCAGATACACAATACAGCCCACAAGCCAAATTCAGTGGCCAAAGTATCTTCAAGCACCTAATGCAACTGGATTGTGTGTTATACAAACTAAGTAAAATTCTACCACATGTAGTTTTGAGGAAAAGCTTCTGAAAGTGCAGTGAGTGTTACTGATGTTGTGCTGTCTGCCCAAATGTCTGGACAGTCTGGAACATTAATCTTATTGTCTCCCATTAATCTTATGGAGTGCCAGCTTTAAAAGCCAGCCTGTGATATACTTTAATTGTCAGCATTCATTTCTGAACAAGTTAATGAGAAAACAAGTAAGTAGGAGGAAGGAAAGGAAACAAAATGCAGAAACACTGGTGGTGGATGGGGAAAGTGTATGTTTTCATTGAGGATGCTGACTGTGGCAGTAAGACACTGGACAAGTAATACATGACAGTAATTGAAAGTTCAGTTACTAAATAAAGGTCACCTGGGCCTTTATGGGGCTGGTTGAGCCTTGAAGGTCACTGCTGGTTTTGGCTCTGCTGGAGGTGTCTTGGTTTTAGGCTGTCCCTCAAAGGATATGGAAAGCAGCATGTGACCAAAAGTTTTTTTGTATGTTTTAAGTGGGGAATAAATATTTTATTTCAAATGGCATTTGGTAGTAGGCAGTGATTTGAGGCATAGATCCAACTACTTTATTTGAATTAAGAACTTTACTATTCTGCAGCTTTGTGTGTTAATTACCATACTGTGCACTCTTCTTAGGATCTAGAATAAAATAGTTCTTCCTGCTAATAACACTAGGACTATTATTCTCATTCTGCAAAGACACAAGCCAAGGCACGGCAAGGTGAAATATTTCTCTGACTGTTGGATAGCAAAGGTGGAACAGGAAAAAACCTGACAATCCAAACTTGCAGACTGACAGAGAATAAAAAATATCAATTTAAGCAATGATTTAACAATAATCGATACTAGTTATTTAAATGCTGCAGGAAAACTGAAAGAATTAATTGAGCTGAATAAAGTAATGACTGTCTGCTGAGAGTTTCAAGAAAGACTGATTATGCCCATGCCCATCAGCCCCCATTATTATACAAATAATAATATATGTCAAGAAATGTACAGGAAATGTACAGAATATACAGGAAAAGGGGCCTTTGTACTTAAGGGGTGGGAAGTCATGTGGTGTTCTGAATAAAGTTTCACCATGTGTCCAAAACTTGGTAATGCTAATATAACTGCACACTATACCTATCTTAACATTGAGGTCACAAATCACATGGGAGCACATCTACAAGCAGCCACATTAAATCACATTAACTACTCTTGTATCTACACTCCTTTGTCATCTTACTGTGCTTTGTAATTTTTGAGCACAACACTAAGATGTCTCCTAAGTTCCACTGTGTACAGTGGAGCTCCTCAAGGGACTGGTGTGCACACTAGTCTCTCATTCAGAGCATGTCTCTACAGGCAGTAGAGAGAAGATGGGGAGGATAAAGGATGGGAAACAGGAACAGGGAATTCATTGCAGAATTGCTGCTGGCAGAGTCCTGAGGCTTGCACTCCCAGGTCAGTTCCAAACATACCACAGAAAGGGGAGGGCAAGAAGGTGACTAGAGCTGGTATTGATTTCAAACCTGGACATTCAGCAGAGCTTCTAGGGCCACAGTGGCCAAATGGTAGCTCGAGAGCTGCATGCAGCTTGCTGGTGCTGTACTTGTGGCTCTTGCCCCAGCCCTTTTGGACTGCCAGTGCAGGCGCCAGGCTACCAGGGTGGGGACTGCAGAGGCACCTCTTACCCAGGGGTGCGCTCCCCACGGGGAAAGCTGGAACAGCTCAACACTCAGCATCTCCTTCCCCCACCTCTGCTCTCTCACTGCATTGCTCAGCACCGCCCCCCTTTTCCACTGGGTCACTCGGCACCCTCACTGCCCTGCCGCCGCCACCCCCCAGCTCTTGAACTTCCTGTGGAGGATCGGATGTGGCTCCCAGGGTAACTCTGGCCACCCCTGTTCTAGGGTCTGGCTGGACTGCTGCAGGGGGCTAAACTTAGGGGCTTAGCATAAAAGTTTGCAGGTATGGACTTGTGGACACTTAAGATCAACCCTCCCAGTATACAGCTTAATTAATACTGTTGTTTCTGCATCCATGTGAGGTGGTGATCCTCAGTACCTTCCCTTTTGATCGCATTGCCTAATCCTGCAAAAAGTTGAGCCTCTCCTGTCGGTTTGAGATGGCTGCTGAACACTTTGCTTGCACTGCGTGGGACTCGGAGAACAGCTGAAATGCCAATATGAATATTTTTTCTTTACCTTCCAGGTATGTTGCACAGCCAAAATAAGGGCCTCAATCATAACCAGCTCCTGGCAAGGGTGAGTGAAGACAGAAAGTTAGGACCAACAGTAAAGCACCTCCGAAGAGAAAGGAAACCACACCCTTGTTGCCTTCAGAAGCCTCTCTACAAAGAGGGAGATATATTCCCCTATCCGAGGAGCAAAAGAAGCTGAAAAGCAGCATTGGAGAGTAATGTCTCCCTCCTCTTGGTGTTGCCTACAGCGTCTGTCCCCTAGCAGTAGGTCAGGCCCACGGAAACCTGGGAGACTTCTGGGGAGACATGGCGCTGGGCTGCGCATCACACCTGCTGTGGGGATAAATAACATGCTTTGCTACAGGAGGGAGTGGGCCTGGTCACATCCTGCCTCTCATATGGGAAATGTCACTGGCATCCATTGGTGGGTGGGGTTGTTTTCCACTTGCTGTTAGTGGGTGCCCCTTGCTCCCATCGCAAACCTGCCACCACAAGGCACGTGCTGGAAGTCTGGACCCGCCAGCTGCCATCCACACAGGGACTGAACCCCTTGGAGGAAAGGGGCAGGCGCAGCTACTGAGCACAGGAGTGAGGGTAGAGTGACCACACTTTCAAAAGGGGAAGGTGGGATACACGCCTGCTGCCCCCCACCACTGCCGCAGCTGGACAAGAGCAGCGGAGCGGAGCGGTGCGGAGCATGGGACTGGTCTCGGCTGCCCGCTGTGGGCTCGGGGCTCCCTGCCCTGCCGCCTTTTCCTCGGAAGCCCTGCGCAGGAGCTGGGGGCACAACTCCATGTGGCTGCAGCCAGGCAGGCCTGAGCACCTCAGCACCAGCACGGGGCTCCTGGGGCAGGGCAGCAAGGTGGGGAGCCCCAAGCCTGCAGCCTGCATCTGCCCCTGCCCTGCACACACATCTGGGTGTACAAGACACACACCTAGCGCTCCCCGGACGCTGCCAGGGAAAACCAGCAGCTTCCCATCCCTGTGGATGCTGCAAACTGGGAACAACAGTCATGCAGCCCAGCACCAGGACTCCCATTGCGGGACAGTGTCGTCTAGTTAGAGACAGGTGGTCGTGCTGGGGGGGGCCGGCCTCTGCATCCCACTGTCCTGGGCCCTGAAGTCTGGAGCTGCAACCGGGTGAAGGAGAAGCCCTGGTCATGCCCTGAACCCTCCCAGCCGGCCTCTTCTCTCCGCGGGGTCTGCCCCTGGAAATGTGCCCTGAGCCCTAATGACCGTTCGTTGACTGCCCCCCACCCGGGGCGGGTCCGCGGTTGTGGCCCAGGTCGCACTGGGCTATGTCAGGCCTCCCCAGGCCCGGAAAGCTTGCCCCAAGCAAAAATGGCGGCCGCCAACGGCTTCACTGCCTGGTTTTGCCCCACACAAACAGGGAGGCGCGTGAGGGGGGGAAGGGGGCGGACGTCATTTCTCTCCACCGTCTACAGGTTACGTTTCCTGTCTCCATTCAGAGGTTTATGTCCAATCAGCGGCCGCCAACTCTCCCGTCTCGGTATCCCACTGACCAATGAGAGAAGGTAGCGTGTAGGACGAGGAGGGGGACAGCCAATGGGAGCCCGCGGCGTGTGGGAAGCGTCAGGTGCAGCCAATGGGCCGCGGCGGGGCGGGGCGGTTGTCAGGGCGCCGGGAACGGGGGCTAGTGCGCGCGGGCTGTAGACGGGGCCGGTGCGGCAGGATGCGGGTGGACACCGGTCTCTGGGCGGCGCTGGCGCTTGTGCTGCTCCCGGCCGCGGGCCGCGCTCTGCGCGACGGCGAGTGCGAGGGTGAGTGTGGCGGCGGGACCCCCATCCGTGCCCGGGCTCGGGCTGCGCCTGGTGCGGGGCGAGGGGCTGGGAAGGCCCCGGGCGCGGTGGCCCCGCGGGGGCGGGCAGCTGCTTTCGGCGGCACGTGAGATTCTCGGTCTCGGCGGCTGAGAGGTGGAGGCGGCTTCGGGTGCAGCTCAAGCAAAGCCAGCCCCCTGGAGGGGCACGAATGGGGGCTCTGGTCAGCGGTCCCTGTCTCGGGGGCCCGCAGAGCCGCTGGGTCGAGCCCAGGAGCCAGAGCTGCAGGCGGAAGGCTTTGCCCACAGCAGGGGCACTTGCAACACAGGTTGGGTCGTTGCACCTCACTGCCACACAGGTGGCCAGCCCTGACTGAAATGATACTGCCATAAATAATCTCATAAAAAGCCCGGTTAAGTGCCACAGGGCTGGCAACATTGTTCTGGTTCGGGAAATAAACACATTAACCTGGATCTGGGTGCAGCTCAGAGTTGGACTGTCCCTGGAGCAGCCTGTGTTGTGCAAGGGCCTCTCCGCCAGCTGAATGCCACTAGGTAGGGACGTTTCCAAGTACGGACGCAAGGTTTGGGTACCTGAGTCGGGAACTGCTTACCTGGAGGCACCGGTCTCAACATGAGATCCAGAGCCTGGAGTTCTCTGCTGAGGAGGAGCACGTCTGTCCAGGCACCGCTCAAAAACCGAGCAAAACCCACCGCTTTTTTCTCTGCAGACATGACGGGAGGTGGGGGGGTGCTGCTATCTCGCTAGGTAATAGCCTAGTGCTGGAGCGCTCATCTAGGAAGTCAGATCTGGTTCACATGCGCATCATCTTGAAGAGGCTCCTAACCACTAGGCTTCATATTGGGTGCCACTCTTTTCTCCCCATCCAGGTTTGCCCCACTGCAGAGAGGAAGGTGGTGCCAGAGAGGCCAAGCAAGAAGGACCATGTTTCTGTAGCGCTAGAAGTTGCTGGGATTGGAATTGAGGACAAGGCTCGCAGGATTGTTTTGGTGTCCTCATCCCTAACCCACAGTCCTATAGTGGTATAGCAAGTTCCCTGGGCAATTTGGATGCTACCATCCAACTGATGCTCTTAACTTTTAAAGTCTTTATGGGCTGGAGTCAAAAGAGAATATGGGTGCCTGTATTGTGTTAAAGTTGGGCTCCCTCTTGCTCACGGCCCTTAAGTCTTACATTCATTGCTGCAGCACAGTAACGCAGCTTCTGGTGGGATTGGGAGGGTTACACTGCCCACCATCACCTCCCAGCTGCTGCTTAGGCAGCTCCTAAGAATGAGAGAGAGGCTTGAGCCCCTTAGGCTGAGCAGAGTTTTGAGCTGTCCATTTCCAGAGCAGGTGCTGTGACCACTAGGCTATTTAATAAAAAATAGGTAAAACTAACATGCGTGGCTTGGTTTTAAAAATAAAGCAGCCGTGACTGTACTTTTTGAAGGTCTGATCCTTGCTGATGTGCGAGGTGTGTTCAGAGCACATTTATGGGACAAGACTCTCAAGGGAATTTAGTATCTGAATCCTAATCAGATTTAAGCAAGAAAAAAATGCCTACCTGTTCACAGTGGGACAGAAGCAGCACTCAAGTTGCCTGAAAATCTCTTGGACTGAAACAGGAAGCTACTTTATGAATTCAGGTGACATCAGGCTTGGCTTGTGTGTGAAGGGTGTGTATGTGTTTGTTTCGTTGAATTGCTGGTTCGCACTTGGGTAGAATTTAGGCATGTACTTCATTTTGATCACCCTCTCTGCCTTCGGGAATTCCCTTGGATCCCTTAGAACTTGGGTTCAGTTATTATGCTGCAAGTTCCTGTATCACTTGAATGATTTTGAAAGTCTCCCTTCTACAAGCTGGGTCACAGACCAAAAGAAAATACCACAGTGCAGTATTTCGCTGTAGGGATAGGTGGGGGAAGTAAATATAACCAAAGGACCAACAGTCTGTTGGGTCCCCATATTTGGAGTGCAGCCTTAAATGTAGTTTCACAGGGTTCATGTAGTTTTGCAGGAGTCCATCTGTCAGTGTACCCCCCCCCCAGTGTCCTCCCTTGACTTTGGAATTCAGTGTAAAAGCAGCTAAAGGCAGTAAGGGTCAGCTAACTATTGAGAGTCTTATTTTTAAACCTGAGCTGATTTGATCTGAAGTCACTGAGAAGAAATCAACTTGGAATCTAGTTAGATGCAATTACTTTTCACTCCTGGACAGCTCTGTTTTTAAAGCTCTCTATGGTCATCAGGTTATTTTGGGAAGGAGGTACAGTCTGTATCTTTCTGATTATTGGTGGATCTTTCTCCTCAAAAAACCATGAAAAGTATGTTTGACCCACAGCCAAAACAGTATACTATTATTGTGTAGGTAACTCCATACAGCACCCTTAAGGTGACCCAGCTGGCCACCACCCAAGAAATTGCTGGGGATTTCCCTGGTCTGCTCCATTGAAGTAGGAGGTGTGTGTTATTTCTGAATAGTGAAGCCAGGGGCTTCAAAAACATGGATCATTAAACCCCCCCCCCCTTTTTTTCCCTTGAGGTAGATAACATATTTATTTGGAAAAGGCTGGCAATCCTAAAAGTTTCTAGTACTAAACTTTATATAGAAAAAAAAATCTGAGGTTAAACTTTAAAATCTTTTAAAAAACCCTAATTCTTCCAAAACATAAACTTTGCTGTCACCTTTAAGAGAAGTCAATATGCTGAGCTAACACCAGCATATAACAACTATGTAAACCCAATCACCATATATTTCTTCTATGCATCCCTCAAAAAATAACAAACACTTCCGATTTTTGATTCCCTAAAGCCAAGACGTTTTGGTTCTGCGTAGCATAGGGAGCTTGAATTTAGAACTACTCTTCTAGTCTGCCCTTTTAAGGGTCTGTCTTTAGTGAAACCTGTAAATGGTTTCCATTTCATTACAATATTTGTTTTATTATGTAGTGACATGGAATCACAGGCTGAAGAATATATGGTGAACCTTGTGCAAAATGATCTTTAGTATAGAGCAGAGCAGTCCCAACTAGCAGCTCATTGGCCACATGTGGCCCCTGAGAAGTTAAACTGCAGCCCCTGGGCTCCTGGTTCCAGGTGCTGCCCCTTTCCCCCTTTGTCATTTGCTCCTGCTGAGTCCTCAGGTTCCCCTCTTTCATCTAGCTTTTCCCTGTCTCCAGCCCTGGGGGTTGGAGTGATCAGTGCAGCCTGTGGGACTGAGGGAGCCCATGGCCAGACATGGAGGGACTGAAGGACCTTGCATGGCATCTGTGTTATGGGCCACAGGAGTTGCCTGCTGCAGGGTGGTGGGGCCAAGAGTGATGCGACAAGGGGAAGAGGTACGGATAATGCCTGGTACTGCATCCGTGTGCACTGGACGTGTCTGTGGTGTGGCAAGGGGATGTGTTGTACAGTGGGTGGGGGGAGAGGCAGGGGTGGGGGATCATGCAGTGCATCAGGGACTTGTGTGGTATGACTGGGTGGTAGGGACTTGTGTGATGTGATGCGCATTGTGCGGCTGTGGGTCCTGTGGCCCACAACCACTCAGAAGTTGGACAGTCCTGGTTTAGAGCAGTGATTTTTCAATCAGGATGCTGCAACACTTTGTAAGGGTAATAGTATTTCATAGGTTTTATCTCTAGTTATTGACTTATATTTGGGGGGGGCAAAAAGCTGGTTTGTGTATTTGTTTGTTTTTGTTTTTTCCCTTTGTAATGAAGTACAAAGTAACCTATACAGGTTTGACTTATGGAACACTGTAGCATAAAAACATATCAGTGATGTGTTAGCTAGGAGGCTGTTGTACAGCTCTAAGCTGCTGAAGCATTACAAATCTAAGAGCACTTCAGAAGAAGGCAGAGTTTGAAGTGTTTTTTATGTATGTCAAACCAGTTTTACTATGGCACGTGGATGGTTTCAGCAGTTGTTCTTGGTTATTGATGCAATCTGTGCAAAGTTTGTTCACAAAACCCTCTCCTTAGTTGCTTTCTCCCAAATGCTGTTTGCCGATTTGAATACGTGGTGCTAATCTCTGTCTGTCATTCTTTCCATCTAGTGTGCGTTACATTCCTGGGGAGGTTCTATCAGGGCTTAAACGACCTTAATGCTGAGTTCACACCAGCCAGTGTGGAAAAGGAACTCTTAAAAGCCTGTAAAGAGGCAAAAGGCAAAGAGAATCGATTTGTAAGTAATGCTGACTCTTCACAAACTCTTTGAGACAATAGATCTGTCCCCTGTGGGAGGTGAATGGAAATGACTAGCTGAATGCCACTGAACATGCATGTAGGTACAGTGTAGTTACCCTCAAGCTGTTCTTCCTAACTTTGAGCACAATCTGTAATGTGGCTTGTAAAGGGAAGAAGGTAGTGCAATAAGGACTGTTGTCTCTATTAGCTCTCTGGTTGGTTTGATCATATTTCTATTTGTAATTGAAGTGCAAGGAAAAAATTATGTAACTTTTTCTGTAGTACCTTTTATGCAGGAGATGTTGCAGTTGGGTTACTGTTGAACCACTAAAGCCTACTAGATGGTCAACTAAAGTGAGACAGTTAACTCGGAGAAAAGCTAATTGAGAACGGGCCAAACTATTCCCAAAACAGTGACCTGAGGAGACTTTGGAGTAGAGATGTTCCGGGTGTGCTGGAGGAAATGCTCTAAATTTGTCCTTGAACAGAGAAGATTCTGCCCTCAATTGAGATGAAACATTACTTGGAAGAACTAGGATAACCTCTCTTAAGATCATTGAGCAGTGTAATGGAAAATGAGTTTGTTCATTACCCTTAGACTAGAGGAGTAAGAGGCTTGCATACCCTCAGCTTCGACAGTACATCCATGAGAAATCTCATGGACTTATTCTATAATAAGAAATCCCAAACAAAACTTTGCAGAGAGGAAAGGGACCAAGAAAAAGAGTCAAATCCTAAAAATGCCATTTGCCTGCTAATCTCTAACACCTCTTTTTTCCCCCTGTCTTCTCTCTAGTGTTATTACATTGGAGCCACTAGTGATGCAGCCACAAAAATCATTAATGAGGTGTCAAAACCCCTTAGTCATCACATTCCTGTGGAAAAAGTCTGTGAGAAACTGAAGAAAAAAGACAGCCAGATCTGCGAGCTAAAATATGGTGAGTTCAGGTAGCTTTTAATTCTCTGGTTCAGAGGTTGGCAACCTTTCAGCAATCCCCCTGCCCAACCCCTTCCTTCCTCCTCCCTTACCCTTGGTTGAAGATACTTAGTCCCTTTGCAGAAAGAAACAGCTCAGGCCAGAGAGCAACAGGAAGGGCTGTTCCCCCAGGCAAGACTGAACCTTTCCTGGGCTGACTCAAGCCTGTGAATGGAAGTAGGATTTTGAAAAGAGAAGAAACGGGGCGTCATCAAATATAACACAACACATTTTTCTCCAGTTAAGGAGAAACTAGAAGCTTTATTAATATGATAGGTATCTAGCACTATATTAGGAGCTTAAGATCAAACGAAAAACCAGTATAATTATTGGAACATGCGATAATTTGCTAGTTAAGTATATAAAATTAAGAAGTCACAACAAACTAGGCAAAAAGTGGTCAAAATAGTCAAAAGCTATTATGTCGCAAGTCCTGTAGTCATTACAGTTAAATATACATCTTACTCAGATTTGTAAAACAAAATCTAGCCGCCTTAAGCATCTTCCCAGTACCTGCAATACTTCACTGTCAGTCATGTCTATGCCTGCTTTAATGTTACTACACCTGAGTTAAAGATTTTTATCTAGAGCTAAAAACAGTCTGCAGGGTTGTGAAATGGAAGAGGCATATTACCAGGAATGGCTAGCAGATAGCAGAATTGCAGAAGAAAGGGTAGTTTGAATAATGGAATATCAGGAACATTAGATAGGGGGTTGTTGACAACTGTAGAGTAGGGAGAGATTTTCCTTTAAAAAAAAAAAAAAAAAAATCCATGCCCCAAGTCAGATCAGCCCAATCAATTCCAAATCTGAGTCATTCAAGAACCATATGTGGCCCTACTACCGGCAAACATCGTCCACCCCAGCCTGGGGCTTCAGATGTTTCCAAAACCTTTGGTGGGCATCCTACGTGCAGGCCCAAGCCTGGAGACGTAGGGTTCAGATGCCACTGAGTCTTACTTGCCCCCAGCCGTATGCCTGCAGGAGCAAGGTAGGGAGGAGTCTCCCGTTTCCGTGAAGTTGATGTATAGCCAAGATCATCCCACTGGAAGTTAAAGTGGGAGGCTAACTATGCATTACCCTAGTCAGGGTACTGCCTCTTGCCAAGGAAGTGGTTTTCCCCTGCCAGTAG
Organism: Crocodylus siamensis; assembly: GCF_052110815.1. NCBI lineage: Eukaryota > Metazoa > Chordata > Crocodylia > Crocodylidae > Crocodylus > Crocodylus siamensis. The sequence continues at coordinate 21,854,149 of NC_143405.1, read as the reverse complement.
GAAAACCATCTTAGTGGTCATGGTATTTCCCCTGTAGAGTGGAGAGAGATTAGCAGGAAATGGATAGATACTGAGCCAGGAAATCAGTTGACTTCATGAGCACTACCTGTATAGAAAGGCACCCAGTGTCCTTCCCAGGTAGTTGGTTCTAAAGTTTGGGTGGAGCAGGAATCAAATGGGAGTGCAAATGCATTCCTCCCCTGTGCTGTTCCCTCTTGATCTGCCCCTGCATGGGCCATAGCTTGCAGACCCTGTGTCTAGCTAACTGATGAGTGATCATGCTTCTCTGCAGCATAGATCATCGATTAGCAGTGTAGCATGCATTGGGTTCTTTCCATGGTGCATATTCTCTTGTAAACTAGCTTTGAATTGGCATCTTTTGAAAGCTAATGGAATTGATCTACTTGCTCTTGTGTTTCCTTCAAGATTGCTGACAGAACTTGGTTTTCTGTTTGTGCTCTCACCAATGTTTGTTCTGTTGCCTCAACCCATCATGTCAGCTAACATTTCTGATTGCAACTGGAAATGGGCTGTTATGGCAGAAACTAACCCAGTTCTCAATTCTGCATGTATTGTTTATTATTATCATTATTCCAAAGCCTTAGTCTTTAGTTGGAATCATTAGTTCATAAACTAGTATTGGGCAAGGTGGTTTTGAAGGAGCAGTATGTGTCATTGTAGACTGTATTGATTTGTATTTATTAGGCCTGAGGCTATTGGCAGCAAGGCTCCTCATTGCCAAGGTGCATCAGAAGAGCTTACAAGATGCTAATTTTATTTTAAGCAATTCTCCTTGTTCAGTGGAAGACTGGCTTTAATTTTTACCTCACTGAAACTGCTCACATTGGTCAAAGATGCTCAAACATTGGGATTTTTTTTTTTTTTTTTTTTTACATTTGAACCACTTAAGTTTCCATGACTACTATCTCCAATCTTGCTGATTACTCCCTTCAAGTTACCTTTTTATCTTGGGGGACAAACAAGGAGAAAAGATGACTGAGTTGGCTTCATCTACTCTTATCCTCGCATCTATTTCTGATTTTTCAAATCGGTCTCTTCCTCTTGTTCATTCTCCTTGGGTATGCTTGTGCTTTGTAAGCTTTCTGGCATGCTTTGTGTATCTTAAGACCATATCTTCCCCAGAGAAGGCAGAGGACGATTTTGTTATCTTTACTATAATAAAGTTTACTGTTCTGAAGTTAGCCTGGGTTTAAGAATTCAGAGGTGTCCCTAAACCACATGCCTTTCTGTAGCACAAAATCCCTTGTCCTTTCCCTCCTTCCCTACTGCCAGAACTCATTCCATGCCCTTTTTAGCTTATGTGGACTCCTCTAACTCTTCTCTGGTCTTTTTTTTTTTTTTTAAATCTATCCAGTTTTTAACACCTGAAGTGTGCTTAGTCTCTTGTTACTTTGCCCATCTTGTTCTTTCCCCTCCATAATCTTAACTGATTCCATGTCTTTTGTACCTAACATTCAGCTTTCTTATCAACTGTATCTCTCCTTTTCTATCAGCACTTCACCTTTTAATTTTTTTCTGTCCTGCCCTCTTACATTATGCCTGTTCACAGTTGTTACAGTTGCTCTGTTCAACAGCTGTGTGTGTATGTCCTGGTTATTTGAGCTCTTGAGCACAGTTCCTATTTGCATTTTCTCCCTTCCTGCCCTACCCCATTCTCTTATTAAATTGCAACATAATGCCCTTGATAGTTTTTTTTTTTTTTAAGCCTCATTCTGCCTTCCCTTTCCTCTTTATATTCTTTTTCAGTATAATGTAGATTGGGGCAGAAACTTTCAGAGCACAAGACCTTTCTTAGTGAAAGACATAAGGAAGGTAGGCAGTTACTGAAAGGATCAAGCCAGTAGTCTTGTCTCATAGAGAAGCTGTCACAACCCTAAGAAGTGATTTTTTTTTTCTTTACTTTTGAGTTACTGGTGTTCCTTTCTTTCTGCAGACAAACAGATTGACCTGAGCACTGTGGACCTGAAGAAACTGAGAGTGAAAGAGCTGAAGAAGATCCTAGATGACTGGGGTGAAACATGCAAGGGCTGCGCAGAGAAATCAGACTATATACGTAAAATCAATGAACTAATGCCTAAATATGCACCAAAGGCAGCCAGTTCACGGACGGATCTCTGACCACTGTGGCAGTCTCCATCCTGCTAGAACCTCACACAAATTACATTAACCTCTCTATTTTGTTTCTTAAGCCTTTTTTGTAACTTATTTAAGTGGGCTCCCACTAGTGTCAGACTTGGAAGTGTGGAGCAATGTGTGAAATGCTGGTTTCACAGCCCCCATTTTGTCTCTAGTTTGTATTTCTCTTGCCTCTGGTTTGCTTTAGGACATCACACTATGTATGGGATTTTTTTATTAAAGTAAAAAGAAATCTACTCTTTCTGGGCCTTGTGAGAGGGTTGAGTTTAGTTCTGTGGAGGTCCCTGCATCTCTCATCTCCAAACTGGACAATCAGCCGTGCAAGCTGCTTCCTCTGGTCGCTGTCCTGGGCAGAAGTTGTGCTGCAGTTGTTTCCTTGTGTGACTCCTAACCCTCCCCCAGCCTGCTGCACAGGGTGGCACCAGAACCACCCCCACCCCCTCTGCCCAGCTCTCCTGCTGCAGCCACCTTGTGCCACTGCCGAGGCCTTTGCGAGGAGGTGCCCGAGGCAGCACCAGTCAAGCGGCCTGAACTTCACTACTTGTCCTTTAAAAGGCTGGCCTGGGGCTGGAAGGGCCCTGCTCCGTGTTCCCGCGGCAGCGGGGCAGGGGCCGCCTTCTCAAGCGCTCAGGTGACAGCTGCTCGGTCTCGCTCCCCCGCACACGACGCCGGAGCGACCCGCGTTGCACGTGTGACGGCGGCAGGGCCGTGTCCCACGGTGGGGGACGGGGGGTCGCGCGGAGCGAGGCGGCGGCGGTTGTTGCGCACGTCGCCGAACCAAGGCGCGGCCGCGCGGAGTCGGAAGCAGCCTGGCCCGGCGCAGCTCTGCCGAGGCAGAGGCGGGGCCAAGGCTCCCAGCCCCGCCCACCACCCCCTACTGGTTGCGCCGCGTCACGTGGTGTGGCCCGGGCGCTTCTCCCCTGTCACGTGGGCCGGGCGGCGGGAGCCGGCGCGCGTCTGACGCCACCTTGCGGCGGGCGCGGGGTGATGACGTGAGGTCCGCGCGGCGCGGCGGCCGGAGCCGCCTTCGTTCCCTTTTGTCCAAGATGGCGGCGGCCGCCGGAGGCGTCTCCTGAGCCGCGGGCCCCGGCGCCATGAAGCGCGGCAGCGAGCGGGACTCGAGCCCGGCGGGGCCGGGGGGGCGCGCCGCCGCCGCCGTCGCCGCCAAGAGGCCCCGGGAGCGGGAGCGGGAGAGCAGCAGCCGGCGGGGCCCACACCGCAGCTCGGGCGCCTCCCGCAGCAGCCGGGACAAGCCCACGCCCGCCGGCGGCGCCTCGACCTCGGCCTCCGCCTCGACCTCGGCCTCGGGCTCCGGCTCCGGCTCGGCCTCCGCCTCGGCCTCGGGCTCCGGCTCGCGCAGCCACCGCGGCGATGAGCGGGCCGGGGGCGGCGACTCCAACCACCGGCCGGCGGGCGGCGGCTCGGCCTCCAGCGCCCGCGGCAGCACCCAGGCCGCCCCCTCCTCGTCCTCCTCCTCGTCCCGCGCGCTCGCGGTGCCCAAAGCTAAGGCGCTGCCCGGGGCCGTGGTGGCGCCGTCGCTGCTGCTGGCCGGGCCCCCGCCGGGGGCGGCGCCGTCACTGCTGCTGGCCCCGCTGGGCGGCTCCTCGGCGGGGCTGGCAGGGGAGCCGCCTGGCGCCTGCGAGTACAAGACACTGCTGGTGAGCGGGCTGAGCGCGGCGCTGCCCGATCAGCTGCTGGAGGACGGGCTCTTCCGCCTCTTCCAGCGCTTCTCGGGCGGGGGCGCCGGTGACATCAGCGTCAAGCTGTCCCACACGCCCGAGCTCGGCCGCGTCGCCTATGTCAACTTTCGGCACCCGGGAGATGCCCGCGATGCCCGCCGCCACGCCCGGGCGCGCCAGCTTCTGCTGTATGACCGCCCCCTCAAGGTGGAGCCAGTGTACCTGCGCGGCGGCCGCCGGAGCCGCACACCGCCGCCTGCGCCCTCACCAGAGCCCCTCAGCTACTTGCCACCCATCCATGGCACTTACCAGTACAAGCAGCGCTCGCTTTCGCCTGTTGCCAGCCCCTTGTTGAGGGAGCCGAGACCACGACATGCCCACGCAGCTGCCGCCGCCTTCGCACTGGAGGCAGCTGCCATCGGGCTTTCCCGGGAGCGGGAGCGGGCGCTGGACTACTATGGGCTGTATGATGAGCGTGGCCGGCCTTACAGTTACCCCATTGTGGCTGAGGAAGACTTAATGCCTGAGGATGACCAGAGAGCTACCCGGAACCTGTTTATTGGCAACTTAGACCATAACGTCTCGGAGGTGGAGCTGAGACGTGCTTTTGAAAAATACGGCATTATTGAAGAAGTGGTGATCAAGCGCCCAGCCCGGGGCCAAGGTGGAGCCTACGCTTTCCTCAAGTTCCAAAACTTGGACATGGCGCATCGGGCTAAGGTGGCCATGTCTGGTCGGGTCGTTGGCAGAAACCCCATCAAAATTGGTTATGGGAAAGCCAACCCTACTACGCGGCTGTGGGTGGGGGGTCTTGGTCCAAGCACGTCCCTGGCTGCCCTAGCTAGGGAGTTTGACCGCTTTGGTAGCATCAGGACTATTGACTACGTGAAGGGGGATAGCTTTGCTTACATTCAGTATGAAAGCTTGGATGCTGCCCAGGCTGCCTGTGCGCAAATGAGGGGCTTCCCTTTGGGAGGACCAGAGAGGAGGCTTAGAGTGGATTTTGCCAAAGCTGAAGAGACAAGATACCCCCAGCAGTACCAGCCTGCACCACTCCCAGTGCACTATGAGCTGCTAGCTGATGGGTACAGCAGGCACAGAAGCCTAGAGCAAGACTTAAGGGTGCGAGATAGGACTCCTCCACATCTCCTGTACTCAGACAGAGACAGGAGTTTTGCAGAAGCAGATTGGGCCAGTCCTGCCAAAAATGCTGAACGCAGAAATAACCTGGAAAGCTACAGCAGGTCAGTGCGCAGTCGGAGTGGAGAACGATGGGGCAGTGACAGTGACCGCAATGTGCCCAAGCCATGGGATGAGCGGCGGAAACGCCGAAGTCTTTCAAGTGACCGCGGAAGGACTACTCATTCGCCTTATGAGGACAGAGGCAGGACAAAGGCCACAAGTGGGCCAGCTTCGGATCGCAGCCCAGAGAGGGCTCGCAAAGAGAATCACACTACGGAGTCTGGAACGGAGAAAGAGCAGAGAAACTCCCTTCAGAACAATCAGCACGTGGCTGAGGAGAAACCCCATCGTGAAACTTCCGATCCTCCCCAGTCAAAAAAGAGGGACAGCGAACGCAATCATCGAACTGGCGAATCGGAATCAAAAAGTCACGAGGAGCCAAAATCTGAGACCAAAAAATTAAAGAATTTATCAGAATATGCTCAGACACTGCAGCTTGCTTGGAATGGGCTGCTTGTGCTAAAGAACAGCTGCTTCCCCACGTCTATGCACATCCTGGAGGGAGACCTAGGTGTCATCAATGGGCTCCTTAAAGACCATTCATCTGGTGGGAAGTTAACACAGCTCAAAATCGCTCAGAGACTTCGGCTTGACCAGCCCAAACTGGATGAAGTAACTCGCCGCATTAAACAAGGCAGCCCCAACGGCTATGCTGTGCTTCTGGCTACCCAAGCCACCCAAGGAGGGGCAGGGGCTGAGGGGACCCTCCCTGTTGTGGAGCCTGGCTTGCAGCGTCGGCTTCTCAGGAATCTGGTCTCCTACTTGAAACAGAAGCAGGCTGCTGGGGTGATCAGCCTGCCTGTGGGAGGGGCGAAGGGCAGAGACAGCACAGGCATGCTTTATGCTTTCCCTCCTTGTGAATTCTCTCAGCAGTACCTACAGTCAGCACTAAGGACATTGGGAAAGTTAGAAGAAGAACATATGGTGATAGTTATAGTCAAAGACACTGCCTAACCCACACCGTCTTTTCAGATTCCATGTTTTCTTTGTGTGTCACACAGCCCTGTTGTTTTTAAGGCCGATCATTTTGGTGGAGGGCCAAGAAACCTCAACCAAAATTGTAAGATCTTTAGTTTCTAATTAATTTTAATCCCATTTAAATAGAGCCCATTTTATTTGTTTTTAATAACGTGGCACTGTCTTCTGTGTTCTGTATTTTTATTTTTTAACTGTATGAAATGTCAGTAAAGCCTTGTTCACTGATGGATTTTTAATCTTGTGCGGCATCCTGGTTTTTGTGGCCCAGCAATAGCTGTTTCCCTCTCCCACCAAGAACTAAGAGGTGATAGCTCCAGCTCCTTAGTTTCTCAGACCTGTCCCCAGCAATGTTTATAAGAGACTGAAGAGGTAACTTTTTTTTCCTATCCTGTTTGCCTTTAAAATTTTACTTTTTAAGTCTTGAGGCATTCCTGTTAATTCTCCAGTAGTGGACTGAGGTTTCTGAAGCAGAGAAGTATCAATGAGGTAAATCCAGATCAGGAGTAGGATACGGGTGATTTTTTTTTTTTATCCATAGTTTCTTTTGGGCGTTTTCATTTAATGTCTGTTTGACATTTGGGAGAGATATTTAGATGGGGGAGTTGAAGCTATACAGTCTGAGAGCATCTGATATACTAAAAGTCGTTCACAAAATAAGTGAAGATGAAAGTTTGACATTCCTGGCATTTTTAAGATGGGGAAAAATCAAGTGGGAGAAAAGAAAAGGGGCTTCCCTATTGGGAGAGGGGAGCCTCTTAGGTCTCTTTTATATGTAGCAGAGAAATAAAGGACACAAACTCTATTTTTTGTTGCATTGGAAGTGCCCTTTTGAATGGTTGATTTTTATCTGAACAGCTTTATTGACAGGTGAACTGGAAAGTTTTTGCTTTAGTTAAAAACTTTTATTTGCAGGAGAAATACCCCCTTGTCTTTTTAAAACATACCTGTAAGTTAATGCACTTAGACTTCCTAAGAGTCTAGGAAGCCCTACTGCTGTAAGAGCAATGGACAAGGAAAGGAAATTGGCAGGTAGGGAGAAATGATTTCTTTATGCCTTGTTCTGTGGTATATTGTGAGGTGGTTCACTGGGAGATAATCTAGGGTATTTGTAGCTTGCTTTCTCAGTAGCTTAAAGTGGGGAGAGTAACTCTTTCAAACTATATTTAAAAATAGGGTTTTGTTTTGTTCTGTTTTGTTTTTTTAATAATGACTGTTGACTTGGGAGTCTTGGAGAAGGGGGATGAGAAACACTAATTTTGCAGTTTGTCTTTAAATTCCCATTCTTCTTCTGTTGTAAGAAAGTAAAGCAGGAGTTCTGGAAGAAATAGTCTCCTTTGCACCAGGTTTGCACCATGGTGATGCATGATTGATTGTTTATTTTAATAAAGGAAGGTATCATCAATTTTCTTCTTTTAAATATTTAATATTTCTCAGCAGGGTAATTTAGTCTAAGCAGAGCTTCACGCTAATACCAGTATACTGCGGCTGCTGCTCAAGCTAGCTTGTGTAGAGGTAGACTCAGTACCTCTGAATTGTGTTTGTGGCCATGCTGTTAGTTACACTACAGACAAAGCTGTAGAGTAGATGGGCTATCTGTGGCTTCAGCAGTTATAGGAACACAATGGCTTTTATCTGCGATTGTGTCTTCTGATGCCTCAGAAGTAAACCATTGTAGCCTTTAAGTATAGTTTTCAAACAAGTGCTGTTTAATATCACTTAAGGCCAGAGGTAATAGCTTTCATTGACGAATACCCTTTGCATTAAAGGCATATGCTGTTGAGGGATGTTCATAGGTACCAACCATCTTGGTGTCTTTCTAGCAGGAGGGGCTGCTGCTTTGGTTGCTTATGAAAGTGTGGCAGCCACTGCGCATTAACAGATCTGGGAGGCTGTGAGGTTTGAGAAGTGGGTGACAGAGGCAGAAGATACCTTACATCTTTGAGTCCCTTGAAGGGCCAAAGAAACAGTAATTATTTTTTTATTTTAGATTCCTCATGCTTTAGATTTGTGGGAAGGTGCTTTGTGAACAGGCTTTTGTTCTCGGTAAGTGTTGGTTGGTCTGCTGGCTGTTTGCTGTGTACTTATGAACCAAATCTCTCATTTATAGGATCAGGAATATGTTGGTATCCTGGCATTGTAAACGTTCAGACATCTCACAAAATTAAAAAAAACATAGTTACTGTTTAAAAAAAGTGGCTGTTATGTATCTGGCATCACATGTATGCAAAGTTAGTGCTGAATTACATAAGGACAAGGCCCGTGTTCTAAGGGCCTTGTACTCCAGCTAGACATCATGAGCTAGATCCTAGCCAGTCTCTTAAGGTACCTCCACTTGGGTGCTGCAGTGCTTAAAATACAGACAGGCACCTTGCCTTGGGAGGGTGATCCACATTGCCACTTGCTTGGTGTCCAGGGTGTCCTCTAAGGGCGAGGCAGTCCTGTGGGTGAGTAGAGTCCTGCACTCTGGTTCATTTTCATGACTGGCTCCATGGAGGTCATCCCAGTGATGACACCTAAGCAGTTCCATGGCATCCCATTTAGTTGCCTACAAGGTCGGTTTGAATCTGACGCTATGTAGCCAAGGTGTGTAGTGGCGTGGGGGGCAGGGAGTTGCAAGGAAAATAAAAGACTAGTGCATAGGTGCTGTTGGTTCCACGAGTGTGTAACTGCTTATCGTTCTGTCTGGGTGTGCAGTGAACTCTTTCTTGAGGGCACGAGCCCAGGGAAGATAGAAGAGGTTAAAGTCCAGGGTAAGCCAGGAACTGGGAGGGTTGGTGCCAGGTAATTCTCTGCCCCTTTCCCACAGCTGATAAAAGGGGCTTGGGGCTATCTCATGCTGGGCTGTAGATGGGTGGTTCTCTGGGGCTGTGGCAGTTGAAAATGTTGCAGGATGCCACTAGCTGGCTGTTCTGATGGGACATGGAAAAAAGGGCTGATAAAGGAAAAATATTGGTGGCAAACTATTTGGGTAAGGATTTTACTTCCCCAGTACAGAGAAGGCTGTCAACTACAGCAGCTTAAATTCTGTGTCATGCAAAGCTGTTTAAGTTGGTGGTAGGAGCTATGGTATAGCCAAAGTTGCAATTATCAGCATTGGCCTCACAGCTGTTTTAGTAATAGTTCTGAACAAGATTTACCATTAGAAGTGGTCTGCTCCTCCCAGAACCTTTATGCCATTTCAGCCAACAGTTTTGGCTCAGCAGGGGCTGTTAGAATTTGTGTTTAAGCTGTGCGTCCATTAGAGAACGGTGCTGGCAGGAGAGACCAGCCGTGAGCGCTTATTACTCAGGGTTGTGCGTTTTAGAGATGCTGCTGTTTGGTTCTGCTACACTCCATAGGCACTGTGCTAAACTAAGTGTTGAAGTATAACTTTGAGCTGTATATCATCCCCCTCCCCTCCATTTCAGAAAGGCACCAGTGAGGGTAGGGGGGGTCCCTGGTAGTGGGTGTGCTGTTTGTAGTGGTGGCTGGAATGACACAGTCAGTGCACTGGGATGGTATCCTGCATGGATGAGCTTGGAGCCTTCAGCACATCAGTTCTGTGCTGACATGGGTCATGCTGTTCCTTTATCAAAGGTGTCTGGCTTGTGTCCCTCTGGGTGACCATAATGAGGAAAATTTGTATTTTTTTTTAAATTAAAAGGCTGCACTAAACCACCTTCTGTGGAGTGTAAAGTGAAGAGCAGCATGGTTAGGCCCTGCTGCTAAGGAGACAGCAAAGACACCAATATCCTCACAAGGGAGCATTTCCATGTGCTGTTTCACATGTTCTTTGTAGCTCCCATTTCTGCATCACAGGGCAGGGATGGAGAGAGGAGTTCTGCTGAACTGCCTGGCTAGAGGAGCATCTAGAAATGGAGGGCTCATTCCTGCTAGCCCTAGAAAGGATACAGGAGGGAATGCTGAGAACTTCAATAACCGTAAGTGCTCCCTATTTCAGTGCAGCTTGAGCAGCACATGCCAAGCACCCATTTCTCTTCCTCAACATCTCTGGGCTGCAGAAGGATCTCCGTTCAAGCTCACAGCTTAATTTTGGGTGTGGCTGTAGCAGAATGGGGCACAGATTTTGAAGTATTTGGTACCCCAGCATGTTTCCTTTAGACCCCATGACACTTAAGGTGTGGACAGAGCTCATTTATACCTGATTTAAGGGGAGTTTTGTGTTAGGGCAATTTCATCTTAAATTGTAGATGTTGTTGCTTGTGTCATATTCACTGCCAGCTGGCCAAGACTAGAAGAGCAGAGAGAAGGCAGCTGGTCAGAATGAATCAAGTGTTGCCTCTGTGTTGCCAAAACCTTGCATTGCATCTTAAAAGCTGAGTTCAGGCTACCTAGATCAAGGGCCTGCCTGTTTCAGTTTGAAGAGTCAAACATGAGGGGCTTTGTAGCTGCCGGATAACAAGTGTAAAATTTTGCTCTCTTGTACTCACTCCCCTCCAGCTGCTGAGCCTCATGAAGACAAACAGGCACAGTGCATCTTCAATGTGTCAGCATCCATTAGAAATTTCATTTATTATTAAAAAGGAAAAAAGCTCTTACCAGCTCTCTCCTGAATGTGTTTATCCAGTTACAATGGGGAAGAGAAGCCCTCTCCTCTAATGATATTGCAAGGAAAGAAAAACATGCATTGTCCTTTGTGCAGAACTTCCACTGGGCATCCTCCAGCCTGGAAGCCCAGGCAGATCCCATGCTAGTCTGATACTGAAGGCAAATTCTGAGAATGCTAAAACCAAGTTTTATTAGGAACTTTTCGGTGCAGAATGTGTTCTTAAGCCCAGGCAGTAACTGAGCTGGCCTATTTTGTCTTGGCTGACCCTCAAGTCACAGAAGCAGGTTTTTTTCTAAAATCACAGTAACCTGAAAAAGTTTTAGGCATTGTGTAGTAAAGTCAAAGAAGAAACTAATGCTGATTTTTAAGGTGGGGACATTGGGCTTTGATACTCCAACAAGAGCACCAAATTAATTTACCTTTTCTGTCATCAAGCCACAAGACAGCAGAGACCCTTCCAATGTGTGATCTTTACCATTTGTGCTGCAAAGGAAGGGATCAAGCAACTCCCCACACAAGCCAGGCTGTGCAGAGCCCCAGTGTTCACAAAGGTCAATGTGGTTAACTGTGTTGGAACTGTTCAGGTAGATCTTAAACAAGTCTGGCATGATAACATGTTTTCAAATACTAAAGCGAAAGGGGTGGGGTTTGAAATTCCTCTCTGTAGGGTGACCAGGGCCCTACTGCAATTAACTGAACATGTTTTAATTGAACAGTCTGTATAACTGTAGCCTGGCTTAACCTGCTGCTCAGGGTGGACTCCAACTACCTCACCCTTCCTTGTGGCAACTCAGCTATTAGCTACAAATCCCTACTCGTCTCCCACACCAAGCTGCTTCTCAGGCAACACCACTCTCCTGCAGGTGCAGAGAGGACTATTTTTTCATGGGTGGGAAGGCAACACATGGCAACCGCTCACAGCCATAAACAGAGATGGGATTTGGATTTTATTTTTTTTTTTTAATAAATACACTTTACATTAAAGAAAAAGGCCTTCAATTTGCAGTTTCCACACAGAGGGCAAAAGGGAGAAAAAAAGATTAAAAAACTTGAATCACAAAGGAAGGGCTCAAGCTTCTTCCCAGAGTCCCTTCTCTCTTACCAGGCTTTCAGCCTCCTGCGAGAGCTCCTAGCACAGCAGAACTCTCTGCTTCAAACAGCCTTTATGTTCAGTTGCCAAGCATCCCCTGGGCTTTTTCCCTCTGGGACAAAGGCTACCAACACACACAGGCAGCAGACAGGGGAAACGCCTGTTTTGTTTTTTTTAAAAAAACCATTTAAAATAAAAATATTCTCACTCAGCAGTTTTAGAAACCATGATCCTCTCACTTAATTTAATAGTTGAGTAAAAATGCCTCTTTTTGTTATTTTAAACAATTTTTCTCCCGGCACCTACCCCATGGTAACAAGGTACTACATTAATACAAAGCTCATACCTTCTTTACTAGAACCCCTGCCTTTTTTTTCCTTTTTTTTCTGATTTTATATAAAACTATTTCTGTTCTTTAGGAAAGAACTTTATACAAAGAAAATATATTGTGAAATATCTTCAGACGTTTCCTTGCAGAGTCATCTCAGCCTAAAATTAAAAATAAAAAAAAGGCAGAGAGAAAGAGGCCTAACCCCGGTCTCTTTATTGGAGAGCTGTGGCCATAAGCAAGAGACTAGCTCTGACTCAAACCAACACAGCAAATGGGCTGGAGTTCCCAGGGCGTCCCCAGGAGGAAAGGGTAGCGATGCTTCAGATTTGGTCTTCCATCTTCTGGGAAGGGAGTTTCTCCTGCCGCCAAGACCCTGCGTGATGGTCACTCCTCACTCATTCAGAGATAAGATTATGTCGTCTTCCAAGTCAGAGTTATCTGAACTGTCAGCTGGAAAGGGGACAAAGAGATTATGTATTTGGTGTACAACAGAGAATGCAGCTGTCACATCTATTAACTAAAACCACTTATTCAGTTATGAAAGATCACCACCACCTGCTTGGGACCACCAACCAATTAATCCCGTACTACCAGCAGCTACTGCCTGTAAATGGTGCTCTAAATGCATCAAGAACTGCAAGCCTGTAAACCCTCCTCCTCCCTCATCTCATTAAAGCACTGATTCTAGGGATTGGTTTGGTTTTACCTCGGAGATTTACATTAGCTGGCAGGACTCCATTGCTAGGTTTCACCAGCAGCAGATTACTCACACGAGTCATTTGCACAACTTACTGGAAACAAACAAAGGCTCCAGTTCTTGCTGCCATCAGGATGGGACAGATCTGGCCTTGCAATACAGGATTATTACAAAATAGGCACCTGTCACACATGTTCCTACAGTCAACTGAGGTCTACCCGAGTCCATTACAGAGGAGCCAGAGGTCCCTCCCTTGACCATACACGTACAAAAGACCCCATGTGAAAGCAGCACAAGCGAGTACACAAACTCTGGAAGTGTGTTACATTCTCAGCAAAAGTTCCCACCTAAATCCTTATGTGGCAGGTTAAACAGACAGGACCTCCCGCAGCTATTTTCTTATCAATCTTCCCCTCCCACACTGTACACTAATGGGACCTCTTCCCCAGGAAAAAGGCAATGATAGCAGTGTTGCTAACACTTCCCTCCCAGGATTCACAAAGTGCTTTTCACTAAATACAAAGGCAGAGCACTCAAGTGACCTGCACAGAATTTTTAAAATGTAGGATTTTGCTGGATTTTGTTCTGTGATCCTAAACAGAAGCGGCAGCTATTCAGTTTCTACACACCTACTTTTCTTCGTTTTAAGCAGTGAAGTCTGGCTTCCATCAGTATTGTTGGGTACTTGAGAAAGTAGCAGGAACATGAGCCGAGTTCTGCCTCACCAGAAGTGGTGCAAGACACAGGCATCCTTGTGACAGACACACTTGGGTCTGCTGAATAGTGCAGGGAGCCAGACTCCTAGGATTTTCCTCTCAGCCTGCTGCCATGTCAGTTTTGCTAGTTCCCTACAATGCCTCTAAAAAAGGTGTAAAAGAGAACAGATTTTCTAGGAGGCTTTGTTTAACCTTAAAGAAACAGACTGCAGCAGCAAGGGCACCTGCCCCACTTCCTTTCTGTGGGTCCCTTTAACGCGTGTCAGAGAAATGGGGCAACAAAGGTTTGTTGAAGAAATCAAAAAGGTGGCATGGAACAAAGAGGTTGCTTCCTCTGCAGGTCCAGGCCCCCGGAGGAGCACCAGCTGCCCATTCCTCAGCACCTTCTCGTAAAAGTAGCCGTCCCCGTGCCATGGCAGCCAGCATGGCCCCTGAGCCATGAAGCACTGCCGGCAAACAGCAGGTACACTCATGCAATGAGGGAATGGGTGAAGGACGGGGAGTGTGAATGCACAGAGAGGGAGAGAAGCAAAGTAATGAGCTGGGAGCAGGGAAGGCAGAAATACTGGAAAGGGGGGGTGGGAAGGGACGGAAGAGCTGCGCTGAGCATGCCTCTCCCCAACCCCATGGGGAAAAGGTGCTTCTTGACTCTTCAGCCCAGTCTCCTCACGCCCCCAACACGTTCTCCGTTCTGAGCCATCACCAGCCCCAGCAGAACAGGCCCCTCTGGTATGTTTCTGAGCTAGTTCTTGTCAGTTCTGGGGTTGCAATACCTCCAGACTGGCCCCAGAGCCACCTCGGGGACCTATCACCACTACCACGTGGGACAGCACAACCAAGTCCTTCAGTACAAACACAGACATCCTAGTACAAAGCTAAACTTTGCAAACAGGTTCTTGTGACCTGCCAGGCAACCACTCACACCCCAGCTTGGCTGTGGTGGTTTTAGATGCATGTGGAGCTGTGAGTTATTTAGCAAGACCCAGGGCACTCTGCTCTACGCTGCCACTCACAAGCAAGAAGTTCTTTTCAAATGAGATACTTTGCATCCAGGTGCCTGAGGTGAGCCTGAGGGGCAAGCTGAGGAGAAGTCCAAGTGATTTCTCCCATTGTGCTTCCTGAGAGCACTAGCAGGAGGACACCCTAGTGACCAGACTGCGAAAGGAGAGTCTGCAATCTCCACAGCGAAGGCAGCACCCAAGGTCTGGGCACGTCATGCTCTTTCATGCAGGCTCCTGACTGAAAGGGGGAAGGTAGGGAGGGGAGCAGGGATGAGAGCAATCTCTGCACATTGTTTTACAGATTGCTCCCAAAAAGGCAACAGACCCTCCTTTCAAGCACAAGCTTGAAGCCATTCACATCCCCCAATTTCTGGTGTTCTTTGAATTATAGCATCCCCCCTGCACATGAGCACCCCGAGTATGCCAGCTTCTTCGAGGTCTATCCAGAAACACCAGCGGAGGCTCAGGGGGTGAAGCACAAGAGTGCTATAATTTAAACCCCCACCTCAGGAGGGTGCTGTCCAACCACTGCTCTAGGTCAGGGGTGTCAAAGTACAGGACAGATTCAGCCCACAGAGCCTCCCTCTCTGGGTTACCAAAGGTGCCAGAAGTTGGGCCCTTTGGCCCTCCCTGCTGGGCATGTCCATTGGTGATGAACCTGGCTTGCTGCTACTGGACCCTGCACTACTACTACCCCCACTAGACCCCGTGCCAAAGCCACCACTGGACTTTGCATCGCCCCATGCCATCACCACTGTGTTGGCCACTGAGGGAGCCCTCACATCCTGGGTTGGACCAGATCCACAAGGATCACCCTATGCCACAGCCACTGCCATGTTGGCCACTGTGGCAGCCTTTACACCCCAAATCTGCATCCAGCCCAGGGCTCCACATGAGTTTGACACCCCTTCTCTAGGTGGACAACTATAGGAGGAGTTAAAGGCTCACTGCTAAAGCAAGGAGTTTCCAATTAGACTGCAGCCTCTGAGAAGAGAAAGATAACTATTTTTTTGGCTGATAAGTATGGGAAGCAAACAGGACATGGACCACACTATCCTCACAAAGCTGAGTCCATTATAGATGAGCCAAATGTCCCCCCTTGACCACACATGCACAAAAGACCCCGATACAAACAGCACAACTACAGTATATAGATTCTGGAAGAGCAAGTTACATGTCCAGCAACAGACCCCAGAGATGCCACAAGGGGCAGCTAACCACCACCATGTGAGCTCCATCCCCCCAGGTGTAGGCATCAGATGCATCACAAGAAGTTGACTGGTCAGCAGCTCTCCATGTTATAGTCTGAAGAACAGAGCAACGTCATCTCAAAATTAAGCAGTAGACCCTGAAGGACCTGTAGCAAACCAACCCCTGCCTTTGATACTCACGTGGTTTTTGTGAATGCTGGGAGCAAGGGAGATGCACTGGAGTTTACCCACTAACAAAAACTCCCCATTATACTACACTCTGGCTAGTCTCTAAAGAGGAACTGTACCGCTTCTATTCAGCTGTCCTTAGGAGCACGGTGCTCACCACAGCTATGTCTATAATAGGCCAAAACACATCGATACACTCTGGAAGGTGCTGCATCTTACCGTGACTTTATCGCTCGCACTGCATCATTACTAAAAATGATTAACGGAGGCACAACCCGCTGCCACGTCTGGTCACTGCAAAAGCAAAGACCAGCAGGGGGAGCCACAGCACAGGCTTCCAGGGAAGAGCCAACCACTGCTGCCCCTGCTCCTGCTCATTACGCTGTGGGTCCAGGCCTCAGCCTCCTCATTCCCAAGGCCCAGGCAGCTACTTTATGGCACTTTTGGACACTTCACATCTCCTTTGCGCCTTATCTACTTTCAACACCCCTGTCCTCTCAAAGGAACAAGTGGGCAACAGATAATTTTGGAGGGGTGAGGGGTGTTTGGAAGGGGCACACGCACTACAGTGTGAACTAGTCTTAAGTAGTGCCACCTTCTACTTCTCCCCAGTGTGACCCCGCCATGCAGTTAATGACCTCACACCACAGGGAGGTCTACCTTAGTCTAGCCCTGCTGTCTAACGCATGTGAGCATGAGGTTTGCCACGTACTAGTCAGGCTCTGGATTCTCTGGTTTCTACTGTCAGGCCATGCATCTAAATGCATAATCCTCTTTAGCTACCATGGCCTGAAAATTAGAAGCTCCTTCCCAATCTCTACAACCAGGCATACAAGCAAACTACTGTCCCTCAGGGTAAAGTTGTAGTCATGTTCCTGGCTGTCAGATGGTCACATCCTCTCCTGCAGTTGCCTCCCCATCTCTTATTGTGACTCAGTCAATCACAGATTGGCATTTACACCACATAGTTAACTGCAGCACTAATCAGAACTAAGTGTCAATGTATTTGTTAGTACACTGGTTTGTTTGGTTTTTTGGGGGGGGGGGGGAAATTTTTTTTTAACCTCTTGTGCTCTATTCAAAGGTTATTCATTTTAACCCCTTCTTGTGTAAGGCCAGCCCTCTCCTTGCCATCAGTGTCTGTGCTTATTTGTCCTATTCTCTATCCATATCCCAACTGCCTACTCAAAACTAGCACCCCCTCACTCATCACTGATTCTACACAGTGCCAAAATGCACATAACCAGGTTCTTGTTTGCCCTTCCATTCCCTGGGGTGCTCCCCACACTACCGCCAAGGCCTTGTGGACTTGTATCCCATTAGAGAAAGCAGAACCACAGTACTGACAGTCACAGCTTTGCATTTACTGGGACTCACAGCAAAGGAAAGGAGCCTCAGAGAATTGTTCTCCTTCTTGTGGAAGGAGAGAGAAAAGGGCAAAATGCAGCCCTATTCTTCCCAGTCTCCCACCCATCAGAAGGGCTGGGAAAGTGGAGCAGCTGAGGAGAACCAAGCTCCATCCCTCTCCCCCTCTGGCACAGCTAACCCCTATACAGAAGATTGTTTTAGTTGCATTTTGGTGCCCTGCAGTAATCCATTTGTCCCATTCTCACAAAAAAATGCCACAAAGGAATATCTAGTAACGTGCAATGCATTTTTAATTAGAGCTACGCAAATATCCTGTTTAGACTAAATACCTACCACCTTCAAGAGAACAGCAGACTGACTGATTTATATAAAAGAAAATCTCTGGAGACACAAGGAGCATTGCCCCCAAATTCACGAGTCTGATCAGAGGATCAGGGCTGCACTACAATGAAACAGAAGAAGAGCATGGATGAGTGTAGCAGGACACTTGCAGCTTAGTGTGGGACACTACACCAGCTCGGTAACTGAGAACTACCACTCTACCACCCTAAACCCCACAGCTGGTCACCAGAGAAGTTTCCATTTCAGTTCCCATCTAGCCCCATGACTGCCATGTCAGAACACCTCACAAGTGTCAACTTCAGCACCCTTCTTAGGTAGGGAGGAGCTATTATTCCAATTTTACAGAAGAGAAATTTTGGGCACAGAGACACTAAGCAATCTGGCCAATATCACTCAGAAAATATTTGGCAGAACAGGGAACAGAACTCAGATCTCCTAAGTCCCAATCCAATGCCACCCAAGATTAACTTATCTGAATTGTTAAGTTTTTTCAAAAAAAAAAATCACATGCCAAAGAGCTTGAAGGGCTTTTTCTGAATAACATTTGAGTCTCCAGACCAGGAAGAAGAATTACAACCTTGTATTAAGAGCTTTGTTAGTATTAGAACAGGCAGTGGTAACATGGAAGCAAGCTCACAAATGCTATACAGGAAACCCTCGCTAGCCACAGCTTTGGCATTCGCGGTTTCGAATATTTGCAGTGCTGCACCAATCCACACACTCTCCCTGCTGGTAGCGTGCTGACATTGTTACTGTGCCGACGGCATCTGCGGGAGCTCCACACTTGCTGCCGCTGGGCTCCTGCTGTGTTCCCACAGCTGCCAGTGCACCCGTGCCCCCCCAGCTGCTGGAGGCATGCGCCGTTCATGGCGTATTTGCGGATTTTGCCATTTGCGTGGATCTCTGGAACGTGTGCCCTGCGAATGGTGAGGGTCTCCTGCACTGGTTTGTGCTCTAAGCAGAAGGACACCTGATAAAATGAAGAAGTTCAAACCAGCAAGGGAGAGATTTCTCTTTTCTGTAAGGGAATAAGGCAGACAGGAGAGAGTGGAAGTTTCACATCAGCTTTCCACCCTTGGATGTGTGAGCATTCAAACAAGGAACTGCACAAACATACTTGTAAGTCCTCCTCACAAGTGCATGCAGGACTCAACTGAAGTGGAGAATTTCCTTCCGGATCCAACAAAGGTACTCCCTTAGACAGAGGCTGGTGTTTATTAGTGAAGTACTCAGCAGCCAGACCAAAATGAGCATGGACACTTACACTTTTCATGCCAGGGTGAAGGGAGAACATTCAAATGTCTCTCTAGGGAAGATGCATATTTTTGCTGACTAGTGGAAAAATGGACCTCACCTCTGGCCAGCAGCCTGGGGGCATACTTACTGTCTCCAAGAATCAGCTCAACTTCCTCGTCTGCATCAGAGTCTTCATCTTCACCTTCATCCCCCTCTTCCAACAGGTTGGCAAGCTCCTCATCATCAGAGGGAGAGAAATCATTTTCTCCATCCTCCCCAGCATTCTCATTGTTCTCATCTTCTTCCAGTTCGGCCTCCAGCAGCTGGTCAGTGTCCAATTCATCAAGGTCATCTGTATCATCGTCATCTTCATCATCATCCTCTTCTTCTTGCTCTTCCTCCTCCTGAAGAGAAAACAAATGAGCTCATTAAGTATAGACAAAAATGTATCAATAAAAAAGGAACAAACTAACAAGGGAAATATAATACCACAATTTATCCCTTCATAAAATTAAAGGCCATTCAAAATTACTTGCAAGTGTAACACCTTGACATGTAAACCAGAACAGATGCTGACAATCCTGGGAACTGTTTCTTTCTTATCCTTAAAACAGTTATAGCCCAAAGAAATAATAATGCAAGCCCATTCCCAATTACTACCTTGTCACAACATCTCACACTGACCTGGTGAGAGCTATGCATTTGTCTCCCCAAAATTCTTACACAGCTTGCTGGGTTTTTAGCAACCAGACTGAGACGACTAATCTCACGTCAAATAGGTCAGACAATAACTGGTACCGCTCACTTCTGACATGAATAAGATTTGGAGTTCAGTGCAAGGCTCTATCATGCCCCCACTACTAAACCCAGATCCAGATGTGATGCTGAAATCAGCTCAGTAGTCTTAGTACTGACATTCCCAGCATGCGTCCAAGTCTTTTTTCTATCAACTGTAAAGCGTGAATGGTGTAACAAAGGGAAACACACTGGTGGAAACTTGGATTTAACGGTGCAACTGAATTCCTTGTTCTGGAAATTAAAAATTAATGCCAGGCAGATACCATTTACACTCCTTTCCTCTCATAAAGTGAAATATTTTCACTTAGTTTCAGGGTGCTTTTTCAGCCATCTGAACAAAAGTGGGAAGGGGTACATGGGACACACTTTGCAAAACTGAAGCAGTTGAGAAATAATGTCACTGAGAGGCCTGACTAGATACTCCACTTTCTGTCTTTCACACTAAAGAGGTTTTGGATTATTGCATTTACAGAAGTATTGAGGAAAGAGAGAAACCCTGTCTTTATTACACACCCACGTCATTTTTGTCTGTACAAAAACTGAAACAAATAAAAGTTGTAAGTAAACATTCTTCAAAAGCACAGGCCTCCTGAGCGTAGGGGGTACCTAACTCACTGCCCAAAGGCAGTAATTAGAGTAATTAAGATGGCAAAGCTAACATGTTTAACGATTTCTTTGCCTCCGTCTTCCTAAGTAGGGACCTGGGGGAGGCACACCTGGGCCAAGAGTTAGCGAGGATTTAGTTAGGGAGCTTCTGGAGGGGTTGGACATATTCAAGTCAGCCGTCCCGGATGATCTCCACCCTAGAGTTCTAAAGGAACTGGCCGAGGTCATTGCAAGTCCCCTGGCACGGCTTTATGAGCACTCATGGTGCTCTGGTGAGGTACCGGAGGACTGGAAGAGGGCCAACGTGGTTCCCATCGTCAAAAAAGGCAGGAAAAAGGCAGGAAGGAGGACCCGGGAAACTATGGGCCGGTTAGTCTTACCTCGATCCTAGGCAAGCTGTTTAAGAAAATTATGCTGGCACACATCCAGGAGGGGCCAGCAGGGGACTGCATGCTTAGGGGCAACCAACACGGGTTCATCAGTGGCAGGTCCTGTCAGACCAACCTGGTGGCCTTCTACAATCAGATCACCAGATCATTAGATGCAGGGGTAGCAGTGGACATAGTCTTCCTGGACTTCCGGAAGGCTTTTGACACCGTCTCTCACCCCGTTCTCATTAAGAAACTGGGGGGCTGTGGTGTAGACACCTACACAGTCAAATGGGTCGCCAACTGGCTGGAGGGCCGCACCCAGAGGGTGGTAGTGGATGGGTCCTTCTCAACCTGGAAGGACGTGGGCAGTGGGGTTCTGCAGGGCTCGGTCCTCAGGCCTGCGCTGTTCAACATCTTCATCAGTGATTTGGACGAGGGGGTAAAAAGCACCCTGTTCAAATTTGCTGATGACACTAAGATGTGGGGGGACGTGGGCACACTGGAAGGATGCAACAGGCTACAGTCAGACCTAGACAGGTTACAGGGGTGGGCAGACGAGAACAGGATGGATTTCAACACAGACAAGTGCAAGGTGCTGCACCTGGGGAGGAACAATTGGCACCAGACCTACAGGCTGGGGAACTCCCCTCTTGTCAGCACGGAGGCGGAAAAGGATCTGGGGGTCATCATTGACTCCAGATGAACATGGGTCGGCAGTGTGGGGAGGCAGTTAGGAAGGCCAACCGCACCTTGGCATGCATCCACAGATGCATCTCGAGCAGGTCCAAGGAGGTGATCCTCCCCCTCCATGCAGCACTGGTCAGGCCGCAGCTGGAGTACTGCGTCCAGTTCTGGGCGCCGCACTTCAAGAGGGATGTCGACGGCATCAAGAGGGTCCAGAGGAGGCCACTTGTATGATCAGGGGACAGCAGGGCAGGCCCTATGAGGAGAGGCTACGGGACCTGAACCTGTTCAGCCTCCAAAAGAGAAGGCTGAGGGGGGATCTTGTGGCCTGTTATAAACTAGTCGGGGGGGGTCAGCAGGCATTGGGGGAGTCCCTGTTCCCCCAAGCACCGCCAGGAGTGACCAGGAATAACAGTCACAAGCTGGCAGAGGGTAGATTTAGGCTAGATATCAGGAGGCGCTACTTCACGGTCAGGGCGGCTAGGGTCTGGAACCAGCTTCCAAGAGAAGTGGTGCTGGCTCCTACCCTGGGGGTGTTTAAGAGGAGGTTAGATGCGCATCTCGCTGGGGTCGTTTGACCCCAGTACTCTTTCCTGCCATGGCAGGGGGTCGGACTAGATGATCTGCTCACGTCCCTTCCGACCCTAGAAACTATGAAACTATGAGTAGCAGCAAGCACTGATACTCAATTGATAGAGTGAGTTCAACTGTTTAGCTTTCTGGAGGACATCCACATTTACTGAGGTCATTTACATGTTTTAAAACCAGGTAAATGACTTTAAATATTACAAATCAATTTTCTATTAAACATTTTTCTTTTTTGTAATTTTTTTGTAAATGGTAACATATTAGTGTCTAAATTCATAACCGATCAACATCATTTGAATAAAATGTGGCCCCAAAAAGTCATCCTCAGATATTAAGCAGAACCACTGGGGAACCATTTCTGACTCACAAGGTAAAGTAAACTTAATAAAATGCCAGCATCACAGGAATCGCAGGGAAGCAGGGCTGCAAAGGAGCTCACGAGGCCTTCTGATCCAGCCCACAGCTCAAGGGTCTTCTCCAGACTAAACAATGCTTGTTCTTTCAGGCCTTCCTCATATGTCATACAATTATTCCATCTCAAGTGCATGACTTTGCACTTGTCCTTGCTGAATTTCATCTGAATGATTTCTAACCATATCTCCAATTTATCCAGATCATTCTGGATCCTCACCCTACCCTCCAGAACATCTGTCATGCTATCCAACTTGGTATCATCTACTAGTTTGTGACTTGATTCCGATTACAATGTAATTCCACAATTATACTAAAGCTTCCAACTCTTCCTGCTTATTCCTCATGCTT
This sequence comes from Crocodylus siamensis, assembly GCF_052110815.1. Taxonomy (NCBI): domain Eukaryota; kingdom Metazoa; phylum Chordata; order Crocodylia; family Crocodylidae; genus Crocodylus; species Crocodylus siamensis. The sequence continues at coordinate 21,831,575 of NC_143405.1, read as the reverse complement.
CTCACATAAGTGCATAAACATTTTCAGGTAACTAATGGATTGTCCCCATTTCTCTCTGATAACACTGCTGAGGTTTCTACTACTGTGTCCTTTTACTTGTTCCTTTTTTTTTTTTTTTTTTTTAGGTTCTCTGGCTCTTTACTTACCTTTAGTATTTTGTCTCCATCCCTCAGTGAACCTACTTCAAAGCTATCCAAACTAGGTTAGCAAGCATGGAAGTGAAGATGCTCTTCCCCCTTTTCATCAGATGGACCCCGTCTCCTCCCAATAGTCCCTCTTGGAACATCACCCCATGGTCAAAGAAGCCAAAGTCTTTCTGGCAATACCATCTACAGGATATATGTACTGCTACCTATGTCTTTATCCTTGACCAAAAGGGTAAATGAGAGCACGGTCTGGGCCCCTTCAGAGCCATGTAGTCGCTTTTGATTTGCTCAAAGCACACATGGATGAGTAGCATAGGGTGGTAATCTGAGGGTCAGATGAGCCTCAGCAACTTTGCCATGGCATCTCAGATACAGGCTCCTAGCAGGCAGCAGACTTCCCAAGGCAACAGGTCAGGCCAACCAATGAATGTCTCCATCCCCTGTAAGAGGGAGTCACTAACTACCATCATCTATCACTTCCTCTTGGTGGCAGTGGTTTTGATCCTCCCATGGCTTCTGTGAAGTAGGTTCTTCATCATCCGATTTCAGGGTTTTGTACCCTTTTGTCCATCTGGACAGACACAGGTTCAAAAGAGGAGTGTTGTTGTCTGCTGCCAGAGGTGAAAAGCGGCTAGCTTCCACCTTCTTAAGTATCTGCGTCTTATGAGCCTAGCCATTTCGTCCTGCAACCTCCTCACCTAGCTGCTAAGAGAATTCACCAGAAAGCACCTCTTACACCATGGCAGGGATCATAGGATGCTTTACCTCCTGGAAAATTCCCTCTTCTTCCTTTGCCTGGTTTCACTCAGCAACTTACAGCAAAGGAAGGCTAAAAAAAAAAAAAAGTGGCCAGAGCAAACTTCCCCAAACAACCCCTCTTATGTTTGTTGGTCTTGGTGTCACTGGAAGCTCTGGCTAGCTAGACTTTTGGTCTAGGCAAGCCTTACTTCTTCATTCATAGTGGTATCAGCTGTTGAACCCATCTGCTTAATTTCCCCCTGCAAAACAGCAACCAAACTGAATCTGCACCATCCAGAAGGAACCAGGCAGACCTTCCACTCAGCAGAAGTCATAAGCCCAAGTCTTCCTGCTCTTCTCCCAAGCAGGAGTCCCCACTCAAACTCCCCTATCTACTGGCCTGTTCATTGGTTCTGGTATAACTAGCCCCTGGAATAAACTACTTTTCAGCCATTACAATGGAGCAAACATTGATATTGTCCATTTATCCAAACAAAAATATTTTAAGTTTCTTTTGAGCAGAAAAACCTTTTGCCATAATTTTTCTTGATTTAGTTTAGCTAATAGATGTAGAGACAGTATCTTCTTCATTTGTACTAATTCATTAAAAGTTGAGAAACTGATTATGAGTTGCAAAAGCAGGAGTGCTCATTTTCATCTGCTAATCTATGGGGGGGGGAAGGGAATCAGATTGAGCTCATCTTTTTCTATAAATTCTAAAAACTAAGGACGTGAGACCAGATTTTTAAAGCATCAAGATACTTGAAACCAAAAAATGTAACCTATGGGATTTTTCAAAAACACTTAAATAGATTAGTTGCCTAATTCTAAATGTTTCAATATAGGTTCCAATGCGTTTCAATATGGGAAAGACACAGAGGGACAGTTTGCCATCTCCAGCTCCCTCTGTGCAAAAATGAAGTATATTTCCTACCTATGGGGACCTTTTACCATCTTATACCATCTACATTTTTCCCAGAGCCTGATAAAGGGCCTTTGAGCCTGAAAGCTTGCAGAAAAGGACAATTTTCTTCAATTTCCCAATTGGTCTAATAAAAGGTATCATTTTGGAACCAAGACTTATAGTTTTCTGTATGTCAATATGAGTTCGGTATCTAATTTATTTTTGTACCTGCAAGATTTTCAAAATTATCTATCTGCATCTCAAGGCACCTAAAGATATTTAAAAATCTAGCTCACAGTGACCAGAAAGTAGGTCAAATTGCAAACCTGTCCTCTATTTCCTTTGTTTACCAAATCATTTTTAAATACGAAACACCAACTTTGATAATTTTGTTCCCTATGTCACTTCATTTAAATAATAAAAAAATAAAATTGCTGGGTTTGTACCTTTTTTCCTTGAGCAGCTTGACACATCACAAGCAAATAAGTACCCTTTGCCAGTTTCTAATATAATAATTAAGGGACTGCATTAACATGCATACTTGAATAATGGGTATAGATACAGGATGCCCTCCTGGTTGGGAAACATACTAAATTCAGTGGAGAGGTTATATCTGGCTGAAAATCAGCAGGTTTTAATGACTGTATTAACCAATACAAAATGATGATTCATTACAGAATCATCATCATTACAGAAATACCACAATTGTCAAACAATACTGAAATAAATTAAGGGAAAAACCCCAAGGTTTCCTCCTTGGTGATTTAAATAAATATTTATCCATCATGATATGCAGATCACCGCAAAACAATACTGCCTGTTTTAATAGTCACTCCACTATGTCAAACTTATTTTCGAGTCATACAGCCAGGTCAAAATCTGCAGGAGTCATTGGGCCTCATCTTTTCTCACTAGGCACCTACACATGTACTGGACATCTGCTCCAATGTATGCTAATTAGCATCCATCAAAGCAGAATTGATTGAGTCTGCTGGAGTGTGCTAATTAGGACATTGGATTAATCAAGTCTGCTGGAATGTGCTAATTAGCCTGCTCCAGCAGCCTCTATATCACATGTATTCATTGTCCCCATGCTTCAAAATGGCAGCAGGGGTACTTTAACTAAAGCTTGTCAAACAAGCTTTAGTTAAAGCATCCCCACTACTACTCTAAAGTGCGGGACACTGAACACACGTGAAGCTATGGGTGCTTTAATTAGAATGGGTCTTGAAGCTGCTTTAATTAACACGCCCAACCCCCCTCCATCCTGGTGCATGTGTAAAGACACCCATTAAGATCAACTGATTCAGATGACCTGGATCAATGAGGAGTACATCTTTAAGCCAAGAGGTCTAGAAAGAATGGTTACAGTCCAGAACACATATATAAAACTTCTAGGGCAGCCAGCCCACATGAAAGATCCAGCTACAAGCAACACTAATCTATGAAGTCCTTGATGGTGAGCTAGGAAAGGAAGCATTCTGAGAGTCAATACATGGAGAATTAGGTTTCTGAGAGGGGAGAGCTCATGATTTCAGATTAAAACATAGGACAGACAGTTGAAAATAAATGAATCATGGAAGAACAGCCCAAGCTGATCTCTACTGCCCCACTAAAACATCTATGGAGAGACCTACATGGCAGCAATCTCAATAAACAGGGAACCCATACAACATTTTGGAGATCCAAAGGAGCAGTTTGGATTCCACCCAGAAAGAAATTAAGCCAGAACAACTATGAAGAACTGATGCAATGTGTTACTCCAACTAAGTAACTGGCAGCTGAACTGAATATTAATTTGATTAGTCTTCAAAACACAGGTCCTTCTAGCACACACTGCAGCAATCCAATCTTGAAGCAGATTTCATCGCTGCCTGTGAGGTCCGTGTGAGGAAGGAAAAGTGATGCCTCTGAGCCAACCCAACCACAAGGAGTTGGGTTGAGCCCAAGAACAAACAAGGATTTAATGGCACATATTTTGTTGACCTTCTTGACATTACACAAGCAAATACTGCTCAATGGGGCAGGATCCACCCTGCCAGCTTTACCTCCAAAGTATCTGGCCTAGCCTTTACCCTGCCAACTGTCAATCCTGGTCCATATTCTCAAGAGATCTCTTCCTTTTCACAGAAAAGTCAAAGTTTCACATTATCCGTATGTAAACCAGGAGCCCCACTGACACACGCCAAGTTTGACAGTCTTCCCCTATGTAGGAGCCACAGTAAAAAATCTTGTACAATACTGCAAAAAAGAACATTATGGGCAAAGAGGATTAGTAGTCACCCAGCACCACCAGTTGAGTTCAGGAAGTAGAGCCACCAAAGCCAGTTTTTACCTTACTCCACCAATGCCCTCAAGCTCACCAGCCAAACCTACTGATCGATGATATGAAAAAGCCAAAAGATCTAGAACAGTGTGGGCCAAACTTTTTTGGTAGGCATGCCATAAATTAGCCCTGTACCCCACCTCCCCCAAAGAGACACTCTTCCCTTCCTTAATCCATTGCTTGCTTTCTACTTCCTTTCCTATGCTCCTTGCCCGATTTGCTGTTTTGCTTCCTGCCCTATCTGCTGCCATGCTGCTTTTCCCTTCTGGATCTGCCACAGGCGGCTACCTATACCACTTGTAGGACCCATGCCACAGGTTGGCCACCCCGATCTGGAAGATTGAGAATCCATGCATTACTTGGAAATGTTCTAAAGGTTCTGAAGTTCAGCCAGCCTGTTCCTGGGATATAACCAGGTCTGCAGCTAAGGAAGGAAAAAAATTCAACACTTATGAAAGCTGAATGGGCAACCCAGTACAAAGATGCAAAAGGCCTGTATTTCTAACTTCAGTTAACAACATTACTACCCATTTTAGGACAGTTATGTACAAGTTCAGGTCCACAGATCACCATGTAGGTGCCTTAATATGGTATTTAGGTGCCAACATACAAATTTGAGTGCTTAATTTAAAAAATTGAAAATTAAGAGCGAGAATTTTAAAAGCATCTAAATGGGTTAGAAATATAAATCTCACTGCCTTCCAATGGTATACGTGTGCTTCTCAGAAGCTTAGGGAGGGATTTTCAGAAGCACCTAAGTAACTTAGCCAAGAAGACATCTCGTCCTACAAATCTAAAATAAATGCAACGCATCAATAACAAAGGAAAGAAGAGAACTCCTCAACCTAGTTCCAATCATTTTAAAGCCAGCATTCATTGCTGTCTCCCTGAAGATGCTGTAGCATATTAATACACAAAAAGGTTTCTATTTATGCATGTCGAACACTTTTGTAGCATTTTAATAAACATGACTTCAGCATCCTTGGGGTACATGCAGAGGTGCCATTGCAAAATTTACTGGAGTACTCTTGAAAAAAAAAAAATTGGAAAACCACCTCTTCTTCATGTTCAAAAGAGGAAATGGAATAACTATCTATGGGCCTTGTCATTAATACAAAAAGATGGTTGCCTGCCCTCATTTCTTAGCAGACATCCGATAGCAGAATGCTCCCTTAAAACTACTTCAAGATTAAAAAAAAAAAATTGCAGTGCACTCTACTAGCTTCAGGTGGCCAAGGAATAAGCTAAAATTATATTTAAATAGGATGGCAAATGGACTGAATTTTCAAAAGGTCTATACCAGGAGTGGGCAAAATATGGCCTGCAGGCTGCATCTGGCCCACAGAGGGGCTTTGTCTCACCCATGCCAGGTCCCTCATTCTCACCTGGCCAAGGCGCTGCCTGGCTGTGGTGCATCCTGCTACCCTCTGGGCACACGGTGGGGCTGGGGCTGCTCCACAGGTGGACTGCCTTTCTAGGCAGCCCAGGCAGCAACAGCTCCTTCCGGCTGCTGCCAGGCCCTCGGTAGCTGCGGGCACCAGTGCGTACAGCCCTTGCCGGTTCTGGGCTCGCTCACTCAGGCTGAGCAGCGGCAGCATGGGACAGAGACTGCTGCTCAGCATGGGGCAAAAGCACCCCTCCCCATCCCCTGCCACCACTTTCAGGTTGTAACCACTTGGAGCCTGCATTGGGCTGCCCGGCACCAATGCTGCATCACCACCACCACCTCTGGGCTGCCCCCCAGGGTAGCAGTGGCAGTGCAAAGCAGATGCAAGGCAGCCCCACACAGGCTCCAGGTGACTACACTAGGAAATACTGGCAGCTGGAAGGGGAGGGGCTGCTTTTCCCCTGCTCTGAGCAGCAGTTTCTCTCGTGAGCCGCCACTGCTACTCTAGACTCGCTCATCTGGACTGAGCAGCAGCAGCAGCTGTGTCAGGAAGAAACTGTTGCTCGGCACAGAGGGAAAGTAGCCCCTGTCCCTCGCTGCCTCTGGCCAGTTTTTGGTGCAGCCACCTGGAGCCCGTGCCATGCCGCGTTTCCCTGCAGCGCCATTACCACCACCACTGAGCTGCCCTGCTTGGCAATCGTGACAGTGTGGAGCAGCCGCAGGGCAACCCAGAGGTGGCAGTGATGGAGCCACAGGGCAGCCCAGTGTGGCATGGGCTGCATCAAAAAGTGCCTGGTGGCAGCGAGGGGGAAGTGGCACTTTCCCACCATAAGCAGCAGTTTCTGCCCGGCTGCTACTCAGCCAGGATAGGTGAGCCCGGAGCTGGCGTAGGTTATGTGGGGTCAGGACTGCATGTGCTGCTACTACATGGCTGGAGGCAGTAGCGGCAGCAGCCAGAAGAAGCCACCCCAACCCTGCTACATGCTATGGGGTGGCAGGACATGCCACAGCCAAGCGATGCAGAGTGGGAGCAGGCCACACTGTTGGCAGTGGTGGGGGAAGCACCACAGGGTGTGCAGACTCTGGGCTGTTGCAGGGGCTGACTAGTTCAGGGGGGTGTGGGCAGGGGCTCCCATGCACACCACATACCCTCAACCCCCGCCATAAACCCCACAGCCACATCCTCCCCCACACAAATTACACACCCCACCAACACTGCACCCACTCACACTCTCCCCCACACACCTCTAGGGGGAGCCCCGTTCACTGCTACACGCACACACTACACATGCACTCACACCCCCCCCAGCCACACCCCATCCCCCACAAACTCCAGCCACATCCCACACAAACCCTCCATGCGCACTTAGACACACCCCAACACTTTCCTCCACACCCCATATTCACACACACACACACACACAGCCTCCCACAAACCCCATACCCACACACCCATAGCTCCCCACAATATACAAGAGAAAGACTACATTTTGAGCTATTATGCAATCACTTCTATATATACACAGCACAAATACACACAAATCAGGACAACATTTTTTTTAAATAAAATATAATATAATAGAAGTTTAATTTTTAGTACAGGTTTCCCTTGCTTAATGCAGGTTCTGCATGCATGAGTTTGCTCTTATGCGATGACCCACTTTATAACAAAAATTCATTACATGCAAAGTAAATTCACTCTTAAGCGATTGGTGTGGTGGAAGCTCGCAGTCAGCTGCTTTGTGTGGTGCACTGTGGGAGTGACACGTACCAAAATATAGTCTCCTGTGTGTATCTGTGCTCCTTGCTTGTTGTCTACAACACGTGTTTCTGTAGTTGCCATCCCCATTACAATAGTGCCCTGTGCTTGTGTGTACTGTCTGCTGTTGGCGAGTACTAAAATTGTTTTGTAAAGAAGTGGCAGAAATGGGTCTGGAGGTCAGTACAGTTGAGGTCTTGGAATGTAACCCTATTTGTTACATTGTAAAGCGGGTTTCCTTTAAGAGAATTAGAGTCATGCACCATTTTCTAGGAACACACATACAACATAAAGCGAAGGAAACTTGTATATAATATTTTTTCCCAATTCCAAGGTAGCAAACACTTCCCAAAAGGAGTACTTCCAGGGGCAAGGAGAGGGACTTCCAGTGTCAAAGGGCAGAGGTTAAGGACAGGACTTCTGGCCCCAAAATGGCAACCGGGGGTGGGGCCACCCTTGTTGCCCTTGACAGCTCACCAAAACCCAGTAAGTGGCCCTCTAGCCAAAATAACTGCCTGCCCCTGGTCTATACAGACTTAAATAAAACTGTCCAGAGAGATATGCAGCAGTTTAACCAAGTAGCTTTGGGATGGCTTAAGCTTGTTCCTTCCTAAGAAACTAAACGTAGCTGCAGATTTAACACGCAGGATTGAAGAGGGTGAATGACATGATGAAGGATCAAGGCAAAATGTCTCAAAAATCAGCTTTTGGGAGACAAGGTAGTAAAGTAGGGGGTATAGAAAAATATACGTACATTACATACAGGTATGAAGTATAAAGTTTGAAGAAGTGTTCACAGGGACAGTTATCTTTATATTGTTACATCAGTAAAATTTCCTAAGCAGATCAGCCTTTTAGCATAAAAACTTATTCAAGGAGTTTTCCAGGTACTATCCAACACTCCTGGATAGTCTCCAGAGAAGATGCTCAGATTTCAGCTAGCCAAAAAATTACCAGCAACACCAAACCTGAAGTCTAAGAAAGTGAGAAACCATGGCAAAAGGGAAAGAAAGATACATTTACTTAAACAGAACTACAGTTTTTAAAAGTCAGACCTAATTTATTCTCTAGGACCATAACATTCATATAAAAAGATGAGATCTCTCTAAAGCCCATGTAAATAAAGCATTTGGGTTCTAGTTCAGTTAATAACAAATATACATAACCTTTACTTACCCAAAACATTTTCCAGTGCAAGCGATAGGCATTGTTACAACATAAAAGTCTCCACTAAAACCTCAGGAACTGCTCATAGATGCCAGTCGGCATACATGAAGCCTCCCAGTGTTATCTGAAAATTATGGGACATATTTTGCCCTACTTGCTATATAGGAGGACAGTTTATCTTGGCCACAATAGATCTTTAGGAACTCCTGAATATGCCAGACAATGATAGAGGATACTACTAAACACACCCCTCCTGACCACAGGATAACTACTTTGTGAAAGAGATTAATTAACTCAAAGCATATCATACCATGAGGGGAGTCCTGGAAAAAGCTTTCTGTGGAACACCACAAGCAACAAAAGGTGTTTTATATTATCTGGAAAAAACTGTGTCCATAAATCCACCTTCTCTTTTCCATCTTCTGGCTGTAAGATTGGGTACCAATGTAGAGTGATCAAAGAAACTTATACTCAAAAAATTCTTTTCAGATGGCCTATTTTTACATGATGTCTTTTTATCTTAACCTCTACTACCTCAAAGGTGCTGGAGATAAGAGAAACTTCATATTCTAATCCACCTGTCAGAATTTAATACTTTGTGGCTTATAAATAATACTTCTCTCCTAAAATGGTGGACTGTGAAGTGACTATCACCTCCTTTCCAGATCTCTCATCTCCCTCTAATTGAACTTCAGATATAAAACAGCATCAAAACAAGTCAAAATTCCCATCTTTTACAATTGGAATACTTTAGTAAGTAGTAGGTCAGGCTTCCATCACCAATGCATCACTCTCATAGTTTGCATCAGTGGTGGCTAACCTTTTTGGCAAGCCTATCACAAATTAAGCCCCAGACTTTCCCTAAGGGGTACAGACAGAAGTGACAATTTTTGCACAATCTGACCACAGAAAGTGGTCTATAGCCATAACCAAACACAAGTGCACAGCTGTACAGTTTCAAAAATGAGCGATCTGGTGAAAATCTGAACCTTTACCGCATGAGGGGTCAGATGAAGAAGTTTAAAAACACAGCCTCTTTTGTAATTTCTCTCTGTGGTGTCTTCCACCACAGTCTCCGGCTGTTTCCAGAATGGGAGTGGGGAAGGGAGTAGAGAGAGTTTGGACTGGAGGGTTCAGCCCCTGCTGGAAGGTGGGGCAGCTGTTTTGGAATCCTCCATTTCTCCTCCTCCCGTAAGGTGCGGGGGCTCCAATTCCCACACCCCACCACCCAGCGCTGGCTAAGGAATCCCTAGAACAAGCTCCGTTCCCCTGTTCTCATTCTGAAATAGGGACAGGCTGGGAGAGAGGAGGGGACATTGCTAGGGGAAACCAGCTGCAGCCAACAGCTAGGCTCCCCTCCCTCCTGGAGCCAACAGTGAACTTCTGTTTTTTCCACAGGATCACTGTAACTCAGAAAGCTTCCTGCAAAGTGTTCTCAGTTACAGCAGGCAGCTGCACTTCTGTCAGCACCCTAAGTGCTGCTCTGATCCCTACCTCCCCAGAGATGTACCTGATAAGAGTTTGTACCCTAAAGCACCATAATATAGACAGATGGGCTCAAGCCTCTAGCCAGGAAGAGCAGAGCAGTGGCAGGACATTGCTGCAAAGAGGTGTAGTCACTGCCAAGAGCCAGGTTAACTCTTCCTTGGCCCCACAACCACAGCAATTTTATATAGGTGAGCAAGGATCCAATGCTCTGAATTCAGTAATGGCTGCAGGGCCAGGGAAGAGTTAACTTGCCATTATCAGCAACACCTAAAAACTTCCTCTTGCAGCAGTGTCCTGCTCCCATTCTGCTCTACACAGCCATAGAACCTCATTCTGCTCAACGCCCCCCGCCTCCATCTTGGTGCCTCCCTTTACTGAGTGTCTGGGATTCGTGTGCCATACAAAGCAGCTGCCATTGCCACTTGTGGTGCACATGTCATGGGTTGACCACCCCTTGTCTACATTCTTGGATACCCTTTGTATCAAAATCTCAAGTACTTTTCTCAGCTCCTAGAGCTGCTGAAGACTTAAAGTATCAGCAATACATCAGATTATTTTACTCGTACTAGAAACCACATTTCTCTCTCCCATGCTAATTTCTAAGTTCTGGAACCATTTTCATAATGGTTAGATGTCCAGAACCCAAGGAAGATTCCTCATGTAATTATGTAATGTCTCAGGTTTACACTTAGATTGTGTTTCTGAAACCACAAAATCACACAGGCCTTTTCTTATACTGATGCTAGATTCTGAATTTTCAGCTGACCTCATTTTGAGGTTCATAGTTCATGTACCCGTGTATTAGTTCTGAAAGTGCAGTAATACTATAATGAGCCATCTATTTGGTCCCAAGTTTTGTCCACTTCTCCTTTCTCTGCTCTGAGATTATCTAAAATGTCAGTGAACCCATTTTGGAAATTACTTTCCAAAATTGCTTACTTCAAATTATGAATACCCCTCCTTAGCCTAAAAATTAAGTCCTATGAGGTTAGAAAGTATGTTGTTACTGGAACCTTTCCAGCATCCTCAACTTTTTTTTTTTCCCATATTTAACTAATGTACAACTCTTCCTATTTCACTACAGGAAGTCTAGTCTGGTCTCTATAAATTGTTTTACTAATCCAATTTCAAAGAGTTTTGTCCATTTTAGGTGGGAGGGCATTATGGCTGCTTTTTAAAGATCCCTTCTACTACTCTTATGTTGGTGAATTTACCTATTTTTGTATGCAATCATCCTTTTGCCATTTCCTCTTTCCAAAACTTCCAAGCTCACCTGGGACAAAGTGAATCTTTCCAGTGATGCAAATCCCTGCAAAGGATTATATTTTTCACGCTTATTCAAAGCACTGAATAAAGTATGATTTATTCTGCTTTACAGAGAAGCAGAACTTTAACTTCAGACAATTGCTCTTTATTGCCAGAAGATTTGTGCTGCTCAAACATCTCCAAACCCTTCAGCAATCATCTCTCAGGAAAGGCAACAACTGAAAACAGAAGTTAAGAGTTTTTACCCAATTACTTCATTCAACCTATCGATCCCCCGTGTGGGGGGCAGCAACAAATGTTTGGCAATAGTTTTTCCAGGACTAATTTCACTTTGGGTATCATCCTATTCTCTAGCTACATAAAAAAATTAGTCCTTCCCTGTTTTCTCGGCAAACAAATCTGAATTCTTCCCACCTTCTCTCTTTTTCAAGCCAGGTATCAGAGTCCTCCACAACACACAGTTGAAAAGGAAAAAACATGATGCATATTAGATCCTATGCTTCTTCTATGCCATAGCTGTCTGTGATTGCAGAGGACTGGACCCATTATCTCAGGTAACTCCGTTCCAGTTCTATGCACTTTGTGTGTAAAATGAGATCACTCAGCTGAAGATACAGAACTCTGGCAAAGTGCACTAGTACATATAATGAGTAAGAATTCTTACCATAGGCTTCTAGGCAGGTGTAGAAGACAAGGACAGACGTAATACAGGGAACACAGCATACAATATATCACAGAAGCCAAAACAGAGCGAAGAGATAAAAGACAGTTACTCTCTTATTCTACATAAGCAACCTTAGCTAGTCTAACAATAACCATGCATCTACAGTAAATAGAAAGGTAACCATGACACTTACTTCAGAAGTCAGCAGGATGAGACACTGGAAAAAATTAGTCCAGTTTGAGGGACTGGCAGGTTATATTAGAACTCAGGATCTAAAAACCCATGCCCTCTATTTTATGTGCAACTTGTGTTTGGTCACACATGTTTTAATTAAGTGTCAAGGGTTGTGCACGGTGTCTTTTTAAATACTAAGACTAAACACTAAACAGACTAAAAACTTTGTGAATAGTCAGTTTAAGGAACCAATGCTTTCCGCTTAGCTGTCAGTAGATAGCAAAGTTTTTTCATTAAAAGGGAAGCATTTGCTGCATCTTTGTTTATACTTTATTGCAAGGTAAAACAGTACCATACCCAAATAATATGATTTTGAACTACTGGAAAACTTAGCACAGAAAAAGCCAAACTGGGTATCAGTCCTAGTCATCCCAAACCTTAAGATTCATAAGAAATTCATTAACATTTGTTACTGTCAAGACTGACTTTTTCTAGGTGGCTGCTGTAGTTGACAGAAGATAGTAGGCAGGAATAGGGGATAGAATACGAGTCTTGAGAACCCATCCCATCCTGCAAGGGCTAACTCTGGCTAGCACTCTTGCTCTGGGCCTTTTCTCCTACACTACCCATAGCTGGCACCTGTCATTGCCATCACACGTTGAGAGAAAAAGGGAAAAAGGACTCTGGGATAAAAGCAGCAGCCAAGATGAGGGAAGGCAGAAACCTCCTAAAACAGAACGTAGAGTTGCTTCAGTGCTGAAAAGAGTGAAGATTGGGAGCAAGAGGCTTTTCCTCTTCCCGCAGTTCAATAAGTTGCATTTGTAATTGGGTCTCAACAGATAAGCATGTCCCACTGCTTTCCCCTACCCTACATGCTATGAAGGACATTCCCAATGGGTTAACACCACAATCAGAAAGATAGTAAGTGGATTGTGTGAGGTTTATAAAACACCATTACTGATGCCATTCACTACTTTATGAAGAATCATTTATGTTCCTGTATTGTAAACATTCTGATCTTTTGATTAAAAATGGAAACATTATCCATTCCAGTTTTTCTGCCACATGTTCTTACTATTCTAAAATATTTGCATTTGGTAGCCTATTTGTGATGAATTTAAAATTTCCTGTGCTAGTAAATCTCCTCTCTCCCCAAATCTGCAAACACTATCCTCACTGAGGAAGTGTCTGAATCATGATTTGGGAGCTTTTATAATCTTAATACTGTTAACAAATTGGTTACCAGATGCCTATTAGATTCACAGATTGCCACTGTTGGAGAGCTCACAAGCACAATGAAGGACTGAGTGGTAGATGCCACTGTACTTCCATGATCTACTAAATATGTCTCTCCCCCTATATTCTCACTTGCACATCATTCAAGTGGCTCCATCCCTCTGGCAGCTGCATCCCAAAGTTAACAGCAGCATCTCAAAACACTTCCTGTTTGGCGATACAGTGACTTTCCCACCATGGACAGAGGCATGGTCCCTTATTTCTACACAAGGTACTGGACAAAATTTCTAACTGTAGCTGCAGCAGCTTTTAATTTTTCACAATTACTCTGGCAGTTGCAGGAAGATCTTTTGGTTAACCAGAGTCATCAGTCTTGGAGTTTGTGACTGGAGTCACTATGTCCTTTAATTTCCACTCACTTTAGTGGGGGAAACAGTTTTACTGTAGAATATTAGGCCTGGGCATTTAAGAAATCTCAAAGATTTTCTAGCTATCTCCTGCCTGCATTTGCAACAGGCAAAGGGCTGCTATCATTTCAAACTACAGCACAGATCAGAGTGGGACACTGCCCACATACACCAAGAAATTCTGTTGTGCAAAGATGTGACAGAAGTGAGCATGCTCCTACCACTATCCTCTTAATCTATTCTGCAGTTGCCCATCCATAGGCCAGTCTGGCACAATAAACACAGACCTTAAATCAAAGCCATCCCATTGCGAGACTCAGTGGCTGAAGCCTGGTTAAAACTAGTTCCATTGAAGCCTATATTCATGGTAGAGTACTATCAATTCATTACTTATTGTAGTAACTCCCAAGAAGTATTTATCAATTACAATAGCCAAGAGATTCAGCTTTGGTTTTACTTAAACTGGCTTGATAATGCTGGAGTATTAGCCTCAGTTACAAAAAGAAGGTTTTCCAAGGAATATGAAGAAAGAAATATGAAAAGTACCATGACAGCTGATCAGAATCCATCAACTACAGCTATGTTAATCCAAAATGTTTTATAAACAAAAGCACTCAAAGGTTTACAGTAGTGGCACTAGGAACAAGACAACTATGCCATCTTGGTTGCAAGGACTAACAGGAGTTTGAAAGCAGTCCAGCTGTTTTTTCCCCCAAAATGACAGGCAGGATCAGAGAGAAGTCTGCAACTAAGCAATGCTACCATGGGCAGCTCCATAATAATGATTCCCCAGAACCACACTATTCAGGAAATCCTAGAACAGAAGCATTATCGATTGACACGGGGGCTGCAATAAACTTCATCACCAAAGCAGCATAAGGGTACATGTTCCTCCAGCACTTCATCTGGATTGCCTGCCACAAGCACAATTTTCAGAATGAGCAGGACATGCAACAATTTCTGTTGCATTAAAGACAGCGACAACTGACCAAAGCAAACTTGCTTCCATTATGAGTACAGTAAAACCTGGGTTATTTATATCAGGGTGGTTCATTACCAACTTAATTCGCAGCAGGTTTCCAAATGAAGAATAAGCCACACAGCTGTTTGCTGCAGCTTTTATTACAAAGAGCACAACTTCTCCATTCAGCTGGCCAACAACAGCTGTCTCATGCAGCTGTATCTCTCTGCTTGGTTTGCAAACCTTCAACTTTGAAAAGGGATAAAGAACCTAAGTCTATGGTGTATCCAAGTTCTATTGAATATCTTCCTACTGATAGGACAGACATCTTTTTGGCAGACCATTTACAAAGGAGATGCAAACAAACGCCCTGAAAATGCATAGTCCTGCTGCTGAATAGAGAACAGGAACAGGAACGTGAAACATCCAAACCTCAGAATGACCTAGTATCAGAACATCATTTAGAATACCACATGAAAGAGTTTAGAACATTTGTCCAATAAATCCTGGTCACTCCAGATAAATATCCTCCAAGACTTTTCACCTTCAATACTCAAGGTAAAAACTGGAAAGTAATCTATCCCCTCTGAATATCAGTGAGACCACTATACAAGGAGAAATCTGGAAGTACTTTTCTGATTTGTCAGCACTTAGGCAGTTTGACTGTCAGTGCAACCAAACTGGACCAGAGGTCTAAACCTGAAAAAAGAAATTCATGACATATAGCAATACAAATACTTAGGTACCTGTTCCATATTGATCCAAAGCCAAAAAGAGGGAAGTTGTTGGGTTGCTTTGGGAAGTAAGGGCTCAGCCTCTCTGTGCTGTTTATAGTTTAACCCAAAATGTTTCTATGCAAGAAATATTTGTGGGTCTGTAAAAGATCAAGCTACATACTGGACCACAATAGGGAAGCAGATGAGAAGAGGACATGCAGGTCAAAGAGGTCAGTCATTTCTGTTTTCAACATTGCTAAGCATCCAGTAACTGGAATTTGGGCTCATTTTAAGCAGTTTGCATTAAAACTAACCTTCCCTACTGCCCAAAGTTTGATGTTGGCCACCCTAGAAGCCACTGAATAGGATACTTTTATAAACACAAGGAGTGAAGACAGTCAACAGCGGTAGATGTGCATGCCAAGCAAATGCTCTTAAATCTGGTAATCAATGGCAAACAAAAAAGTAGCTTTATTTTACTGCTACTAAAGCTTTTGTGAAACCTCTTCAATAACTTAAACTGTGCCTAAGGCCATCTCCACTTGTATTACAGGAAGTCTCAACAACCAGAGCTAATGGAGAATAGAAGCTTTCATCTTTGCTTTGTAGCCAAATCTCATAGCCTGGAACCTGAGCTGTAAAAAAAGACCCTATTATACAAAGGGAAGTACATTTAAAAAGGGCATCACACACACTGGTCACTATTAAAAATTCAATATTTACCAACAATTAGCCCATGATAATGCAGGAAAATAGTGTAGTATCTGAGATATGCGTAAGAAATCTGAAACTGCCTACTAATTGCTGACTTTTAAGATGGAAATAACTTCATGTGGAAAGTTCAGTTTTTTCTACATGATTATTTTGTGGATTTGTAAAGCCTACTGTTAAAAGTTCACAGTAAAGATGAACATGTTAAAAAAATTGGGAGACTACAGACAAACTCAGGGAGGCATAGTGCACACAAAAAAAAATTTTCTTTAAAAATACACAAATATTTGAGATCAGAGGGTGGCAGGCTATGAGGAAGTAATGGTTTGGAAAGGACATTAATTGGCATTTCCTCTACTAGCATGCAGCTCTGCTATTCTCTCTGGCAGTAAGATGCCCACCAGATCTATTCAGTCTAGTGGTGTAGCTCTAACTGTGGCAAAAGTATTTTTGTCCAGTAAAGATAAAAGGCCCACCACAATTCTAACAGACTAAGATGATGCATTTTCAGAGATGGGAAAGAAAAACACACTTTACAACCCAATTTGTTTGGGCAATATTAAAATATTGTTGATTACAATGAACCAGTCACTTCTTTAGTACTGTTAAATGTTCCTCCGAAGAGCCGTCAGACAGCTTTATTATAGCAACATGATATTAAAGAGCTGGAAAAAATAACCAAAGCTTAAGCTTTACATATAGTCTGAAGAAATGAAACTCCTCATTCCTTTCCTTCACAAAAAGAGAGAGGGAGAGAAAGCCAGCTGTTTCCAGCAGAAACACTAATACATAGTTTATCATCACAGAGCTGAAAATAATCCATTCCACACTTGAGGGGGATTCACCCTGCCCAAAGCATACGGAACTTGGTATTCTATGATGCCTGGCACCACAGCCTGGAATACTGGTCTTCTGAAGTCTGACTTCAGAATGCGCAGTCATGCTTCCTACTTCATCTTGAGTAACAATAATCATCCTTGGTCCCTTTACAAGGCTGTTGAAAATATTGAATCCACAATTTAAATGCATGGTTTAAAGGCTGGCTACCAAGCACATATCAATACAAACCTATTAACAACATTTCTTTAATTTTAATACTGTGCAAGAAGCAGTGTGTAATTCACAATATGATATTGTGGTCCACATCCAATATAGGGAAAGACTAAACATCATGACTAACAAAGATGTATGTACAATTTAAAGTAAAGACAAAACCCATTCATTGTGGCACAGAAAAAGTATTTTATAGAAACATTTTTAACATGCAACTGCAACTCTTTCCAGCATACCAACTACAAGGAACTAGTAGACATATCTACACCTAAAGTATAAATTCATAGTATCCTAGCTAATTCTCAAAAACTCCTTCTGTGGATAGTCTTGTGTACACCTTCAAAGAGTGAGATACCTGACATTTACTGCATATTAAGATTGTCCACAAGGGAAGGTAAACGTAGAGTAAATTTACATACTTGCTTTCTCCACACACCTTTCTCTGTGTAGACAAGTTCTTTGATTACAACTGTACTGCCAAAACCAAGATGTCTTTATAGTTCTCACCTGGTCTTCTTCCTCATCCTCTTCATCTTCTGCCAGACGCTGTCTGCCCACCTCATACAGCCTGCAAACCGTATCCATGTTCATGGCATCCATGCTTCCTTGGTTCTGAAGAAGAAACCCCCATCCCCAACAACATAGCATATGTATAAGTATAGTATAAGTTATGCCAAAAACAGTAAGGTGTTGTCCCCATCTTTTATTTTCTATTAGTGCACATAATATAACCAGGAATAAGGTTCTTCTATTTTATAAGAACAGCCACAGAAGCAGCAGAAAGGATTTGCTTTAAGGTTCTAGGTGTTATGTCACTTGCAAAGCAGCATTCCTACCACAGGAACATACACCTCATAAAACCCCTATTTTGGACCACTCGGGCCCTTGCCCAGCTTTGATTCCCCTTTCCCAAACTGCATGCCAACTCCCCTCAAAATTTCTCTCTCTAGTGTAAGGCTGTTTTCCTAAAGGGGAGAAAAGATCAAAAAAGGCTGCAAGGTAGCAGCAATTTCAGAAAGATGCAAAGGCCTGAAATCTGCCAACTAGTATTACTTTAAAAACAAAACAGTCAGTCCCAAGTGGGTTTTAAACTCGCTGCTTTTCCAGTCCAAGGACTGATGCATTAGTACTCTACATTGGGACAACGGTGTTATTGTGCCCTGTCAGCTAGCCTTGCTGAAAGGCAAGAATAAAACAATAATTCACAAGTTAAGAGCATGGCGTTGTTCTGCATAAAGCAAGATGTGAGAGCCTTATCAATATTGAAAACTATTCCAGGCGTTGGTTGCTGAGAAAGGAAGGATTGTTTTAATGTTCCCTAAGTAAAGAAATACATCCAACCAGCACAAGCTTGTTGCTTTTCTAGGGCTTCTTGCATAACACAGGCCAAAAAACTTAACTCTGTACTTCCCGCAAACCTCAACTTCTGGAAGACAGTTAATCAGAAAGAAAATATGTAGAACAGGGAAGGTAAGGGGGAGGCCAAGTGAAAGCTCAGAGAGCACCATGAGTACACTTGCCAGACTCTGTACTTTGGGGCAAGTTTCAACACGAGACCAGGAAACATGAAACAAAAATGCATCCCTCTCTGGCTTTAAAGAGGATGCTTCCCTCTGTAATATATTTCATAGATTTCATAGACCTCAGGGCTGGAAGGGACCTCAGGAGATCATTGAGTCCAGCCTCCTGCCCAAAGGGCAGGAAGTCAGCTGGGGTCATAGGATCCCAGCAAGATAAGCATCCAATTTACTCTTGAAGGTGTTCAATGTAGGTGCTTGAACCACCTCCGCTGGCAGACTGTTCCAGACCTTGGGGGCTTGGACAGTAAAGAAATTCTTCCTTATGTCCAGCCTGAAACGGTCTTGCAGGAGTTTGTGACCATTCGACCTCGTCATCCCTTGGGGCGCTCTGGTGAACAAACATTCCCCCAGATCCTGGTGGTCACCCCTGATAAACTCATAGGTGGTCCCCAGATCACCCCTGAGCCTGCGCTTTTCCAGGCTAAAGAGTCCCATGTCTCTCAGCCTATCATCGTAAGATCTGTTTTCCTGACCTCTGATCATGCGCGTGGCTCTCCTCTGGACTCTCTCAAGCTTCTCCACATCCTTTTTAAATTGCGGAGCCCAAAACTGGACGCAGTACTCCAGCTGCAGCCTCACCAAGGCCGAGTACAAGGGGAGAATGATGTCCCGGGATTTGCTCGAGAAGCATCTATGGATGCAAGCCAGCATTTTGGTCGCTTTACTAGCCACAGCATTGCATTGCAGGCTCATGTTCATCTTGTGGTCAATGATGACCCCCAAGTCTCTTTCTTCTGTAGTGCTATCCAACGTAGCACTCCTGAGCCTATAAGGAAGCTGCAGGTTTTTCCTCCCAAGGTGGAGAACCTTGCATTTTTCGGTGTTAAACACCATCAGGTTCTCGTCTGCCCATTTGCTGAGCTCGTCCAGGTCAGCCTGGATCACCCGCCTATCTTTTGGCGTGGATGCTTTGCCCCAAAGTTTGGTGTCATCGGCGAACTTGGCCAGTCCACTCCTGACTCCAATGTCCACATCGTTAATGAAGATGTTGAACAGTATGGGTCCAAGGACAGAGCCTTGAGGGACCCCACTGGTCACAGGGCACCACGATGAGTGACTGCCATCAATTACAACCCTCTGGGTCCGACCACGGAGCCAGTTTCCCAGCCAGCGGATCGTGGTGGAGCCAAGGCCACAACTGGCCAGTTTGGCCAAGAGGTGATCATGGGATACCAGATCAAAGGCTTTTTTGAAGTCAAGATATATGACATCAATCTCATCTCCCTCGTCCAGGTGATAGGTCACCTGGTCGTAAAAGGAAATAAGATTGGTCAAACAAGACCTACCCGCAACAAACCCGTGCTGGCTGTCCCTTAGAATGTTAGCCTGGGCCAGTCCCTCAAGGATGGCCTCCTTAATAAACTTTTCTAAGATCTTCCCCAGGATAGAAGTCAGGCTAACGGGCCTGTAGTTAGCCAGATCCACTCTCCTCCCTTTCTTGAAGATCGGCACCACATTGGCCTTCTTCCAGTCTTTGGGCACTATACCAGAGCACCAGGAGTTTTCAAAGATCCGTGCCAGGGGCTGGGCTATGATGCTCGCCAGCTCCTTGAGTACCCTGGGGTGCAGATTGTCAGGGCCGGCTGACTTGAAGGTATCCAGCTTCTCAAGGTGTTCCTTCACAAGGTCAGCATTTATGGAGAGTAGGGGATCCCCATCACCCGGATCTCCCTGTCCCGTAGCAGGCATGGGCGTCCCATGGGACTGATGAAAGACTGACGCAAAGCACCTATTTAATAGGTTGGCTTTTTCCTGGGCGTCAGTTGCCAGTTGCCCCATCTGGTTTAGCAGGGGTCCAACATTGCCCTTGCTTTTCCTCCGGCTCCCCACATATCTGAAAAAGGACTTTTTGTTGTCCTTGATGCTTGAAGCTAGTTGGAGTTCAGTTGCAGCCTTGGCTTTCCTGGTTTGCTCCCTGTAGGACCGAACCAGTGCAGAATAATCCTCCTTGGAGGTGAATCCCGTCCTCCATCCTTTGTAGGCTTTCCTTTTTAGCCACAGGAGGTCCGCTAGGTCCCTGGAAAGCCAGGGGGGCTGCTGTGCCTTCTTGCTGCCTTTCCTCCGTGTTGGAATAGATTTAGCTTGTGCATTGAGGATCGCTTCCTTGAGGAGCATCCACTCTTCTTGAACTCCCATCTCCCTGGGGTCATGGTTCCTAAGGGCCTGACCGACAAGCCTCTTGAGCTTGTCAAAGTCGGCTTTTCTGAAGTCAAGGACTTCTGTGTTGCTGACTGACTTGCCAGCTTTTACGGCGGATGGTGAAGGTGATCAGCTCGTGGTCACTGTCACCCAGCTTCCCATCAATCGCTAGGTCGCCGATTAGGTCGTCCCCCGTAGCCAGTACCAGGTCGAGCAGCGCTTTGCCTCTCATTGGCCCATAGACTTCTTGAGTCAGGTAGAGGTCATCCACGCATGAGAGAAAGCTTTGCCACTCAGATTTTGCTGAGTGATCTTCCCACGAGATGTCCGGGTAATTGAAGTCACCCATGACAACCAAGGTCCTGGAGCAAGCGGCCTCAGTCAGTTCCTGGGCGAACTCCTGGTCAAGCTCAGGACTTTAGACTCCCACCATTGTGTCCCCTGTGCCGTATTCCCCACGAATTTTTACCCAGAGGGTCTCTAGCTGTCCATGCTGGTCGCCAACATCAGCTTGCACGGACACGTAGCTTTCCTTCACATAGAGAGCTACACCCCCGCCCCTTTTGTCAACACGATCCCTCCTGTACAGGGTATAGCCCTCTATCCCCGTGGTCCAGTCATGGGTGGAGTCCCACCAGGTCTCCGTTATCCCAATGACATCATAATTCTTTGCACTGAGCAGGAGGATGAGCTCCTCCTGCTTGTTGCCCAGGCTCCTGGCATTAGTGTACAGGCAGGCAAGTGTCCTCTTGGGGGCTCTTGCCTTGCCCACAGATTGTGCCAGGGCTGGGGCAGGGGTGGGCTCCCTTAAGTGCCTTGGTCTGCTGGCTTTGCAAGGGTTGCTCAGCGGGCCAGCAGTGGCAGTAGTCCCCCCATCCCCCAGCAGGCTGAGTTTAAAGCCCGGTGGAGCAGGTCAGCCAGCCTGGCTAAGAGCCTCCTCTCCAGGGGGGAGAGGTGGAAGCCATCTCTTCCCAGCAGCTCGCTGCCTCTCTCGCCAAAGAGCGGGCTGTGGTCATGGAAGCCAAAGCCTTCCTGATGACACCAGCTCCGCAGTCTTTGGTTCACTATGTGGATCCTCCTCTCCCTCCTCAGCCCATAGCCCGAGACTGGGAGCAAGACAGTGTTTGAGGGATAGCACTGAAAGGACTCTAAGATATGAATGAGCTAGCGACAGAGGCAACATGGCAATTACTCATCACAAGATGGACTGTAACCAACTGGTCACAATTACCCTATCCACATAAGAATACCACTATGTAAGACATCAACAACCAACACTAGAAACTTTGGAACCTCCAACCCCAAGGTCTTAAAAATACCCCAAGAAGAATTATACTTGGACTACAGTCATAGACAGGTATTTACTGTTCCCACTACTATCTCAATGTCTTTACCTCTATGACAGCCAAATAGCAATCCTTGCTGTCTGTGCACAAGTCAAAGATATTCCGTTTCACATCAATGGTGGCTAGAACACAAATCAGAAAATAAGCTTAAAAGTCAAGTCCAGGCATTTCAATGCTTTACTGTATAAACAGTTTTAAGGATATGAATATATCTGGGTAAGAATCAAGAAAACTGGAGTTTAGTACACACAGGTACAGGCAGTCCTCAACTTACCACATTTCAAGTTACAACATTTCTAAACTGACACCCTGTTTCAACTTTCTGACTTTCGACTTTACAACGCTTGATGCGTCACCCATCTCCCGCCTGTCCAAACTTCCTTGGACACTTTCTTTAAGAAAGCAGACAAGACTCCAGAAAAACCTGCAGCCAAGACTCCTGAGAAGACTCCAGTCAAGAACCCTTCAAAAAGTCCAACCAGGAGTCCTTCAAAAAGTCCAGCCAAGTCACCTCAAAGAAGTCCTTCCAAATCAATATGATTGCTAGTTACAAAACAAATATGTTAATGTAGCTATATTACTCATCTATAATTGATTGAGTACAAAATTCTGCGCTATTTATGGTGAAAATAGGGTATCGGGTCTTGGTTCAGAAACCAATCCCCCATTTATAACCTTGTTTCCTATGGGAAAATCGGTTCCGAGTTGCAAAGTTTCGACTTAAGCCACAGTTCTCGGGAACCAATTGTGTCATAAATCCAAGGGCTGCCTGTAATTTCAACCAGTAATGGAGAATATTTCTGAACCTCTCATGCTGAGCTGTTCAAAGAAGTGCAGCCTGAATTCTCACACTGGATTCCACTGTGCATCTCTCTCTGCACATATGGCTATGGACTTCTTTGAGCAGACCAGAGACCACATGGCTCTTTCAGTTTTCATAAGGTGATGCTGAAGGAAGACCAAGGTGTAACCAGGCCATCTCCCTAAGCAAACGGAAGCCAGTGGCCATGTTTACTCACTCCTGCTAAATAACTAAGTTTAGCTCCAGGAGTTTTGTGGGCTAGAGGCCAAACTGACAGCAGTTTGAGCTATAAACAGGGACCAATACTAATGAGAAAGGGGAGTTCAAACAGAAAAAATGGTCCTTTCACATAACTGGACCATTGAGGTTTTGGCTGTATTACAGACTTGCTCTCAGATTCATATCCGAGTTGAATAGAAGAAAAGACAACAGAAGAAAACCAGAGGTGGCAATTACAGCCCACAAAAGTAAATGCAAATAATCACATACTGAAGCAGAAATTTTAGCTCAAGCTACTTCAGGGCTGAGGACAATGTGCATACTTGGATTAAGGTAGACAATGGTAGAATGTGTTTTAATTCATTTTTTAATAAAAGAAGGATCTAGTGCAAAAAAGTGCACCCAGGTTACAAAACAAGCCCTTTGCTGGTGCACTTTCATTCTTACCTATAGGCTTGTAATCAGTTGCATTGAATGTCCTGAAGGATGACCCAAAGGGGCTTCTCATCCTCTCCTCCAGTAGGTCATCTTCATCATCTGCCTGCAACATAGCTGATCAAGGGAAAGATTATTCAGCAAGGTACCTCTTATTTACAGTGTTGCTTCTTCTCACATTAGGATCCTGTTGGACCTGCATAGCATTGCAGTATAATTTTCTGTACTTTGCTTTTTTTAATAGATTAGCAAGACCCATTTATCCATTATATTACTGTTCTACAGCTGAATTTTGCAAGAATATAAATGCTTAGTACACAAGTAGGGATCTATTGAATTCACAGTGGAAATGGGCTGTGGCAGCTCCTTTAATCTTGCAGGTTCCCTCGTGAACCCCCCAACCCACCCTGTTGCTTACTGACTGAGGAGTCCTGATGGCCCTCTTGCTTGTTGCTGACTGGCCAGGAGGCAAAAACAGTGTCATACTAAAACCACAGTTTTTGCCTCTCTGCCAATCAGGAACAATTGGTAGGGGAGTTAGGAGGGGTGGAGGGGGAGGTACACACGTGGGGGAACCTTAACGCCCGTGTGTGTTAAGGCACAGAAAACAGGCTGAAAACTGCAGGTGTTATGGCTCCTGTTGCGGCCACAAAGACTGCCAGCTGTCAAGGAGATTGGTGCAGGGGGGTTCTGCGGCCCTGCACCCCTGGCTGCTGACAGACAAAACTTGTGACATGGGTGCTTGTGCAGCTGTGTCTGTCTTGGGGCAGTTGATTGTCTGTATTGATTATTTCCTCTCCTTAGGGGGGTTTTGTAGGTGTTAATTGTTGCTAGTTAACTGGCTACATTAGTTGGCAACTGTGGATTGAGCTGGTCCCTGAGTGAATCATGATTGATTGGTAACTGGTAACAGAGTAGCTTAGCAGCAAGGCCTGCAGTAGTTCCCCCTAAGACAGGCAAAACTTATGACATGGGTAGGTCTGTCAGCAGCTAGAGATGCAGGGCTCCAGACCCAGAAGCCCTACACCTATCTCCTCGACAGCTGGCAGGCTTTGTGGCCGCAGCAGGGGCCACCATCCTTGCAGCTTTTCACACCCTGCTGCACCTTAACACACGCACATAGTCACAAGTTTTGTTTGCCCACAGCTTGAGGTGCAGTTTCCCCCAAGCCCCTATACTGATCTTCTTGAAACTTGGCAGGCTTTGTGGTCTCACCAGGGGCCACCACCCCTGTAGTTCTCACCCCCCTGTGTTGTAACACATAGACGTGACAGGAGTTTTGCTTTCAAGAATTTGGAGTGCAGTTCCCCCACCGAACTCCTGCACTGATCTTGAATCTTGGCAGGCTTCATGCTCTCAGCAGAGGCTACCATCCTTGAAAATTTCATCCAAATCAGACAAAAAACCAACAAAGTTATAGATATTTCATTCATTCCCCATTATGGCCAATTCTCCGAAGCAACTCTGAAGCTTTCCTGAAGCACTTCAGAAGCTCCGAACCGCTTTGGAAAGCCTAACGAAGCCAGCACTTTGATCTGGACATCTCTGGATCTGAAGCAGGGTCAGAAGCCTCGCACAGCCCTACTATGTAACATTAAGATTGGGGAAGGAGAAATGGAAATCAGATCCTAGACATCTCAATTTCTGTACCCAAGGTTAATGGACATTTTTTCTCTTAATCCTTCCCATCTGCAAAATGGTTATACTATTACATCTAAATACACAAGATTTTGAGAAAATTAGTATTAATCTATTTGTGAAGCACCAAATACAGCTAAATGCCACAATGGAAGCCCATGAGGAAAAGAATCTAGTCTTCAAAGATTTTAAAATTGTACAGTAAGTGAGGCCTAAAGTTATACAACAAACAAGAAAAACAAAGCAATGAATAAGTAGATTCTCATTAACTGAACTTTGTCCAGCCTGTTTACTGACCAAGGCAGGGATCTGGTTGGGGGAAACACATGATGATGAAATCAAAGCCCATAGCCTACTCACTCACAATCTTAATTCCAGTATTTTCTAACTTTTGGGGTGTTTGACTACATCATTTTAATATTCTTTAAACATAGATTTACAAAAATATGCCACAAGACAGCCTGCTCATTATACAGGTCTCTGTTTTCCACAGGGCTTTAATTTGGTACACCACAATAAAAGCATGCAAAGCTCTAAACCACAGGCATGGTGAGCTGGTATAGATTTTCTCAACTCCAAATCCCTCAGCAGCTGTTAAAATGCACGGAGTCTGTACCTCTCTTGGAAATGACCAGAGCAAAATGCAACAGACTTCCTATATGCAAGTTAGATGTGGGCTGTCAGGCATCTAGAGGTTCCTTGGGTTGGGAAATATTTGGATTGGTCTACTTCACCAACACCACACAGGAAAGAGAAGCCCTATAGTCAGCTTCCACTGCCAAATCCAAAGATGTCAAGAAAAACCAAAGACAACACAACACAAATAGGGAAATCTTACCTCCGTACATAACTGTGCCAGTGTAGTTGAAAACCACACGACACTGATCTAG
Source organism: Crocodylus siamensis (assembly GCF_052110815.1). Classification (NCBI taxonomy): domain Eukaryota; kingdom Metazoa; phylum Chordata; order Crocodylia; family Crocodylidae; genus Crocodylus; species Crocodylus siamensis. Next base: position 21,805,423 of record NC_143405.1, on the reverse strand, counting down.
TGCTGGTACCGTATGTAGCAAATGGAAAGTTCGAAGGTCCCACTGGAGAAAGAGATTAAGGAACAATACAGAACTACAAATTTCCACTTTCATTTCAACTTGCTGGTGAGCAGCAAACTGCACCAAACTCATGAAACTTAACTGCTGTCCTCCAGATACAGCAGTTCCAGGGCCCTTCTCCTAGCCCTGCAAGCCCATCAGAAGTTTCTCATTAGAAAACCTGCACCAAGTCCTCAGCTGTCAACATGGTAGTTATGATGCAGATCTTAGTAGGTGAAGGGAGGAAGAGAGGTGATGCCACAAATGAGATGACAGAAGTGAAAGTACAAACATCTAACTTTCAATTGAAAGGACAGAGTACAATGTGCATGAACTTCACACCTCAACCTCCACCCCTTGTTTTTTCCCCTCTGGTCCCCTGCTACAGCTTCCTAGTCTTAACTCCCTCCCCCTCCCCTGCAATATTAACAGAATCAGCAATGTGTGTGTATATACATACACACTGAGACACACACAGGGAGGTGTATACACACACACTTTTGCTGTTCTGTCATTTCATCCTTATGCTTCTGCAGAACTCTTAAGTGTATGCTCTCCAGCACTTGTAATTTGTTTCTTTTTTCAGATATATTGTTTTTCAGTACTTCCACAAGTTAGTCTCTGACAATAGTTTATTTCTGTTACATGCACTTTAAGTAAGTATGAGGGAAGCAGGGAGGAGGATTGAAGAGTTACGTATCATCAATGGAGGACCACTCTGTCTGCAGCAGGGAAGGGAGGACCGACCGACCTTCTACTGCCTTGTAAAACTGGAAAGCTGCAAATGGAGCATATAATTAATTGAAAGGGGAAGATGCTGGTATGATTTCAAGGGCTAGGGAGAGACATTCAAAAAGCCTGACCCTGAATTGATTCAATCTTTGTAGGTTAGTCTAACCTGGCTAGGCTGAGCTGCTTTGAAACTGGACAGATATTCTCTCTGGACTGAAGAAATTCAGAAACATGCCTGCAGTGGCTCAAACTAGAAGCCAGGATGTGCCAGAGCAGCCCTCCCCACTTCCCTTCTGCAGGGAGCTGAGCTGAGGGGTGCATGGCCAGGCCCCAGCAGGACTCCAATTAAGGAGGTCTGCCTGCACAGTCACAGGCTTTTCCCTGCTGGCTGCTCAAGGGGCAGGAGTGTTACCAGCCCCCAGCCTCAGGCTAGCACTATGAGGCAAGCCAGGGTGTGCAGTGCATGCATCTGTTGATGATACGGAGCTTTTCAATCTCCCTCCCTGCTTCATCATACTGTCTGCAGCAAACTGACAGGCGAGCAAGCCAGCAGACCCTGCTGTGCCTGCGAGTCTGTGCCGAGCTCCAGCCAGGGAACAGAGGCGAGGGGCCAGCCCTGCTGTGGAGCTGAGAGCTCCACCCAGCCCAGAGAGCATGCTAGGGGACTCTGATTTAACTTAAACCAGCAAAGGGTCTGGGACAAACATTGCATAAACCAGTTTGAGCCAAATCACTTAAGTCTGACATTACATTCAACCATGTTTATCTCAAACCAGTTTCCATGCACCAAACGTCTGTTCTGTTACAGGTTTAAACCGGTTTCTGATCACTTAAACCAGCTTGTGTGTAATATCTATCCCTAGCCAAGGAGATATAGATCTGAAATCCATACTTAAGTAATTTACTTGGAACAATAACTAAATATAGAATACTTATGTGAATGATATGACAGCAAACACCAGCCTGCCTTCTTTAAAGGAAGGTGTCTCTAACCTACCAGCAATTTGAGAAAACATGACACAAAGGAGATGCAGTTGATATAGCATGATTTTAGTAAAAAGGCCTTTGAAAAAACCTAGTTTTGAGGTAATAGGCAAAACTTACCATGGATCTGAATTGGTGAAGATGACATTAAAGCAGAAACAGTCAATTTACAGTAAGTCCAAATGTTTGCAGGGTTCCATACTACAGCTATGTAGCTAATACATATGTTAAAAACTTGTAAAAAAGGGGATAGGGAATAGAGGGTAACATTTGGGAGAAAGAAAATTATTTAGGGTTCATCAGAAATTACAGAAGACCAAAAGAATATTAGGTGGTTCTGACAAAGCTAAATAAATAAGGAGCAACAAAGCAGATGAATTTCAGTGTTCATAAATACAAGATAAAATATATTAGGATGCATCATTTATATTATTTTCCTACACTGCTTGGTTCTAAATTGACTATAGCCATTCAAGAAGAAATCCTGCATGTCACTATGGCAGCTGAAAAGAAAAATTCCGAGTATAGTGCACAGCAGAGGTTTATGCCCTTTCCTGTGTCAACACTGATCACCATATTTCAAAAGGGACATCAGGAAAAGAGGATCAGGTACAGGCAATGAAAGCACTAGAAGCCTGAAATAACTTGTGCAGGGTGAGGCTGTCTCGAAGATGAGAGGACATGACAGAGACAGAGAGAATGAGTGTATGTTACAAAATGACAGATCAGGCTCAGGGGGTCGGACTAGATGATCTACTCAGGTCCCTTCCGACCCTAGAAACTATGAAACTATATACCTTTCTATCACACACAAGACATCCAACTAAACTAGAAAACAAGTTAAAAGGTGTTGAAAGAATTATATGTCACATAAATAAGTGTTATTTCTTAAGAATTATATGTCACATAAGAAGTAATGCACAACTCACTGCCAAAGCATATAACTGAAACCAGGAGCTTACCAGGATTCCAAAAAGGTTAGACTTCTATATGGGTAATGAGAGCATCCAGAGCTGATTTAGGTAGTATTTTTATAAAAGATCTAAAACTTTGTATTAAGTACAGCAGTGCCCAATCTTCTCATTACTATGAACTTGTACTACAAAAGAAATACATTTCATGAAGATGCTTCCACCTAATGATACAGATCTGGGTTGGAGATGTATACAAAAGCCATCTCTGAGACTACTGTCTCAAGAAGTTCATGCTTTATGACATAAGTCAGTCAACAAAGGAGATGCAGCAAATTCCACTTATGAACAGGCCTATTTAATCTATAAACTGATAACGTGCCACAGGCATTTTGTCGCATCTCCTTTGAAGCATCTCAGAACAGAGACAGGGGACTGGCTCCTACTGACTCCCTATTCTGACAATTTTTTGCTCCTAACTTATGAATTAAAATTGCCATTATTATAAAAGCTTGTAAAATCCATTTATGTTTACCATGACACAGCAGAACACTACACAGGTTGCTACAATCAGACCACATGGCTATCAGTCCATGGTATTTATACAGTACGTTTCAACTGAGGTAGGATACAATCTCTGTGTTGACTATGACCTCCAGCCCATTGGGATGGAAAACGCCACTGATGGTCATGTTGAATTTGTCAAATTTATGGATGGCTTGCGCAGAACGGACATCCCAAAGGACACCATCATTTAGAACAAGGTCATCTGTGGGGTTAAAGGTGGCACAGTTCTTCTTGTAGTTGTTGGCCAGATCTGGGTTAAACAGAGTCAACAGCTTGTTGCCAGTCTGAATATCATAGATCTTTTAGATTAAAAAGAAAGAGAAAGGTTAGTCACAATTTGTAATCTATAAGTGCCCAAGAATACCATAGACCACCCTGAGTTTCATGTCCCTCTCACATAAGAACTAGCCACTGTGAAACCTTTCTTCCCTAGCACGACACCTTTGGACTGCAAGCTCTTCAGGGCAGGAACCATGTCTCTTACTATGTGCCTAGATAGACAGTGTTTAGATTGCTGTGGTCCCTCCAATACATTTAACAAGCCTAAGACTAGTTCCAGAGAACTAATCCAGATGTGAAAAATGGGCTAGAACAGGGGTAGGCAATTATTTTGGTCAGAAGGCCGCTTACTGAGTTTTGGCAAGTTGTCGAGGGCCACATGGGTAGCACCACCCCTTGACAGATGCCCCTCTCTGGTCATCATCTTGTGACCAGAAGTTCCACCCTCTAACCCCTGACCCTTGCCACCAGAAGTCCCTCCCCTTGCCCCCAGAAGTACTCCTTTAAGCAAGGGGTTTTGCCATCTTGGAACCAAAAAAAATACCAAATTATATTCTAAAAATGAACATCTACAACATATAGAGGTGAACATATAATAGCTTAAAATTAAGTCATACTCTTGTATATTGTGAGGGTGTGGGTATAGGTTTGTGGGGGGTTGTGGGTGTGTGGATACCTGGGATGTGGGGGATATGGGGTTTGTGGGAGGCAGGTGGCTGGGGGGTGTGAGGGGGTCTGCATGTGCATGTATATGGTGGGGTGTGCATGTGGGACTCGTTCTATGAACACACACGCATGCGCACAGAGGCATGGCCCTGTGGTCCTGGTCCAGCAATGCAGCTGGGAGTCATGTGGTGCTGGAGCAGGGCAAAGGCAGGAAGCAGGAAAATAGCTGGGGATGGGGCAGAGCTGGGCCCTGCCTCCTGCTGTGGGCTTCCCCTGGGTCCTACTACTCCTGGTTCCTGTCATCTTTGACAGGCAGCCAGGAGCAAACTAATATTAGTTTACTAAATTTTTTTAGGGGCCCCACAGGCCGGATAGAATGGCTTGGTGGCCCAGATCCAGCCCACAGGCCATATTTTGCCCACCCCTGGGCTAGAAGGATCAGTAAAACATAGCACCTAACTACAGTGTTAGCTAAATAAACAGACTCAGGGTGTCTTTCTGAACTATGCCTGTGTAAACTATGCAAACCATTTCCTAGAGAAGGACTTGCACAGCCAGGTACAGAGACTGAAAGACAACCCCCCCATCACCCTCTGTCCCACATTTCCCCCCCCCCCGCCCCAAGCGCTTTGAGTATCTGTGACTTTTCTTAAATGCTTCTGATTCAAAGCTTTGCCTGGAGCCTAGGTTCCCTTTGGCCCTAACACTGATGACTGTTTTGGAACAGTCTGTTGCTCGACAAATGACTGCAAAGTAAATACAGATCTGATTTCCCAGTAGTCCTGACCAGCTGGGCAGAGAAGCTTAATTTGTATAAATGCAAACACATATGAAAACCAACAAGATTGGTAAGGAAAATCATGAATAATTTGAATCAATTTATGCTGCACAACAATATATATATATTTTTTTACAACCGTCTTTAGATGAGATAGCCCCTGTAATGAATTTGAATTAGCATTGACACCAAGAAAAGAGAGAAAACTCATTTCCAAAACCTTCAGATTAGCAATTTCATGGCTTGACATGGGCAAAATGCCGGTACAGTATTATGTGAAATGGATAAAATTTAAACCAAATCAAGCCAAGCTCATTCTGTAAATTACTTTAGGGAAACCTACATTAGCTTATTACTGTAAGTGGTAATGGAGTACGCCATACAGTAGATGGTTTTCTACCTTGCTTTTAAAACCAGGAAATACATTAATCAGTGCTTTCAAGGAATCCCTATACCTGTTAGTGCAACAGTTACAGACACCATCACGGCATCTGTCAGTTACCACAGTGAGGGCCAATCTTTCTGTCAGGTGTGCCACAAATTAGCACCATGCCCTCCCTGAGTACCACTCTCTTTCCCTTATGTGTTCTGCTACTCAGCTTTCTGCTCCCTGCCCTGTGCTCCCCACCTGATCTGGTGCTCTACTTTCTGCTTCCTGCCCTCTCTGCCACTGTGCTGCCTGCCCTCACTAATCTGCTTCATGCCACACACACAGGCTCCTCATGCCACTTGTGGCACTCATGCTGCAGTATGGCCACCCCTAAGGTCCTAGATGTTGTAAGCAGAGACATAACCTGGTGTCAGTTCCAAAAGATTCACTTTCACTAATACTTACATGGGCAATGTCCCCTTTTGTACCAATGACCCTATCCTGAGAGTGCTTGCTGAACTCCACATAATGGTCATCTGGGAAGGAATGCCTGTAAACAACAATCAGTGAGCAGCTAAGTAAACTACAGATTCAAACAGTTCATCATAACACCCAATGCAGAAATTCTTCTGGTAGAGCATAACATTGTTGAACATAGCTGATAATAAGCAAAAGAGCCTTCTCAGCTCCGTTGCCTGGGAAGGCTCAGTGCTAAAATACTTCATGTAGCTGCATATTTGCCAGAAGAGCATCTACTATATACGCATATATAAGCTGCAAGACAATTATGTATTGATCACAGATCTGCTGTATTACAAGCCACTTCACAACATTTATTCCAGTTGCTTATGCAGGCTTAACACTATATTTGCTGGAATAAGTAGCTACTAGGGAAATGGAAAATTCACACATTTTTGGAGTATCCAAGTATGCAATGGTCAAACATCTGAGAAACAAAGCATCATTTCTTTTCTTCTCTTAAAAGGGAGAACAGTCAATATTGAAACTAATGTAATGTAACTTTATTTGTGGTAGTCAACTACTTTGCAGAATTCACCATACAAATCACTGTATTTACTTTTTTCATAACGACCCTAAAAGTGCTGAAATACATTTACTAGCCCAGGAAAAAAGAACACCCTACTATGATATCAGGCATGCTCGTGATTTTACTCATCTGTCTCCAAGCAAATTTGACCCCCTAGGTAAGAAGAATTTTGTAAAAATGTCTTCAGCCTATGAAGTGATAAAAGACATTAATATGAGAACACAGTCACGTTACACTGTTCAGATACTAACAGCTTGAATGCTCTGGTAACAGCTGTGTTGTGACGTATCAATGTTTTATAAAAAAATTAGTACATTTTCCCCTTTGAAGTTCTTTCACAGAATTGATAAACTTATAATTATTCTTAATTTGGAGGATCATTTTAACCTGGTCAATACTGTGAGATCCATCTTCTGTAGCACCCAAAGGCCGCTTAAGCTTTCTTTTCTTCCATTCTTAAAAGTTGTAGCAGTGTCCAAAAGCTTGTTGTCAAGCTGCGCAGAGGCCTGTCAGTCTGGCCTCTGAGCACAACTGCTCTCTTAAGAAGCCAAACTGTGTGCAACTACATGCAGCATTATGCTCTAACTATTTTCACTTAAAACAAAAAACCAAATTTGTTCATTGCTATGAGGATACAGCGTGATGGGTTTTCCCAACTGCCCAAAGTACCCATTTTTTGCTGGACTGGTTTCCTACTAGATAGAAGCTCTTTCTTGCTAAGTATCTGAAAACATTTTTGTAGTTTCCTACTCTAGGGGATTTGGGGTCCATTTTTTAAATGTTCCTGTAAATATGGCATACTCCAGACTGGCAGAGAGAGTACTTACTTCATATCAAAGACGGATTTCATCCCCCACAGTGCAGAGAGAGGTTGGCTCCACGTAGCAGATGTCAGCAATAAAGATCCATCCTGTATTATCAAGGATGAAAAGAAAGCAAAGCAAGACAAAACAACATTATAGTGCTACGCTAACACACATAAAAGTACTTGCATATTCTATATGGGCTTAGGAGCTGTAACAAGATCCTTCCTCATGGCACTTTTTCCTCAGGGCCAGAACCCAGGTTGTAAATTAGAGTTCTGTAAACTCTATAATACTTGGCATTTCTCTTATGCATGCATCAACTTTAGATCAACTTTAAAGACCTTTCCTTCCCCTTTATGCACACACATATAAACACACATAGGCAGAGGGCTGCTTTATCTCTTTCCCATTATTTTAGGGACAGAAAAATTCCTGGAAACTTCGAAGAGAAGAGTCATAGGCAGAGGGAGAAAATATCTGGAGGGGGCTAAACACCTGTGTGCACACAGCACCCCCGCCTTCCAGGAGGTAAGTGTGTGGAGGGGAAGGAGGGGCGGGAAGAGAAGAGGGAGGCAGATTGAAGCCCCCATAACGAAGGAAGGAGTGGGGCAGGGGCTGAGGTGAATAAGGCCCTAGGGCCAGGGTGGGTCGTGGGACTATTGGAGCCTTGGGCAGCTCCTCCAGGGGCAGGAGGCAGCTCCTGCCACTGCATGGACCCTGGGGGAGGCATAGGGAAGCAAGTGTCCCCCAGATTTGTGCGTGGGGTGGAGGTGGACTGCCCCTACATCATGGGCTCTGCCACTGCCTTGGGAGCCATGTGATGCCATGTGCCTGTTGCCCCCAGGCTGTGTCACATCCTCTGCCCGCCCAGCGGCAGGACGCACATGGCACCATGCAGCAGCACTAAACGCAGCAGGGCGCAGAGCCCCAGCCTGCAGCAGCAGCCCACCTCTGCCTCAGACAAATCTGGGGGGGCACATGCTCCCCATCCATGACTCCCCTGGGGTGTACACAGTGGCGGGAGTCCCCCCATGCCCCGGGACAAGCCACCTGGGCTCCAGTAGTCCCATGACCTGCCCTAGGGCCCCATTCACCCCAGCCTGCCCCACTCCCTTCCTCACTGTGGAGACCCCTTATCTGTTCCCAACTTTCCTCTTCACAGACTGAAACTTGCCTGCCATGTTAGGTAGTGATCCACACACTGAGCTACGAGTGCCTGAGTCTGTGCTTATAGCCCCACTTCCTTCCACTGCCCCCGCAGCCACTCAGAGCCCATGGCACCCTGCGACCCCATCCTCTCCCCTGCATTTGTGGGGGCTAAGCTCCATTAGCCCCGGCCTTCCACTGCCTGTGAGGAGAGTAACATTAGTTCCACTGGGATTCTGCTAGCACTTTGGTGAATTATGCTGTACATCAGCCAACAGATATGCTTTGGTCCACATATTCAAAATAGGACAGAAACACAAGTTTAGGCTATGTGAATCCATTGAGACACAGACTAGGCCTTTAAGTCCTTACCCTGGATGGCTCAAGGTGTGTGATGGCAGAGTTATGGCAATTGTAGCTGGCTTCTTCTTGACCACTGAATACATTGTAGAGTTTCAACTGTCCTGTGCAAGTACCCAGCATTAGGAATCGTTCCCGTGCAGAAAACGCACAACAGGTGAAGCCACTTTCATCTTCATTTGCTTCCCGGAACACAGAAATTGGACGGAATCTGGGGAGGGAAAGATTATACAGGTGACCGAAAATGAAGAGAAGGAAAGCCAAATAGAACAAGGATGGAGGATATCAAAGCCTAGATTTGAAATCTCACATAGCTACAAGTCAGCTTTTTTTTTTGTTTGTTTGCTTTTAGGGGAATAGAATTATTGGAGAGAACAGCCAATATAGTGATTTGTAACATTTCCACATGTCCTGCAAGATGAAATATTTTAATGATAATATCCTACCAGGTTGCAAGATCTGGATTCAATATCCCTTAAGATGGGTGAAAAGGACAAACAAACCTGTATTAGTCAACTGAAAAAGAAATATGGACAGCTAGTAAGGCTGGGGATAGTTCTGAAAAATGCAAAGCAAGGAAACAAGGCACACTGGTCAAGCACTTTCTTGGAACCATACATTTTCAAAGGTGGCACTGGTTTTACTATCAAAATCCATAGCATCAATACACAAGGGGTCAGACCTGACGATCTGGGGCTCAGACCTAATGATCTGTTTAGGTGCCTTCCAGCCCTAAGCACTATGCTACTATGATACAATCTTTATTATATAACTGGTCATAAGCTTCTCCAGTTTATTCCCCATCTGAAGATGTCATGGGCCTCCAAATAAAAAATACAATATTTATGGGTGCCTATGGGAAAAATGAAATGGAAAATAGACTAAAAATAAATAAATAAATAAAAATCCTCTATTCTTAGCAAAGAGGCCTGAGTCTAAAAGATACATTAAGGCCTGCCATAGCTCAATCACCTGCCTCAACTGTTTCATCCATAAAACAGGAACATCACCACAACTACAAAGCAGAGAGAAGTAGGATGCCACATCCTTTAAAATACAGACAACACTCTGAAAGCAGAAGGTGCTATATTAAGTGTTGAGTCTTAACATTAAGAACAATTAAAGGTCAGATGAAAATGCCATGTCTACTAAAACGGTTTTTTCAAACTTCTCCCAGCTGCCACTCGAGTCAAAATGTTCTGATCAGGTCAAAGAATTTGGACTGTGGAACCTGAATCCACTTACATAGCAGGAAAGACTTTTTGGAACAGAGAGCACTCCAGCAGTAATCAAAAACATTTTTCTTTCTTACCTGCTGAATATAAGATGTCTATCAAAACAGCCACCATCCACCCCTCCGTACTTCGGAAAGGCTGCCCTGCGGGTCAGCCGTGAGGTAAAGTTAGTTGGCGCCTGGCGCCTCTGTTTTGGCTCAGGACACTGGTGGGGTGTAAAGAGAGAGAAAGGGGGGCAGGTGGCAACAGGGTTCTTGCAGCGGGCATGCTGCTCCCTAAGGTACTCTGTGATTATACTGTCCAGCGTGGGTGGGGAAGGGAGGTGTCTGTCCAGCTGCTTTTTGATAGCTGGGCTCTGGCTGTAGGCGCCGTGGTCCGATTTCTGTCGCAGCACTCTTATTTTCCTGCCATTGCAGGGAGACGGCCTCTCCCTGACAAAGCTAATTCTGCCAATCAAAGGGGAGTTGCTGGCATAAGAAGGGCCTGGAAGGGCAAGTGGACCCTGGGAAGCAGATGGCCTTGATGGAGCATGGACAGAGGTGGCAGTAGAACCTACAGTAGTATGGCTACTCAGCCGGGCTGAGATGCCATTAGCTATACGAGGGGTACGAGGCAGAGCCACAGGAGAGGCAGTTGCTGCAACTGGGGTAAAAGCAGAGGAGTGAGACGCTGCTGTCATGGGTAGATCCGCCTCTTTGGTAAGGACAGAAGCAGTTTCTCCCAGCCCCTTAGAGATGAGATGGTTCCGAATCAGAAGGAGCAGCTCCTTCTCAGGAAACGTGATCCTTGACTGGGCCACCACATCTGCTTTCTGTAACCGAGCCAGAGAGACATCTGTGCCAATCAGCAATGGTTTCCCCGAAACACGCTCTATCAGCTCAGCAGCATATTTGCAGAACTTGACATGTTCACTGCGCTTGTCCTGGAGCACAGGCTCTTTCATCAGTTGCTGGATCTGACAGCTGCTAAAGAGAGGTAGCTTGCTGATGATTTGCCGGACGGTACTGCTGCGCGATAGCCCCACCAAGGCCTTACATGCTAATGCTCGAATCTGGTCTGCATCCGTAATTGGCATTTTTATGGACAGCAATGACAGCAGCACTTTGATGCCATTGTTGGACTGCACCACATTCCACATCTTGGCCAGTGTGTGCTCACTGCTCTTGGGGGCATGGGGGAGCTTCCGCCGGGGGGTCCCCGAGATGAATTTGCCAATACTGGAGATACGATTATCTGGGCCACATACACAATTGATGATGATCTGAAGAGCCGATTTCTGAATCTCTGCATCATGGATGAAGAATTCACCCTCAGCAACTCCCAGGATGATGCTAATACCTAATAAGAGAAATGTTTCATTAACACTTTAGCCTGTTCAAGCATCAGATTGTTCATCAGATGCAGAATCTCCTGCAAATCAGGAAGGGAGATATAGTTCACCTTCTTATTCTAGGATCCTTTGCAGTCATCTCATTCCCTCTGACCAACACAGTAATGTTCACCTCTCCAATCGCATCATTTTCCTTCACCAGTACCATCCACTGTGGACTGGTCCATGCAACAGTATTACTTAGTAATAGGTTAATCAATCTCTCAGTGAAAGTGACCATACATGATCCAGGTTTGCAGTCTTGTGAGGCAACTGCCATTAAAGCAACTGCCATATGCAGACTGACAGAGGAGTGTCTCAAAGGTGGATACTACAAAAAGCACTCTCCTCAAACAGGATTAAAGTGGAAGATGAGGGGAATATTTTAATGAGTGGACAGCACACTCCACAATGTCCTTAACAACTCAAAGAAAAATTTTGAAATTAGCTCCAGTCAAAAGCTCACATAATTTTAATTGCTCTTCAACTCCAATCATCATTTGAGAAAAGGAATGCAGAATATTGTAACAAGCATTCATCCCAGGAGGTGACCACGACACCTCCCCAGTAGCCACTTAGCCCCTGGTCTGCCCTCACTCCTCAGGCTTGCTCCTCTTCATCTTTCCTGCCATGCCTTTTTGTTCTTAGATATTTGGATCCCTGATCCTGTGTTGGTATTCTGGAGTCTCTACTTCACCTTATGGGCTTATAAAGGTGGCACCAACCCCCCCATACACCATGCCCATACCTCACAGATGTTATCAATCATATTGATCATCAGCCCTCTTAAGACATGGCCTCAGTCCCTATGACTGGGCTTCCCTACCCAGGCACTTTCCCTAGCTCAGCTATCCCAGTGTAGCTTCCAGGCTTGGCTTCTCCACCTGGGCACATCACCTCTTGCAGCCACTCCTGAGTGCAGCATCTCAGCCTGCACTCCCCACCCAGGCACTTTGCTGTGGCCTACTCCCAGGCACTACTTCCTCCCTCTCAGGCTCCTATCTTCATTCTGGCTGGCCTTCAGTGCCCTAGCCCTGATCTCTGGGCTCCCTTACCCTATCTACATCCATTTCTCAGTTAAGAGCCCTCTGACCCCATCCAAGTATCCGGCAGTGGTCTCTGACCTTCAGTCGTCCTTTAACCTGGCCCCGCCTCTAAGCCAGTTGAGACCATGGGCTCCTTGCCCTATCTATGCCCCTCTCTGCACTATGGCCCTCTGATCCCCTTGGTCTCCGGCACTGGTCCCTGACCTTTGGCTTCCCTTGACTCTAGCCCCATTCTTAGGCTAAATGAGACCATGGGTATGCTGACCTGACAGGCTCTGGTCTTACTCCCAGCCTTCTCCTTAGTCCCTTACTCAGACCTCCTGAGCAATTTACCCCAGCTCATGTTTTCCAGCATGAGCTGAAGCCCTACTGTTCTGGAGCTCCTCTCTCTGTGGCTCTCAGCGCTTGACTCCCTGACCAGCCCAGGCCCTGGGCTTATACACTTCAAGCCCAGCCCCCTTCTAGTCAGATGACTCTCTAATTGGTCCCCTGCCACACCCATAATCTGCTTCTCAGGCTAGTTCCCCTCTTAAAGTGACAGGCATGCTAAGCACCTTGTCACAATATCAACAGAAAGTGTCTACACACAAACACAATTCCCCTCTCGACTACCACAAGCACCCTTCCATGACATGCCAGGATCCATCTAACTTAGATTCGATAACCAGCCATGGCCTACTCATTTGCAAGCTGACAGTCCATGGCCTGAGCCAAAGGGAATGAATGAAAAGGCACATACAGCAACTGTTCATTTTAGATTAAAATAATTAATTATTTCCCTCCCATCAACTCCAATGCCATATTCCCATGAAAACTTTAAGATTCTGGGAAGTTGAGGAAACTGTACCGTCCCATTGTGCAAAAGGATTAACACTGGCAATGTATTCAGCATCTTCAGAACATAGAAGAGACAAAGACCATGACTTCAATGAGTTTAGAACCCAAGTACCATGGCATTCACTACACAGTACCTTAACTACAGCCTCCTGTCATTTCTCCAGCAGTTACTAATATAACTGTAGCCTTACATTAAATTCCAGGAATGGACTATCTAGGTGAACCTTATCTCAGCTATTGGTATGATTGGTAAGTACATAATAAATCCTCAAGTCCGTGCTCAACTTACCCACAGTAGAAACTGTAGATCCTGCTTCATCCAGCACATCCACAGGCTCCGCCAATTGCAACTGGATTTTAGGAACCACAGTAAGAATAGCCAGTACATCTAAAGCATAGCGCACTGTGTCATTCCTGGAAGAGGACCATACCAAAAAATTATTAAAAATGCAAGCATACAGAGCATCTGTGATGTCTCATGTTTAGGCAAACTGTACCAAAATTTTTTCTCAATTCACACTGATGCTGCTAAATAGGTGGAAACAAGTTCCTGATGGCACCCCTTGATTTCATGTCCAAGTTTTTAACATCTTTATATTTCCCTCTCAGAGAAAGAATTGTATGCATTGCTAACATGGCCTAGGTCTCCTGCTTTCTGCCCACAAGCTTTTTCCTTCCCAGTATCTACAAAGGTTTCACAGGTTTCCATGCACAAAAACAAAATACAAGAGTTTTTCCAAGATTCAGCCCACAAAATCATCATGACCCAATTCTACCCAAAGGTCCAAACAATAGATATAATAAGTAATTTCCTCACCACCACTTTTTAAAGAAACAGTGATAACACAGACTTGAAAGTAAAGGAAGAATAATGGAAACAGTGATCCAGTCTTCAGTACAGCTCAGTGAGCTAACAGGGTCTAGGAATACCATGGAGACTGGGCAACAACATAAGCCCTGTCAGTTATTTTAGGAGTTGCCTTGGCAGTGTTGACTGGAGTAGATTCCATTTTACATCAGGAAAGCTCTGCCAGAATTGTCACAAAAATTTCTCTTGCTCTCCTTTAACTGCTATCTATCCCAGTGAATAGTAAACAAGTCCCTGCTCTGGCTGAATTAGAACATGGCCTTGAATCTGGGTTTCTCATGTCACACATGTAGCCACTGAACTATTGGCTATTGTGGCATTGGTGGTATCTCTTACAGACCATTAATTCCATCCTGATCCCAAAACACCTTCCTAACAAAAAGTGCCTCAGAACTTGTTTCTACATGTGATTAGAGTCTTAATAAATCAATCAATGTCTTGCAATGGGAAAAAAAAGTGTTTTAATTAGAAAGATCCAACCAGCTCTGAAGAGAACCATTTTGGTACGGTTTTTCCTAAAGCCAAAGGAAATTATTTAGCACTAACCAAAAAGACGATGAATTCAAAGGCAGGAATCTTTCATTAACACATTTTCTCAAGTTGGTGGTAGAATTTTAACTGAGTTCCCATCAATCCCCTGCTGCAGGGCCTCCCTAAATCAGATGCTGCAAAGTGCCTTTAGGCCTGGGGTAAGGAGAAAGAGACCTCAGCTATTTATTAGAAGACAACTTTGCTCTGGCAGCATAATGACGGCCCAGACAGCAGACAGAACTCAAGAGGGATAGCTCCAAATTTAGTTTCTGAACTTCTAAAGCCTGAGAGTATAGAGCAGTGGTGCTCAGCCTCTGGCCAGCAGGCCATATCCAGCATGCAGAACCATGTCATCTAATCCATGGGACTCCACACAGGTCCAGAAATTTGATGGTGGGGGAGCACTAGCAATTAATACTACCACCAGTCCTTACTCACAAATTTCTAAGCCTTGCAGATAGGTAACATAGCCCTGTGTACCAGATTGGGTCAGCATATGGGGCCATGGTGGCAGGCCTGATCCAGCATGCATGGGGCAAAAACCAGGGCAGCAAACTCGATCTAGCATGCTAGATGGACCAATCCCATGCACTGGATCCAGCCCATGAACCAAGCTTACACCACTCATCCAGCCCACAGCCTAAAAGGGTTGGGCACCATTGGACTAAAGAATTTCTTCCGGGGGGCTGAAGTCAGCCTGAACAGAACAAAACAAAACAGGCAGTTCCAAAATTTCTCTATTACAACCTCTTTTTCAACAGCCACATACTTGTACCCACTTAAGGCTTTATATTAATGTAATGCATCTCAAAATATATGACAAAATACAGCAAAGCAATATGAGTAGCACCCTGAGCTAGCTAAGTCTACCTCATGAGAGGGAAGACTCACCCCTTCACAGGGATACAAGAGTATACTTTGATTTTATCC
This sequence comes from Crocodylus siamensis, assembly GCF_052110815.1. NCBI lineage: Eukaryota > Metazoa > Chordata > Crocodylia > Crocodylidae > Crocodylus > Crocodylus siamensis. Next base: position 21,789,921 of record NC_143405.1, on the reverse strand, counting down.
CTCTGCCTCTGCACTGACAGGTTATGTCTTCTAGTCCCTAGTGATATGGTTATTGCTTTCTGCTTTTACCAAAACAAAGAAAGGTAAGCAAGTGTTTACTGGATGGAGTAAATGGATTAGAGCTGTAATCAGAAATCTGCTCAACTCCTAATCTGCCAGAGCATTTTGGCTGTCAATAGCCCTTTGGACATTCAGATAATGATATTTTTGGTTTTGTTTCACCACCAACAGTGCATCTTCCTGCACATGCTAACTTTGTGACATCTCCTGTCCTCCAATACGCATGTCCTTAGATTGTCAGAAGTGTGTTTAATATTAAAATGGAAAACTTTCCATTTTAAAAAGTACCTAATACCCTGGCTACAGCATCTCAACCTAAAGTTGCAGAAGTCTAACAGTACTACATATTATCTGGCATCTCACCTGGCATAATATGTTTTCCAGTTGCAGGCTATGGAGATAAGCTGAAGCATGAGTTGCACACAAGACAGTTTAAGAAAGACTTCTGCTGGCTCCCAGTAAAGTTGTGCTGGACCATATTCTATCAGAAACTCCATCATCTCTACAATCTGCTCATGAGTATAGGAACATGCCTGTGGATAGAAGAGGCAGGAAGTTTAGGAGAGGTATCACAAGAGTTACACACTTAGAGATCAGGCTTAATACTCTCGGGCAGGGGCTGGCTGCTACCAATCCCCTGCACCCATTCCCCCCACCCTTCCCTCCATTGAGCCTGGCCTTGATACAGCTGTGCTCCAGCTGGGAGCTGCACTTGCACAGCAGCCTGAGAGCAGGGGGCTAGGAGAAGCAGCAGTGGCGTGCATACAGCTCCCAGCTACATAGCTCTGGTGGAGGAACTTAGTCAGGCTTCTTAGCCCGTTTCTAGAGACTAGATTACTCCATGATGATGCAAAGACGACTGGTCTGAAAACAAATAGCTGAATCCTAGTAGCAGACCATGAATGTCTCTGGTATTGTTACAAACTTCCCTGTAACTACAAAGTTGAAAAGTTTGTGAAGAGAGTAGATTAATATGGTAAAATTCTGCTGTAGATACTTTTAGCTTGATTTTTTAATGTTAGTAACAAAGGAAGAAATAGCACCTCCCAATTACACATGACAAATGTGCCAATGAAACTGCTAAAACTATTTTCAGTTGCAATATCACATCGCAAGGAGGTAACCAACCTGTTTCATATCCCTGTATGGATTCCACTGGCTTTAAGAGACCACTTGATTCCCACTTCTGAGACTGTTGTGTTTTCACAATAAGAAACAGCATCACAAAAGCCTGCTCACCTTGTATGGTGGTTGTGGATGGACCAAGATGCCACCTTCAGTGCGCTGGAGTGACTGCTTCACCTGTTCCAGTTTGATGGCAAGGTGAGCCTCAAAGTACCTGCGCAGGGCCATGCAGGTGTGCTTGCCAGTCTGTCGGCTGGCAAAGATTTCATCATCACTTAGCAGGGCCCCCTGGTCTTCTAGGTTTAGGATCTCTAGAGTGCTGATCTACATAAACAAGTCAAGAAATGGGAAACACCTTTTTTCACTGGGTTCATAATTCACAGGAACTAAGACGCCAACAGCTTCTAACAACATTTGTACACAGATACCTTACTAAATGGAGATGAACTCACTATTGAATGCAATAGAAACTATCACAGCTGAAACTGGATAACTGGGTCTCTTAGGTATTAAATAGAATTATATTTCGCAAATACAGACGTCTGATAGAGTAAGCAGCACGTATTTTCTGAGAAGAGGAGTTCCCTCTTACCTCCATTACTTATAAAAGCAAATACAAATATAGAAGTCAAATCAGTGAAACTCTGAAAAATGTATTTCTACTGCAGTCATCTTGTCATTCAAGATCACTGTGGTAGAATACACGTGTTAAGTGAAAGGCTTGAGAAGTGAATCAAAGTTACAGGCAACACCCACTGCCGAACTATACAGCACTTCATTTAGGGCACTTTGTCTCTAGACTTAAGGAAAGTATGTAAAAGGACCTTCAAATATGTGAAGGAGTTAAAAAAAGTAGGGAGGGAGGTTTGTAAAATCTACCCTTTGTCCACTTTAAGTGGAGGGAGAAGGCAAGAAAAGTAACACTTCCCAGCTAAACAGAGAAGCTTTAGAATTAGACATTAAAATCATTATTCAGGATATAGGTGGCTGCAAGCCTTACCAAGTTAACCAGACGACGAAGGCCATCATGCCTGTCAAAGAGCTCCAGGACAGCACGGAAGGAGAAGCAAATAGAGAAGAACATGGTAGCATGACAGCAACCTGATGCATGGGAGCACTCCATCAACCACAGGGTGTAGTTCACCACGTCCGAGAGCACATTATGGGGATGCATGCACACCTACAAAGCAAAAGGACAATCCTGATATTAGGCAGCCAGAACACAGTTCCATCAACTTACTGGCTATGTAAAAATGAAGTCAATAACTTTTGTCCTGAATAGCAGCGATATAAACCCTGAATTCAGAAAGGAGCTCAACTTCAGAAAGTAAAATGGTAGCAGAAATTTTCATGAATAAGTAGGGGTGCACTGGTAGGGATTTTTTGGGCCAATACCGATGGCTGATTATTAACCAGCCATATCAGCCAATACTGATCCAATTGCTGATATGCAGCACGGCAGCTTGAAGAGCAGCATCCGGCTGTTGCATTTATTGTGGGGAAGGGACAGATTGAGGCTCCCGTGGTGAGAGTGGGAGTGGGGCTGGGGCTGGGGTCAGGCTATGCTCAGGGCAGGTGGGGGTGGGGCAGGCAGTGGTAGCGCTGGGGGGGGGCTATGGGGGGCTACAGCCACCCCAAAATTTGCCATATCCCCTCCCCACCGTTCCCCCCCCCTCCCAGTGCCACTGCCACCTGCCCCAAGCACAGCCTAGGCCCAGCCCTTCTGCCAGAAAGAGCTCGGCACAGCCCCCAGCCCACAACAGGCAGCCCACTCATGCCCCATGCACAGATCCAGGGGGGGCATGTGACCCCCATGCCTCCTCTGGGGGTGTCCAGCAGTTGGAGGGAGGGGGCAGGGGACTCCCACAAGCCATGGCTCTGTCCTGCATCCTGTCCCACCCCAGCTGTGCAGCACCCACCCCTGCTCCAGCCCCACTCCCTCTCTCACCACAGAGGCCTCGAACTGCACCCCCCCAACGCATGCCCCTTCTCTCCCCCTGCCCCTTCCTCCCAACAGACTTAACAGCTGGACACTGCTCTCCCAAGCTGCTGAGCTGCGTTCCTGGCTGCATGTATGCCGTGGCTGCACACGTGCATGCAGCATTTATTGGTGACATTATCAGCCACATCAGCCAAAAAAGCCAGTTGCCAATGATGTCAATTTTCCTTTTATCAATGCTGATATGATATGGACCAATGCATCAGTACACCTCAATGAACAAGGTTCAAAAGCATGCGTGTAGAAAAAAAAAGAAAAAGCTTTTTCTTTGCCCCATTTAATCTACAGTGGCTGACTACACAATGGTCCCACTTCTTCAAATGAGAAATGGAGTTTTAATAAACCGCTTCACTAACTCACAAGCCATTACACTACATCTAACCTGGGCCCTAGGAACTCTATCTGGGCTGGGGTCAGGGATGATTTGTTTTTCTTCCTCTTTTCTACATTTTTATGAAACTCTTCCCTTTGCTCCCTGCCAAGTATCTGGAGAAACTAACAGGTTCAAGAGAGATCTCCTATGCTAGACACTGATTATCCAAGTATTCTGGCATCTCCCACCACCACTGGGTAACCAAATGGATTACTTGTAGCAGCAAGACTTACTCATTAATTTTGAAGTTAATCATTCATCAAACTGGAAAAAGAATGGTTACTTACCCTATAGTAACCATGGTTCTTTGAGATACTACAGTCAGCATGAATCCTGTTATATGCATGTCATGGGTGTGAGCTTGCAACGTCTTTTAAATAGTTGTATCCATTTGGATCCTGCACATGCCCTATATACCTCATGCTCCATACAAGGATTCACCAGGTTGAGCTAGCCTCCATCTCCAAAGTAGGCCCACAGTAGTTGGGGACTCAAGGTGGGAATGGAAGACAGGTCATAAGATTCTATACTGACACCTTGTAAGACAGCTGTTCCTCCTTCAAGTATGTGCCATTATACGTTAATGCCAAACAGCATCCCCTTCAAGAATGAGGAGTGGGAGCTGACTCTGTTGGATAGGGCCTGGAACAATGCTTTCCTAAATTCAGTCTCAGCTCTTGCAGCCAAATCTGGTGATTTATGCTTTACAAACACAAGCAGACATACCATATTTTCTTGCATACTACATGCCCCCCCCAATAAGACACGCACCTTGTTTTGAGAAAGCAGAATGAAGAGAAAGATTTTTAAGGAGTCAAGGCTGTATATATTTCAGCATCAGCAAAACTAGTTTTAACCCTGTCATACTCACTGCCAAATTGCCTTAGCCCTCAAAAGTAAATGTCACTCTTCCCTCCTTGGGGCTGGCAGGGTATGACCCCAACCTGCCTACAGTAACTTAGTAAGTGACCATCCACAACCCTGACACTGCAGAGTGAGCCTTAATGGACAGTGAGCAAGGAACACTTTCCAGCCACTAGACTCGTTGCACAGTTATACACTGAGTCTCTGCCAGTGCAAGGGCTTGCTTGGCCTTTAGAATAGCCCTAGGGCTGCAAAGCAGTATGGGAACAAATGGGAAAGGAGTCAAGTCTGTCAAGGCACTAGCAGAGAGCACAGAATACATCTACAGTATCTGCAGGGATTTTCCCCTCCCCATGCATGGAATGCAGCTTCAAGAAGAATACAAACAGACTGGCTTAAATGAAACTCAGACATTATCTGGGGATGAACATATGAGATTTTGATATTAGCTTGTCCTTACATAACAAGATATATGGAGCATCTGCTACAAGTGCTTACAACATTCTCGCTCTTCTGGATAAAGTGATGCCTACTCGGACATTCAGAAGGGTTCACATGTAGTCAAGTCAGGCTACTTAAGTGGAAAATAAGCCTGCACCCTTTGAGAAGTCTCAGTAATGTTGGATGTGAGAAGATGGAAAACCAAAGGGCAAAACACTAATATCCATAACCCTAATGAGCCTTGAAGGAACACAGAAACCAGGTTTCAAATGAAATACGTAGTCCAGGATCTTCAGCAACAAGGCTGACTCAGGCACAAGGCCATGTCAAGATGCCTATACAGGTATGAACCTCTTCCATTTGGAAAGGTTTTCTTCTTTGTACCACAGATCCTGAATGCACTATGAGCAGATCTTTTCTATAGCACTCAATCAATCAACATCCAAGCTGCAAATTGCAGCAACTCTTCATCTAGGGGGAACATTTGTCTCTGGTTCCTCAATAGTAATTATGGGTTAAACAGGGAGCAATAAGGATTGCACAGAAGAGCAAAACAGGTCCATAAATCAGGGCTTCCTCAGTTATTTAAGAACCATGAAAACAAACACGGTATTGTCCGTCTTGGCTCTGAGAATAGTTAGACATGTTAGCAAGGCATAAAGAACTTGCTTGACTACATTGTAGAAATAAGATGGCCAAGTAAAGATTCCATACCCATACATCCTTTGGAGCAGAAGCTGAGGCATTTAGCATTATTCCTGTTGGCAAAATCTATCACCAAATTCTCAGGAAAGGTAGGCGATGGAAAGAATGGTGACTTTCTGAAGTGACCTCTCTGGGTTGGTAAAGGATCGACTGCATGCTAATGGAGCCTGCCAAGTCATTCCTTGTGGATACAAAGCTAGCGAGGAACTTCTGTAAAAAGCACTTGTTTCACTGCACATGAAGGTAGACTGCTGGCCCCATGCTGGTTTATTGTGTACACTATCCATACTACCAAATGCCACTGGATTGCAAGGAGAAAGAAAAAAAAACTACACTTATACCCAGAGCTATCCCTGGGGGAGGAAAACAAATCATGGCAACCAGTTTGCTAGCCTAGATATCTATAGCTTTATTCTGCAGGGACCACATGCCTTTAATGGGATGCTGGTTCATGTGGTCATTCCATCTTGTCTGTGACCACCACACCAGAAAGTGCCGAGTTTTAAAAGAGGGCTCCTATCCACATTTGCAGGGACATACTCACGAGGTCAACGCTTCAAAGGTGAGGCAAAATTACCACATACATTTCCTGAGTTCTTATTTTGTGAGCAAATAAATGATCTTAAGGAACAGTAAGACCTCAGGCAAAGGTTGTCATGTAGCATCAAATATGTACAGAGGCTGCTTAAAGCAAGATGTATTGCAATTAGATGTATAATCATCTTACTCACTAGGGACTAAATGTAAAGGAATCTTTAAATATGCCACGCCATCACTACATCTATGGGCCCTAGGAACTCTACTGTCTGGGCTGGAGTCAGGGATGATTTCTTAATGAAGATGGGCAGTGCATATTTCAGGCTTATCACAGTTCCCTAGCATAATCCTCCTTTGATCAGCCAGTGAATTAAGTAAAGAAAAAGGGTATTCCTTAGATCTCCCACTACAATGGTGAAGCAGATGATAAAGACTATGACTGCTGTGGAGGGTCCAAAGGGTAGAATATTTTTTATAGGAAGCAATCTGATACAACTGTGAATGAGGTACCTCCTGCATGTCTAATAGCTGTCAAGGCAACGAACCTCAAAAATGGAATGCAGGCAAGCATTCCTCTCCTAAATCTAAGGTGCCACATATATTTGTTGAGCTTCCTCAGGTGTAAGGTAGAAGAAAGACTCTTCTTTCTATAGAATAAGAGATGCCAGCAATAGATGCCCTTGACCCCATAGTCTCATGAAATTTCTGTAACTCGTAAGAGGAGCAAGGAAGCCAACTTTTATAAAGCTCTTGTGAGAAGAGTTTTTAAAAAAAAACAGAAAAGATGCTATAAATGGGAGTAAAGAAAAGAAACAGACACTCTTGCCCCTGGCTACCCTTTCTAACATTAATTTGTCAGAGACTTAGTCTTCAGGAGCTGTGTTGTTCTCTAATCAGCTCCATGCTGGTTTTGGTGTAGCTCCTGGCAATTCTATTAAACCTGCTGCCTCTGGGATGGAAACTAAGGGTAAGACAGGCTGATGCTTACTGCAAGTGGTACAGGGACCAATCCAGGGTGCACACTATATGGACCAGCTGTGTGCTACCTCCAGGCTGGCCCAGATTGGGTCCCATATGTCAGAGCCAGCAGGCAGGACCAGTCTGGCATGGGCACCCAATGTAGCATGGAGCTGGTAAGCATGGGAAGGCTGATACAGGATGTGCACAGTATGTGGTGCCTGTACTAGACCAGCCCTTTGTGCTGGTTCCAATGTGTGGGGCTGGTCTGTGGGTATGATCTAGCAAACAGACTGGCCCTGCGCATGGGCTGGATGAGGTTGACACCCCCATTCTAGTTTACACATTCTTAAGAGTCTTAGTATGGTCACAGAATCCTCCAGGGAATGCAGCATTCAGTGGTTCTGGCACTAAGCAAATCCATTCACTCCAACAGTAAATCTTCAGTGATCTAGACCTCACTAGGGATGCCAGGTACCTGAAACTGAAAAGTCTGGTACATGACAGTGGCTGTAGCAAATATGTTCATTGCTGCTTATAGGGCAGTTCTCGACACCATCTGGATTTGTCTGGCTGTGAAACTCATTTTCACAGGGTGGGAGTTTGGATAGTAATTAGATGTCACTTCTCCACATGAAGACATTGCATTCTGCAATCATTAATTCTTCAGAGGTGGAAGTGTAGGTCTTCCTGCCAAAAGATCCAACCTCTCTAGATCCTTTACCCCGTATATTCTTTTCACTGATCTCACTTTCTCCTGAACTGCTGAGAAGACCACTTGTCCTACTGCTGAATGAGAACAACACTGCTCAAAGCCTTCAAGAGAGACTTGTTACCACTTTTCTGTTTTCTTAGATATGGGAGAAAGGAAAGTTAGGGTATACTAGAATGCATACTGGATCTACAAGGCCTTTATTTATCACCTGGGTAATTCTGTTTGATGTCAAGGAGTGCAATTAAAATCAGAAAGCTTCCAGTATTTTCTTGAATTATAGCCATCTTGATATCTAGGAGTTTGGATCCATTAGACAAGAACTCTTAGAAGAGAGTTTGAAATAGCCTTTGGCCATTGCTGGGGCCAGAACTATCATTTTGCTGTAAAAACAGGGATTTCTTGAGATGCAAATGAAGTTGAAGCATTTGTTCTCATGCCCCCTCTCACTAAAGGGAATACGAGTTGTCCAGTGATGCTACAGGTAAACTCAATAGTTCTTCTAGTATAGAAGTGAGATACCTTGCCAGTCTACAATCAGTAAAATGTGGATCCCAAAAGTACATTTGAGGCCAGCATGGTGCAACGCATGTGCTGGATTGACAATGGCTAACCACTTAAGCCCTGTGGCAGTTCAAGGTATAGAATTTCCTGAGATGTCTCCAAATGCTATTCCCACCTGTCCAAAGAAAACTTCCTACTACAGTTTTAGGAGGAGGAGTAGCCCCATGATGGAAATGAAACATCACATACTACAATTCCTAGTATGTTAATAGTAGACGTGTCCATGACTCCATGCTAAGAAAAAGGTAAATCAAGAGTCTTGAACAGTTAATGTTAGCACTATAAGATGACCAGGAATCCTAGTTTTCTCTGTTTAAAAATCCCCAAATTGTCTGATTAAAAGAAAATCCCAAAGTTTCTAATTTAAAAACCAAAAATCCACATTTTTCCATGACTAAAATGAAATGCCACTATATAAATATAGGTATCAGTTAAACAAAATGTTTTATTGATATATTTACATTTTTAAAATAATTTGGAAGCCTACCAGTGCCTCAATAATTGTTATAAAATACAGTCTAAATACCAATATATTTTGGCATTCAATTTTGGTTCTTTTATCATGGAAAAAAAAAAAAAATCAGAGCTACCCCTACTCCCTTTGCTCACCAGAGCATGGGTCCAACTGCAGCTGTCTATCATCCTTCCCACTGCTTTGTGGTGTTAAGCAGCCCCGTTATGCTGGTGCTCTGCCCCTGCCTATACCATTGCTCCTCATTGCCAACCCACAACCCCCTGGCCCTGCTGCTGCCCCTCACTCCTGACCCCCCAACCCCAAGGTATGGGGAAGAGAGTGGGTATGTGGGGAAGGGGGGGTGTGGGCACAGGCAATGTATGGTGAGAGATGGGGGACACAGGCCCCCCCAGATTTCTACTCTCACAATGGGGCATGGGGCTGCAGCCAAGGCAGACCAGCTGTAGGCAGGAGCTGCCTCCACAGCCCAGTGGGTGGGACCTGGAACAGGAGGAAGCGCCGTACCACCATGGCTGCCAAGCTGAGGTGCCCTACAGCCACTCGATAGTAGTGGGGAGCACAACTTTGCACTGCTGACACGCCTCACCTTGGGGGCCATGGTGGCACTCCCTCTTGCACCAGGTCCCACCTGTTGGGCCATGGAGGCAGCTTCTGCCCAGAGCTGGTTCCAAACTTAGCTGCAGCCCTGCTCCCCATTGTGGGCACAGAAGTCTGGGGGGGGACATGACATACCACACTTCCCACCATGCATCGCTTGTGTCCCCTGCTCTTCTGTCAGGTCACCTGTGCCTTGCCCTTGCCCCCACAGACTTACCCAGAGCTAAGGGAGCTGCTCTTCACCGCTGCCTCCAGCCCCAAGCAGCCCTTTGCAGGCTGGAACTCTGTCAACCTGAAAGGGGAAACCTGCCACTTCCTGGGTTTTTCTCCTTTAAAGATCTGCTACTTTCTCCTTTAAAGGAGAAAGTCTGCGTTTTTCCATGGCAAACAGAAAGCCTGGATCCCTGAAGATGAGTCAGCATCAGTGCCAGTTCCAGAGATGCCCTTGGGATTAACATCAGTACCACTCAGGAGGTAAGCTCAGGAGGCTGGTTGCCGAAGCCCTCAGAAAATAATCTGGTAGAGAGGGGAGTCCATGATGAGTGGACGTTCCTTAAGGAGATGATCTTTGAAGCACATGGGAAATCCATCCCAGCCCATAGGAAAGGTAGGAAAAGGGCTGGGTGAAATCCACATCGTACTTATGGGCTCGGCAGCATTACACACACTAGCACCACGACCGAAAGAGACTTGGGAGTTGTGACTGACCACAAAATGAACATGAGCCACCAATGCAATACCACAGCAGGCAAAGCCAACAAAACCCTGGCTTGCATCTACCAATGCACCTCAAGCAAGACCCAGGAAGTCACCCTTCCACTTTGCTCAGCCTTGGTGAGGCCGCAGCTGGAGTACTACATGCAATTCTGGACTCCGCACTTTAGAAAGGATGTGGGGAAGCTTGAGAGAGTCCAGAGGAGAGCCACATGGACGATTAGAGGACAACAGAACAGGCCTTATGAGGAAAGGCTGACTGTGAAGTAGTGCTTCCTGATATCTAGCCTGAATCTACTCTCAGTCAACTTACAGCTGTTATTCCTTGTTACTCCTAGTAGTGCTTGGGGGAACAGGGACTCTCCCATAGCCTGCTGGTCCCCCTTGGCCAGTTTGTAGACGGCCACCAAATGCCCTCTCAGCCTTCTATTGTGGAGGCTGAACAGGTTCAGGTCCCATAGCCTCCGCTTGTAGGGCCTGCCTTGTTGCCCCCGATCATGTGAATGGACCTCCTCTGGACCCTCTCAATGGTGGCCTCATCCCCCCTGAAGTGCGGTGCCCAGAACTGGACACAGTGCTCCTGTTGTGGCCTGATCAGTGTCACACAGAGGGGGAATATCACCTCCTTGGACCTGCTTGTGATGCATCTGTGGACGCATGACAAGGTGCTGTTAGCCTTCCTGACCATGTTCTCACATTGTCGACCCATGTTCATCTTGGAATCAACGATGACTCCAAGATCCTTTTCTGCCTCTGGGCTGACTAGAAGGGAGTTCCCCAGCCGGTAGGTACGTTGCTGGTTCTTCCTCCTCAGGTGCAATACCTTGCACTTGTCAGTATGGAGGCCCATCCTGTTCTCTTCCACCCACACCTGTAACCTGTCCAGATCTAGTTGTAGCCTGTCCCTCTCTTCCAGCATGCCTACTTCTCCCCACATCTTAGTGTCCTTCCTACTCCACATCTTAATATTCTTCCTTAACTACCCTGTTTAAAATGTCACAGACTGGAAAAATAAAAAGGGAATGCTACAATAGTCTAGTCTGACCTCTTAAATAATACAAACCATGATGTTGTCCATGCCTTTATTAACCCTCTGCTGCAGGTTTAATGTGCATTGGGGGGTATTAGCACTCTGCTACTGGACTGTACAGTCAAAGCAGCTATCCACGCCTGGATCTTGCATGGAAAAAACACCCCGGAAAAGGAATGGTCATCAGCTGCGGAGGAGGTGATAGTGAGTTTGACCTTTATTTTTTTTGTCTTTATTTTTGTAAATAGTACAGGGTTTCAAAGCCCTGAAAAGGGAATTTACTTCCAAAATTATTTCTAAATCCCCAGCTACATTTCCCCTAAACACAAATACCCTCCAAAGTATCATTGTACAGATCCCATCACTTTACTTTGCTGCGAAGGCCATTTGCTTCAAACAGCATTTTGCTTTTCAGTTCCACCTCTGTACTACGTATTCATCACTTGAACTTCCAGGAGACAGAATTCAATGCTCTACCAATCACTTCAACCCTATTAAGAGAAAATCTTACCCTCTCCATAGCATCCTGATTGTAGGACAAATAGTATAAGCACATTGAGACCCCTGTAGCTGCCATGGAAGGACGAGGAATCTCTAGCAGTTTCTGCACTCCTCCATGAGCAACAAACTCTGTCGCAAACTTGTTGTGCAGCAGCAATGATGCCAAATGCTAAGAAAAGAGAGAGACAGAGAAAGAGTGCGTTACTGCAAAATTTATTCATTCACTGACACTTATGAAAGAACCTGCCCTTCTTGCTATGCAGGGAAGTAGCAAAAAAAAAGATGTCTCCTTCCTTCAGCTCCCCCAGCACACCTTGGACAAAGTATAGGATTTAACCTGTTCACCATACATGCTTTTGTATCAATTATATCAGCAGATCCAACTATCAAAACTCATGCATTTATAAATTACATACATTTCAGAATCCTGCACTGATGCTGCTGAAGCTTTTGCTAAGGCAGGGGTTTTCAACCGGGGTACGCATACCCCGGGAGTACTTGGGATGGCCTCAGGGGGTACTCAGCACCAAGCGCCGCCACACTCCCCACCCCCCCAATTGGTCCCCCCACTGCTCATCTGGCCGTTGGGGAACTCATGCCTTCTTGACTGGCCGCCAGGGGTACACTGCCTCCAAAAAAAGTTGAAAACCCCTGTGCTAAAGTATCCTTTGCTGAGGCCCTTCAAGTTACAAGCAATAAAGCAATCCAGCAATGCCAGCTCAGCACAGCAGGGATGGAGGGAAGGGCTGGAGCTGAGGTGGATGGAGGAAGCAGAAAAGCCCTCTTCACAAGGAGTCCCTTCTTTAGGCAGCAAAAAGGTTTCCTGTCATGACATATCATGTCCAAAGACTAAATTCATCATTAAGAAAGTACTTTTTCCATATGGTGATAACATGTCTCACTTCAGAAGCCTGTCTCTCTATTCCAGGGTGGGCTATTATTTTGGGTGAAGGGCTGCTTAATGAGGTTTGGTGAGCTGTCAAGGGTTGTAGGGGTAGCCCTGCCCCTTGACAGGTGCCCTGCCCCCTGGTTGCCATCTTGGGACCAGAAGTCCCACCCCCTAACCCCATATCTTTGCCACCAGAAGTCCCTCCCCTTGTCCCATACCGGAAACACTCCTTGAGCAGGGTTGCCATCTTAGAACCAGAAAAAAAAAAATCAAATCATACACTAAAAATCAAATACTTACTGTAACATTTTAATTTTATCACAAAAAGTATTTGTCATGATTTGTATTTGCATAGTGTATATAGAGGTGATTGCATAATAACTCAAGAATAAATTCTTAAGTCTTGTGTATTATGCAGGGGGGTATGAAGGATATAGGGGCAGTGTGTGGCATTTGTGGGGCATGAGGGAGGGTGGGGGGTATGCCCCCCCCACACACACACTCCTATGGCACAGCAGCAGCAGCAGCAAGTGGGGGCACTTGTGCCTGGCAGGGTGCAGCTCCAGCCAGTGCTGCACATAGGGGCAGTCTCATCACTTCCAGTGAAGTCCAGGGACCTGCGCAGCATGGGGCAAGGAAAGTAGCTGGCTCTAGCACAGCTGGGTTGCCTCCAGTGCTACATAAATGCAGAGGCTGCACATGCCTGGTGGGGAGCACCAGCAATAGAGGCAGCCCAGGTGAGCTGTGCCCCTCACCCAAGTGCAGCGCTGGCTGGAGCCATGCACTGCCCAGCAGTGTTTGTGCCATGCACGAGTGCCCTGAGCACACCTGCCTTTGATGCTGCTGTTGCCACTGCTGCCTGCCAGGGCTGTGCACCATGGGGGTGGGGGAGATCCCAACACCCCGTCACCCTCACACCCACACTCTGCCCATCTGAGCTCTATGTTGCCACTGCCCCCAGGCACAGGCTCCACACTGCCACCAGCGCCAGCCCCATGCTCTGTTCTCCCACCCAGCTGCAGCTCTGCCCCTACCGCCTCCCTACCTGCTGCCTGGAGCAAGTGGGATGCTGGGGAAGCCAAGCAGGTCCCCCAGCAGCTGCAGCAGTGGCAGCAGCAGCCCCACCCGGAAGATGCATCCTGGCTGGCCAGGCCCTTCTGCCCACGAGGGTGGGAGTGAGGCACGATAGGGTACGTTGGCAGGGGTTGTATATACGTGGGTGTCTTGTTCCCATCCTCATGGGCAGAAGGGCTGGATGCGGTACAATTAGTTGGTGGGTGACACAGGCTGGATGAAAGTGCCTGGTGGGCCAGATCTGGCCTGTGGGCCATATTTTGCCTGCCCCTGCTCTATTCTCTACTCCAGCTTTTGAAGCCATTCCCCCTCTACTTGCTCTTAACATGCCAGAACCACTGGAACCTGTACACATAGGGAACCTGAAACACTACCAAGTTAAAAGCTAGCAGTAGAGCCAGAAATAGAAACAATACTTGACATTCATTCCCACCAATAGTCTTAGTCTCCATTTATTCTGAACAGTTTCTTCTACAATCACTGCTTTTTTTTTTGTCCTTTCACCTCCGGTCAAGAAAGTATCCAATTCAGTTTCCAGCCCCAGACTAGTCAACAGGAAACACGAGCCCTCTTTACTGAAGAGCATGAGGGTTTGCCTCAACAGTTTGTGGCACGCACTAGCAAACAGGCAGCCCGATACTACCAGAAATTAATGAGCAACTACTTCACATTGAAGATAATTTACCTTGAGGGCTTCAAAAGTGAGCAGTACATCATTGGTTCGTTTCAGGTCAATGTAATATATCATTAGCTCTCTTGATCCAAGTTGCATGAAGATGGGCAGCAGCTGAGGACAAAGAGTAGAGAAACTTGCTCAATGGTTGAGAGAATTTCAAAGGCCTTTTTGGTTTTTACTTTCCCCAACCCCAATTTTCCCTTATTAGGAGATACCTGTTATGAGAGGTCAGAGGTAACCAGCTCCATCCATAGGAAGCAATAAAGGTTAACAGACCTCTTGTAATACATCTGCTGACTGCAGCAAGTTGCGTGACAGCTGCCACACGGAAATCTTAAGACAGTCCTTCAAGTGCAGCTATGGCATGTCCACACAGGGAACACCCTGGCGATAGGTTCCATTTTCCATCTGTGCAAAGACAACTACCCAACGACTGAACAGAAAAAACAGGAGAGCAGGGCAAGAAAACCAAAAACCCTATGTATAATCCTGTGTGCAATAGTTTTAACACCATTAATTCATATGTTATATATGCTTGCTGACAGATTAAATGATCCATTCAGCCATGCAGCAATATTAATGGATTATAGTCTGACAGTTGCTCTGATTCTCTCAGAAGCAAGGTGCACATGCGCACACATGTAGGCTGCACCATAAAGAATACAGCAACACAGAATCACTCTCTCAGATCAAAGTTAAACCCTTCAGGGGAAGTTTGTTATGCAAAGATACAGCCTGTTTACAGACCAATGCTAAACAGGTGCCCTGCTGATCCAATAAGGCTGCTCCTGTTTTGTCCAGCTGTGTAACAACATCAAAAAAGCCCCTTTTTCAGCTTTGAAAAGAATCTGTAACGTGAATGGAGCCAACTTCAACTAACTAGGATAACTGCAGAGGTCACGCAAAGATTACACTTTAACACTTTGCACTATTCCTTAGGTCACTATTTCTCAACCCATGGTTCACAACTCAAAAGTGCATCACAAGAATACATGAAAGGGTCACGAACAAACTTTAAAAAATGGATCAACAAAATTAAAAAAATGGAGTCTCCTTTAAAGGAGAAAAGCGTCGGAAACTGTGGCTTTTCCCTTGCAGACTGTCAGAGTTCCAACCTGCAAGGGGTTGCTTGGGGCCCCCCCATGCCCTCTACGCCCCCAACCCCTACACGCACCCACCCCCAGCCCCGCACACTGTGGGGCTGGGGACTGCAGGCATGGGGCAGTGGATCAGAGTGAGGGGCACTGGGTCAAGACTGGCCATTGATGTTTACCAATGGGTCCTGGTACCAAAAAGGTTGAGAACCACTGCCTTAGACAAATCTCAAAAGCCAGGGTGTTAAGACCTGTTTGGCAAAAAGGAAGCCCTTATATATCTCAAGTAAAGTGATTTGCCTTAAGCAACACAACAAATTACTTGGATTTCAGAACTTAAACAGGATCCAGGAGTCTGCTACTCAGCGCAAAATGCAAGACTGCATTGCTTTCTGGTCTCATCATCATTTTTATTCAGATTTCCCATAATTTAATGGAGCAATTCATCTGATAAACAATTCAGGGATCCACATTGGTACCATGACACTCAGATCATTCCTGAATACAACAATTTCAATAGAAGACCTTAAGCATATTCTGTTTCTCCTCCCCATCTGCTCACCTCTTGGTACTCTCCCAGTGGCGTCAGATATTGAAGAATTAGTCTCTGCTCTATGGCAGGAGTCAAAGGGTAAAGCGTATAGTTAGTGCCAATCACCCATGGAGACATCTCTGACCAGCTGCTGTTGGACAGTTCCACAAACATCCGCTCTGGTTCTGAAGCAGAGAAACCCAGCTTTTGCTTGGCCTTTCGAAAGTTGTCTTTTTCATGCTGTTTCCCTGATTTGCTTTTCCTCAGTCCCCCATCCTCAAGCTTTGTAGCAGAGTTCACTCGACTACTGGTCTTGTGGCTTGAATCAAGATGAAAAGAGATCTCCATATCCCCAGCAACTTCCTCCTGTTCCCCATCTACTGCCATCTCTCCATAGTCCATGTCCACAGCCTCTTCATCCAGTGGCAGCAGAGGGTCAGAAGGCAATTTCCGAGGACTGGGACGTTTGTTTTCCTGCTTCGTAGTCATTTCGTTAACTTGCAGCTCTCGAAGCCGACGAAGTACCAAAGCCACCTATTAAGCAAAAAGAGGCAAACATGAGCATGCCCACTGTCTTCAGGCAGCTACAAAACAGCACATGCACCAGGTTCCTATGACTGGACAATATTAAAAAGAAACACCAGATTTTTAAGTCTTTTCACATTTACCATACAAACCCCTTACACAATAAGGCATCATGAATGTTATAGTAATCATTCGGGCTCAAACACTGGCCTACCTCCAAAATTTAAACCTCAGGATGTCAGAGCCTTTCTATTTGAAGGCTAACAAATGAGAGTGAATATTATTCATCCCAAGCGGACCTAAAATTATCCCACTTATTTGTTGACAGCTGAGATAAAAAACAAAACTAAGAGTATGCATATACAAACCAATTAGTTTTATATAAAAGTGTTTTATTATTGACCTTCATTTCACAGTCTCTGTCCCATATGTGAGCTTTTGTATATTATAGTTATGAATTTAGAGTGAAAATTTAAAATGCACTTAAAGATAGGAGCACAAATCACATAAAAATTTATTTGTATTCTTTGTGTCCTTCAGCTCTTTTGAACACACAACCCACAAAATATCAGGTAACAAAATAAACCATCAATAAATATACACTTGGGAAGAGACAGTATGTAGCACAGGCTATTTACTCTTGCAAGTTTTGCAATTAGAGCGACTAAGCCCACAAAATAGCTGACGAATGTCAGCAATGGCAGGCAAACAAGAGAGGATTCTTCACTTTAAACCAGGGGTGAGCAATTATTTCAGGCAGAGGGCCGCTTACTGAGTTTTGGCAAGCCATCAAGGGCTGCATGACAGGCAGCCAGGGGCACATAAATATTAATTTTCTAAATTGTTAGGGGCCCCGTGGGTCAGATAGAATGGCCTGGCAGGCTGCATCCGGCCCGTGGGCCACATTTTGCCCGCCCCTGCTTAAAACCCTTCAGAAAAGTTAAGTGTTTCATGAAGACATTACCAATTGCGAGTTCTCATCCCTGTAGTTGGCAGCAATATCTTGGTTTTCCATAGCACCTCCTAGCAGCCCAGTTGCATATGTCCGTAATGGCTGATCAGCTTCTCGTGCCCACTTAAAGAGATTTTCAACTATACCTTCCTAGAGAAAAGACAGCAAAAAGCAATTCAGATAGATGCTTGAATTTCCTTCTTGTCTGCTCCACCTCCCATCAGAGCCAGTCCTCTCTACCCCACCTAAATAAATCATCCTTTTCTGTTCATTAAGATCATTTGGGAGATTAAAATATTTTAAAAATTGCAAATTTTAACTATTCAAGTTATACGCTAACAATATTCAGGCATCAAAGATTTTAGATAAGGATTTATATGCATGAAGAATCTAACAAAGCATTCTTTTGGCTTATGGCCTGGAAAGTGCCAAAACTCCAGCGTGGATAAAAATCAACATTTTTTTTAAATGGATTTTTTTTTTTAATATATAAATCAGATTTTTTTAAATTGTTTTTTGTTGAAATGCTTTTTTTTAAAAAAACACTATATATAGTTTTGATTTAAGATATGTTAGAGCTCAAAGATTATCATCATGGGAATAAGGATTAAAATGTCTAATTATATACTATTTGAGACAATATATTCATGCAACTTCTTTAGAAAAGTTTTATAAGTAAGGTCACAACAGGCTATGTGCTATATTAGGGGCCCAATCTTACGGGGTTCCCAGGGGCTCTTCTATAGATTAGTAAAGATTAAAGAAAACCGTTCTACCCAATGGGACTCAGTGCTCAGTCTACAAGATCTCATTAAGCATCTCTGTGATGCTTAGCTTGTTCTCAAACTGTGGATTTGTCTCTTAAGAGATAACATCTTTGTTAACAGCACTATATGGGAGGCAAGAGATAACAGACCTGATTACCTACCCATTAGCCCTCTTGTCTCTGAAAGTTTGTGTACACACAGTCAAGCCCTTACCTCTTCCTAAAATGTCAAAGTTTCAAGAAGTTAAATGAATAGAGGATTGTTGGGGGCAGAGTAGATCTGGGCAAGGAGGAGGAATCTGGAGAAAAATGCCGGGGGGGGGCAGTAGAAACAAAAGAGAAACATTTTGAGTAGATTATTTCAAAACGGATAAGTTTCTGAGTATAGCCTCTCCATTGATTTGAGATCTAGTGAGGGAATGATATGGTAGAAAGAAAAACCTATCATGGCAGCAGGCTTGCCAGGCTATAAAAGAGACCCTGTTCAGGATTATTTTAAACAACAAGAATGCACACTTTATAGAAAACAATGATTAAATAGAGGTTTCTTGCCCACTGATTTAAATCTATTTGATTTAAATCAAACCCACCCTGCAAAACTCTATGGGCTCACGTGGACTATTTAATCAAATTTTCTTCTCAGTCACGCTGGCAAAAGCCCAAATCATTCCAACTCACTTCAGGAGGTGATAATTTGGATTTGCAGTGATGTAACGAAGCAGAATTGGACCGAGCATGCTTAACTTCGTTAGAAGTTTCACTAATCATTGTGGCAGAAGTGGGCAATAATTTCGACCAGAATGCCACTTCACAACTTTTGGTTAGCTGTCAAGCGCTGCAAAGGTAGCCCTGCCCTTGACAGGAGCTCTGCTACATGGTTATCATCTTGGGACCAGAAGTCCCACCCCTAACCCCTGACCGTTGCTACTGGAAGTCCCCATTGCCCACCCCCCACCTTCTGGGAGGGGGGTTTGACATCTTGCAACCAAAAAAGCCCAGCAACAAACAAATTATATTTTTTATCCTGATTTACATGTGTTTGCATAGTGTATATAGAGGTGATTGCATAATAGCTCAAAATAAAGTCTTACTTTTGTAAGCTGGGGGGTGGGATTTGTGGGGAAGTGTGAGGTTTGTGGGGGAGGGGGGAGGAAGAGTGTGTGGGTGGGTATGGGCCCCTCCCATGACACAGCACCTGCTGCCAGCAGCAATAGCAGCAGCAGCAGCAGCAAGCCCTCGGGGCACTCTAGGTCCTTGGCAGGTAGAGCCCCCACAGCGGCATGCCACTCAGCCTGAATCCTGGGAGCTGCACGTGGTAGCACAGAGACAGTCCAACCCACTGGTGCATGCCTTCAAACCATACCAGGTTGGCTCCATGCCAGCATGTGGGGCTCCAAGCACTACAAGCAGGAGCCGTGCACCATTGGGCTGGGCCGGCTGCAGGCCTCCACATGGGGCTTCCAGCACTCCAGCAGGGAGCCGCACATTGAGGCATGGAGCTGGCCCAGCCCAAGGGTGCATGAAACAGGAGCCATGGGGAGTTGCATGCCATCGGGCCAGGCGGTCTCTGTGCCGCCAAATGCAGCTCCCTGTTGGAGTGCTGAAAGCCCCACATGGAGGCACATCCCAGCCAGGCCCAAAGGCATGTGACTTCTGCCTGCAGTGCCAAGAGCCCCACGCGCTGCCATATAGCAAGCTTGATCTGGCTCGAAGGTGCATGCCAGCAGGCCGGGCAGGCTCCATGCCGCCACATGCAGCTCCTGAGATTCACCTGGAGCCACGTGCTGCCAGGGGTTCTGCCTGCAGCAGGCCAGGAGCATTGAGCGCCCACGACCTGCTGATGATGATGATGACAGAGCCTGTGCTCTGTGGCAGGAAGCCCACCCCCCACTCACAAACCTCACCCCCACCCATCCCCAACCCCACACCCAACCCCAGCCTGCAGACAGAATCTGCCCTCCCCACTCACCAGCTGTCCAGTTGCACACCATCATGCTCAGTGCCTCTACATGGGGCTTCCCAGACGGAGTGCTGGGAGCCCCATGGAGGTAGAAACACAAACTCATTGTCCCCCCGCCCCAACGGCATGCAACCTCTGAAAGCCTGCCTCCCACTGGCCTTCAAAGGGGCAGCAGTGAGCTCGTAATAATTTTTTCTGGGTGCCACACTTCAGGAGGGATGTGGACAGCATCAAGAGAGTCCAGAGGAGGGCCACTCGCATGATCAGGGGGTAGCAGGGCAGGCTACGGGACCTGAACCTGTTCAGCCTCCACAAAAGAAGGCTGAGAGGGGATCTGGTGGCTGTCTATAAACTGGCCAAGGGGGACCAGCAGACAATGGGAGAGTCCCTGTTCCCCTGAGTAGTACCGGGAGTAACAAGGAATAATGGCCATGAGTTGACTGACAGCAGATTCAGGCTAGATATCAGGAAGCACTACTTCACAGTCAGGGCAGCTAGGAACTGGAACCAACTTCCAAGGGAAGTGGTGCTCACCCCTACCCTGGGGTCTTCAAAATGAGACTAGACAACCACCTAGCCGGGGTTGTTTGACCCCAGCAACCTTATCTGCCCATGGCAGGGGGTCAGACTTAATGATCTGCTTAGGTCCCTTCCAATCCTACCAACTATGAAGCTATAATTGTTTTTTGGTGGGGGCCTGCAGGTTGGTTAGAATGGCCCGTAGGGCTGAATGTGCCCCACGGGCCATATTTTGCCTGCTCCTGCACTATAGCCAGACTGTGGACACCCTTAACAAAAAAAAATCCCCCAGAAGTCAACAGAAAAACTTAAGCTAGCAACTGCTCCCCACTGAAAATAGGATCAGATTGGAAATTCCTTAAGCCCAGAATTACTTGGGGCAACAAAAAACACATGGAAGTATACCAACCATTACATAAAAAAAATAAAAAAATAAAATAAAATTCTAAGTATAAACTTAGTTGTTTTTGAACAATGTATCTGACATCCACATTCATCTGACAAATTAGAAAAACATCAGTTACAAGGTAAAAGATCAAAGTACAAGGTCCTGCTTTTCTATTTAAATAAGTGCTATCACTGACCGCCCTCAAGAGTAAAAAAATGTTTGCATAGCACAGTGCCAGACTAGGGCTAGTATCCATTACAAATGTAGTAAGAGAAAGAAATACAACACAAAACAATAAAAATAATGATAATTAGCCACCTGTTTCAGAGAAAGGAGGGCCATCAGCTTTGCCACAAAGATTTAAAAAGGAGTATAAATTGTTAAAATGCCATCTAGTTTTTACGTAGCAAATTTTATAGAACACAATTGGTTTTAGCCCTCTCATTTTTCTACTTTAAATGCTTTTAAACTATTTTAAATGATTCCAAACATGATTAGGAACCTACTCAATTCATGGCCAGACAAAGGAACTTTCGCAGCCTGCTTGTGGCACAAAAAGCCAATTTCATAGGCATTTCCTGGTGGCCCTGCCCCTTGATGCTGATAGATGGTGGAGACGGGTGAAAGGCAAGGGGGCAGCCACCATCTTGGCTGCTGGCTGCCCTTCGTGCTTCCACCAGCCAGTGCCTTCCCATCCTGAATAGGCTGCAAAGTAGTGAGGATCACTGGCTGCACTAGGGAGAGAGCATTTTATTTTTAATTTTTTTTAAGTTGATTTCATGGACTATTGCTGATTTTGTGGTTTCCATGAAATCCACAACATGGTAAATTAAATAGGTCCCCAAACTGATGGATCTTAAAAGACCACTTTGACCACTAGAGGGCTAGGTTACTCCAGAAATAATCAGAACCCTGTCAAAAAATGGAATAAACCAATCCACATAGACGGCGCAGACAAATGTAACAACTGAAATGTTTCCAAGTGAAACACACTTGGAAACACTTCAGAAAGGAACCATTTTAGCCAGAAGACTTGCCATATTGACTATATTGTTGTTTACATGTGGGGAATTTCCTTTCGGAAAACTAATAAGAATATGATTCTCATGATGTAGGCAAATTGCATGGGCATTTTAAATATAGACAAACAAACAAAAATAAGTAAATTCTTTACCACATCAACAGTTAAAATGCCAGTACTGACTCCTATAGTACTAACCTGCCTGCAAATTATAAAATCCCCTAAAATTAAAATTGTATGTTTGCTATGGTCTGCTGCTCAAGAACTTATATGCATCTTTTATCAGGCAATGTGGCCAGAAGTTTCAACTCTGCATAACAAAGATCTGGGAAGCCAATACTGCTGAAACATCCATTTTGTAGAAACTTTCAAAAACAGTGATGGTGCCCACAACATGCAAGAGCTAAGACAGAAAACTGGCAATTCACCTTCCCATGTTCTTTCAGTCTGAGAATTACATAATGTCAATTGTACACATTTTCTGTAGAGAAGACAAAGTTTAGCCTTGAGAAATTTCCATTCCTTTTTAAGTATTGCTGATAATATATTTACTATATTGTCACATTGTAAGTAGAGATGCACCAATACATCATTCTGATATCAGACTGGTACAGATATAAAGAAAATTTGCTGTATAGGAAAAAATTGGTCCAATGGGGCCAATAATTGGGCCAATAAATGCCCATGCAGGCACACAGCCGCAGCGCAGCACTCAGGTAACAAGGAACAGAGCCAAGCAGTGTGCAAAGCTGCCTCCAGCTGGTAAGTCTGTTGTAGTAGAAGGGGAAGAAGGAGGGAAGGGGTATGGGGGGAGGCAGATCAATGCCTACAGTGAGGGAGGGGGCAGGGGCAGTTGCTGCCCAGCTGGGGTGGGGCTCAGGACAGAGCCACGGCTCATCGGGGGCTAGGGGAGGGCAGCTCCCGCCATTGCTTGCACCCCAGGAGGACACAGGGTGGGAGTGTGCCCCACAATCTGCGTAGGGCGTGCAGCAACTGCAGCTGGGGCTGCACTGGGCTCTTCTTTCTGGGGGATGGGCTCAAGACAGGAGCTATGGAGGGGACTGCAGTCACCCCACATTTTGCCATGGCTCCCTCCAAGAGCCACTGCCGCTGCGCACCCATTGAAGCCCCAGCTCTTCCCGGCTCAACCCCCACTTTCCCTCATGCGCCAGGATGAGCTGGGGGTGTGCCAGGCATCTGGCGGCACTGAGAGCACACCTACAGCAAAATCTGGGGTGTCTACAGCCCCCTCCATTGCCCCCACCCCAAACCCAGCCCCCAGTGAGAGAAGCTCAGTGCAGCTCCAGCTGCAAACTGCCTGCCCCACCCCTCCCAGATTCAGGGGGCATACGCTCCCCCCCACCCCAAGCAAAAGCCCTCCTGGGTGCATGCAGCAGCAGCAGGAGCCAACCCCTCCCCCCCCCACAAGCCGCAGGTCTGTCCTGCATCCCACCCTACTGCAGCTGGGCAGCGCCTACCCCTGCCCCCTCCCCCTCCCCAAGTGGTGGAAGGGGTTGATCTCCCCACCAACACCCCCCCCTTCCCTCCCAATGAACTTACCAGCTGGAGAAAGCTTGCCACACTATACCAGAAATCAGATCAGTATCTGCCAATATGCCTCCTTAAAAATCAGATATCAGTATTGACCCCAAAAATCTCTATCAGAGCACCCCTAATTGTAAGTCAACATTTTTCCTTAAAAAGATCCATTAAAAAAAAAAATCATACTGTATTCAAATGCAGGTTCAGCCAATAAGTGAAACTATCAGTTACTGTTGTACAGAGCAGATGACTCTGTGGTACCCTTCAAGGCCAAACACTGACTCTTAAGGATGCTATGCAGAGTTATCTGCTCCATCATGATGGCACTGAGGTAGCTTTATCAGAGTGGATGGGGAGTGGCCACAATCGCACCACTACCCTAGGGATCTCCCTGGCCTGCTCCTCCATCTTGAAGCTAAGGACTCAAAAGCCTTAAGAGTCATCTGTCAAGTTGAGGCTTCCAGATCTCTGGCTAACTTCAGCCAGGAGAGACCCTTGAAGTTATCCCCAGGTCTTGGACACTTCATGCAGACTCAGGAAACAGCCTCCAGAGTGAGCTGGCAGGGAACCATGAAGAGATGGACACATTTCAACAGTGCATAAGTTTTCTATTTCAGGCTTTAATACATATACAGTTCATTGCTTAAAAAAATTATTTGGAGAAGACTGGTGATCCTGAACATTTCAAGTACTAAACTAAAGAAGTCAGATAGTACAATTTAAAAGATGCATTTTATTTTTCCCAAAGTGTAAGCAAGGTACATTCAGCTGATCT
This sequence comes from Crocodylus siamensis, assembly GCF_052110815.1. Taxonomy (NCBI): domain Eukaryota; kingdom Metazoa; phylum Chordata; order Crocodylia; family Crocodylidae; genus Crocodylus; species Crocodylus siamensis. The sequence goes on along the minus strand of NC_143405.1, from coordinate 21,765,554 downwards.
GTGTTTTGATAGAAGTCAAATGCGAGCTGATACTTGCACTTAAAGGTATAAATACATCTTGCTATGTATCAACATGAAATTTTAGGTTGAAGACAATATGGTGAGACTTGGGCAAAGCTATGATTTGCTGGAATTCACCATCCAGCGCAGGGTGCCAAGGGCCTGCAGCAAGGCAGCAGCCCTAGACTTTAAGAGGGCCAACTTCAACGAACTGAGGAGATTAGTGGGAGAGGCGCTGGGGAACTCAAGAGTAGGGGAACTCAGTGCCCAAGATGAGCGGTCATTCCCTAAGGAGACAATACTCAGAGTCCAAGGGGTGACAATCCCAACAAGAAGCAAGGGGAGCAACAGTGCCCAAAAGGCCCCCGGCTCACCAAGGGCATTTGTGAATGCCCAACTGCCAAAAAGGAGGCGTACACCCGGTGGAAGGGAGGGGCTATCACCAAAGAGAAGTATACCTCCACCACTTGGGTCTGTAGGGAGCTGTTAGAAAAGCTAAGGCAGATATGGAGCAAGGGCTAGCATCAAGGATCAAAAGGTAGCAAAAAGTCCTTTTTTAAATATATAGGGAGAATGAAGCAGGCACCAGGTAATGTGGGGCCCCTGCAGGATATGCTTGGCAATCTGGTGGTTGCACCAGAGGAGAAAGCAGACGGCTTTAACAAATTCTTTGCCACCATTTTCCTGTGCAGGGACCAGGACTCCCCGACCAGGATTCCAGACGGACTTGGAAGAAATGCTGCCAGGACTAAGGTTGGGGAGGACCGGGTTAGAGAGCCTTTGTGGGGGCTGGACATGTTCAAATCAGCAGGTCCAGATGCTCTCCACCCCAGGGTATTGAGGGAATTGGCAGGGGTTATTGCGAGGCCCCTGGCATGGCTTTACGAGCACTCGTGGTGCTCTGGCCAGGTGCCAGATGACTGGAGGAAAGCCAATGTGGTCCCCATCTTCAAAAAGGGGAAGACGGAGGACCCAGGCAACTATAGGCCCATTAGTCTTACTTCAATCCAGGGGAAACTTTGAGAAGATCAAGGAGCACATCTGTCATGGCAGCCCATTTCATTAGGGCCAGGTCCTGTCAGACCAACCTGACTGCCTTCTACAATTAGGTCACAAATGCATTGGACGCAGGTGTTGTAGTGGATGTAGTCTTTCTGGACTTCAGCAAGGCCTTTGACACCATCTCCCACCCCATTCTCATCAAAAAACTAGGCGACTGTGGCACTGATACCTACACAGTCAGATGGATTGCAAACTGGCTGAAGGATCATACTCAGAGGGTAGTGGTGGACAGGGCTTTTTCGACCTGGAGGGATGTGGGCAGTGGAGTCCCCCAGGGCTCAGTCCTTGGGCCCACACTGTTCAATTTCTTTATTAGTGACTTGGACAACAGGGCAAAAAGCAGCCTGTTTAAATTTGCTGATGATACCAAGATTTGGGGTGAGGTGGGCATGCTAGTAGGCAGGGTCAGATTACAGCAGGACCTGGACAGCTAACAGGGGTCAGCTACTGAAAATAGGATGGGTTTCAATACTGACAAGTGCAGGATGCTGCACTTGGGCAGTGGGAACAAGCAACACACTTCTAAGCTGGGAAAATCCCTTCTTGAGAGCATAACAGAAAGAGATCTTGGAGTCATTAGTGACTCCAAGATGAACATGGGCCAACAATAAGAGGTCACGATCAGTAGGGTTAACCATACTTTGTCATGCATCCACAAGATGCATCTCGAGCAGGGCCAAGGAGGTGATCCTCCCCCTCTATGTGACACTGGTCAGGCTGCAGCTGGAATACTGTGTTCAATTCTGGGCGCCACACTTCAGGAGGGATGTGGACAGCAATGAGAGGGTCTGGGGGGGGGGCCACCCACATGATCTGGGGACAGTAGGATAGACCCTACGAAGAGAAGCTATGAGACCTTAACCTGTTCAGCCTCCACGAAAGAAGGCTGAGGGGGAACCTGGTGGCCATCTATAAACTCACCAGGGGGGACCAGCAGGGTTTGGGAGAGACCCTGTTCCCCCTAGTGCCCCCTCGGGGTAACAAGGAATAACGGCCACAAATTGTTAGAGAGTAGGTTTAGACTAGACATCCAAAGGCACTACTTCACAGTCAGGGCGGCTAGGATCTGGAACCAACTTCCAAGGGAAGTGGTGATGGCTCCTACCTTGGGGGTCTTTAAGAGGAGGCTTGATGTCTACCGGGCTAGGGTCATTTGAGCCCAGTCTCTCTCTCCTGCCTAGGGCAGGGGGGTACAAGGTCCCTTCCAACCCTACTTCTATGAATCTATGATTGGTACAGAGGAGGCTATTATTTTAGTATTTTTAGGGCACCTAACCCCTCAAGTCTTTTCTTGGAATTTGAGTCCTCTGTGCAACTTTTTAAGGGTGACGGCAGTTCAAGGACTTCAGTCGTAATTTATATTTCATGCTTAGGGAAAAAGCTGTTTTTCCTAAAATTCAAATTATATGCAGGGTTAATACAACATGAATTTTATGAAGAACAAAAATGGAGCTTGACATCTGAGCAGAAAGTATGTACAAATTTGTGCAGAATGAGGTAGCCATAACTTCTCAAATGAACCATAAAATGCTGAGGTCAGTTTTTCATTTTTGTTTTATTTTTCCACCCCAGAGGGCTGTACCTCAAGAACCCCTTGTTCAAATCACCTCAGATGGAATCATGAACAGTACCACAGATCCTGAGGAGGCACTGCAATTTTCAAAACAATTCAAGTAAAAATGTGAATTTTTGACCGTCTGGAAAAAATGCCCACTATGCAGCAAGTTGATCACTACCTAAATACAGTAATGTTACTGCCCCATTAATCTCAGTTTTCAAAACTTAAAATTGTTATGAATGCTGCTGATCCCTGTTCAGATCTACAAAAAATGTATATCCAAAACATCAGGGCTGCAAAGCTTCCTCAAGGCAGACTTTTTTTGGTTCTTGTTCCTCTGTTACAGAGGTAGACAAGTCAATTTTCATCATACCTAAACAGCTGGGTTTCAGGTAAGTAATACTAAAAAAATTATTAATATTAAATTTAAATATTTATTAAATTATTAATAAAGCTGAATAGAGTGGTACTGCAGAAATGAGACTTATCTTCTGTTTACAGAGACTTGTCCAAAACAAGAACGGGAGGTGTTAGAATACAACCAGGTGTTAGAACATAACCAAGCATATAATTTCAACTTACTACATACAATACCTTTTCCTGAAATACGACAGCAGTTTCCAGTCCTGGCATGATGTCCAGAAGGAGACGACAAGCAGCAGTGTTTAATGGGGGCTCCCTGCTTGTCATGACATAAGCGTTCACGAGCTTGGGGAAAATGATCAAGAAAGAACAAAATTAGTCAGAAATTTAATTCTGCCTCAAAACTGTACAGGTCAGCAAAAATCATATGGATTTTCACAAAATCATAGAGCACAGAACTAAAGGAGAAGATACCAGTAGCCATGTCAGCAAGTAAGCTCTTGGCCTACACCTTACAGAGCACAGCCAACTGCCTGGTGACCTTTCCCCCCGATGCATCAGAAAAGATGTGGAAGCAAGACACTTCATTGTCAGAAAAATAAACTCCTCTAAATACCTCCACTGACAGAATGCCCATCTTTAACAGACTTTTACTGATCCAGTCAGTTAATTAATAGGAACTTGCAGAGACAGAAAACAATTGGAGATTTATTTTAAAAATTCAATAGAAAAAAAAACCAAAAGCTTATTTAATTGCATCCTTCTTTGGCTGCCATTTAGTCTAGGGCAAGGAAATTCAAGCAGTTGGTAGGGTCTGCGTATTAAAATATTTTTATATGGGGCCTAATACAATACAACCCAGTCATGACTGATAAGCATCATTTAATATTAGGAAGTGCAGGAAAATAGCCAGCAACTTCTGGCTCTCACCCACTGCTCAGTTCTTATTACTCACCCAGCTCCTAAAGACAGTTCAATATTTAAAAGCATCCACAAGCAAAGGCTACAGTTATAATTATTGCATGGCATGGTTTTACACTGGTATTAAAGACTGTTTCCACTGTTTGCCTGGCTAATTATCACCAGACATAACCCCATTTTTTATTAATAAGCTTTTGGGGAACTATGATGGTTTTCAATGACAAATCTCCCCTCCTGCCATTTCAACAATGACAGGCAAGCCATATTTAACCCAATTTTAACACTGATGTTTAAAAGAAATCTTCTTTATGTTAGCATAACAATAGCATAGACTGAAGCTAAGAAGCAAACCATAACTGTGTAGATGACAAGAAATGCCATTAAACCATTAAAAGAAACAGTTAAGTATCATCAATTACAGTTTTCAGGATAAACCCACCGCATTCATGAAGTCATCATTTTTGAAAAGTATTCTCAGCAAGTGACCCAGCATACACTCCGGATCTGCTCGACCTGATAAGGAACAAAGGAGTTCAGCCAATCATTCAAGTGTCCTGTATTTAAGTTAACCAAGTATTACAATGACAGGATATATTAATTTCCCAAACTCTTATCGATTTATCATCAGGGATCGGGGTTTTCTGTTTGCTGCAGAAAAACCTGGGTTCTCCTTTAAAAGGGAAAAACCCAAGAAATGGTGGGTTTCCCCTTGCAGGCTGGCAGAATTTCAGCTTGCAAGGGGCTGTGAGGAGCAGGAGGCAGGGGGCGCCACATGCACGTGCCCATACACACATGCACATGGCAGCCAGGCAGTGTAGTGGAGAGCAGCTCCCACAGCTCCCTCCAGGTAAGTCTATGACGGTGGGCAGGGCACATGCAACATGTGGAGAGTAGGGTGGAAGAGCGCAGATAATGCACAAAGCCCCCCAGATTTCTGTGCCTGCAAGAGGCTGCAACCAGACTGGACCAGCTCCAGGCAGGAGTTGCCTCAGCTACCTAGTGGGCGGGACTTAGCATGGGAGGGAGTGCTGTACCACTGCAGCTGCCAAGGTGAAGCGCTCCTGCCTGCCCAGCAGCAGCAGGGGGCACAACTGCACGCTGCAGCCACTGTCACAACTCACCTTGGCAGCCATGGCAGCACAGCGCTTCTTCCCCTACTGGGTCCCACCTGCTGGGTTGTGGAGGCAGCTGATGCCCTGAGTTAGTCTGGCCCAGCTACAGCCCTGCACCCCATTGTGGGCACAGAAATCTGAGGGGGCACGTGCCCCACCCCCCACTGACCACCTATAACCCCAGCAAGTTACCCGTGTTCACATACCCCCTGCTCGACCCACCCCCCTCCTCACACACTGGGGCTAGGACCAGGGGGTGAGAGGGGAACTGGCAGGGCCAGGGACCTGTGGATTGGAAGTGCAGAGGAACCAGCAGGTCCAGAAGGACACAGGTCAGGAGTGAGGGGCACTGGAAGAGCTAAGGGAGCTGCAGGTTGGGAGTGAGGGGCACTGGCAGTACTGGGGTAGCTATGGCTTGAGAACAAGGGGCGAAAGCATGGGCAGCACACCAGCATATCAGGACCACTCAGTGCCACAAGGCAGGGGTGGGGACAGCTGCAGCTGGTTCCGTATCCTAGTGAGCAAAGGGGGCTGGGGGAGCTCTGATTTTCCATGATAAAGAAACAAAATTAAACGCCAAAATATACAGGTATTTAAAATGTATTTTACTATAATGATTGAGGCACTAGTAGGCTTCCAAATTACTTTAAAATTGTAAATATATCAATAAAACATTGTGTTCAATTGATACCTATATGTATAGTGGCATTTCATTTTAATCACGGAAAAAAAACAGGGATTTTTTTTTTTTTTTAAATCAGAGAAGAGCAGGATCTCTGCTTATTTAACCAGCAAAATGAAGAGTAAAGCTCTTGCTGTATTATATCAAAACTGTTGTGGGATTCCCCAGGTAACAGGATCAGTCTCAAACAAACGAATTATGGGAGAAATCATCTACATTTATACATCTAGTATAAATGTCAGCAACCCCCGGCTCACGTGCCGAGCACGGCCCGCAAGGCCATTTTGCTCAGCACGCCACAGCCAGCCCAAGCTCTGAGTAGCTGCTGGAGCCCAGGCTGCTCCTAGCAGGGCTTGCAGCTTCCCAGCTTCCTGCTGGGAGCAGCTTGGGCTCTGCGGCTGGCAGCAGCTACCCAGAGCCAGAGCCGACTGCAGTCAGGAGGCTCCAAACAGGGCAGCAGTGCAGCACAGCCTGGCGCAAGGTACCATGCAGTCGCTGCCAGAGCTGTGGAGTCCAGCACAGCTGTTTGCAGCCTGCCTGCTGCAGCTGCGCAGAGCCCAGGCTGGCTACAAACAATTGCTCTGGGCTCCGGAGCCCAGTCACTATCTCCATGCCGGGAACCGGAGAGAGACCAGGGTTGCGCTTCCTCAGGCCCTTCCCCCACTGCCCACTCCGAAGCGCAGGGGCATGCACCAGTACACAGCTGATGCCAGGGCTCCAAAGCCTGGCACAGCTGCCTGCAGCCTCCCAGCTGCAGTTGGGCCCAGCTCCAGGTAGCTGCTGCCAGCTGGGAGACCGGGCTGGGGGGTACGAGGCACACACAAGGGCATCCTGCCATGTACTCCCTGTCTTCATTTTGTTTTCCTGGCATGCCAGCACTCCGGCACCTTCCAAGGTAGGCACTGTGAGGGTTTCCAGCACTCTGACCAAAAAAACATTGCCTACCCCTGCACTAGAGGATCAGCAAGATCTGTAGACTGCAATTTCCAACTTCTTTTACCAACTGGAGACCAAGGCAGACATCTACATTGCCCACTGCCATCTCTGAAGAAGCCCTTCAAAATTCTACTTAGAAGCTCAAACTGTTATAGACAAGTCAGAAATGCTGGATCACAAACTTTAAGACAAGATTATCACAAGCAACAGTGATGCCAAGACTCAATTAGCAGTGGAAGGACTGAAGCTATTTTTTTAAAAATGTGAATGACCAGTTATCTTTTGAAACAGAACACAGTACAAGCAATCTGGAAAACACGTTCACTACGCCTCACCCGGATGTCTGTCATCAAACGGGTCAGGATCCCCCTTGCGGTATTCTTCAGTCTCCTTCTCAATCAACTCAGACATTCTAAAAGAGTGAAAAAAAAGTTGACATGTGCCAAATGCATGTTAACTCCTATCCCAACAGACAGTTCAATAAAAATAACAAAAAAAACCTACCGTCAAAATAAAACAAACTATCAATTCTCATTCAAATCACATTCTGTGACATCAGAAGATTTCAGGTTAGAAAATCTTAAGAGCAAGACAAGACACTTGTCCCTTCCTCTCTGAAAATAATGACCATGTATCAAGTGTTTAGATAATAGGATTGCGCATCAGAACGATTTAGCCTAACTGCTGCAATTTAGCAAAGGGAAACAATGGATGAAAAGCACATTCTCCTCATCTAAAAGAAGCAGTGCATGTCACTGAACCCCTTTAATTCTATGCATAAGATAAGGGTGGGAAGAGAAAACCCATCCAATCAGCAACCTCATAATACCTCAGAATACAAATTCTTTCAGATACATACAGCAGACAGGCCAGTTACTTCTGCAGATCTCAAGCTGAAAAAAATCCACTCCCATGCTTCAAAGCAGTTGGACTAAAAAAAAAGTTGCACCAGGAACTCCTCTCCAAGTACCCTGTAGAGCATTTCTGATCACTTTTTGCCTATTTGACACAGGGACAAACCACTACATCTTTGGGTTTTTTATATTAGGTTATTTTAATTGGAAAAGTGATGGGGGAAGGGAAAAAAGGATTTCTCGCCTATCTATAAGGAGGAAAGAAAAGATAAGTATTACATGGGGCTGCCCAGTCCTGCTGTGAGCAATTTAGCCATGCTCTGTCCCTGCCTAATTGTCGAGCCATTTAAGGTTAAGAATTGGAGTATTAAAGGTGGGGGGAGGGTGCAGAGGAGAAGGCTAACTTGAGCAAACCCATCCACATCAGATTATAAAACTAACTACATCAGCTGGACAACTGTAAGTGTTGTTGTTTTACTGTTCATTCCCCTCAGCTGACAAGTGATCCTGAAGCTATAGGAGAAATCCCAAAATTAACAATCGGTCAGCTAAACAGGTGTAAGAAATCCTGGAGAAATACACAAACTTGTCTTTTTCTGAGAATTTCTCTAGAATGCTACAGAATTCTATTGTTGTTTTTCAGTGTATATCAGAGGCTACCAGGGAAGACCTGTAAAAAGTGAAGGTGCTTGCTGTATTTCCCTTGCCACAAACCGCACTGATTTACTTATAGGGCAAAGATGACAATATTTGGGCATACTTTACAAAAGTGTTATGCCTGAAGAGTAAAGAGCAGGGACCCTTGTTGTGTCACTGACGGATTTCACAAGATTGTGCTTCTGTAGGGTTCTGGTATTTCCTATGAATCAGCCCGAATCTGAAAAGATACAAACTACATGTCCCTGTAAAATGTTGCCCAATTTATACTCTGGAGGACTGTTGACAAGTTGCATCCTAAAGAACCTCTTTCTAAAGGACTCCTTATTACCAGCTTCCATTTTTTTTTCCTTGGGGAATTAATAGCTGAAGGGTGTATGCACAAAAGCAAAACAGAAGTGATCCCAGGAGCTATAACCTGGACTACTTAGGTCTTTCTGGGTGGCAAGTAGAACCTTCAACATCAAACAAAACCAGACAAACAGGGACTCAGAAGTGTCCTCATCAGTCTTGCTTAGGTGAACAGACAAATTACATGCCAGTCAAAACCTGAGTGCTCCCAGAGCAGAAACTATGAATATGGGTATGGATTACTGATGATGCTTTTGAGAGGACCAGGTGCAATCACTTAGCCAATGAAAAATAAAAAGCAGTAACTTTTAAAACTGAAATGCAAAGAAGAAAGTTTTTTTCTTTCTTGACTCTTTAAAATGCTAAAAGGTGGCCTGAAAAAAAGTTTTTTTGTCTAATCCAGAACCATACTCCAAAAAATAAGATATTTTAAGAGGAAAAATGAACATAAGCACTTAGTCTTCTCTCCACTTTGTTTAGAGGACATTTTTAAAGAATCAAATTTAATCTATTTTTAGATTAGTGGCACTGTCAGCCTTTAACTCAAGGAGTCAAAAAGATGAATCATTAAAAGTTCCTCTTGCCAAACATTTAGCTTAACAGGTGACAGCAAAGGCCAGACAAATAATTTCCTTTCAATTGCCCAGCTTCCTTGACTTACTTGGTATTTTTCCAGTCATCCGGACTCTTATAGTGCAGACTAAACATACATTCTTTATGTAAAGGTAAAGCCAGCCTCCTTCTCCCCTTTGTTTTCTCTATAATGCATCCTTGTGCTTTCCTTGGTACTGCACTACATACATTTAAAAAGGCACTGTGACAGATCATCATCTGCACATGATCTAAAATTATCCCACCTGTAGTAGGGTGTGGTAAGAGAACCTTCATGTAGGGAACAAGATGTGTATAAGTAAAAGCAGTCCTGAAGCTGCCCATTGACAATACTGGGTGTCACAGAGGTCTTTCCAGTGACCCAAGATCATTGTAGGATTATGGAGTTTAGTTATACTCAACTACTTCACCAATGCATGCCCCATTCCAGCAAATAATAGCAATCAGTCAAGGGAGTAGTGTGGAACCACTGGCCATCCCAAGATACCTATAGGTAAGGGAACTGAGAAAATGGCCCATTGTATGTACAGGATTGGTACATGAGCTATACTTGGACTTTGAACAGATGTTGGTACAGCATCATTTCAAGTTGCAGCTTCTCACCTGTTGGTATCCTTGATATTTGTGGCCAGTTGACTTTGACCTCTAAGCAGCTTTTTTAGCTATGCTTGTACCTTCTGATATTCTAGAATACATGGGCCCAGAGCACTAGCTTACTGGAAGCTTTATATGTAGCTTATCAGATATTGTGATCACGACAATTTACCGTCATTTAGTTCTACTACTATTCAACTGGCATTAACTTTGGTATACCCTAATTCATCACTACGTTCTCTGGACCTCAGCCCTCCACCAACCAGAAAAAGTTTTCCTCTGCTTCAACTCTCAAAGAGGAAGGAAGTGCTCACTAACAAATACAACCACAACTTCCTGTTTTAAGGTCCAGAACAATATGCAAGAGCATCACTCCATCTTAAAATATATTGAGCACAATCAGTATCGCTCATGAAGACTCTCTTAAACCTAGACTTATGTCAGTCTAAGGCACTTCTTCTCAAAGCAGACTAGATCAAACTACACTTCATAAGACTGGGACTTTTACTGCTACCTGAAGCAATATTAATTCAGCAATCACTAGGTCCCTCTAGTGCACCCTCTTACCAAATGCCTTAAAATGAGGCCTGTCACCTGCACTAAAGCTAAAAAGGCTTGGCATTCAAAGACTAACTGAGGTAACCTTGTCAAAAGGACCAAATGTTCATGGATTGGGTTAAGTCTGTTAGGCCATCAGCAAAGTTGCCTCAAAGGGAGTTAATACAGGTTATCTACAGTCTGGAAGTGCTCTTTGAGGTACATTCCAGTTGTCTTTAAGTGACAAATATGTTGACTCAACATCATGATCATCAGAACCCAATACTTCAAAAATATTACAAACATAACTGGTAGGTAGTATTGATGATGCTTTTGCCCCATTATCCATGCAAGCACAATCAGCGTACCATGCAGAATCCTAGAAGTAAGGACCGGGGGTATGTTCCTGAGGTTAACAGCTTACTTTGACACTGATCATGCAGGGCTCAAAGATAAAGGACAGTTTCAGAGCAGAGGAGTGGTAAGAAAGCAAAACTGTTCTGGAAGATGGAACTTTCCCTAGTGTTTCAAGCTGGTTACTAGAACAGCTGGATGACTAAATATTCTCTGACAAGACCTTCTATGGCAAAGACAAATACTATCTAACCTACTGTTGCCAATTTCTACAATTTTATCAGACATTTCTGGATATTTAAAACACCAGCTTTTGAAAGCAAGCGATCACAGCTTTCATTTTAAATAAGGAGTAAATTTCTAGCTCTATAGGGCTACAGGGAAAAACCTTGAAAACTTGACATGAGCTTATCCTAAAGTCTCAGAAATTAGAAGATAAACTTAAAATACAACTAGAATGTACTGCCTTAAATATCTTGCAATTTGGGAAGTCAAACTTATATTTTTAGGTGCTTGGGGATGACAACAGTACCATCTAAAAGCTGTCTTCTATGTTTTTACACTATTTTTGATGAACGTCATGGAGAAGACACTTCACATCTCTTTCCTCTGGCCCTGGAAACTCTCTAACATTGGATAAGCAGAGCTACTACCACCAGTTCTTCCTTCTACTTTCCACATCCCAGCTTCCTCACAATGGACAGCTGGCTGGTCAAGCCCAGGGAAAGAGCATTTTCTCATGCAACACATGACCACCTTCTTCAAAGGAACCATCAACTTCCTGTTCATTAAAGGATCCCATCATAAAAAAAACTGCACTTTAATAAACTTTGTTTTGGACTTAACCAGCGAGCGGCATTAAAACCTCCTCTCTACTCCCCAAGATTTATCTTGTGACAATGCTTCTCATTATTTCATATAACCTGAGTACAAGTACTATAAAGAGGTTTTACAACAGCAATCATATGGAATAAGCTTCTTTTAATTAACCACTTTAAACGAGGCTTTATTATCATATTAACTCAAATTGACCCTGATTACAAGATGATCCCCAATAATTAGATTCTATGTATAGAAAATTTATAAATGTGTTATAATTTTCCAGAACTTCTGACAGAGGTGCTCTCTCTTATTAGACCAACTAGATTTTTGAAAAATCAATCAATCAATCTAGTTGTCCTAATAAAAGGCATCACTTCTACCACAAGTTCTGGTTCCTTTTGCCTCTAGACCAATACGGCTACAACCTGGATACCTTATAATTTTTCAGGTACAGAATCTAATCATTGAAGACTTGCCTTGTATTTGTCCCCTACCACTGCTATAACAGGGAAAATAAATCTGTTGGGTCAGCTGGCCCCTTTGCTGTCTGCTTCCCCCTAGCAGATTCTTAACCCTCTCTTTATTGTCAGATCCTGCACATCAAAGTGAGGCACAAATTTGAAAACAATTACCTTGAAATTAAACATGGCTGTAGCAATTTGCCTGAAATACCCCTGCACTTAGCTCATCCAGAGTTGATGCATGTTACCCTTTTTTTTTTTTTTTTGGAACTGGTACAAGTTTTAGCACAGGAACTCCATAAACACACTTTTCAGCAGCACTTGGGAACCTAAGTATATGTAGTAAAAACTTTTACTTTTTAAATAAAATGTTGTTTCCAGGGCCAAATCAGCTCTGAATTAAGTTCCAAATTTTGAATAAGCAGAGCTCAATCATTCAAGTCTGTGTGGTGCTACCACCAGCAAGCATCCTGCCTCCCAGACACATCAGTCTGGGGCTTTAGACAAACCCAAATCCATGGCAGGCATTCTATGTACAAGCCCCAAGCCCAGAGGTCTTGGAGTTCAGATGCCTCCTAGTCTCACTCACCCTTACCCAACAGGCTGAAGGAGCAACCTAGAGAGAAAGCCCAAAAGCAATCCACCATCACCATGAATTGTGCAGCTGAGATCCTCCCACTGGCAGGCTACAGTAGATTCTCACGGGGTGCCTACCTACAGTGCAACGGACAGGTCTCTACCCTCAATTACACCGAGTCATTAAAGACTAAGAAGGGGATCTCCCTTTCCAGGTATATAAAGCCACATGGGCAGAAAGCATCATCATGGCATCTCTTCTGCCAGGTAAGTATGGTACAAACCACCCCCCCCGGCAATCTCAAGCCAAAGTTGTCAAATCAGTTCTGGATTTTATTGACTAAGCAGAGCTCAATCATTAAGCCCAAGTGGTAATACCACCAGCAAGTATCCCCCCTCCCAGACTTCAAGCCTAGGGCTTCAGATACTGCCAAGTTCATGGCAGGCATCCGACATGCAGGCCCCAAGCCCAGAGGCCTTAGAGTTTGCATGCCCCCAAATCTTACCTGCTCTCAGCCAAAAGGCCAAAGGAGCAAGCTAGGGAAAAATCCCCCCCATCTCCATAAAAATAAAGCATGTAGCCAAGATTTACCTACTAGGAGGCTATAGTAAACTCTTACAGGAGGGCCTGACATTAGTACATTGGACAAGTCTCCACCCTTAACTACACAATGACATTTAAAATGATCTTGGCTTGGTGATCAGTGATCACAGCATCTCCCCTGCCAGAACAGGTACTATAATGGATCTGAGCTAAAAGACCAAGAAGCAATATGATACAGACTATGGATGGTATTAGTCCAAAAAGAAAGGCTCATGATTTACCACATAGTTAATAGGGCTGTGCCCCACCAAAATCTACAGCTTTCAAGCCATGGTGACCCCACAGCTCAGCACTGCTTAGTATGTGTGTGTACTCCAGATACCCCACGAAGGATCCATGTGCTAATTAACACCCCCCCGCCCCCCCAACCATGTTCTTATCACAAATCCTGGGATCCTCCAAAAATGTCTATGTAGAAGAGGCAGACAGCAACCTGGTCTGGCTTTACCTCATGGAGGGTGGGGCAATGCTAAGCATATGCAACAGGCTGAGAGAGGGAGGCAATACAGGGATTCTGGGTGAACTGTTTGGCGTCTAATTTCTTGATGTTTCCTACACATTTAAGGCTTGTAAAGAAACAAAGCTCTATGGAAATTGGAAAACGGCACATCTCAGCTATAAAAGTGAAGAATAAGTCAAAACATATGCAATGTCATGGCTCACCATGAACTTGGAAAAGAATCAGTGGTGAGGGGGATTGCATTTAATGGGCACTACAATACATCTTATTCTGATGGGCTGCACTAACCTATTCTTTTGGTTAAGATGGGGTGGGGGAGCTTCAGGGCTGGCTCTGGTCATCCCAGTGCTGGCTTGGTATTACAGTCCCTCCAGGCCCAGTGTCAGTTCCTTCCTAGGGGAGCAACTTCCTGGGTTGTTTTGTTTTTTTTGTTAAGGGCCACACAAAAAGGTTCCCATCAGTATGTTTGCCTAATGTGGCCCATGTGTTTTACAATCATGCTCATTTGGCTGCATTTAAACAACTTAATAGTTGATTTCCATTGCTAAACACATGCTGCTTTTGGCAGCAGTTTAATGATAAACAATGTATTTAGTAAGACTTCTTTGTATGCGATTGTAAGACCAGTGCCTTCCCCTCCCCCCCCACCAACTGGGGGGAACCTTGTCTTGTATTTGAGCAAATACAGTAGTTTCAGACAAAAATATAATTATTCTCCCTTGTTCAAATCCCTCCCTCTTCTATTATTTAAGTATTAAGCTATTTTGAAGGCAGTTTGTATAGGATCTTTATAAAACAGGCTACACTTAATTTTAAATCGCGCAGAATTGCACATTGCCTAATTGTAGGCCAAGGATAGTATGGACAACTAATAGCTAAATCAATTATTTTAAGAAACTATTATATATACCATCACATGCCAAAAGCTGCTCTTACATCCAAGATGTTTGGATCTCTGGGTTTATTTGCTGGGGCTTACCTGGTGAGGTTAGGGACCATGTCTTGCCCACTGCCATGTTCTTTCTCCCATTGCTCCAGCAAAGCAGTAAGCTCAGCCTTGGAGTCCACATGACCGGATCCTGAAGTCATGGCTTAGCATAAGGACAGTAGAGGAGAAGGGAAAAAAAAACAAAACACATTGATTACTAAATTGTCTAACTCAACTAATAATCAGGAATTTAAATCCATTTGGTAGCACAAGTAAATAGTCACTGATGAGGAAGAGTGGGGGCCAAGCCATCAAGTTCTGAAAAATTTAAGTAGGGTCTAGTTTTTATCCTTTAGGTATACACACAAATGAAAATCTACTTTGCAAAACCAAATGCAGACCGATACATGCAACTCTCTGGTGACAACAGAAGTACATGTCTAGCCACAAATCTATTAAAAGCAAGCCTTCCGCTGGTCAACATACAAGGACAGATCTCATCCCCTTACTGTTGCTCAGAAGCCTAGCGAGAAAACAGAAAGCAGCAAGATTCTAATCAGTATCATTCCTACTATTCAGCCCCCTCTGCTGTAGTGGAAGCAAAAAGAATCACTTGTTGCCATGAGGAAAAATTCATAGTTGTAGCAGAGAGGGACATTTGACAGACACTCACAGTGAAAGAAGAACCAGATAAGGAGAGGGATGCCTCTGCCACACTATCCCTTCAAACCTTCCAAGAACAGTCAGGTGGGTCTGGTGAGAAAGGGAACAGATATAGGAAAGCACTTTCTCTTCTCTAACAGCTTCATGAGAGAGAATGCAAAGCAATAACTTCAAGCTTATCAGACATCTACTGCCAGTTAGCAGCTAATACAGAAGATCTACACTCCTCCCCAGCCTCCAAACAAGCTCCATGTACAACGTTGAGCTTGTTTTAAAACATGATGCTGTCTCCAGACCTTCCTTCTCAATCTGGTGGCTCAGATCAATGGTAGTCCCTGTTCTTATCAACTTTCAATCTTATGTACTGGCCACTACCTAATGGGCATCAAATCTTTCAAGTCTAGTAAAACCATACTAGGAACTCTGATGGTTTTGAACTCTGGGTATAGTTCAGCCAGTATGCTGCTCTGCTCTTTTTTCCCTTACTTTTCAACTTGGCAAAGATGGGCTGCTGATAAGGCCGACTACAGTCTGATGTGGCCTGGCTATAGGGCACTAAGCAGATCCAGAGAGACTGTATGTAGAACTAATCTACAGTGATGATTATAATCAAGTGTGGTTTTGGAAAATAATAGCAAAGAAAGGGGACTGCAAAAGACATTCCTTCTTCTCCAAAAATAAATCAAGATTTCTACCATTTAAATAGTGGTGACACTCTGGCAGGTAATAAGTAGGGACTTAAATTCATGATTTTGTGATTTTTGTGGAAACCACAAATTTGGTAGGTTCCTCATGAAAAACCCCAGTCCCCATGAAAAAGCACACGGACCACAACAAAGCAGGAAGATTGGGTGGAGGAGAATAAAAAGGGAGCTGCAAACAGAGATGAGAAGCCCAGGTGTCCCAAAGCACAGAGGGGAAGGAAAGCAGGGCCAGGGGGGATTTCACAGTACAGCATGGTGTGTGCCCCCCCCCACGCTTCTGATTAGCCAAAGGGCCCTGGAAGTCCCACCCCTCCCCAGAAACTGACAAATAGCCACCTATCAATCTTGCGGGGGGGGGGGGGGGGAGCCCTCCCATGTCTCTGATTGACATGGGGGGGCAGAAATCCCGCCCTTCCCTGGAGATTGACAGGTGGCCACCTGTCAATCTCCAGGGAGGGGCAGAACTTTCATTACCCACCAGCCACAGGTGTGGGGGAGCCCACCATGCTTCACCATGAAAACAGTGCCCAATGCCATGCTGGGACAACAAAATCTGGAGGCAGCCTCTGTGAATTAGGTAGGTTCCTAGTAATAGGTGTCAACGTACACCTGCTTTCTAATTAAGCCAGAATCAACTTTGCAAAACAGTTTACAATGCAGACACGCTAAAAAACAGCTACAAAAAGACCTTATCACTCTTCCTGATGTATATATTTTGCAGGAAGTCAACTGAAGGGAGTAATATATAGAACATAGCTTAATATGCATTACAAATGATACAGTTATACACTGATGCTATGGCCAAGTATCAGCATTTTAAATTAAATAGAACATTGCACACCACAAACCATCTTAAAACTATTCTTGTGAAAAGAGAGTGAATGAAGAACTTTTTATTCCTTATGATTCATGTCCCATAGGCCCTCTTGAGCTTAACATATTTGGACTGGTTAGACAAGGCAACAAACAAAAGCACACCATTTGCACATGAAAATGGTGGGAATCTCAGGAACACCAAAGACCCAAAGAAAGTTGTGGGTTTATAGATCTACTAAAAGACCCTCAATCTAAAGAGCATCACTGTGAAAAGTACTGAACTATATATTAGCATGCACTAATCAATGTTCTAAGCAATCATAAAGGACACAACACAAATGTGGAAGAGACCAAATGACCCACTTAAGCTTTCTTAGTTATTCCACTTAGTTTTTATTCAATCCAGAACTATACTGGGAGGCTTGGGTGATTCTGGATGCATTACACTGATGCAAATGTGCAAAATACTTCCCAGGAAAAAGCTACCTGAATCCAGATTTCTAAAGTCTCTCTTTCTCCTTTTAATGTACAGCTGCTATTGTCTGCATTCTGAAGAGACTGCTGACCCAAAGCCATGGAAGTTTTTTTTAACAAAAAGTAGAGGTGCACCAATACATTGGTCTGGTATCAGATATAAAGAAAATTGTCTGCATAAGAAATCAGCCTGATGTGGCCAATAATTGACATGACTGCACACAGCCACAGAGCAGCACATAGGCAGCAAGGAGCACCACCCAGCAACTTGAAGACCTGCATGCAGCTGGCAAGTCTGGTGTGGTGGAAAGGGAAGGGGGAGAGAGAAGAGGGGTGGGGGGAAAGGGGAGGGAAGGGGAAAATGGAGGGGGCAGATCAAGGCCCCCATGGTGAGGAAGGAGTGGGGCTGAGGCAGGCACTAACCAGCCAGGGTGGGGTGCAGGACAGAGCTATGGTTCATCCAGGGGAGGAGGGGAGTGGCTCTCGCCACTGCACACTGCTCATTCAGTAGCTGTTGGTCCAGTGCTCGCCCACACGTCCAGCAGCTCCTGCTGCTGCTCCTGGCACTCATCCATGAGGGCATGGCAGGGGCAAGTGCCCCCAGATCTGCACGGAGTAGACTGGGGCCAGGGCTGTGCCAAGCTCTTCCCAGCTGGGCAGGGCTGCACTGGGAGGGGGGTTGGGGGGAACTATGGTGAATTGGGGCCCCCCCAGCACCACCACCGCCTGACCCAAGCACAGGCCTGCCCCACTGAAAAGAGCCCGACTGACCCCATGCAGATCCAGGAGCACATGCTCCCCCATGCTCTCCCAGATGACCCCCAGGAGCTGGTGGGCAAACGCCAGACAAGCCACCAGACCAGCAGCTCCCAGATAAGTGGCATGCAGCAGCAGAAGCTGCCCCCCCTGGATGAACTGCAGCTCTGTCCCGCACCCTACCCTAGCTGGGCAGCGCTTGACCCAGCCCCTGCTCTGCTGCTCCCTCACCGTGGGGGTCTTGATCTGCCCCCCACCACCCCTTCCCTCCCCCATCCCCTTCCACCACAACAAACTTACCAGCTGCATGCAGCTCTTCAAGCTGTCAGGTTGGTATCAGAAATTGGATTAGTATTGGCCAGCATGCCTCCTTAAAAATTGGCTACCCATATCAGCCCCAAAAATCTGTATCAGTGCACCCCTAAAAAAAAGCATCTTGGTGCACACAAGACATATATTAAACACAAGATGATATAAACACCATCTCCTTTCCCTTTGAAGGATTTGGGACTATAACCCTACTGAAAAGTAAGCTTTTTAGAGAAGGAAGACAGTGCTGTAATGGAAAATCCAACCCAATAATGATTCCCACTTTAGGGACTCACGTTCTACAATCACTCTTCCTGGGTAAATATGAATTCCCACTTGGCTGTTCCCCTGATCACCCACTTAACTCATTAGCTACTTGCAAATGAACTTTCAAGCTTTCATATATCATTTGAATATTTTATAGTCAGCCTATTACTTCCACAGAAGAACTAGCTTTTTGCTAGTATGACTAAGTGCATCCAACCTTTTTGGCCATCATCACCCCAATTCTATATTTCAGGATTCTGAAAAATGCATGATTTGACCCCCCACAAGGCCTTTTCATTTTACCAGGTTCATTAATTTCCCATACTCTAAAGAAGAGTTTATATTTCATTCTGGACCCCTTGTCTGTCTGTCTGTCTGTCAGCCAGTCATTCTAGCCAAAGCAGCTGAAGGGCTGCTCTGGTGATACTGGCAACAAATCAAAAAAACTTTAGTCAGGAAGCAGTAAGTACATGATTTTCATGTTAGCCATGCAGACATGCAGCACTGCCATATACTCTGAGTGCCATGTAGCAAAAAACTGAGAATCTCAGCTTTCCCTAAAAAGCTAGATCAGTACCTTAGTTCAAAGCACAGCCAGATCTCAACAGTAGATGTAGATATAATATAGTATTTTCACAGAATCATTATTTTCCTGTAATAATATTCCATCTGCATATAGGCATGCACAAAAGGTAAAAATAAAACTTTTATCAAAAACATCTCATGGCCAGTGGGGAGGTGGGTTTGGTTTTCCCCTCCCCAACTCTATGTACTACCTTTTCAATTTTATTTTATTATAACTACATGCTAAATGCCATCAGTAAAGAGACCAAGGTGTATAACACAAACTTGTATTTCCCATGCAATAACCACAATTTTCCCAGCACATGCATTTTTATGACAAGTGTGTGGCATTTGCAGATGCAGTGATCAAATCAATTCCTGCCAGATTTATATTCCCCTCACTCAAGAATTTCATCAAAGGCTCAAGAGAAAAAACAAGAGCACAGACTGAATAAAATGTGATCAGAAGTGCCCCTAAGCTGCAGTAGAGGATGTTTATTAGAGCAGCCCTAATTCTCATTGTTTCACTTGTACAGGCACTTGACAAATCCAACCCTAAACTGCTTTTCAAGAACTAAGAATAGGATGTAGCATTTTAATCACTGATTTAAAAATCAAGTTGAAAAATTCTGTAAAAATGATGTTGAAGTTGCAGCCTCAAATTATAATTTGTAATTAACTAAATGATAAAGTTACATTTCTTTAATACCATTACTAGTTAGGAATCACATTTTTCAAACTTGCCATTAGCAAAATGCAAAATACTGAAAGCTAGGCCTCAATTCTGCAAGCACTTATGCAGGCAATCTTATTTGTCTCCATCATCTCAAATAAAATGACTTCCGTTTTAACAATAAAAAGCAACTGAGAGTTCATATATCATGGGAGCTTATCTTCTTAATATACAAGACAAAAGACTGAAAAAGGTCTCTCACAAAAAAAAGGCCCAGGTCCTCAAAGGTGTTAGGCAACACTGATAATCCTACCGATGTCAACAAAAAATAGGCACTCACATCCTTCGTGCCTGTGGCACAGAGTGACTCTGGGACACAGCTTCCAACTACAAAGCCTAAAGAGTATAATCTAGCCGAAATGTTTCAGCTTCAACTTTATGAAACTGCAATGTATTGGAAGGGAATACTAGCTGCAAAAACAGCACAAGCTATTTGCTTATCAATTTTGTGGTATTCTCCTGGTAAAGATGACAATGAGGCTCTAAACTGTTTCAGGAGATATAACCATTTTACATGCAAATCTTTTAAAATAATATACCTACAGTATTAGAATTTCAGATAATAAATATGAAACTCAAGTTCAAAAGCTGCACTGCAAAATTTAAAAATGAAAAGGAAAGGACTAGCAACATATAAATAACAAAAAAGTCATATTATTTTTAAAAAATTAGTAATGATTTTAATCAACCTTGTGGCAGAACGTCAGACATAAATTCTAATGCAGATTAACAGAGTTATGAGATTGTCCATCAGTATAATAGACAAGGTCAAGCCACATTATAGCAACCACTCTAACCCAGTCCAGATAAAAACAAGCAATATAGTATTGCTCTCAACAATGATTTAAATTTTCTAAAAGAACCACTGTAGACAAAGTCTAAGGCAGCAAGAAATCTAACTGCAATGGTAGAAATTATTTTATTTTATTTTTTTTTAACCAGCAAGTGCTACATAAACAAATGAAGCTCTGGCTGCCTAAGTGTGCAAAGAGCCTGCAACAACTATCCCACTCTTAAAAAGGGTGGTAAAGTTGCAACCTAAGAATGATTATGCAAATGCCAACATCAATTAACAACTTTACTGTTGAACACAGTCTATAAGCAAAGAAGAGATCTGCATGGTCAATCATGAATGAAATCACATCTTAGTGTTAGAAGAAGCAGGACTTTCAAGATGACGGCCTATTTTTTCAGCTTGTCACTTCAGTCATCAAGAAGCAAATACTACTTGCCTGCAGGCCCTACAAACAGTAAAATAATGATCTAAAAAAACAGCAGTTCTACTTGTCTGTCAAAATGTAGTATTCACCAACTTGAGTCAAATTTTGGAAGTCCAGCTCAAAAGATTAAATAACTTAGTTCTACATTTAAGCTTCTATGAAATGAACCTCAGAGGGGTGTCAACCAATTGTAATAAAAAAATCATTAAAATAAGGAACAAATGTGTTGGTGTCAAGGGAAAAATCACTCCATTCTCAGTCCACTGGTTTTCAAGGGGTGACAACAACCCCCAATCAAAGAAGTAGGAAAAAAGCAAGATGAAGAATGGGTCTATACATGAGCCCTGTAACACTGTAACTACACTTGTGTAATCAAAGACACTCTGCGCTCCCACGAATGCACTTTCCTGAGCATGTCCAACTCCTAATCAGGGAAGAGATTCGCTAGCCCAGAGGCACCTGTCATGCCCATAAGAGGGACTGTACCAGTTTAATTCTTGCAATTAAGAAGTGAATGAAAACAGCCTCTGCAAGGAAAGCAGCTCCAACAGTAGAGCCACTCACTACCAAAACTGCACTGCAGGGAGGGAGGAGGCGGCAGGCCCGGGGTTTCACCCCGACCCCTCGGGGCAGGGGGGCGGGCCTATGTGGAGGCAGTGGCGAGGCAACAGCAGGGCAGGACAGGGCAGCCCACCCTACGCATGACGGCAAAGGACAGGTGAGGAACAAGGGGTCCTAGAGCGAGAGGACTGAGCTGGCCGGCGAGTCACCGCCCCCCCACGTGGGCAGGAAGCGCCACGCTCGGGGCAGGGGGCGGGCGCGCGGATGGACGGGGAGGAAGAGAAAGGAGGCCCAGAGGTGGCGAGAAGCCGGGAGTGGCCCCGGCGGCACAAGGTGGGGGGCGCTGCAGGGAGGACCGGGCGCCCCTCCCCGCCCCTCCCCGCCCCGCGGTAACGGCCCTGCGCCGGGCCCTAGGCAGAACAGGACAGGGCTGGGCCGGGACGGCCGACGCAGTGGCACGACCGGGGCCGAGCGGCCTGTGGGACCTGTGCCGTAACCAGCGCTGCCAGCCGCCCTGCGGGGTCCCCACCCGGCCTTACCTGCCCAGCGCCCGCTGGTCCCCGCCGCTGCGCTGCGCTGCCCGGCCCCGCTCGGCCCCGCACAGCCCGCGACGGCGATGGTGGCTCACACTTTGCACGTCACGGCGCGCGCAGGGGCCGGCGCCCGCGCAGCCTCTAGGGAAACACAGTTCGGGAGCCGGCAGCACAGCGCGCCTGCGCGGCTTTCCCGGAGCTGGGAGGCGGGGTCCGGCTTGCGTGGGCCTTGCGGGCGTAGCGGTTGCTGACCCCGGGGAGCCAGTCTTGGTACTCGCGCCCGCTCCCTAGCCGCCGTTTGCAGAAGCCACCGAGTTAAATCATCTCGGTCCTGTCCCGGGGCGGGGAGGGGACGTAAAGGGGTGCCCATGCCAAACAGGGTCTTGTTATAGCGACTTTGGGGCGGCTCCTGGAGCTCTCAACACCTGGCTTGTCCCCACATTAACTCCTGAAACTGACGTCAAGCTCTAAGGGTGGGAGGGTGGTTCCGGTTAGCGTTATGCTAGAGTGCCTGCACCTTACACCCAGCAGCACACTGCTCGACAGATGTGTGGATCACAGCACAACATGTAGCAAGGCCTTTGCATGACATTGTACTTGATGGGATTCATGTTCATAAACCTTAAGGTACAAGTTTAGGTTGGGAATATATTGCCACACATTCATATTCTTCCCTCCATCCACTGTTTGCTCCATTAGCGTTACCCTGCAGATGAGCAGGATTACTAGAAATAATGCCTTCATACACTAGACTACTTTCTTTGGACAGGGCCAGTCAATTACCACTTGCAGAGTGAGGCTACTACAGGAACATTAAATGAAAATACTATGTTCTCCATCAAAAAGGGATAGTCATAATGCAGAGTATTCAAGACACTTTAGAATAGGTGAGCACACACCTGCATGTGGGGTGGGGGTTCCTTGTTGCATATATTGCCTGCAACAGGGAACCCCTGCCCTTGTTACTGGGAGGTCTTGAATACATTTTTAAAAAGGGCAGAGATCAGGTAGCTAATGAGGCAATTAACTGCATCTGGCACTGGGAAAGGATGAACAAAAGGGTCAGTCAGATGACTGGAAGGGGACTGGGTTGAGAAATATAAACCCAGTCCCTGAACTGGCACTGGTTAATCTAGCCTTGTAGCTAGCAGCTAGTGAAGGTGGGCTGATTAGTGTCCAAATAGTTCCCAGAGATCCGCAAAGAGGCGGCTAAGGGGAACTACCACTGTGCGGGGACATATTAACACAGAACAGAGAGGTTTTTTGTTTCACAGCTGTTAGGCTGATGTTTATGTTTTGGCTAGATCTTTTGGAGGACTGGCTGTGGCTGTCGAGGGAAAAAGAGGCCGCAAATGGGGGTGCTTCAGTGCTTCCCCCTGCAATGAGCCCCAGAGTTCAGGCCCTGAGATTGAGGGAGAGATGATTGAGGTAAGGGCTGAAACTCAGAGACTGAGGCCTTAAACAGTAGGCCCAGGCAGAGGGTGTAGCTGTAGAGTAAAAGGGATGTGACTACTGACCCTAGGGGTCTCTCCCCAACAACATTAAAATTGTGGCAGGTAGATGATGGGAGGCAAAGCAAGGTTGGGAAGGCACCAGCAAGCAGGGTAGACCCATGTGGGTGCTACATTACCACATACAGAAATGTATGTGGTGACATGAATATTCCTTCCAAGCTATAAATACCCCTATGGTGATGGACAGTACTGCAGTTTGCTGTGTTCTTGGCTTCTCCAAAATAAGTTACCTAAGCTATGGGGTTTTTGTACCCTGCTGCCCCTCCCAAATGAATGAATTTATAGTCTGTAATGGATCAATCATACAGCTTAGACTACCCTACAGAATCCATCTACTTGCTCATTCTAAACACTTTCTACTGAAATTGGATGAAGGGAGGATGCCCAATCCATTAGACTAGTAGGGATATTGTATGAGTATCAAAAGTTATCATTTTGTACCAGCTGAACTCATGCAGTTTATTTTTGAGCATCACATTACTTGTTTCAATAAACATATTTCCTTTTCCATTCTTGAATGTTATACCGAAAGCCATTTAATTTGGCCATTGACTTGCCTACTTTTGACCATTAGACAGCAGCTTGCTTTGGAAACAGGACAGTTTCCTATGGGATTAGGAGAAATAAAGCACAGCACCAACGGGAGTCATATTGAACCACCAGAGCCAAATCATAGGAAGACTCTAAATCATCCCAGTAGTTTTTGTTCATATCCATTACTACTACAGCATAGCTGCTTCCATCGCAAGGACAGAAGCATGGTCTTGTGCCTTTTATAGAGCAAGAGACCAAGTCAAGAGTTTGATTGTTTCAGCTTTGCCACTGACACTTGTAGCTATTAGCAGGTGTCTTCAGTCTGCATCATCCCTCTGTCACATGCAAGGTATAACTAACACCCTCTTCAGGGAGAGAATGAGAATAAGTTGTCTGGCTCATTAATAGTATGTACTTCTGGAAGTGCTGAGTCACCATTCAGACAGGGTTCTTTGTGTAAATCTAGTATCTCTTATTAGACCAACTAAAATAGTTGGGAAAAAATGTTTTTGTCATCATCCAGGCTGTTGGAAGTTCCTTAAAAATCACGGAGCTGAAAGTAAGTACTCACACAGTGGCTGTGATAGTAACAGGAATGGAAAGCAAAGTGTTGTAATGAACAGATAGGGGTAACACCACATGGAATGCTCAGGTAGCTGAAATTTTCTACCATAAATGAAGAATGTTAAAGAGGCTGAATGAGAGTGACCAAAAAAAGTCTAAAGGAAAAAATATTTGGGCAATTTTTGTAATAAAGAGATGCTAACAGTCAACTTGTACAAGAATGAAATGAAGCAGAATCCTGGATCATGAGTAGGAAGAGAAAATTTGACAAAGAGAAAGAGGTTGCGATCAACCCTGGCAGTACTTCCAGAAATGACACCTTCCATGTGTATCCTCCACTTATAATAAAAATGCTTACAGAAGCTAGATCATACCTCTCAGACCTTCTCAAGAAGGTATGACAAAAAAGTTACTGTGCAAAAGGACTTCCAACAAGGGTTGGAAACCTATTCCCAATGGGCCAGATGCAAGTTATGAAGAGACTTGATCCAGCCTGCAACAGCACACTCCAGTCAGTGCAGCAGAGAGGGCATTCCCCAAGTACTGCTGCCTATCTCATTCTGTATTTCCTCTGTAGTATTTGCAAGTCACTGCAAATCTTTGCATCCTTCAATAGGGGCTGAGTTCAAACAGTGAAAGGTTGTCAACCCCTCATCTACAGGATGATGCCGACTGTTGTTACTTGGGAAGCTGTGTTGTTTATCCAAAGGTGGGAACCACAGTCATAAAGGACTTCCTTTATCCATACTTGAATGTGGGCCCAGTGAAGTCTTACTTTAACAGGATACTTGGGGTTCCTCACTCAGAGCTAGATGGTATGGGGCCACTTTTACCAACTGATGTATTCTCAAATAAGAGTAGTTTTTCTGCATACCCGTATGGGAATTGAATGTGGGCATGAAATTCATAAGGGGCCTTGGGTCCAACAGGATTAAATACCTTCTCACATGTCTGGCACCAGGCAGAGTCACCAATGCCTAGGCCCTTTGGCTTGCACAGTTAGTTCAAAGACATGTTTAGGGTGCTTTTAGAACTCATATTTCAGCAGTAGCTTAACTAAAGTAAAGTGGGAAAGAGGACAAACAGGGCACCAGATGCCAATGGAGGGGCAGCAAAGTACAAAAATAGCAGCTTCCTGCCCAAGCTGGTACTGGCATTAGCAGTGGCAACCCAGCCACTGTCACCTAGGGTGCAGAACTGTCCAGCTACACCTCTATTTTTTAGAGTAGAGGCTGCATTGCACTTCAGAGATTCAGTTATGGTACAGGACCTTGCCATCTGCAATGGAGATACTGTTCTCTTTCTGTACTTCATGCTCTCCTGCAGAGATGCATAGAGAAAAAGGATTGATGGAGTCTAAGACAGGTAGAAAGCAATCCTAAACCTCTCTGGATTAAGCTGAAACTATTAGGATTTCATGCACCCTGAAGACCAGGGGGTAAAGAAAGCTGAAAAACTGCTCTTTCTGGCTTTTCTTCCTCTAGTTTGGCCTCGGACTAGGGCAAGCACCAGTTAATATTAAATCAACAACCTCATGGTGAACTTTTTGCTCCAACATCATCCACTTTGACAGTGACATTTTTAGCCAGAGGCCCAGCCCAACATTAGCCCATCCAGTTTTTTTAATCCAGTGCTTGTATTAGTTCTTCCAACCCTGTTGGTTAAACCAAATAATTTTATTTTTATTCAAGCGTTAGCTGTCTTTGGTACATGTCCATTTGGGGATGGGTCATCTCCTTGATAAATAAGAGACCCAAATACATTGTTGTGGGATCATTGAAGACTGCTGGATTCTTCAGCAAGACTTGACACCAGTTGTTGCTAGAAAGTAGTGCTGCTGCCTGCACCTTCTATTGCAGGGGTGGGCAAAATACAGCCTTTGGGCCAGACTCGGCCTGCCAGGCCACTCTATCCAGCCTGCAGGGCCCCTAAAAAAATTTAGAAAATTAATATTTATCTGCCCCTTGCTCCTGTCAAAGATGACAGGGGCTAAGGGCAGTAGGATCCAGGGGAAGTCCCAGCAGGTTCCTGCAACAGCAGGGCCTGCCCAGAGCCACCCTCTTCCTCCCAGCCAGAAGCCCCTACCTAGCAGCCCCCCCTCCCATGAGGGTGTCCTGGTGCCAGCCTTGGCAGGGCCCAGAGCAGAGCGGCAGGAGCTTAGGGTTCCCAGCACAGGCTCAGCTCCCACCTCTCCCTGGTGGCACAGGCCAGTCTATAGACCCCTGGCAACCCATGCCCCATGCTCCTCCATCCTGCTCTTGGCCACACCAGCACTGGCCCCAGGACATTGGTGCAGGCCCTGCACTCCCACTCCCTTCCTCTTTCCTGCCCAGCTACCGCACACACATGCACACTTTAATTTTAAAAAGTATTACGGGTGTTTGATTTTTAGTATGCAATTTGGTTCCCCGCCCCATGACAAACCCTCGTCCCCAAAGGAGTACTTCCAGGGGCAAAGGTCAGAGGTTAGGGGGTGGGACTTCTGATCCCAAGTTGGCAACCAGGGGGCAGGGCACCTGTCAAGGGGCAGAGCTACCCATACAACCTTCAACCACTTGCCAGAACTCAGTAAGCAGCCCTCCGCCTGA
Source organism: Crocodylus siamensis (assembly GCF_052110815.1). Taxonomy (NCBI): domain Eukaryota; kingdom Metazoa; phylum Chordata; order Crocodylia; family Crocodylidae; genus Crocodylus; species Crocodylus siamensis. Next base: position 21,738,310 of record NC_143405.1, on the reverse strand, counting down.
AAATATTGCCTGTCCCTGTTCTATTGGATCTACAGTTTCTGCTGCAGTGCAGTGGGTTGCATCAGTGCTTATCCTTGGACAGCTTCCCATCATTAGCCTATGGCAGTTTGCCTCTGTTCTCGTCTTTCCTGGGTTTCAGCTTGTAGCTCGTAGGCTCCTGCCCAGAATCTTGAAGATCTTGCCCTAAAGTTGAAAGAAGAGCTTTTTCCATTCAGCTTAGAGAGACCTACCTGGAACAGCTCTTGACATCAGTAGTACAATACCTTCAGGAGGTGAATCAACTGTATCCAGGCTCAGTTATTAAAGTTTCTTTTCATCTCAGCTCAAATTAAGATGGTAACAAAGTTCCAAAGCCAGTCTACCCTTTGGTGTATATCCACTTGCTGACAGGACCTCTTTCAGCATCCTGAGTATTTCAGAGTAATTAGGAATAGCCCTAGCAGTTTCAGCTCAAAGCTTCTTTCTCCCAAAATCTCAAGGAGACTGCATCTTCCTCAGCCACTTCACTTTTGAGGGGATATCCTTAATAACCACTGTAAATCAACTCCAGTTGAAAACACTCCTTGCTTCCCAGTGTCTGAATTAACCCCTTCCTTACTCTTTGGTGTATGTTGAATAGGCCGTCAGTTACAGTTTCCAAGCATGGAAGTGCCAGTCACAGCAAAAATGCAAGGAAAAAAAACATTAAAAAACAAAACAAAACAAAAATCACATGAGACTTCTGGTCCTATTTAGTACAAGAGTAATGCAGATCTATTTGAATATGTTCTCCATTACAGGAGAATGTGTCCAACCCACAGTACATGTGCTACAAGTGGCACAAGCAGCTGCTGTATATTGGCATGCAACTCCACCTCAACACCAGAGTCCGGCTGGATGCTGCTGCAAGAGGACAATCAGGTGTCCCTGATAACAGTCATATTAATCCTTTCCTGTCCCTGCAGGCCCTGGCCTCTGGATCCTCATTTGCCATAAAAAAAACCTGCAGTGGTTGCAGGGGTGGGGAAGCGTGAACCTGAATCCTGACAGTGACACCTCCTCTTGCGGCAGCCCTGCCCCTGCTCTGCTCAGCAGAGGCTTGGATTTACCTTCATTCCATTTTGGCAAACCAGGGCACTAACTATGCCTCTGGGGGTATGGGGATCAGAATGGCATTCAAGGAAGGGATGGGGCTCCACTTGTGGCCACAAAGGCTGGCCACCACTGCTCAGTGATATACCTGTTCAACACAAATACACCTTGCCAATCCCTTACTATGCAGAATCAAATGCGACACAGGAAAAAAAAATCCATGCAAACCAGATTTAAGAGAAACAGCCAATTAGTGTGTTCAAGGGATCTATATGAAGTATTGTTAGAATATCCCAACATGTATCATGATATTTTATTGGAATAAATCAGGTCAGAGGTTTATAGCAAAAGCTTAAAAACCTCATTAAATCAGCAGCTAAGAAATTTGAGTCAAAGACAATTAACTTCAAAATGTACAAAATAAATTAAAAGAAAGTTTAAAAGAATCCAAGAAGGTACCAAGTATTTTTTGCCAAAGATACCCTGAATACAACTAACAGTGCAAAACATGAGTACCTTGTTCCCCCAGTCACAGGCACTGACAAACATGAAGAACCCCACATGCAGCTTCCAGGTAGGCTATTGCAAAACAATCTGTTTTAAGTGGGGGGGAGGGAAAAAAAGGAGGTCACATGATCAAAAAGCTACTCATACAAATTCTTGACAAATATCCAGTTAGTAGTAGCATTAAGCTTTTAATCTTTCAGGAAACTTTGGGTCATTTATCATAACTACCAGCCTTGTCTGGTGTGTTTTATTAATTTATTGCATTAGCTTGTGGGTATCACTTGTTTATATTGTACTACTATTTGAAGCTGGTTTTCTGTAAGAAGGTCAGATGTAACAGTAGTTACCACATCCATGAATACTGACAACTGCCACACACAACTTTTGGTAATTCTGATTCATAATGGTACTGGCACTTACAATAAAACTCTATTGTGGCATACAACACTTGTGTTGATTACCTGTTGGCATGGTACCATTTCAGGAACTGAGTAATGAAAACAAAAGGTCTGATTCTATCTTGTAAGGATGCTTGCAACCCAACAGACCTAATTTTATAAGGACTTCTGCCACAGTGACAGACCAAATTGGCTTCTCAAGTGGGAAGTAGTTGAAGTTGCACCTGGGAAGTTAGGAGGATTTTTTATAATTCTCCAGTAGAGGTCACTCTGCCTCCATACCAGTCTGGCAGATAGTGTTGTCCTATGGCAGAAAAACAACATGCAATGGTCTCTCTGTGCACCTCAGTTATGCATGGGTGTCAAGTGGATATTTTATAGTGTGTACGTGAGTTACAAAGGTCTCAGAGAGATCCAGTTCTAGTACTGGTGCTGTCTACCACCACCCCATTCTCCATTATCAGTGAACAGGCACTGTGGAGTCCTATTGCTCAAGGTTGGTTGGCAGTGCCATAACAGTCCATATCCATTAGTAATGGACTGATGAAGTAGTCTTTACCTGCCCTGTAGATTCTCCATTGGTGCTGTGTAGTGGATATCAGTACTTGGATTCCACACACTTTTTTAGAGATGTTGCTTGATGCACCAGATTCTGGCTACTTAAAAGCCTGAAATGCCAGTAGATAGGCTGCTGTCCAAGTGCCTGCACTTTCTTTATGTATTTAAGACTGGCCAGAGACCTCAGTGGAAAGTTAAGGAAAGGGGGAAAAAAAGCCTGAGAACAGTAGTAATATGGGGACAGCTGCCAGAGTACCATTAATTCTGCTCCTCCCATGGCAGACATGCATGGTCTCTTCTTTCCTGGTCTGTACAAATTGCTCATGATCTTGTTTAGACCAACTTTATGGGGCAAAATTACTATTCAGTCGTGTGGTCACATGATGCTGGGAGAGCAGAGAACACTCTTTCTGGTACACAAAGAACATTACATTTACATCATCCCCAAACAGCCCCTTCATGTGAGGTAAGAAGAACAAACCATTGCTTAGCACATTGCCATGTCTGTTAGAATGACAGCACCAAATGATAGCGGAAGCAAGAACAGCTATAACAAAAGACAAGCACTGGACAAAAACAGAGCAAAAAAATATAGACAAGAGTGGAGCCTTCATCATCCAAACGACTTAGCAAGCACTGGAAGAGTAATCAAGGCCCCAGCATCCTTGTACAACTTGCATCCAATCCACCTCTGTGCCAATTCACTGAAATAGTCAGGTGGGTCATTGGCAGCAGCAGGAGGCAACGGAAGGGAAGATGGGCTGATTCACGCACTGACATTAAGAGGCTGAGCACAGAAAAGTGCAGATGTGGAAGTTGCTTCAGAGGAAGCCAGTACCTATACCAGGAGAATGATACTGCTGTCATGGGGAGCACTGGTGACCAGAGATCAGTTTTGCCTTCCCCCCACTCCCTCCCCCACCAGAGGATTGCAAACAGGTCATTTATCCTGCTGCCTTTTACAGGCCGATTAGCTCTATTGTTAGTTTCTCAGCCAGTTCAATTACCAACAAACAAGCTTCCGTCTCCACCCGCCTGGACAGGGCAAACCTAAATCCTGTCCTCTCCAGACATTAAGATAGCCACTCACTCCCCTCCACTCCCCCAAAGAATGGCAGCCTGACTGCTCACAACTTGCTTCCCCTCCATTTTCTCCTCTGAGGTTTTAAAGCTTCCAACAGACACTCCTTTATTAGTGAGAATGCCCCATGGTTGAACATCCTTAACATGGCTGGCTCTCCCTCCTTAGGGGGATAGGCCACCCAGTTACATGCGTCTCCATACAAGACAGGAGTCCAAGACCCACTCTTCTAAAGTTAGCCCCATTTGTGTGTGCAGATCCTGGCCAATCTCAAAAGGAGTAAGGTACCTGGTGTCACAACCAACACATCAGTTTGAGGTTGTCTTCTTGCATTGCATTCAACCACATTAAAGGGACACGATCAGTAACCAAGGTAAAGAGGGCCCCCAGAATTCACTTAGGATGTCAGCAATCCATTCCCTAAAATGTACCCCCAGTATTTGGTTTCTGCACAGCTGAGTTAGCATTTTGCTGGATTTGATGCAAGGCCTGCAGCTCAAAGCAGTCATGCTATTGCTTTAACCTGCTGAAGATGTTCCTCCCAGCTACTTGTGAATAGAGTTACATTACTGACGTATGTTGCAGTATGCCCTTGATGTGGCTGCTGTACTTTGTCCATTGGCTGCTGGAAGGTGGTGGGGGCACCATGGAGCCCAAAGGGGAGAGTTCTGAACTGATACAGCCCCCGAGGTATTGTGAAGGCTGTTAGCTTCCAGGATTCTACCCTCTGTCAAATCCAAAGTTGTTATATATTTAGCCTTCTCCAGCTGCTGTAGCAGTTTATTGACCCAGGGCATTGGATATGCAAACTTTTAAACCGTGTTTAGTTTCTGGTAATCAATACAAAACCAGATAGTCTTGTCTAGTTTGGGAACCATTACTATTCAACTACTCCAGTAGCATGAAGACTCTTCAGTCACCTCCATATCTATATTATTCATCTGTGTTTCTTATCTCTCAGTTTTCTATAATTGCTCTGGTAGGCTGGAGAACACTTTTTGGACATGGTACCCTTGTTTCAAGGCAATACAAAGACTGATAATGGTAGCTTTCCTAGGTTTGGGCACGAACACCTCCTCCCATAGTACCCTTGCCTATGTTTGCTAAACTGCAAACAGGTTCTCCTCCAGGGTGAACTTACCAATTGGGAGTTGAACTGCTTCCCACATATTTCCTATATGTCCTGGTAAACAACAAGTCAAGGGATTAAGTGTTTCTCAGGCCCTTCATGGTTTCAGTAGACCTGTGTGGTAGATCTAGGATCCATATCACTTCCCCACCAGCCACACTTTATAATCTACCTCCCCGACTCATTTTAAAACCTCAGAGGCCCTGCTATTTTGCTAACAGTTTGCTTTCCAACAAGGGGAGGAACAACAGGACCTGGACCTCAGCTCAGTGTACCCAGTCATGCCTTTCTATTGTAGCATTGTTCTTGGGTCTCTTACACTTCAGCGATTCTCTTGGGCAAATGATCCACAAAGATCCAACTGTTCCTGTAGCTGGAGAATATACTGTCATGTATTACATTATGGATCTCAGGCCCAGTGTTTGCTAGGCTTCCTGGAGAAGGTCTAATATACCCAGGAGTTATTTCCAGTAGAGGAATTCACAAGGAGAAATCCATACTGATGATTGTGGAGCCTCCCAGATCACAAACAATAAATAGAGTAGAAGCACATCCCATTTCTTAGTCATAAAGAATCCTTCCTTTTCAGATTCAGACCCTTTGGTCCATCAGGGTATTTTTTACACTTCAGTTCAACCTCCAGAAAATTGTTTTGTTTTGTTTTGTTTTTTTGGAGACAAACCACCTCTCACCCAATGTCTACAAACCCATTCTCTAGGTCTCAAGTAATATCTGGCAAAACCGCTCCAAAAGTTATTAACTTTACTATCCATGACCGAGCAGGACTCCTGCTTAAACTAGCAAGTACAAAGATCCTCAAAGCACTGAACAACCACTTGGGGGCAGGAGTCTGAAAAACTGCTCTTCCCTAACCTAGTGCCTGCATGTCTGCCCTGAGACCCAGACAGTCTAAGTTGGCAGCCTTAAGGGTTTTATAATCCTACACAGCCACAGCTTCCACTGCTTAGTATGCTGCTTGAGCTTCCCCCAACTGGTAAGAATCCAGCTTAGTGGCCTACTGACCCCTGGAGTATTAGTACATTGTGGCCACCTGTTCAGAAGTTTCTAAAAAGGCTTCAGGATTGTCACTTCAGACCATCTTAATGAAGGGTCCCCCATCCCACAAGTCCGGGCTTGGGTAGTGACACCAACTTGTGTTCTGGACTTCCCTTGCTCTAGTGGCCAAAGCATGAATTGCTGCTGCTTTTCCTGTAACTTCTGCTGAAGTTGCTCCTGCTGTAGTTGAACTTATTGTAACACTTGTTGGTGCTGCTGCAGGCCCTTCCAGCCATTTTAGCAAGGCTTCCATATCCATATTGCAGTGGCTAGGGCTGAAGGTCCTTTATCTTGATGTTACCTCTGCTCTTAGCTCTTCAGGTAGTTTAGTTCCCACCAAACAAGCTTCAATCTCTAGAAAACCAACAGAACTAACCAAAATCCTCTGTCTTCTCCAGACATTAGGAGAAAAGCCACTTTCTGCTATGATTTCTCCTGGCAAGATATTTCCTCACAGCTTGTTTCTCCTTTTGCCCTCTCCCCTAGAATGTCTTACAGTTCCACATCCTTAACGGGGCTGGCAGTGGCTACCCCTTCAAGGGGAAAGATCACTGTTACAAGGAGTTAGCGCAAAATACAGAGGGAAGTTTCCTGCAGCTAATCTAAGCCTTCTACTCTGGAAAAGGAAACATGCTGAAGAAAAACAGTAGCAAGCAGCTGTCAGAATAGGCCCTGCTGCAAATGTCATTTCAGATTTCCCTGGGCAGGATTTCCCCTGGCCTTGGGCCGTCACAGAAGAACTAATTCTGATCAGCATCAGTTTTTATAACTAGAGAATAAGGAGAAACCCATTTTGGATGGGACCTAACTACTATGCTACTCAAGATAGGGTGCTCGCCAGGTTCTTTTTACTAGGATTTACCAGGGAATTAAGGACTACTGAGTCATGCCCCCTCCCCCCCCCCCGAGTGTCAACATCACAAGCAATATCATGGTTGGTGTTATTAGGTGATCCCCACTACGTGAGGGGCTCCCACATCGACCATCCCCTGCTCCCCTGGACCCTGCCCCCCCAGCTGTGCTGCTGCCCAGGGCTCTGGCCCTTTAAGAAAAAAAGAAACAGAGAAAAGTCCCAGGACTCACTGCTCCTGGTGCAGCCTCAGGGTTTCCGGGCTCATGCACAGCCCCCTGCTGGCAGAAGCAGGGCATCTCAGGGGATTGCCCCCCCCCTGCAGAAGCAGGGAGTCCCAGGGTTTCTTCAGGGTTTTTTCTCTTAAAGAACCAGGTCTGGCCCATGTGGAGCACTGTGTGGGGAGCTGGGGGGGGGGGTTCAGAGGCTCTTGAAGAGCCCCTCCCATGCAGTGTGGGGCAGTAGGGGGCAGCAGGGATTGCCCCCTGCCTAGCAGCACCTGCTGAGCCAGGGCTCCCCTCACTCCCCTCAAAGTGCTAGAAGCTGGGGCAGGCAGGGCAGCCATTGCTGGGCTGGGAGAGGGGCAAGGGATGGGCCTGGCCTGGCTTACTCAGAGATTGGCTGCTGCCAAATCTCTGATTTGATTCGCCGAATCTGATTCAGGACAGTGAATTGAATCACTGTCCCCTGAATCCAAATCGGAAGTGAATACTACCCACTTCACACAGGCCTATTGGTTATACTAACTTCTCTAGATGAGACAGACATCCCTTGTTCATGTCAAGTTTCACACAATAGACCTAGGGCTTTGGAGAGACTTCCATGAGTTCAGCAAATCGGACATAGAGCTTATCAGACCAGCTAGCCCCAAACAGAAGTTTGGCTGACAATTTAGTCCACACTAGAGAAAGTAGCCAGATCCATGTCTAGGAACACAGGACAATGCAACTCACTAGTTCAAACAGTAAACAGGCAGCTAACATGCAACATGTTGTTTTGTTCCAAATATGCCATGATTTCATAGATTTCATAGACATTAGGGCTGGAAGGGACCTCGGGAGATCATTGAGTCCAGCCCCCTGCCCACGATGATGCCAAAAACCTTGCTCAAATGCCCAGTCTATGCCACCTGTCTATTGTCTGCCTAGCAGAGCATTTGACAGCGTATCTGAACTTACAGGTCAGAATAAATAGGAAAGTCAAAGTAAAGCTATTTATTCTGCTATAAAAACCAAACAGTCCATATACTCTGCTCCTTTTGGGTGGCAGTAGGAGATCTGGGGTAACTGAGTGGGAGGACAGTAATGAAGGATTTGAGTGAATGCATTTCCTTAAACTAAAATCTGAGAAAATAGCAATGGCTCATGTCCCTTTTCCCTAGAGAAGATCCTGAACAAAAATAATGCCTCCAAACCAGGGCTGGGCAAAATGTGGCCCAGGGGCTGGATGTAGCCCTCCAGGTCATTCTATCCAGCCCACAGGGCCCCTAAAAAAATTAGAAAAAATAATATTTATCTGCCCCTGGCTGCCTATCATGCAGCCCTCACTGGCTTGCCAAAACTCAGTAAGCGGCCCTCCACCCAAAATAAATTGCCTGCCTCTGCTCTAAGCCAGTGCAGGCCAAACTTTTTGGTATGCATGCCACAAACTAGCTCTGCACCCTCCCTAATCGCTACTCCATTTCCTTTCCCTTACCTAATCTGTTGCTCAGCTTTCTGCTAACTGCCCTGTTCTCCCTGACCAAGCTGCTGCTCTACTTCCCACTCTCTGCCACTATGCTGCCTGTTCTCTCCCTAGTCTGCCATATGCCACACAGAGGCACATTTGTGGCACTTGTGCTGAAGGTTGGCCACCCTGATCTAAACCTTAGGTGAGGGGTTTAGATTATATTTTACAGCTCAAACTCTCATCCCCTAATGTCATAGTACTCATAGATGATAAGATTCTATGCCATCTGAAAAATTCTGTATGCATTATCTACATTTCAGACCCTGTTTGTGGTCACTATCTCCTCCGCTGCTTCTCTTCTTTCCATGCACTACTCTAGTCTTAGACAACAAATCTTTTGGTCATTAAAATGTAATTAATTCTATGGGCTGAAAACCATCTTCTTAGCCATAACAGCTGGCTAGAGAAATAGCCTATTCTTCAGACCTCTTGGGTCCTGGGCAGAGCAAGACAGATTATTACATTTCTTTTTCTCCCTTGTGCATGTGTGTAGAAAGAGAATCATTCATTTCGTTAATGATAACAGCCAAGATAATGCTTGTACTTGAAGAAATAATGAAGGCCATTTGGACATGGAGCAGAACAGTATAGACTATTTTCTTGGCCTGCCCTACCTCTCCAGAAAACTTCACCCAGGGTTAGGCAGGTTGTAGTCCTTTAATGCATAAATGCAGTGAGTCAGGACTGTCCAACTGGTGGCCCCCAAGGAGTTAGCATTCAGCCCATGGGCTCCTTGGCCAACATGGCCTCCCCATCATTGCTTCTGCCACAGCAAGTGACTTATTTGAGTTCCCCTACTCTCCTCTGTTTCTTCTTCCTGCCACCACTCCTCAGGGTTGGTGCTGCAGGATGGGATGCCCAAGCTGTATGGGTGGACCCAGGGTTCCCATGCTGCATACACTGCAAGGGAGGTATCCAAGCTGCTCACACTTCATGTGAGAAAGGCAGGCACCAGACTGCTCGCACTGTAGGTGTACGCATGGCTGGGAGGGGAGGGGTTCTATGCATGTGGTGGAGAAGAACTAGGATGATCACATACATAAAGCCTATGCTGTAGGGGTGGGCTGCCAGCATTGTGTGCACAGTGGGAGAGGTGTGCTAGGCTGCCCAAGTGAGAGGGGAGAACCAGGGCAGGGAGCTACATGTGCAGCAAGTGGCCTCAGTCTGATCTGTGCGTCATGCAGCCCGAGACTGCGGCCTAGGCAGCACATAGCCCCTGGTTGCCTAGATTTTGGAAACCCCTGAATTAAGTCTTCAGGTTGCAGGAGACCATCACTGCCCTAGGTAACAGATCAGTTGACTGACTTCTGCTCATTCCCAAAATGTAGTTCACACTGCCTTAGTAATGGCTCTCAACCAGCCTTTTTACAGCTGTCTACAAATCTTCCAAGAAACAAGCCCAGATTTTGCTTGATGAAACCATATACAGCGCTGTAATCAAGTAAAAAAACTTTAGGAAGCTCTCCAGAGAGCAAAGGCAGAAATACTACTTGATGCATGCTGGAAATCCTTGCTGTTAAAAGCAAGTTCCCACCATCATACCACAAGTATCTATAAACAGCTCAAAGGCCAATACAGCATAGCTCAAGAAAAAAAAAATCCAGGAAGCTAAACTGTAAAAGGTTTAGTCATCAATGGGGGAAAAGCAATAAATCAGCAGTGGGGTAGCCTACAAGCCTATCCAGTTATTACTGGTCCCTGGATGCTAACCCAACTATATCACCTGAAACAGTTTTTCTGACATGCTGAAAATGTTCTCTTGGATTCAAAGATATGGGGAATGCCCCAACATCAGGCCCTGCTAATTGAATATTGTGCAGAGAATAAATCAAGTGCTTAATTCAGGTGTTCAACCAGCAAGCTTCTAGTGGCAGCCAAAAACTGACTGATTGAAGAGAAGATGCTAAACCCAACCTAATTATTGAGCAAAAATAATGCAACCTTCCCAGGAAAGGAGAAAAAAAACACAATGAAAAAGCCTAAGCTAATGAAGTGTCAAAGCTACTACAAGGCAGTAATCAAGTAGAGTAGGTACTCAGTTAAGTAAATATAGACGGTGATTTGTGCAGGAGGATAAAGACATGAAGAAGTTTCTAGCCAGACAGCAACCAGGATGCAAAGTAGCTGTTAACTCTGGCATCCTGGTTAGATTCCAGCACAGATTGTTACGTTCTGCCTCCTCACATTATCCTAGCAGTTTCAAATACATATGACAATTTTCTTCTCTTCCTCCCAAGTTGCTGTATAGCATTACTATTGCATGTTATTGAATAATTGCTGTGTTTTGCTCTAGAGGCAATTACATATCAACAGAAGATACAATATCCAGCCATATGTAGCGGTCAACAAACAAAACAAAGAACTCCAGATGAACCTAGAGGCCATTTGAGGCTAAAGATAAAAATTTTGGGTTAAACATGTTATTGATTATAAAGTGTATAAGAGATCATAAAGAAACAGCAAGGTGGCAAGCAGATAGAGATGGGCATAATACCAAAGCAATAACAGGTTCAACCTCATGAAAGAATTTGGTTTCTGTTACTGCACCTGAATTAAAAAGTTAATTCAGATAGCACACACTGCCAATTTTTATTTTAAAATTGTTTTCATGATTTTGGGGACTATATCTTCTCTGCTCCATTATGGTATGAAAAGCCCATAAAAACAAGGGAAACTGATTATGCAGGGGGAAACAGTGAAAGACTATGCAAAATGCACTCAGATACCCAAAGTAAAGAAACTGGGAACAAAAACAAATTCCTTCTAATCTTTGTCATAGCTGCTATTGTTACAAGTAATCAAAAAAAAAAAAAAAAAAGCTGTAAGAAAAAAAGAAAAAAACTTCAGCAGAATGGTTTTAAGTTGGCTGTCCTCTTAAGAGGGAATTCTTATTACTTTGTTCTCAAAAGACTCAAGAACAGTGCTGGTTTTGTAGCTGCCCATCCACAAAATGTTTGTTCCCCTTGATTTCTACACATGGGAGTTAAATGGTCAATTGTCAAATATGTCAAAGCTGCCACCCACAGACAACAGTGAAAGCAGGCCAAAGCAATTGCAGGTATTATAGAAGCACAAACTAATTTGTGACTAGCTCCAGAGATACTCTACCTTGGTACTGTTTAATGTTATATGGTAACATACCATACCTGGAAATAAGATTGAAAGATGAACAGGGGGAGGCCTTGATAAGAAATAAATAGTATTTTTTCACTGATAGGTTCTCAGGGGGTGAGAGGTGGGGGGGGGGGGTGGAAGGGGGACAGGACCCTAGCCTTATGGGCTATATATGTGGCTCCAACCACCACTTTACCATGCCCCAAGCCTTGTGGATAGTGCCAGCCTTGTATTGCCTAGGCCTCATTATAATTTGGCCCTTTATCCTCACTCGACCCTCTGCAGCCCTCATCTCTATGCCCTCTCTGGCATGGAGATCCGTGCACCCCAGATGCTGCACCCTCTCTGGCACCAGGGTTCTCACACTACAGTGAGCCCCCAATGAGGCCTCCTTCCCCAAATAGCTTCACCCAAACCATCAGTGTTATGCAAAAACAAACAAAAACAAACCCCACAAGTCCCTAGCCTGTAATATAACACAAAAGACAAGGTGCTCTCCCCCTTTAAAAGCACTGAACTTCATCCCCAGCACTACGTATGAAGCAAGCAAGGGTACCAGCCAAGCTCACAGAACCCCATTAGCCCTAAGTGCAGCATATTAGGCAGGTACTGCATTACTGAGTACTTCCTTCCTGAAAGTACCTTTCCCTCTGGCTACCAGCAGGGGCTAGAGCTGACAGGGCCCAGCCCCAGGCTTTATATAGGCCCAGGGCCCTGCCTCTTCGGCCAGCTAACCAGGAGAAGGTGCGGCCAATTCCCTTATTAGCCAGTTGTCATGGCAACCTGCACCTGGGCTCTTTGTGTTCCCTCCCCAGGCAAGCTCTGCTCAAACAGGAGCAGGCACCTTAGTGCCCCGCGACACTCAACATTTTCTAAACCCTGTTAACTGATTCACATCACACAGTTTGAATCAAATTTCAGTTCAAATGAAGGGTTAACAGACAATCATTTACCATCAGCCCCTTAACAGACCCAATTCACAACCTCTGTGTGTGGGCTTATAAACTTAGCACTTCCAGTTGGAAGTAATTAGGAGGTGATAATAAGCCTGTGTCAGCACTGCTACATTGTTACAAACCTACTGACCTTAATCTGACCTGACCTGCCTGTTGAAGACCATCTCAGCCAAGGCGTTGGGGGTGGAGGCAAGGCGGTTTGCCCCTTTCACAGATTAGTAGCCAGTGTGCTTGGGTAGGGTTGGGAGCTGATACTGATACTTGTTGGCACATTTGACTTTATAAAGGTGTTATTCTGTGCCTGATAGCCTCTGTTGTGTTGCAAACCTCTCCCTTTAATGCCCTCTAACATAACATTGTCCTGGTTCAGTGCTATTCGGTAGGGAGAACAAAACACCCCTAAAATCACTTCTTCAGTACATAGACTTTTTATACAGGTCTGTCATCCAAGCAGCAGACAGTCTTTATCCTGCTTACCTCGTGAAACATAAGAGAACCTCAGCACAAGATGGTAACAGTGCCAGGCCAAAATCCCAGTGGCTGCTGCTGACTTCATAATGTGCTAACTGGGCTTATGAGGTCACAAACGTTAGCATAAATGAGTTCTGTTAGTCGGTGGCTTAGGATACCTTGTGTTCCAGGGCAGTGTGGCTCGCTCTCAAATCTCTTTTTTGCTGTTTCTGCTGTTCATGCCATCAGGCACGTGATACTGGTAGGTTTTTTTTCTCCCAGTGTGTGCTTGATAATCATATGTCAGGAAGAAGGCAAATGGAGTCATCTAGAATGTATTTTCTGGTTCTTTGTAAAACCGAATAAAAGGGTATTGACCAACTGTCTAGAACTTCAATGTGATGCTTAGTGCATTAGTGAGAAAGGGCCTACTTTGCCAAGCCCAACTGTATCACCATTTTTGGTGTATGTGCAAGGGTCATTTTCCAAAGGTCTTGCTCTTCAGAGAATCTTCACATCTAGGTCACATTTAGGCAAATTTCAGCCCTGGTTAAAGTAAGTAAAGTAATATATATTCATATATTTATTGTAATGAAGAATGTTGTGAAGTAAATAATAGACATCCCTATTAAGAAGCTTCAAACAGCATTGTGAGATGGTAAAGAGAGAGGAACTGGTCCGTCTGACTTGGAAAAATATGTTTCCTCTGATTGTGGAAGTGCCCTTATTGGGGTTGCAGGTCTGAGATTTTAACTATTATTATAAGCAAGCAAGCAAACAAAAAGCTATGTACTTTGATTTATGCCAAATGCATTTAACATATTTTCTCCTCTCTAACAGCATAATCTTTTAGAGTGTGCGTCATCTTCATTGCATTAGGGTACTAGGCAATATCATCTTTCTTTTAGGTGCATGGGTGACTGGTGGCTCCTCAGTCTGGTGTGGCATGAGATCGCCAACGGGGGGGGCGTTCCCCAGCAGCTGATTGCTGAGTCAGTGGTGAAACCAGAAGTGCACTTCCAGTTTCGCAGCTGGTGCTTCCAGGGGGTGCACGGCCGATCTCAGGGGGTGCACGTGCACCTCCATGCATCCCCTACATGTCACCCATGTTTAGATGTATTTACATGCTTTACTATAGAGTTCAGATATGGTATTTTGAGCTTTTCCCAAAATTCAGCACTGATAAAGTTATAACTCAATTGACTACAAAGTAATTTGTCTGGGCCAGACTACTGCCCATGGTCTGAATCTATTTAATGTTATACATTTGTTAATAGGTATAACATACAACCAGTTATTTATAAAGAAAATGTTTCTATTATTTATCTGTTCACAAAAAGAACAGGCATGTGAGAGAGGTGATTTTAGAGACTCAGCATTCAGTGAAGGGGTTTTATCTTTCTCTGGTCAATCCCAAGATAAAGATGTATATGATCAGTAAAACCTATATTATCACCAGTAAGAATACTCTGACATCAAAAGTGCTTTTGGTGCCCCGTAGAAGGCCCGTCATAGCCTGCACTGCATTCAGTAACAGTATCTCTACATTATCGACTGCCTCCATTCTCCAGTTGGACATATCCAAAGCATCCAACAGCATTTAGTTCTCCTCACAGATTCTATCAGGATTCAGTGAAGGCATCAGAGCACCACCTACTTGGGCTAAGGAGGTTAAATAGGTAGGGCTTTTGAATAGGGTCATTAGCATTATAACAGCCATGGTCTTTACATTTCAATTCCTACACACCTCAGGTTCCTGTAACTGCCCCTCCTGTAAAAACTTGGGGTAGCTGATGACCCCAGAACCCCGTGATCCCCCCAGGGCTGCAGATAATAGCACTTAGCAGAACAATGACTAGACCTGCCACAAAGTTTCACCCTAGTGCTCTTTTTGAATATGTCCCATTAGTACCATGACTTTTGTAAAAATTTGGGGTTTTAGGTTTTTTGGGGATAACCCCTGAAATCCATCAAGCGCTTATCGGAAAAAAGGCAGGCATCAACAGAAGACTGCATGAATGAACCCTGATTTTTCCTCTCCTTCAGACCAAATAAATCCCTAGGAGCACAGACCAAATAAATCCCTAAGAGCACAGCTGAGTGATTGATAGGTCAGACAGTGTTGCCAGGGGTGAGGGGGTGTGTGCTTGAAGGGTCAGCAGCAATTCGTTTCAAGCTGCGTCACAAGCTGTAAAGCAAAGAATTTTGGATGTGTGCGATAATGAGCCATTAAGAGCTATCCTTCTGAATGAGGGATCTGGGGAATAATATGGGGCAGGCTATGGATTTCAAAGGTGTTCCGTTAGGAAAGGTCACATGAGCAGATTTGTGTGAGTGCCAGTACTGAGACACAGTTCACACTTGTATGCATATGCGGAAAGTCAGACATGCACAAAAAGGTTCCATTCACATGTCTATATAACTGCTCTCATCCAAGGGCAGAAAGCATCTCACGACTCTTGTTAGAGCATAGAGACCCCTATCTCAGTGACTCGTTTTGGCCCTGAAAATATACTCAATGGAGGCGCCAAAGAACAAGCCATGTGTACCGGTCTTGAAGCAGCAGCCAGATACATGTCAAAGCCATGGCCCCAACTGAACCAGGGAAGAACTGGCAGGTTTGATTGGTATTTGAGGGGACCAAAAGGTTCTGATGCAGCTGGAAAATGGATGAAATAAGCCGGTCTGTGTGTCCGTTGCCAAGGAAATGAAGGATTGCAGTCACAATCGGGACTGGGCACAGTGCTGCAGCAAGATGAAGGCCCTGAAATGTGGTTTCCATTGGGCCAAGGACCAGAATTCTCATTTGGGGGCAGGATGCACAGTAGCCCCATTCTATGAGCAGTTGTCCCACGTTCTTGTGTAGGATGCAGGTGACACTTGCAGGAGGAGTATACTGCACTGGTCTGCACCTGCAGGGAGTGAACTAGAAAAGCCAAAGCTGCAACTGAACTCCAACTGGCTACATGAATCAAGGATGATAACAAGTCCTTCAGATATGTGGGGAGTCAAAAGAAAAACAAGGGCAACGTTGGACCCCGCTAAATCAGCTGGGGCAGCTGACTACCAACACCCAGGAAAAAGCCAATCTGCTTAATGATTACTTTGTGTCAGTTTTTCACCAGCCCAAAGGGACTACCCTGCCAAACATGATGCAGGATGACCAGGGTGAAGATGAATATATGCTCACCATTGGCATGGATCTTGTGTGGGAGCATCTTGAGAGGCTGGACCCCTATAAATCAGCTGGTCTGGATAAGTTGCACCCAAGAGTGCTAAGGGACCTGGCAGACATCATAGCACAGCCACTGGCAAGGGTATTTGAGAACCTGTGGCACTTGGGCAAAGTACCTGAAGATTGGAAGGGGGCCAATGTGGTGCCCATCTGCAAGAAAGGGAGGAAAGAAGGTCCAGGAAACTACAGGGCAATCAGTTTGATCTCAATCCCTGGGAATATTTTGGAAAAAATTATCAAAAAACCCTATCATTGATAGGCTAACAGAAGGCAACATTCTGAGGGATAGCCAGCAGGGGTTTGTTGCGGGTAGGTCTTGCCTGACCAATCTTATCACTTGCACAAGAGGAAAGAGGTTGATGTTATATATTTGGACTTCAAAAAAGCCTTTGACCTGGTGTCCCATGATAGCCTAATGGAAAAATTGGGCAACTGCAGCCTCAACTACTCCACAGTCTGATGGCTGGAGAACCGGCTTCGAGGTCGGACTCAGGGAGTGGTAGTTGACAAAACCAAATTAACATAGCACTTGGTGACTAGTGGTGTCCCCCAAGGCTCTGTTCTTGGACTTGTACTCTTTAATGTCTTCATAAACGATCTGGACACTGGTGTCAGAAGTGGACTGGCCAAGTTTGCTGACAATACCAAACTTTGGGGAAGAGTCTCCACACTTGAGGATAGGCTAGTGATTGAGGCTGACCTCAATAGGCTTCCAAGGTGGGCAGATGAAAACCTGATGGCATTCAATACAGAGAAATACAAGGTGTTCCACGTTGGGAATAAAAACCCTCATCACACATGTAGGCTTAGCGATGCTACACTTACTAGCACCATGACCAAAAGAGACTTGGGGGTCATGATTGACCACAAGATAAATATGAGCCATCAATGTGATACCACAGCTGGCAAAGTGAAAAAAACTCTGGCTTGCATCTACTGATGCACCTTGAGCAAAACCCAGGATGTCATCCTCCTGCTGCACTTGGCCTTGGTGAGGCTGCAGCTGGAGTACTGCATCCAATTCTGGGCTCCACAATTTAGGAATGACATGGAGAAGCTTGAGAGAGTCCAGAGGAGAGCCATGCGCATGATCAGAGGGCAAGAGAACAGGCCTTATGAAGAGAGGTTTCGCGTTATGGGACTCTTCAGCCTGGAGAAGCGCAGGCTCAGGAGTGACTCGGTGGCAGCCTATGAGTACATAAGCGGTGTGGATCAGGATCTGGGGAAAAACCTGTTCATCAGAGCACCCCAGGGAATGACAAACCTGTTCATGAGAGCACCCCAGGTCCAACGGCCACAAACTCCTGCAAGACAGTTTTAGGCTGGACAGAAGGAAAAACTTCTTTATTGTCCAAGCCCCCAAGGCCTGGAAAAAACTTGCCCCAGAGGTGGTGCAAACACCTACTCTGGACACTTTCAAGAAACATTTGGATGTTTAGCTTGCTGGGATCCTTTGACCCTAGCTGACTTCCTGCCCCTTGGGCAGGGGGCTGGACCCAATGACCGTATGAGGTCCCTTCCAGCCCTAATGTCTATGAAATCTATGAAAACCTTCAGCACAATGGGGTTGCAGGATGTGCACCTAGCCTGCAAGAGCCCACAGACTATCCTGCCATTGCACAGCTTTCAGGCAGCCAGTTGGAGATTGGGGGTCAGTGCTTGCAGCAGCAGCAGGACAGGGAGAACCAAAATTAAGTTGTCTTGGCCAAGACCCCACTCTCCCCAGTGCTTTTCCTACATAACCCAGAGGAGGAGGACACATCAGATTCCATGATGGTACTGACCCTGGATTGGTGCAATACACCAGAAATTCCAGAGCCCCAGAGATCAGTGTTGGTGCCAGAGATAAACGTTGCATGCCCCCAGTGGCTGGGGGAGGACACTGCAGCACTGGTGGCAGTGGAAGTGTGTTGGTGGTAAGTGTGGAGCTCCCACAGATGCCACTGGTGCTGTTGGCAGCGAGGGGAGGGGGTGGCGAGCACCGACCAGGGGTTGTTAACCACCCACAGATGCTGCCAGCAGCAGCAGCCAGCAATGATCACTGACTGCCCGCAGATGCCTCCGGTAGTGTTGACGGCAAGGCAGGGGAGTGGCGAGCCATGACCACCCGCAGGCACCACTGACAGTGTCGGTGGTGCCTTTTCGTAGGGGGTGCACTGCCACGCTCAGGAGGTGCATGTGCACCTGTGTGCACCCCCAATGTGTCGCCAGTGGTACCAGAGACACCAGAGGATCCATGCCCCAGGACTTTTAAGTTACAGAGAAGGGGCATTAGATCAGTTTGGGCAACTAGGGCTTACATGGATCTAGCCCTGCTTTTGCACCAGGGCCAAGTGCAGCGAGGCAAGAGGGAGGGCATTAATTTTGTAAGTGGCAAATATATCCACTGCTTACAGTTGTGCAATGTTTAATGGGGGTGTGCTGGGCACTCTCTAAAAGTTGCTTGGGCAAGGGGAGGTGTTAATTTGTTTAGCAGCAGGAATTTGTGCTGCTGAGAAATGTACAATGAACTCCTTAGTGGACTGCAGAGATACCTGGGTTCCTAAATAATCATCCTTGGCAGGTGGCTGTGTTAATTTGCCAAGAAGCAGAGATGCTGCTTGGGGATTGACAATAGTCCATCTGCTACAGTGAGTGGGGACAAAATCTTTGACCATGAACACCTTTTTTTTCCCCGCATTCCTGTTACCAGCTATTGCATCTGCTGGAATTCTGGGACATGCGCCTGAAACACAGACACCAGCCCAGACCAGAGCTAAATGAATGCGTCAACACCACCACAGGCAGTGATGGTCAAGAGAAAACATGATAGAGACTTTGAATCATGAGTATAGCCCATGAATGAATGGCAAGATGAACTCAGGGAGGTGTATAGAAAGGTTGAAGAGTGAAAGGCAGCAGCGCAAAAGTACATCATGGCCAGCACAAGGGAATTCCTTGACCTAGCCAATAAGTCCTGTCCGAATATCACCCAGAGCCAGCATATGGAGAGCAAGTTTAGACAGGAGATCCTTAGATACATGATCCCAACCCCACATTCATGAGCCACCCCTCCACCCCCCGGACCACCCATACGACATCCACTGTATGCCCATATCGGTGAGCTGACCTTCACAGAGACCCCTATCCGTAATCAGCCTCCCATAATGACAACCTCAGTGGCAGCCACTGTGCTTTTGAGTGAGAGCCACCCCTACTCTAGCAGGACAAGGAGAGTGCCACAATGCTTTAGGAATGAAGGGAAGAGTGAGACAGAGTGGGCACAGGGTGGGGTGGGGGAAGAAGATTCAATGACAGGTGATGGGCACAGCTGGAATAATTGACAGGCCAGTTGGGTTTGGGCACAGGGTCCATTACCAATCAGGGACACCTGAGGTCCTCATCATCAGGGAATTGAAAGCCATGGTTTCAAATTTTGCATTATTTTTGTCTCCTGGTAGGGAGACAAAAATGACACCAAGTTTAAAACTGCAACCTGGTGGGGCCCACCCAGCCTCTCCCGCCAGCACCAGGAGGGGAAGGGACCTCTCCTCTCTGCAACCCAGTTCCCATGGGAGGAAGGGGCCTCCAATTTCATGTTTGCCCAGAACCCCAATATACCTGAATCTGCCTCTGGTGATGGGTTTTTAGTTGTTCATGCTGTGCTGATGCTTCTGTAGCAAACTGGGGAGTGGGCATTGTGTTCCTGCAATGCCCACTTATTTTTCTTCTACTTCAGTTAATGACAGTAAAATAAATGCTTTAGTGAAATTAAAATGAATTTTTGACCATGTTTGTCTGCTGACATGGGAAGGGTTGTAGAGGTGTGGGTTGTGGGGGAGGTAAGTCAAACCAAAGAAAACAGGCTTGTTTTAGACACATTGCACTAATAAAAGAGGACATGCCCACCTCTGGACTGGGGTAGGGGTGGGTGTTTGCCCAGAATGTAGGTACCACGGGGTACAGCAATAAGCAGCAATTAGCACTGCTGTACCATGCCCATAACATTTCTTCTGAGTGCATGCAACTTCCCATTGTTCCCTGGCCACCCCACCCAAGAAGGAAGCTTGGGGGATGGGGGCTTTCAAGGCCTGGGCTTTTATTATTGTGACCAGAGAAAGACACAGTGGCCAAACTAAGGTCAGGTGGTGGTGGGCTTGCCCAAAATTTTGTTAATGCAGGGAGTGCTAATTTACTCATAGATTCACTGATTTTTAGGGTTGGAAGGGACTTCAGTAGATCATTGAGTCCGACCCCCTGCCCTAGGCAGGAAAGAGTGCTGGGGTCAGATGACCCCAGCCAGGTGCTTGTCCAGTCTCCTCTTAAAGACCCCCAAGGTAGGGGAGAGCACCACCTCCCTTGGGAGCCCATTCCAGATTCTGGTTACCCTTACCATGAAGAAGTTCTTCCTGATATCCAACCTAAATCTGCTCTCTGTCACTTTGTGGCCATTGTTTCTAGTCAACCCAAGGGGCGCCCTGGTAAACAAAGTATCTCCTATTCCTTGCTGCCCCTCCTCCCCCGATACATTTGTAGACACCCACAAGATCACCTCTCAGCCTTTTCTTGCGGAGGCTGACAAGATCCAGGTCCCTCAATCTCTCCTCATGAGGCCTTACCTGCAGGCCCCTAACTATACGAGTAGCCCTCCTCTGGACCCTCTAAAAGTTATCCACATCCTTCTTGAAGTGCGGTATCCAAAACTGGATGCAGTACTTAAGCTGCGGCCTTACCAATGCCACATAAAGGGGAAGTATCACCTCCTTAGACCTGTTTATGATACACCTGCTAATGCATGATAGAGTGCAGTTAGCTTTACTTATCACTTTTTGGTGACTCATGTTCATCTTGGAGTCAACTATGACTCCTAAGATCCCTTTCTGCTGCTGTGCTACTTAGAAGGTCATCTGCCAATCTGTATGTGTTGTAGGACTAAATTTAGTCAGGCTTCTGGCCTACTTGACTAGAAAAAACAGACAGAGACCAGAAGTGCTGCTACTGCTTATTTCAGCTACATGTTTTGAGATAAGAAATCCTGCATGTCTTATTACCCTGTGCACAGATGTCCAATTAAATAAACTTGTTTTAGTTTCTCCAAGGTCTTATTTTTTTTCTCTCTTTATCTGTCTTAAGTATAAAAATGTTTGAAAACTTAGAAGGAGGATTCCTTTGAAACAGACAAGTGGGTGATTCCCTTTGCTGTACGAAATCCTCCCTGTGATCACAGTATAGCCCTAAATAAAGAAAAGCTGGCTCTGTCAGTTCTGATTCAACCACAACGCAAAGTTTGATTTCTTCCACAATTTGGTGCCGTGACTCGGATAGAGATGCCTGGAGTGATCAGTTGGGACACAAACATCTCTTCACTGAAGCCCTGGCACCAAACCAAGGTAAGAGACCTTTGGAAATCTCTACTGGGGCTTTTCAGTGAGAGGCTGTCTCTGTGTCTTCCTGATTCACTGCTTGAGGCTCACCCTATCTGAACTTTTTTTTCTGCCAGAACTGTCGGACCCACTGTGTAAGTAGTAACTGTGAGCAGAAAGAGTTAAGGTTAAAGACTCTGTGTTGCTGTTGTCAATTAAAGTATTTCCCCTTGTGAATTGAGTTAAGTTCTGTAAAGAACTATGAGGTCTCTCTGAGGCCAGGAGTGGAAACCTTGTGCAGCTGCCCCGAAGACAACAGATTTGTTCTGTGTGCTCTTCGAAAGCAAAGGTGCAAGAGTGTGAGTGTTTTCCACAATAAGTGTTGACCCTTTACCCTGGACTTCAGAGATCAAAGCCGCTTTTGCCTCTATTAAGTTGACCAAGGCTGAGACTAATAAGTGTTGACCAAGGCTGAGACTAAGGAAATGCTCTTGAACCTTATGCTTCAACGCAGAAATCCCCTTCTGTGAATTGAGAGTATGAACCGAGAAATGAGCCACTGACCAGGTCTGAGACTGAAGTTGGGTTCAGCCACCCCAAGGCTGTCCGGAAGGGCAGTTTTGAATGCAAGGGGGCCCAACTGGAACCTCATGATCCAGTGAACAGGTTTACCTTTTCCCCACCCTTATAAATGAGCTGTGTCTAACTGCATTGTGTGCTGTTATTACAGTGGAGTCTTGTCTTTGGACATTAGCCACAGCATCTCTGTGCCACTAGCAACTCTCACAACCTGACCGGACACCCTCAATTAGCCATTCCTGTATGAAAGACCTGTGTGAATTGAGTTTAAAGATATGGGGAGCGGAGAGTCTAAAGATATACCAGCTCTGCCAAAAGGGACTCCAGCATTGTACATGTACACACACTATGGCCATAAAAGTTGTAAGTTTCTAGACAAATGGAATTGGTATACCAGACGTGATTTTAGCCAGCGGTTTCCCCTGGAGGGAACATTTGATTTAAGTAAAATTGTTCATCACCGCAGAGACCTTGACTTAAGATGTAGTAACATACCACAGACTCAGTGGGACACATTTTTTGATTGGTATGAAGAAACTTTCAAAAGATATCAAGAATCTCAAGTTCAGAGTCTTAAGGACTCCCAAGTGAAACTGAAATCTCAGATAAAGGAATTAAAAACAGAAAAGTGCACCAAAAGTAGGCAGACTAAGCCACTTGCAGAACTAGTCACCATTGCAAATCATTGTACAACCTGCCAGGAAAAGAAAAAGGAATCCACAGAAACTAAACTAATGTCATTACAATTACAGACTTTAGGCAGGGGCAGAAGCCAAGGTTTCCATCAAGGACAGTTCAGAGGCAGGGGACATGGTCGTGGGATGGGACAAGGAGGATTTCAGTCCCAAAACAATGACAGTGTCATTATTGTGGCCAACCAGGACACTGGAATGCTCAATGTCCTCACCAGCCTGGCCAGTCGGGGATGACGTTTAACTCGCTACCACCTCCTCTCACTCAATTCTCTGTCCTGAATCAGGGAGCCTCCTGTTAGGCCAGCCTGAGGAATAGTAACATCATCACAGCCCCGCTTCTCCCACTTAATCAAGATGATCCCTTCGTTTCCTGCATGATAAATGGCATCTCTGCAAAATGTTTAGTAGACACTGGTGCAAGCCGCTCTACTCTTTGAGCTGAAGAATTTTCCACAACTTGCCTCTCCTCTGCTATTGTAAATGCTGTAGGAATTTCAAATCAAATAGTTCCTCATCCTGTTTCGCCAACCATTACATATTTCTCTCGGTCCTGTTTCTGATCAACATGCCTTTCTCCTTAGTCTTTGTTCTCCTGTTAATTTATTAGGCAGAGATTCGCTTTGTAAACTCGGCTGTACTATCTATTGTTCTCCTAATGGTGTTTATTTAGATGTCCCCTGTAATAATGAGATAGCAGTACTTGCCACTTTAGCTAGTTCACCTCCTAAGCCCAAGTTTCTTGATCTTTCTGTGTTGCAAGAAGAAATCATAAAAGCTGTCTCTCCATTTCTCTGGTCCCAGTATGCTAATGAAGTAGGACAAATCCATACTGTCCAGCCTGTAAAAATTAGATTAAACCCAGTGTCACGGGGTCACATAGGTGCCCCGTGATTGTGAGGGTGATTGGCAGAGCTGCCAATCACCCAGGCAGCTCAGGTGCCTGGTTGCCAGGGCAACCAAGTGAGTCACATGGCCGGAAGGGGGCAGGGCCCGGCCTTTATATATAGTTTAGGCCGGAGCCTGCCTCACAGTTCCCTTCTGGCTGCTGCAGGAGCAGGAGCTTTGCGGCTGAGCTGAGTGGCCTGGGTTAGTGGTTGCTACTTTACCATGCTAACCGGCTGCAATGATGCAGGGAACAAGATCGCCCTGATGGAAGGTAGGATTGAGAGCCCTGGCGGGGCTTGGTGTTATTGTTAGGCGTGTGGAGCCTCTGTTTATGTTGTAGCCAGAGGGCTTGAGTTTACGTTACAGTTTACACCGGAGGACCGGGTGAGGCTGTAGGGGAGCGAGGTGGCCTCACAGGAGCTCCCCCACAGCTTGGGGGTTCCCAGTGCCCAGTAGGGGCGCAGTGCTAGGGGCACTATTGTCGGTGCCAAGGAGGCACCATATTGCGCCAGGGAGGCGCGGTGTGTGGGGTTACAGACCCCGGCCCATCAGGGCGGTGTTAGGCCTAGCAAGGCAACCAGACCCAGAGAAGGGTCAAGGAGACAGGCACGGCTGCAAGTGCCGGTGCCCCTAGCGCGAGGCGCGCGGTGTCAGCCCTAGAGAGGGCAAGGCCCCGGAGCGGGGCAGCGACAGGGCGCGAGGCGCGCGGTGTCAGCCCTAGAGAGGGCAAGGCCCCGGAGCGGGGCAGCGACAGGGCGCGAGGCGCGCGGTGTCAGCCCTAGAGAGGGCAAGGCCCCGGAGTGGGCAAGGCCCCAGAGGGGCGAAGCACAGAGGGTGCAGTACAGGCCCCAAAAGGGGGCGAGGACCCAGAGTGGGCAAGGCCCCAGAGGGGCGAAGCACAGAGGGTGCAGTACAGGCCCCAAAAGGGGGCGAGGACCCAGAGTGGGCAAGGCCCCAGAGGGGCGAAGCACAGAGGGTGCAGTACAGGCCCCAAAAGGCGGCGAGAGCGAGCCGGCCCAAGGGCGCCGAGAGTAGGGCGGCGAGAGCGAGCCGGCCCAAGGGCGCCGAGAGTAGGGCGGCGAGAGCGAGCCGGCCCAAGGGCGCCGAGAGTAGGGCGGCGAGAGCGCTCCAGACCCAAGGCGGAGCCGGCGATTAGCCAGGCGCCGGTATCAAGCAGCGCTAGCGAGTTGGACCCAGGAGGCGCCAGCGAGTAGCTGGGTGCCAGCGTGACAGGCCCAGGGCGTGGGGAACGGGCTACAGATTGGGGCCCGACCCAAGGAGGCGCCAGGTGGGCGAGGAGCCCCGGGGCCCGAGAGAGAGAGAACAAGGGCACCCGAGGGGCGAGGGACCATACAAACGTCCCCTAGAACAGCTGCGAGGCTTGGGGCATGCTGAGGGGGAGGTTTGGAGGCACGCATAGCCCTTAAGGCAGGACGCACATAGATAACCCCGTCTGGAATAGGGACAGGAACACCATACCGTCCACTAGGGAAACTGGCAGCCTCCATAATATATATATGTCATCAAAGTCGTGGCGGGCGAGGTTCTGAGGGTGCTACGTCATCCTAACGTGATGGTAGGGGGCGCTAGGGAGCTCACGGCCGGCCCTAGCCGCCACCCCCGCACACCCAGCTAAGCCTTTACCCAAAGTTGCTCAATACCCTTTACGTCCAGAAGCTGAAGAAGGGATACGCCCTGTTATAACTGCCCTTTTAAAGCAAGGTATCATTGTCCCGACTAAGAGCCCTTGTAATATGCCTATTCTTCCTGTAAAAAAAAAAAAAAAAAAAACCTGAAAAGAATACCTATCGCTTTGTACAAGACCTTCGTGTGGTAAATTCTGCAGTTTTACCTACGTTTCCTGTTGTACCAAATCCAGCTACTATTTGTCCTGTATTCCTCCTAATGCTTGTTATTTTATTGTTTGTTGACTTGTGTTCTGCATTTTTCTCTATTCCTATACACCCTGATAGCCAGTTTCTTGTTGCATTTACCTATCAAGGACTTCAGTATACCTGGACGCGATTGCCCCAGGGCTATACTGAATCCTTCTCTTTTTTCCTCAAATTCTGAAGAAAGATCTAGATGACATAATATTTAAAGAAAATTCTGTGCTTGTGCAATATGTTGATGATTTGCTCTTGGCATTTACCTCCCTTGAAGCCTGTAAAACTGATTCTTTAACTCTCCTCACCTCTCTTGCCCTAAAAGGCATCTAAAGAAAAGCCATAACATTGTCTTCCTTGTGTCCACTATTTAGGTCATGATATTTCTTCTGGATAACGACTGCTTTCTTCTTCCAGAATAGAAGTTATTCTTAAAATCCCTAGACCAACTACTGTGTCCCAAATGCGTACCTTCCTAGGCATGGCTGTATACTGCCGTCAGTGGATACTTGGCTATGCCTCTATAGTCAAGTCATTGCGAAATCTGACTCTTGTTAATACCCCTGAATCTTTACCCTGGACTTCAGAGATCAAAGCCACTTTTGCCTCTATTAAACAAGCTCTGTCGCAAGCTCCTGCCTTAAGCCTTCCCAATTATACTAAACCTTTTATTCTTTTTGGTCATGAAAAGGATGGATTTGCACTTGCAGTACTTACTCAGACACATGGAGACAAGCATCGTCCCATTGCTTATTATAACTCTGCTCTTGACCCAGTTGCAGCCAGATTTCCTCCATGTCTCCATGCTGTAGCTGCAGCTGCCATCACTGTTGAACTTTCCTTCTTTCTTGTATTAGGTTCTCCCTTTACTGTTGCTGTCCCACATGCTGTAGCAGCCCTTTTACTAAAAGCAAAAACCCAACACCTTTCAAATGCTAGATTAACTAAGTATGAAATCTTGCTTCTCTCTGCTGGAAATTTCACCCTAACTAGGTTCCCTGTTTTAAACCCTGCCTCCCCATTACCTACCCCTTCAGATGGTGAACTCCATGATTGCCTTTTTGTTACTGCTCACCTAACAATGCCCCACACTGATCTAAAGGACAACCCCTTGCAAAACCCAGATCTAGTATTCTATGTTGGTGGATCGTGTCAACGAAACTCAAAAGGTTCCCTTGTTGCAGGATATGCAGTATGTTCCCAATATGATGTTATAGAAAGCTATCACTTACCTAATGTGTATTCAGCTCAAGCTGCCGAGCTTGTGGCTCTCACCAGGGCTTGCACCCTAGCCTCTGGTGCCTCTGTTAATATTTATACTGATTCTTGCTATGCTTTTGGTATTGTACACGATTATGGTCAACTTTGGAAACAAAGAGGCTTCCTCACTTCAGGAAGTGCCAAGATTAGTAATGGTCCATACATAAATGCCTTGTTGAATGCTTTACAATTACTTTCTGCTGTTGCTATTATTAAATGCCAAGCTCACCAGAAACCTTATGATGATGTTACACGTGGGAATGCTTTGGCAGATTCCACTGCTAAAGCTGCAGCTATTTCCACTCCTCAGGCTACGCCTGTGTTTTTGTCTATTCCAACTCGCCAGTCTCCATCAACAAGTCTTCTCAACATTGCCCTCCTCCAAGATCAGGCTCCAGAACCAGAGAAACATACATGGAGACTGGCTGGGTGTTTGTTACACCCTGACCATTTGTGGTGCTCCCTGGACAGACGCTTGGTGGCCCCAATGGTCCTTCTTCCTCATCTTGCTCGCATACACCATGGCATGGCACATGTCAGCAAAGGGGGATTGATAGAAGCTGTTAAGCTTGATTGGTTTGCTCCAGTTTTTCCATCTGTGGCTCAACAGTACTGCCATACATGTCCTATTTGTCAAGCCTATAATGTGGGACAGCCTGTAAAAACAAAGAAGGCAGCACATCCCCCACCTTGGGGATGGTTTGTAAATTTACAAATAGACTTTATTCAAATGCAGAAATGTTGTTCTTATGAATATATTCTTGTTATTGTATGTATGTTTTCTGGATGAGTAGAAGCCTACCCATGTGCAAAAGCTGTCACCATCACTGTAAGCAAAAAGTTGCTCAGAGACTTTATTCCAAGGTTTGGCATTCCTTTATCCCTAAACTCTGATAGAGGAACTCATTTTACTGGATAGATAATGAAAGAAATCTGCAAAGTCCTGCAGATCCAACAGAACTTTCATTGCCCATACCATCCACAGGCCTTGGGCCAAGTGGAATGCCAAAATGGCATTCTGAAAAATAAACTGGCCAAAATTTGTGCTGAGACTCACCTAAAATGGCCATTTGTACTTCCCATAGCCCTTATGAGTATGAGATCTACTGCCAACTGAAAGACTGGGCTTAGTCCACATGAAATTCTAATGGGAAGACCCATGAGGTTCCCCGCCTCGCCACCTGTTGCCTCCCACTTTTGCGATATACATTCACTTGATGATACTGTTCTGGACTATTGTAAGGCACTAATGAAGTGTGTTAAGGCTTTTCATTCACAGGTACAGGCAGCTCTCCCCAAAGAACCAGATGAGCCATGCCATTCTATCCTGCCTGGAGATTGGGTCCATGTAAAAGTCCATCAATGAAAGTCATCGCTGGAACCTCACTGGAAAGGCCCATTCCAGGTACTCTTGACCACCAACACTTCAATAAAGTGTCAAGGACTCCAGACATGGATCCACGTTTCACACAGTAAGAAAACATCAGCCCCATTAGACCCAGAGTCTCCTCCATATCAATCTTGTAATCAGCCTCCACAGACTGGTAGTAAGCCTAGTGCCTGCCAGCAGGAGAGCTCAAGACCAGTAGTGAGCCAAGTGCCTACTGGCAAAGAGGATTTGCCACTACAGAGCAAAGAGGATGTGCCCCAGCGACACCACTATGCCCTTTGGGACAGGAAAAAGGCCTCTACCTAGTTCCTGGTTCCCAAGGTAGGGTTGGTTAGTTGTGATTTGGGTAGTTCTCAGTATTTCTTTTTGGGCCATTTTATATGAACTTGACTCATCATTTATAAGAAACTCTGTAAACCAAACTACACTTCCACACTGACAAAGATCATTTAATGAAAATATGTTCTTGTCTTTAGTTAATCAAATTGGGATAGATTTAAACATCTCTTGTTGTTGAATATGTAGTCATGTCCCTATCTATTCTACCAGAGGAATACCCATGATACCGGTACCCTTGAATACAACTCAGGTGTTAGCCCTTTACTATTCAGATTTTCATGGAAATGAAACTTGGCAGAATGTAAGTTGCAACCGGTCTGACTATGTATGATTAGCTTATGCCACCCCTGGAAAGTTCTGTTGGACCTGTAATGGATCTCGTGTTGTAGTAGGAGTCAGTAAGTGCAAGGTAGAATTTAAGATAAATGGTGTTTGGTTTTCTAATGGTTCCTGGATATCTAACTACTCCCCTGCAGGTCAATTTTCAGGCTATTATTCACAATGGATGATGTCCCCACGCTGTAATACATGTGGATATACTTAGTGCATTAGCTGGTCACTATTTTGTGTGTGGAGATGAGGCCTATAAATATCTTCCCTCCGGTTGGAGAGCAACGTGCTATGTCTCCGCAGCATATCCTGCCTTTACTATTAAATCTCACTGACCTAAAGGAAGAATTCACAATGTTCACAAAATTACAGAAAATCAAAAGTTTTGGGGTATAATGTTCCCCAGCTATGGTGCAGGCTTAGCTATGTCTGAGATAAAGAAAGTTGCAGCATCTCTGGAAAAGATTGCTAATGCTACTGCTGATAATTTAGATAAAATAAATACAGAAATGAAGGAAATAAGGCAAATGACATTGCAAAACCGACTTGCGTTATATTATATACTAGCCAGCAAAGGAGGAGTCTGTGCTTTAATAGGTAAAGAATGTTGTACTTATATTCCCGATAATTCAGAAGAAATCCAGGATTTAAGTAAACATATTCGAAAAGAAGCAGCTAAATTGCATGAGTCACATAGTTGGAATTTGAATTCTTAGTTTAGCTCTATTTTCAGTTCCTTAGGCTCTACCGTCATTCATAGTTTGTTGATATTGTTTGTTGTTTTATTAGAGTATGCCTAGTGTTTATAATAATACAATGTTGCTTAAGCTGTGCTGCCAAGCAAATGAGGAATAGCCCATAAGCCAGAAACAAAGTATATAATTTGTATGTTGAAATAGCAGAAAGTAAAGAAAAAGAAACTAGAAGTTGAAAGGCTAATGGCTATAAATATTTAACTTGTTTAAAAAAAAAAAAAATTGGGGAATGTAGGAGTAAATTTAATTGGCCTTCTGGCCTATTTGACTACAAAAAACAGACAGAAACTAGAAGTGCTGATACTGCTTATTTCAGTATGCTCTTGTTCTTCAGTGCCTCTCTTACTAATCTCCTGAGCTCATTGAAATTAGCCTTTCTGAAGTCTAGCACTTCTGCCCTACTGGTTGTCTTTCCCACCTTTCACCAGATAGTAACCACCAATAGTTGGAATTCACTATCTGCTAGGTTACCTTGTATCTGCAGATCTCCCACCAGGCCATCTCCTGTAGCAAACACCAAGTCCAGCAAGGTGTTTCCCCAGTGGGACCATATACTTCCTGTGTTAGGTGAAAGAACTCTATGCAGGTTAAGAACCTATGTGAACTGGCAGATCTAGCTGATTGCTCCTCCCAGCAGATGTTAGAGTATTTTAGGTCACCCATGACAACCATGTCCCTTGAGTGTGCTGCCTCTGAGAGCTGCCTTGAGAATTACAGGTCTAGCTCATCCTCCTGGTGTGACAGTCTATAATAAACCCCCACTACCAAGTCCCTTTCCCCCTGACCCCTTGTATTCTGACCCACAGTACCTCAATTTGCCCCTCTTCTGATCCCATCTTGATTATGGAAGACATGTATTGCTTCTTAACATAGAGAGCAACACCCCCCCCACCCCATTTCCCCACTCTCTCTCATCTGTACAGCCTATAGCCCTCAATGTCTACTGCCCAATCGTGGGTAGGGTCCCACCAGGTTTCAATTAATCCAACCAGGTTGAAGTCTTTGTTTGCAAGCACTTGTTCCCCATGCTCCTAGTATTAGTATAGAGACACTTAAGTCCCCATATAGGTGCCCTTGGTACCCCCCTGTCCTAATGCCTATTGGGCCCCTTAATACTTATGTGAACTGTTCCAGAGCATGGCTCATGGTTTGTTGTTCCTAGGTTCTTTCTGTCTTCTGCATCCCCATACCCCAACGAACCTAGTTTAAAGCCCTGCATAGGAGATCAGCCAACCTGTAAGAGAACAGGCTCTTACCTTTTGAAGAGTGTCACGGGGCGGGGTCCTAGGAGCGGCCATGATCTCTCCTAGCACCCCCTACCGTGCCAAGTTGGTGTCAATGCACCCTCATTCTCGCCCGCCACGTCTTTGATGTTAAGAATATTAAGGGAGGCTTCCTCTTGTCCTCCTTGACACGGTACCCCTGACGTATTCAAGTCTGTGCCCCGCCTAAGGTGACTCCATACACTAAAGCCTTAGGGGCTATGCGTGGCTCCTACCACCCGATACCATGCCCTGAGCCTCGCAGATGTACTGGACATTGTCTAGTCAAAATCCTGCCTGTGCCCTTGTGGACATCCTGGCTCCTCACAGGTTCCCTGGGCTTGTCTTCCCCTGGCCCAGGCTCTCACCGGCTCTCTGGCCTCTTTCTCACTGGCCTGTGCCCTCATGGACACTCCCTGGCCTTTCCTTCCTTGCTATTGCCCGCACTCCCCGCGGACGCTCTCTGGCCTCTCTCACGGCTGTGCCCACACCGGGGTTCTCTCTTATGATCCCGCCCACACTGGGGTCCTGCCTCACAATCGGGGCTCAGGTGGCTGCTCTCCTGTGCGCCCTCCCTGGGGCTGCTCGCCTGTGCGCCCTCCCTGGGCTTCGCCCACACTAGGGCCTTTCTCCACGCTTGGGGCTCAGGTGGCTGTAGCCATGCCTGGCCCCCAAATCCCCTCCTCCAGTCTACAACTCTTGGGGGGCTCAGGCGGCCTTGACCTTACCTGGCCCCCAATGCACTGTGCCCCTTCTCAGGGCTGGGGTCAGTGCACCCCTAAATGCTGTACCCTCTCTGGCACCAGGGTCCCCACACCACTGTGGAGCCTCTATAAGGCCTCCTCCAACCCCTGTTAGCCTCACCCGGTCCTCCGGTGTAACAACAAACAACAACATGTAATAACATAAGCCAATCGGCTATGTGAGGGGGCCAGGACCCTAAGGGGCCCGGCCCGAGCGGGGAACCCCGGAGTTCCGCCCCGCTTCTGGGGCCGGACCCGGAAGCCTGGCCGGGAACTTAAGGTTTCCCGGAACTTGAACCGCGCCGGCACGGGACCGGCCCGGGAAGATAAAAAGGAACCACCTACCCCGAGCAGAGGGAGACGGAGGCTCCAGCGGGAGCCTGCCCCTGGAGCTGCTGAGCCGGGAGCTGCGAGGCCGGGAGAGGCGGAGCCGGGAGCTGCGAGGCCGGGAGAGGCGGAGCCGGGAGCTGCGAGGCCGGGAGAGGCGGAGCCGGGAGCTGCGAGGCCGGGAGAGGCGGAGCCGGGAGCTGCGAGGCCGGGAGAGGCGGAGCCGGGAGCTGCGAGGCCGGGAGAGGCGGGGCCGGGAGAGGCGGAGCCGGGAGCTGCGAGGCCGGGAGAGGCGGGGCCGGGAGAGGCGGAGCCGGGAGCTGCGAGGCCGGGAGAGGCGGAGCCGGGAGAGGCGGAGCCGGGAGAGGCGGAGCCGGGAGAGGCGGAGCCGGGAGCTGCGAGGCCGGGAGAGGCGGAGCCGGGAGCTGCGAGGCCGGGAGAGGCGGAGCCGGGAGCTGCGAGGCCGGGAGAGGCGGAGCCGGGAGCTGCGAGGCCGGGAGCTGCGGAGCCGGGAGCTGCGAGGCCGGGAGAGGCGGAGCCAGGTGCTGCGGAGCCGGGAGCTGCGAGGCCGGGAGAGGCGGAGCCGGGAGCTGCGAGGCCGGGAGAGGCGGAGCCGGGAGCTGCGAGGCCGGGAGAGGCGGAGCCGGGTGCTGCGGAGCCGGGAGCTGCGAGGCCGGGAGAGGCGGAGCCGGGTGCTGCGGAGCCGGGAGCTGCGAGGCCGGGAGAGGCGGAGCCAGGTACGGCCGGGCCGGCTGCCGCGTGGCGGGAGCCGGCAGCGACGAGGACGGGAGCCGGGGACCCGGCGGCGGCGAAGCTGAGAGCCGGAGGTCCGGAGGCGGCGGGGCCAGGAGCCGGAGAGCCAGGAACCGGGCGGCAGGGACCGGCGGCAGCGAGGCCGGCTGCCGCGGAGCCAGGAGCGACGCCGCAGCGGCCAGCAAGGCGGGAAGCGGCGGACCCAGGGGCAGCAGTGGACCCAGACGCAACGAAGGTACCAGAAGGACCGGTGGCCATTGCACCGGAGGAATCCGGGAAGGGAGGCTCAGTCGGAGGGACCCTCCTCCAGTGGCTGCGGGCCGCTTGGCCGCGGGGGAAGACCCGCGGGCAGGGAGGCAGAGCTTGTAGCACCCCCCCTCCCGGGCCTAGAGAGTGAACCACAAGAGGCAAAGACCTCTCAGGACTAGTGGAGCGATCAGCACCAGGGAGACTAGGTGCTGGTAGGACTCCTGGTGGGGGTCCAGCAGTGTGTGGGTACACCCCCCCCACTGCGGGACTAGTACGAAGACAAGGGAGCCCTAGCGGAGGCTCCCCTCCCAGAGGACCGGGCGAGGGTGTAGGGGAGGAGGAGCCCTCAGGACCCCTGGACCTTGGAGGTACGGTACCTCACGTGGACCGCCAGCTTCCTGGCACGGGTGAACCCCATATTTCCATCAAGTCGTGGCAGGCGAGAGCGGCGAAGCGGGACGGTCCAACACGTACCGCCTCCTCTCCAGGGGACATCCGGAGATCGGGGTCTCACGGTAAGTGACGCACCCCCATCCCCTTACAACTGGTACATTGGCCGGGAAGCGAACCCGGCCTAGCTCGGAGAGCACCACAGCACCATGGAGCTCCGTACAAGCTCGGATGTGACGCAGCAGACGCTGCATCTGATGGCCCAGCTGCTACAGCAGCACCAACAGACTGCCTTAAGGCAAGCGAGTGTGCAGGAGCATCTGCTCCAACAGCAGCAGGCAAGGGCTGGCCCGTATAGCGGGGAAATGAACATGCCCCGCATGAATCGGGAGGACGATGTGGAGGCCTTCATAGAAATCTTTGAGAGAGCGGCCCTCGCCGCGGGCATAGACCGAATGAAATGGGCCAGCAGGCTGGGAGTCCTGTTAACCGGCCCTGCCCAGGCAGCATACCGAGCCCTGACCCGCGCCGAGGCCGGTGACTACGAGCGGGTGAAGGCCGAGATTCTACAACGCCTAGACATCACCCCGGAAAGGCACCAACAGACATTCCGAGGAAACAAGACCAAGGGAGAGAAAAAAGCCCCAAGATGTTGTGGCACAGCCTTAGAGATGAAATGACGAAGTGGCTGAGACCGATGGAGACCACAAAAGAAGAAATATGCGATCAGGTTCTGCTAGAACAGTTCCTGACGGACCTGGACGACGACACCCAACAGTGGGTAAGGTGTCACGGCCCCACAACTTCCCTACAGGTTCTCCAGCTGGCGCAGCAATATACAGCAGCCCAGGTGGGGCGGCGCCTGGGTCGGGGGAAACCGAGGGTGGAAGGCTCCCCCCGAAAGGGCAGGGGAAGTAAGGCTGAGAAGACCCGAGGGAACTCGGGTGTTAGCTGCTTCCGGTGTGGCGGCAGGGGGCACCTTGCCCGGTCCTGCCCGACCGAGGCCGAATACCCCCCCGGTAAGGGGACACCGCCCCCCAGAGGTAGCAGCAGAGCAGGGGAACCCATCCGGGAGGAACCTATGGACTGTGGGGTCGGCGGCAGGGAAGACGCCTTCCCCAGGCCTCTGCCGCAAGTAAAGGCCTGGGTGGGACAGCGACCACTCATGGCCGTAATTGACACCGGATGCGCACAGACCCTAGTCAGACCATCGCTGGTAGAATGGAGGCGCGCCCCGCGTTGCGCAGGGATCCACTTAGTCTGCCTGCACAATCAAAGGACGCACTTCGAGCGGTGAATCCTAGAGGTCCGGCTGCAGGGAGTTTCGAGACGCCTGCCCGTGGGGTTGAAGGAAGATATTTTGCACCCCATGATCGTGGGGAGGGCTGGCCAGAGATATACGAGGTGCTGGCCACCCTCCAGCCTCGGAAAGAATCCCCACAGGGCTTAGCCGGGGAAGAACCCGAACCGCCCTGGCCGGGCGAGCTGGACGGCCTGGCGAACAGTTACCAGTTCCGGGAGGCACAGGAAGAGGACGCAGAGCTGCGACCCTTCCGTGAAGAGGCACTCCAACAGGAGCGGCAACCGGTAAGCCCCACGGCGGATCGGGGACAGGGCCCCCGGGTTAAGTTAAGACAGGGTCTGCTATACCGGATTAAACCCGACCCCCAGACGGGGCGGGAGGGAAGGCAGCTTTTAATTCCCTGCCGCTATCGCACACCCTTATTACAATTAGCCCATGGGAATCCAATGGGAGGCCATTTGGGGAAAAGGAAGACAGAGGCCCGGCTGATACGCTGGTGCTTCTGGCCTCACTTATGAGGACGTGGAGAGGTTTTGTAAAGAATGTCGTCACTGCCAGTTAGTGAACCCCCACAAACCCCCGCGCGCCCCCCTTCAGGTGATGCCCGTCATACGGGAGCCATTCACCAGGGTGGCGCTTGATGTGGTGGGGCCTTTACCACGCAGCACCGCCGGCCACCGGTTCTTACTGGTGCTTATTGATTACGCCACCTGGTTTCCGGAGGCGATTCCCTTACGGACGGTGACGGGCTCCAAGGTGGCCGAGGAGCTTATGAAGTGGGTTGCCCGGTTCGGGATCCCGCAAGAAATCGTGACTGACCAGGGAAAGAACTTTATGTCGGCTGTAATGACGGCCTTGTGCAAGGTGCTCCACGTCACCCACCTAAAAACGTCGATTTATCATCCCCAAACGAATGGGCTCGTCGAGCGTTTCAATGCAACACTGAAGGGGATGCTCCGGCGATGCACACAGGAAGATCCAGCCAGGTGGGATTTGTTGGTACCACCCTTGCTGTGTGAAGTGTGGGATGCCCCGCAGGCCTCCACGGGCTACTCCCCCTTCAGCTTGGTCTTCGGGCACCGACCCCGAAGTTTATTGGACATCGTGAGGGAGAGCTGGGAAAGCGGCGCATGAGGGGGCCGCCAGGTGGCCGAATACGCCCGGGAACTACAGGACAGACTCCACAAGGCCCAGAGAGCGGCCCAGGACAACCTCAGGCACGCCCAGAAACAGCAAAAGGACCGATATGACCAGGGAGCCCAGGCGAGGGAATTACGGCCCGGACAGAAGGTGTTGGTGATGCTGCTGAGCTCCCATAGTAAGTTCGAGGCGCGTTGGCAAGGGCTGGCACAGGTCCTAAGACGAATCGGTCCGGTCAATTACGAAGTTCAAAGAGAGGGCCATCCGAGGGCGTCCCAGGTCCTTCACATTAACCTATTGAAGGAGTGGCAGGAGCCGCACGGGCTCCTCCTAGAGATGGATCGGGAACCGGTGGAGGGAGAGTGCCAAGAGGGGGAGACTGTATCGAAGACTCAGGAAGAGGGACCACTTGGGGAAGGGACGTCCCTGTCCCCATACCAACAGAAAGAGTTACAGCAGTTAGTAGTAGAGTTTGGGGATGTGTTTTCAGAGACCCCGGGGAAGGCTAGAGGCGTGGAACATAAGATCCTGACGCCACCAGGCCAGATTGCCAGGGAAAAGTGGCGACGCATTCCCTTTTTCTGGCGCCAACCGATTAGAGAGGAGCTTAACGGCATGCTGGCCCAAGGCATCATCACGCCTTCCCGCAGTCCCTGGCGGAGCCCGTTAGTGGCTGTGACGAAGCCGGACGGCAGCTTGAGGCTGTGCGTTGATTTCCGGAAAGTGAACGCCATCACCCAGTTTGACGCCTTCCCCATGCCTCAGATAAATGAATTGGTGGAGCGTATCGGGCAGGCCAATTACATCTCCACCCTGGATTTAGCAAAGGGGTATTGGCAGATTCCCCTGCGAAGGGAGGATCAGCCTAAGACCGCCTTTGGGACCCCATGGGGCCTCTATGAATTCAAAAGGATGCCGTTCGGGTTGAACGGGGCCGCCGCGACCTTCCAAAGGTTAATCGATTGGATACTGGCGCCCCACCAGGAATATGCTGCCGCCTACCTCGATGGCATCGTGATCTTTACCAAGACATGGGAACAACACCTCCGGGCCCTGAGAAAGGTCTTGCAGGAGTTACAAGGTAAGGGCCTGACGGCCAACCCAAAGAAATGTGCCCTGGGAAGATCAGAGACTAAATACCTCGGCTTCCAAGTAGGCAAGGGACTAGTAAGGCCTTTACGACATAAGGTGGCAGCCCTTCGGGACTACGAGGTGCCAGTAACCAAGCGGCAGATGCGGGCCTTTCTGGGACTCGCTAGCTATTACCGGCGGTTCATTCCCCGGTTTGCGGAACTGGCGAATCCCTTGGTAGACACCACCAAGGGGAGAGAACCACCACGAGTCAACTGGACCCCAGAGAGGCGCAAGGCGTTCAGCGAGATCCGGCAGGCCTTGTGCCGAGGAGCGGTACTACATACCCCTAACTTTAACGCCCCCTTTATCCTACAGACGGATGCCTCGGTGTACGCCCTGGGAGCAGTCCTCTCGCAGGAGGTGGAGGGAGTTGAACGCCCCGTAGCATTTGCCAGTCGCCAATTGAATGAACACGAACAGAGGTACTCTACAATTGAGAGGGAGTGTCTTGCTATCCGTTGGGGTATAGACTATTTTCGGTACTATTTATTGGGCCGAGAATTTCGTTTAATAACTGATCACGCCCCTCTACGGTGGCTCAACTCGGCTAAAACCGAAAATGCCCAGATAATGAGGTGGGCCCTGGCACTCCAGCCCTATCAGTTTAAAATCGGGTATAAACCGGGTCGCAGCAACACCGTAGCAGACTTTTTGTCTCGGTAGGGAGAGATAGAGGAAACCCGTGAGCCCTCGGGACCGCCCCGCGTGGACGGCGAAGCCCTCGGGGGGCGAATATCGCCCAGCAAAGGGAACGCCTAGCGGCGTCTCGAGGGGTGGGGTGTGTGAGGGGGCCAGGACCCTAAGGGGCCCGGCCCGAGCGGGGAACCCCGGAGTTCCGCCCCGCTTCCAGGGCCGGACCTGGAAGCCTGGCCGGGAACTTAAGGTTTCCTGGAACTTGAACCGCGCCGGCGCGGGACCGGCCCGGGAAGATAAAAAGGAACCACCTACCCCGAGCAGAGGGAGACGGAGGCTCCAGCGGGAGCCTGCCCCTGGAGCTGCGGAGCCGGGAGCTGCGAGGCTAAGAGCTGTGGAGCCAGGTACGGCCGGGCCGGCTGCCACGTGGCGGGAGCCGGCAGCGACGAGGACAGGAGCCGGGGACCTGGCGGCAGCGAAGCTGAGAGGCGGAGGTCCGGAGGCGGCGGGGCCAGGAGCCGGAGAGCCGGGAACCAGGCGGCGGGGACCGGCGGCAGCGAGGCCGGCCGCCGCGGAGCCAGGAGCGATGCCGCAGCGGCCAGCAAGGCGGGAAGCGGCGGACCCAGGGGCAGCAGTGGACCCAGACGCAACGAAGGTACCAGAGGGACCGGTGGCCATTGCACCGGAGGAATCCGGGAAGGGAGGCTCAGTCGGAGGGACCCTCCTCCGGCGGCTGCGGGCCGCTTGGCCGCGGGGGAAGACCCGCGGGCAGGGAGGCAGAGCTTGTAGCACCCCCCCTCCCGGGCCTAGAGAGTGAACCACAAGAGGCAAAGACCTCTCAGGACTAGTGGAGCGATCAGCACCAGGGAGACTAGGTGCTGGTAGGACTCCTGGTGGGGGTCCAGCAGTGTGTGGGTACACCCCCCCCCCACTGCGGGACTAGTACGAAGACAAGGGAGCCCTAGTGGAGGCTCCCCTCCCGGAGGACCGGGCAAGGGTGTAGGGGAGGAGGAGCCCTCAGGACCCCTGGACCTTGGAGGTATGGTACCTCACGTGGACCGCCAGCTTCCTGGCACGGGTGAACCCCATATTTCCATCAAGTCGTGGCAGGCGAGAGCGGCGAAGCGGGACGGTCCAACACGTACCGCCTCCTCTCCAGGGGACATCCGGGGATCGGGGTCTCACGGTAAGTGACGCACCCCCATCCCCTTACAGGCTACAACTCAAACTAAGCCTCCTGGCTAAACATAAACCTCTAAGCCACCTGGCTAATCATCAGTCAAATCCCTACCAGGGCTTTCTCCTCCCAGTATCCTTGAGCCAAGGCTGCTCAGGCCATCAAGCTTCTCTAGGCTGCCTACTCAAGCAGAGCTCCTTCTCCCTTGGATGTTAGCAGGGAGCTGCCTCAGCCTGGGCTGTTTATCTAGGCCAGGCCCTGCCCCCTTCCGGTCAGCTGACCAAACTGCGGTTGCCCCGGCAACCAGCACCTGTACCTTTTCTAGGAGCAGGGCACTGAAGTGCCCTGTGACAAAGAGAGATGAAGACTGTTACTGCCCAGCATAGCCCTTCCATGGAAATGTGGATCATGGTTGAGGAAGCCAAAACCCACACAATGGCACCAACTCTGGAGTTGCAAGCTGACTTCTCTGAGTCAGCAGCTGTCGTGATGCTGGCCACAACCACTGACAATGAGGATCAATAAGAAGACCACCTGTGCCCCGATCTCCTAAGCCTGGCCCTCAGAGCCTTGTAGTCACTCATGATTCAGCCCAGACTACTCCTGGCCACATCATTTTAACCCACATGGATGAGGACCATGGGATTGTAGTTGGAGGGCTGGATGTGGTCAGAATCGTGGCAGTGACATCCCAAATCCAGGCTCTGGACAGGTGGCATACCTCTGTACCATGAGATCTGTGTGACAGGTAACTCCCTCCCTTCCTCACTGGGGGGAGTCACCCACCATGATGACTCGGCGTTTCTTCCTCCAGCTGTCCAGTTGTCCCTCAGTCTGCATAGTGGTGGTTGTGGATGTGGCTTCATCTGCTGCACTCTCCTCCAGTGATGCCAGAGCCTCATACCATTTCCCTAGCTGTACTGGGGAAGTTGCCTCAGCAGCACAATGTCTGGCTCTGGAGGTGATCGTCTT
The DNA here is from genome assembly GCF_052110815.1 of Crocodylus siamensis. Taxonomy (NCBI): domain Eukaryota; kingdom Metazoa; phylum Chordata; order Crocodylia; family Crocodylidae; genus Crocodylus; species Crocodylus siamensis. Next base: position 21,698,633 of record NC_143405.1, on the reverse strand, counting down.
CTCTACATATGCCTTGGGTCCCTCCTGAGTTGTCTCCCCACTAAGCGTGCAGTCCTGCAGAGAATGAAAGTACCCATCAATCTCATCCTCAGTGGCCCTGATCCCCTGCAGCCTGTTAACCGCTGCCTGGAGTTCCCTCACCTGCCTCTTCAGGGTCTCTGTCCCTGTGCATTCATGGTGATCTAGTACCTCCATTAGTGGCTGGAGGTATCAGTAACAGGCCACCTCATGCAGTGAGGTGCCCTGCCACTGTGCTCTGGTGACATCCCTGCAGAAAGCAGCCCACAGCATTGTTGCCTTGACCCAGCACTGTAATGCCATCCCATTGTGCGCCTACTCAACCATTCTCCCTGCAACATAAAGGTAGATGTGCCAGTTGGCACACAGGCTGCAGATGAACTGGTGCACAATCTCGGAGTTCCCCAACACCTGCACCAGGCTCTTCGTTTCAGCAAAGGTCAAATTGGACCTAGACCTACGTGTCCTGGTCTGCTCCATTTCCCTCCCAGTGTCAGACATCTTGAATCAATAAGGGCTACCCTAGGAAGCTGTGTGCTCAATTTATAGGTCTTGAGGTAACCTGGCCAAGGGAAGTTCACCCCCTCCCATCCTGTTGTGTCTGGGTAAAGTTTGGACAGCAGACATGCTCTGCTACTGCTGCAGCTTTTGGCAGCATTGAGCAGGGTTCACATGGGACATTTTGGCATCAGACAGGGTCAAGCCAGGGAGGTGCCAGGCTCTGTCTGCACCCGTAGGCATCTTTTTGTATCTTATGTGCATGTTTGTTCTGGCTGTGTTTTAACTTGGCTAGGTCCTTTAGCCCTGTGTGTGCCATGACACAGTAGCAGGCATCCCAGTGACTCACGTGTCAAGACACCACTCCCAGCAGAAGCGCTCAGCTGAGAAAAGGCAGGTGCTGAGTGAAAACTGTATGGATGAAGACTGAACTCCAAGAGCAGTCAGTCACCCCTCCCATTCAAAAGCATCCCCCACACTAAAACCACACCAGTGCCCGCACAAGGGAGCCCCCCACCACCAACAGCAGCCATCGGCCACAAGACTGATGTCCCACAGATTGCCAAAGCACTGCTAAGTGTACCTTGAGTGAAAAAAACAGAAACTTACAAAAATAAAACTTTAATTCAAATGTAAAAAAATGCAACCAAACAGAGAACATGGAAACACTGTTGAATGCCCACTCCCTACCCTACAACTACAATTCTAATATTGCAAAAGCCTAAGTCTGTCTCTTGTCTGTCTGTAATGCTTTATTCACACTCTGATTGGCTGAAGGAAATAGCCAATCAAAGCATGAAGAAGCATTCTGACAGAAGGCAGCCCACTGCCATGATGGTGGAGACACAGGGAACGGAGTGGGGGGAGGGGGGCAAGGCCTGCACAGCTAGTCTCACCCCTCCAGCCCTACTCCCTGGTGGCGGGGGCAACAGAGGGGACAGAACTGGGAGGAGGCCAGGAGGCGGGGAAGGGAGGAGTGCGCCCAGGCCCAATGCAAGGGAGGACCAGGCCCCACGTTGGGGAGAAGCTGGGCCACCGCATTGAGTGGGCGGGGGGGGAGCAGTAGACCTGGGCCAACCCAGTGGCAACAGGAGGATGGGAGGAGCTGGCTCCAGGCTGACGTGGGGGAGGGGGGTTGGGGAGGAGTGGGCCCAGACCCAACAGGGGGGTGAGGCTCACTTCTCCCCTCCCCCCACAGCTGCTGTGTTGGGCTGGGCCAGGCCAGGCCCACTGTTCCCCCACCCCCTGGGCCATGGCAGGGTGGCTTTTCCCCCGGTTCAGCCCCACTGACATCTCCGATGCTACGGCATGCCCACTCCTCCGCATGCCCGCTTCTCTCCACCCCACCATGTTGTGCCTGCTTACGTACAGGAGGAGTGGGCTTGGGACCAACACAGGGGAGGAGTGGGCCTGGGCCTGTGGGGAAGGAGGCCTGCTCCTTCTCTCCCCCAGCTGCAGCTGCTGCCACTGCCACATCAGGCTGGGCTGCTGTTCCCCACCCCTGCTGCGACAGGCCGGCTTTTCCCCTGCTCTGGCCCACTCTCCCCACAACGTTGGGCCCGGGTCCACTCCCTCCCTTGCATTACCTGCAGGGAGCAGGGTGGGTGCTGGACTTGCCCCCCTTTCCATCCAATCTGTTGCTGTTGCATTCAGGAAGCGTGGCAGGGGGACAGAAGGAGACAGATTTAGGTTTTTATAAGGGGGGGCAGCAGACCTGAACCCCAAGCCATAGGAGGGAAGAGGGAGTGGGCCTGGATGGGACTGGGGGGGCCCGGGGCTCTGTCTCCCCCCCCCCCCCCCCGTCATTCTTAATGAGCAATAAATACACGGAAAGTTCTAAAATGCCCCCTTCAAAGCCTTCTCTCTCTCCAAAATGTTTTTCTTCCTTCATTGTACTCCAAGCCCCAGCAGAGCAGGGGTGTCCCTCTTTTGCAGTATGCATTGTATGGTTCCTTACAGTTGTTGATGGGCAAAGTCTGGGGATTTTTGTTGGGCATGCAAGAGTTAGGGCCTGCAACTGTTGCTAGTTTTGGCGCCACCTGTCTGCACCAGTGGCAACTTTTGGTATCCCATAGGTATGCTTGTTCTGGATTTGTTTTAGCCCTGCCTAGGTCCTTTTAGTCCTGTGTATGCCATGGCACTGTAGTAGGTGGCCCAGTAACCCACATGTTAAGACATTGCTCCCAGCAGGACATGATCTGAAATGCCAAACAGTTGAGACATAGCCAGTAAGGAAATGAATGTTGGCAGAACTCACCCAGTATTCATAAAACGGGTGGGCTTAAGGCTCACGATTGGCACAGAAGCTGGTCGGGTTTATGTAAAACCAACAAGCAAATTAATGGCACTAGGGGGACATTTACACCTTTGCCAGGCAAAAAGGGTTGTTTTAGAGGTGCAGGGACAAAGGGGTTTATCAGAGCTGTTCCCATAAGAAACCACCAGGGTGAACCAGGAAAAGTGTCCACCCTCCTAGAACTGCACATTGGCTTCCGTGGGGGTGGGGCTACACACCAAAAAAAAAAAATGTTATGATGCCTGCAGGCTAGTGTCCACCTTCCTGAGACCAGGTGCCCGCTTACTGCTTTTAATGGTAAATAAAGCATGCACTTTTAAAGTGGGCAATCGGTTATTAATTCTGTGCAGTAACCCTGAACCCCAAACTAGGGGAACAGAATAAACTTTTCACTTGCACAGGTCATTTTTATTTCAGTGAGTAGTTCCATGACACCACTCACAACATTAACCCCAAGTTAGATGTCCATCATTCAGTAGCATGCTTCACTGTACGGTATTTCTATAATAGCACTGAGGGGGTCAGGGTACACCATGCACCACATTATCCTTGATAATGGAGAAGGGAGCACATACAACCCACACTGATCGATCACCAGATGAGCCTGGGATTACCCTGTTCTGCAACCCCCCAGCACACCCTGGGGCCTTTTGGACACCCACCACACCAAGTGAAATGAGAGATAACAATGATGGACTGGTGTCTTTGAATTCTTTATTTAATAAAATAATAATAAGAGGTCAGCAGAAGATTGATTCATGTCAGGCTCTGCAGATACACCTGGTGTCCTAAAACATACATTACACACAAATACCTGCAAAATGTTGTTAGAAATATTGTTAGAACTGCATAATGAATAGAGTGTTGTTAGAATTGCACAGTTTACATCTCGTACCTGATAAGCAGAAACACTACCAAGGACCTCTTGTGCTAAGAATCACACCCTTTTCTTCTCTCCCCCTGACTATTCACATGCAGATTACAGAAGCTGGAATTCAACTGACTGTGTCCTTGAAAGGGGGAGGGATTTCAACTCTTGGTGACCTAGAGAGCTTTCTGAGCGTGCATAATTAGCTGGTGCATATATGCCTATCCGCCCCGCATACTTAAGTAGTTAATTATAATATACATGCGACGAATGAAGTGACGTGATCACATATGTGTTTGTATGAACCGGAAATGAGCTGTAAGAGTTCCTGTTTCTGCACACGTGCCCAGGAGGGAGAGCATATAGTACCTGCTGCAGATTTCCTCAGGGGGCGGAGCAATTTGAGATTTTCTGTCTCTGCTCTGATCCTATTTGCAAATACACCTTTTGTGCTGGTAATAGTGTGTGCCTGAGAATTATTTACGAGCCTCCAGAAGAAACGAACCGCTTTTTGCATCAGAATTCTGGTGCCCAACGTGGGGCATCTTTTGGACTACCCCGAAATCCAGCGACAAATCGCCTCCGGCACCACGGGGAGTGCGCACCGAGCCGACTTTTTGGGCTCGCCCTGGGGTCTGAGACGTGAGTCGGGATATTCGGGAAGCTAAAGGCTCCCGTGCAAATTTTTAGTTTCTGGAGTCACCAGACACACTCCGGCATTCTGGTCGAGATCTCTGGGGTATCTGAGTGAGTATACGAATTCCCTTGCCCAATTTGGTGTCTGGATCTAAAAACAAAGGATGTGAATGACTGCTGAGAGATTTTTGGCTTGGCTCTCATTGTAAATCATCTGTTGTTAAGGATCTTTTGGTATTTGGTGTGCCTTGGGCACACTTTTGTGGGCAATGGGTGCAGGTCGCTCCCGTGTAGAAAACCCGGATACACCCTTAAAATCCATGTTATGGAATTTTAATAAATTTGCAAAGCCGGCAGATTATGGAGTGAAGATGAAAAAGGGTGATTTAATTAAGTTTTGTCAACTTGAGTGGCCAACATTTGGGGTCCACTGGACCCCGAAAGGATCCTTTGTAATAAAAGAAGTGATAACTATCCATTAAATAGTTATGCAGAACGGGTATTGGAATCAATTTCCTTATATTGATTGTTGGTTGTGGGTGGTTCAAAATCAACCACCTTGGATTAAAAAATGCTTAGTAAAGTCTCATGTGATGGTTGTTAAAGGAAAGACTCAAGGAGGACCGCCTGTACTCCCTGAGTCTAATGAGGGGGGGGATTCTGAATTGACTGAGTATCGGACCCGCTCTCCGGTTGCCCTGTCAGGTAGTGAGGATGAATCAGACAACTCCTCGGGATCCAGTCCCTCTGCACCACTGCTCCCTCCCTCAGGGAGACTACCACCGGCGTATCAAAACATACCTAATGATTTAGAGCGTGAGCCTCAGCCAAGTGCCCCATCTGAATCAGGGAATAAGGGCTATTATTTGCGCAAGCCTGTAGAGTCACAGCCGGTGCTGAACTGCCCGATGCAAGAGGTTATCAGAGAGGGGGGCAATGCAACTTTTGTCTACACCCCATTTAGTACTTCAGATTTATTTAACTGGAAGAATCAGAGCCCCTCTTTTCGTGAAGACCCTGAAAAGATGAGGGACCTGTTTCAATCTATTGGGCAAACCCATCGACCCACTTGGGCTGATGTCCAGATGATGCTCCAAACCCTCCTGACCCCGGAGGAAAGGAGATTAGTGTTGGGGACAGCAGAGCGTATTGCAGCAGCCAGAGTAGAAGCAGAGGGAGCTGCTGGTCGTACCCTGCGTGATACCTGCCCTGTTGAGGAACCGAGATGGGATAATCATACTGCAGAAGGAAGAGAGCTGAGTGCACGGTATCTGGGGATTATAGTGGAAGCAATGGGGAAGGCAGTGCCTCGGGTTACTAATCTGTCTAAGTTGTATGAAGTGAGACAGGGAAGAGAGGAGGATCCCTCAGCTTTCCTCGGGAGGCTGTATGAGGCGTTTTGCAGGTTTTTGGACCTAGATCCAGAAGCCCCAGATAATCAACGCATGGTAAATCTTATGTTTATTGGTCAATCCGCTGCTGATATCTGTAAGAAGTTACAGAAAACTGAGAGAAGTGCTGGGAAACAGATTTCAGAGCTGGTGGAAATTGCATATAAGGTATATGGGAATCGTGAGCAAGTGCAGGAGCGCAAGGAGGATAAAAAGGCTCAGCGACAGATGGCAGCGCTGGCAGCTGCTATAACTGGAGGTAACCCTGGAAAGGCTGGGATACAGAAGGGGAAAGGAGAAAGAGTGGGAGCAGACGTTTGTGCTTATTGCAAAGAGAAAGGACACTGGAAGAGGGAATGCCCAAAGCTGAAGGAGAAGAGAGAGGGGGAACCAAGAGGTCACCTCATGCGGGCAGAAGAAAAGGGTGAGGACACAGAATGAAGGGGACAGGGATCTAAGACCACTACCCTTCGGGTTGGAGCCCGAAAAGATCCCATGGTAACCATTAGGGTTGGTGGCAAAAACTTTGAAGCCTTGGTGGATACTGGGGCTACATTTTCAATGATTCCAGAAAAAAACCCCTGTGCAGGAACTAGTGAACAGCATGTACTTGTGGAAGGGATTGAGGGAACGCAATCCCGACTCCCTGTTTGTAAACCACTCCTCACCAAAGTGGGGGACCATTTGCTTGAGCACTCCTTTGTATATTCTCCAAGTTGCCCGGTTGCACTCCTTGGGTGAGACTTACTCACAAAATTGCAAGCTGAGATCTTTTTCAGAGATGATCAGATGGTGGTCCAGCTACCTGTCAAGCAGAGCTCGAACTATCAGATGGCTCTCCTGGAGGACCGTCGCCCTGCAGTAAGTTCGGAAGATTACATGACTGGAGTAGACCCTTCGGTATGGGCTGATGGAACCCCTGCGCGAGCTAAGTTGGTCTCCCCGGTAAGGACCATACTCAAGGATGGGGAGGGGCCCGTTCGGGTAAAACAGTACCCACTCAGCCGAGCGGCTAGAGCTGGACTCAAGCCGTTAATAGAGAAATACAAGAGGTGCGGATGGCTAGTGGAAGGGTCCTCACCCTATAACACCCCCATTCTTGGAGTGCCGAAGGCAGATGGGGTCTCATACAGACTGGTCCAAGACCTACGAGCAGTAAATAAGAAGGTCCTTTCAGACCATCCTGTAGTCCCAAACCCTCACACGATTTTGACACAAGTACCGGGGGAAGCTGAAATATTTTCAGTGCTAGATTTGAAAGATGCTTTCTTCTCCATTCCCCTTCACCGAGAGAGTCAAAAATTGTTTGCTTTTGAATGGGAGGATCCAGATACTTTCCATAAAGCCCAACTCATGTGGACAGTTCTTCCACAAGGATTCATAGCAGCCCCCCATATTTTTGGACTTGCCCTTCAGAAGGACTTGGAGGAGTGGAAGGGATCACACCCCGCAGTGACTCTCCTCCAGTATGTGGATGACCTGCTAGTTGCAAGCCCAAACTTGCAGCTCTGCAAGGAAGCCACCAGGTCACTGCTAAACACTCTGGGGGAAAAAGGATATTTCTAGGGAGAAAGCCCAAATATGTCAGCCTGAAGTCACATTTTTGGGATATAAGCTCTCAAAAGGAGTCAGAGCCCTGAGTGCAGATCGCATACAGGCAATCCAAGGTCTAACCTCACCTAAGTCACCCAAGGAGCTGTGGGCATTCCTAGGGCTAACTGGGTTCTGTCGACTATGGATACCAGACTATGGTGGGAAGGCTAGACCACTGTATGACTCACTGACTAAGGAGAGTCTCACTAAATGGAAATGGAATAAAGAAATGCAGCATGCCTTTGATCTGCTTAAGGCAGCATTAATTTAGCCCCCTGCCCTGGCCATCCCAAATAGTAAAAAGCCATATCAACTGTATGTTCATGAGAATCGAGGGGTCGCATCAGGGGTGCTGACACAGCCATTAGGCCCAGCCTGGAGACCCGTGGGATATTACTCAAAGGTTCTAGATCCAGTTGCACTCGGGTGGCCAGCCTGTCTTCGGGCTGTGGCAGCCACAGCAGTGGTTGTTGAAGAAGCCCAGAAGATAGTCATGGGTGCGGATATGGAAATACACACCCCTCATGGAGTTCCCCAGATTCTAGGGACTGAGGGAGAAAAGTTTCTTAACCCCTCCAGACAATCACGGTATGAAATATTTTTGCTCTCTAATCCAGGACTTACTTTCAAACATACTACAGCCTTAAACCCTGCAACCTTGCTGCCGGAGCCAGGGAAACCGACACATGACTACCTTGAGGTCCTGAATCAAACCACACAGGTGCGGCCTGATCTTGCTGAGGACCCAATTGAAGACCCAGATGTTGAATACTTCGTAGACGGCTCCAGCTCTGTCATCGATGGAAAAAGACGAACAGGATGTGCAGTGGTAACCTTGGATAAGGTAGTATGGAGGGAGTCATTGCCGAGCTCATGGTCGGCACAAGCCGCGGAACTCATTGCGCTCACCCGAGCATTACAGCTGGGGACAGACCAGCGGGTTAATATATACACTGATTCTCGCTATGCTTTTTCTACAGTCCATGCGCATGGACTATTGTGGAAAGAAAGGGGTTTCATTACGGCTTCTGGGAATAAAATTGCTAATGGCCCCCAGATTATCAAGCTACTAGAGGCACTCCACCAGCCTAAAGAGGTAGCAGTCATTCATGTGCGGGCCCATGGGAAGGCTGCTGAGGAAAAGCATAAGCTTGGAAATGCAAAGGCTGATGCGGCAGCAAAGGAAGCTGCATTTATTGGGGGAGAAGCGGAGGAGGTATCCAGGCAGGACGTGTCCCATGCCATATGGCCATACGTCCAGGATTTAGTCCCGCAGTATTCCCCTGAAGAAGATAAATTTGCATCAATGTAACAACACATGGTGGACTAGGGGGCTCACTACACATCATTCAGTGACTTGCCATGTACACATGAAAGATTAATGCAGGTGCTGGCAAAATATGGCCTGCAAGCTGGATCCAGCCTGTCAGGCCATTCTATCTGGCCCACAGGGCCCTTAAAAAATTTAGAAAATATTTATTTGCTCCTGGCTGCCTCTCAAAGATGATAGGAGTCTGGAACAGTAGCACCCAGGGGGAGCCAGCAGCAGGATGCAGCAGCCCAACCCCACCCCCAGCTATTTCCCTGCCTTCTTGCCCTGGCACTGCTCCAGTACCACATGGCTGCCAGCTGTGTTGCTGGACTGTGGGAGTGTGGGGCCATGCTGGTATGTGTGTAGGGAGGGACTGTGTGTGTGTGTGTAGGTAGAACTGTCTGAGTGTTTAGGGAGGGACTCTGTGTGTGTGTGTTCATAGGGTGAATCCCACAGGCACACTCCACGATACACATGCACCCACCCTCCCCCTTGCCCTGCCATACACACAGACCCCTGCCTCCTCACACACCCGTCACCCTTTCCCGACACACAGCCCTCCACAAAACCCCTACTCACCCATGCTCCACATATCCACATACACACCCACATGCTCCCTCATCCCACACCCACAGTCCCCCACAACCCTATACCCACCCCCCACGACATACAAGAGCAAGACTTCATTTTAAGCTATTATATACAATCACCTCTATGTACACTACACAAGCACATGTAAACCATGTTACAAATATTTTCTGAAATCAAATTAATGTTTTAGATGTTCACTTTTTAGAATGTAATTTGGTACTTTTTTGGTTCCAAGATGGCAAACCCCCTTGCTTAAAGGAGTACTTCTGGGGGCAAGGGGAGGGACTTCTGGTGGTAAAGGTCAGGGGTTAGGGGCCAGGGCTTCTAGTCACAAGATGGTGACCAGAGGGTGGGGCACCTGTCAAGGGGCGGTGCTACCCATGCAGCCCTCAACAGCTTGCCAAAATTCAGTAAGTGGCCCTCTGCTCAAAATAATTGCCCACCCCTTGATTCATGGCTGCACTATTCCAAGTTGTGTTGTTGCAAACTAAACTATGTTGGGATGGAGATTAGTTTGGTCATTTAAATCACCAAAAACTCACATATGTGTAAAGTGTGACACCATTAAGCCATTTGAAGGGAAATTTTCATCATGTGTACATCATCTGGGTGTAATGTATGCAAGAGCCCAATGTCAGTGGACAGAATTTCAGCCTTGGACTCGTATTTGGATGACTGCTTCCCATATCAACCTCTACTAGGATCAGTCTGCTGATCCAGAGCCATATCTTGTTATTGTATCATCAGACAAGAACACTGCAATCTCTGCCTTACAACTACACCATTTCATCATGGCATCCAATCTTCTTCTGCCATCTAGAGTTAACTTACATCACTTCCCTCTGTGCCACGTGAAACCCCCAAAAACTTACAGGGGTTAGAGACAGCACTGAGTGACCCTATAGGAAATCAGATCCTGCAGGTACTACTGCAAAGAAACGGGCCCTGTATGAATTTAAGAAAAGAAAGCCTTCCAAAAAAACAATACAATAATTGTTATATAGTATTTTTTTGGTAGTAGCTCAAAGTGATCCCAGCTGTGTCAAAATAAACCAGATAATTGCAACAAAAAACAAACAGGCCAAGAGCCTAGGCTTCATATTATAACTAATTCTTCCCTTGCCCCCAACCCTAAAACACACACACCTGGAAATGATTAGCAAATCTTTCCCAGGTGCCTTCCATTAGCTTCACTCCTATAAAGAAGACAAACTTTTCAAACTGGGAAACAAATGAAGACCTGATATTTTAAATTTAAGCATGTGCTGAGGGTCATAACAGTTTTTACACTTGATGATGTGCTAAAGATACTGCGTTGGCTTCAGCTCACAGTTTCGTCTTCAAAGAGTTTTTGTTATTGTTGCTATTATACGCCAGTCTCTTTAGATTCCTGTGTACCTTAGCCCCCATCAGTAGTTTTGATAAAGTGCAGACAGAGGAATAACGTTGGCTGATTTGAACTTCTGTTACTTTCCCGCGGAGAGAGGCGTGTTGACAAATAGGTCTTCTCAGCAGACTTGCCTATCATTTAGCTTTTTGTACAACCCAGTTATTCAGCCTGCAACATCAAATCTGTACACAGATATAGTAGGGTGGCTGTCACTTGGGTTTGGAAATGCAGCAATAAAAATTATTGCTATTTGTTGCCCTTCTGGTATCCTCTGTGTAAAGTGATTGGAGGACCTTAGTCAATTTTCCCTTAGAAAAGTAGCAATATTGTGGAAACCATTAAGACATGTAGCACTCATCTACCTCTTTGTTTTAATGCCTGGATTCCAAGACCAGGAACTGAACAGCCAGAGAAAATGAAGTATACTCAGAAATGGTTTGTTTTTCGTGTATTTGGGCAACATAGAACCTGTGTTATGGAAGTGCTCTAGTTCTTGATCTCTCCCTGGTTATTGCTTTGGGCAGTCTGGCAAGTGAGCCTTTTCTGCTTAGGATGGCATTAGACCGGAGGGGAGTTTTTTCCATAGCTAATTTGACAAAACTTGAAAGAGACCCAGTCCTTATCCTTTTTTGACAGCCCAGCTTGCCATTCCAGCAGAAGAGAGAGTAGGATTTAGGTTCATAGTTGCTTCGTTTTATTAATATATTTCTAGAAGGCCCCATGTGTGGAGAAACTGGCCATACTGAGTTCAATCAGAGGTGGGATCAGTGGCCATGCCAGTGGTTAAAGCCTGCTGTTCCATGTGGGTTCTGTCTTGCCCAGCCCTTCAGGGAGCTACTGTCAACCCTGATATCGGTCTTTATTTGCAAGGTCATTGTGGCAGATGTTTGTAGCTATGTGTGGGTTTGTTTAGTTAAATTTTGCTCCCATGTTATCTGACTTCTTGTCCTGTATGGTTTCAATTCATCTCTCCCTTTCTTCTTTTCCTCTCCCTGGTTCTGTCTCCTCTTTCCTCATTTCATTTAATTTCCCTTAATAATTTGCATAATTCTTGTTGCTATGCAGCGTTTCCAAGCTTAGCCATCTGTAACAATCCTACATGATGGGTGCTTGCTGCTTGGTGGCAGAGTGGACGCCTTGCTTCTTAATTTGCTTTCTCTTTTTCATAGAAGCATTGTGGGGATGGGGGAGGCTCAGAAAGAAAACACAAATATTTCCTTGAAAAACAATTCCTGGTTAACTTAATTTCACTGCAGTAAATTAAATCACTGCAAAATGGACCATAATGTGATTGGGGCTAGTGTGTGGGAAGCAAAACAATATACAGCACACTAAAATGTAGACCCAAAGTTCCTCATCTTGTTCATTATCTCCAGTGTGACTCTATGAAAGCAAAGTCAAAAGAGAGAGGAGAATGGGAAGCAACAGGCAGGAGAAAATGAATAAGGGAGAGACTCATGCTCTTGGAGGTTTCAAACACACATAAATGCAATAACCATTCTTTGGAGGTGGGGTGAGGAGAGGGGGAGGGGAAGAGAGGGGAGAGGTGTTAATCCTGAGTCTGCCAGCCTACCTCCCACAACAGAGGGGTAGCAGACACTATGGGGAAGAGGAGAGCCCTCCTGGCCAAGAGGCTGATACCTTCTAGTGCAGAACTTCCCTGCACTGAAGACACTGAGCAGCGGTCTGCTAGCCCGCATATGGCACACAGCACAGGGGAAACTTAACAGGAACCTTATATCTAAAGAGTGTAAGTGATGCACTGCAGGGGTGTATCATGTATCATCACCAAATCCTTAGATGCAGGGGTAGCAGTGGACATAGTCTTTCTGAACTTTCGGAAGGCCTTCGACACTGTCTCTCACCCCGTTCTCATTAAGAAACTGAAGGACTGTGGTGTCGACACCTACACAGTGAAATGGGTCACCAACTGGCTGGAGGGCCGCACCCAGAGCGTGGTGGTGGATGGGCCATTTTCAGCCTGGAGGGATGTGGGCAGTGGGGTCCCGCAGGTCTTGGTCCTTGGGCCTGCACTGTTCAACATCTTCATCAGGGACTTGGATGAGGGGGTAAAAAGCACCCTGTTCAAATTTGCTGATGACACTAAGATGTGGGGGGATGTGGGCACGCTAGAAGGGAGGAATAGGCTACAATCGGACCTAGACAGGTTACAGGGGTAGGCAGATGAGAATAGGATGGGATTCAACACTGACAAATGCAAGGTGCTGCACCTGGGGAGGAAGAACCAGCACCATACCTACAAGCTGGGGAACTCCTGTCTCATCAGTGCAGAGGCAGAAAAGGATTTTGGAGTTATCATTGATGCCAAAATGAACATAGGCCGGCAGTGTGGGGAGGCAGTCAGGAAGGCCAACCGCACCTTGTCATGCATCCACAGATGCATCTCAAGCAGGCCCAAGGAGGTGATCCTCCCCCTCTATGCGGCACTGGTCAGGCCGCAGCTGGAGTACTGCGTCCAGTTCTGGGCGCTGCACTTCAAGAGGGATGTGGACAGCATGGAGAGGGTCCAGAGGAGGGCCACTCACATGGTCAGGGGGTAGCAGGGCAGGCCCTACGAGGAGAGGCTACAGGACCTGAACCTGTTCAGCCTCCACAAGAGAAGGCTGAGGGGGGATCTAGTGGCCTGTTACAAACTAGTCAGAGGGGACCAACAAGCACTGGGGAAGTCCCTGTTCCCCTGAGCACTACCAGGAGCGACCAGGAATAACGGTCATAAGCTGGCAGAGGGTAGATTCAGGCTAGATATCAGGAGGTGCTACTTCATTGTCAGGGCAGCTAGGATCTGGAACCAACTTCCAAGCGAAGTGGTGCTGGCTCCTACCTTGGAGGTCTTTAAGACAAGGCTTGACAATCACTTTGCTGGAGTCGTCTGACCCCAGTACTCTTTCCTGCCATGGCAGGGGGTCGGACTTGATGATCTGCTTATGCCCCTTCTGACCCTACTAACAATGAAACTATGAAGATTTGGTACCAAGGGCAGCTGTGGCAGCAAGTGGTGTAATGGTATATCATTTCAGGAGGTACTTGTTCCAACTTATGATTTGGTAGCCAAAACATGACATCTAGTGGAGAGAGTGTCTGAAACTCAGCACTGGGGGAATGGGGTCATTTTCAACAATAGGATCTTTGATTTGAATGGTCTTTTTAACAAAAAAAATCAGGAAAAGGAGGCTGGAATCACCATCCCCTAAACCAAATAGGCAGAGAAAGATATCATCATGCTATTTTACTGGAAAGCGTCAGAGGCTAGCTTAAAGGACAGCTCTCTGAACAGAGAGAACCATTTCATCACTAGACACAGAAGACCCAGGTGCAGGGTGTGAAAGCAGGAAGGACTTGACTTCCCTTAAGAATGGTGAATTTTGTGTTGGTCAGCTCTCTTGAATTACCTGAGTCACAGGATTTCTGGGCTGGCAGGAAGAGCTCTCATGTTGATATGATTTATATCAGGACTGAATGCATGGGTGGAGCTCTGCAAAGAGAGCCTGGAGGGCTTAGATTTGAACACATACTAGGGGTGGATCCAGAGGGGTTATGGTGGCATGGTTGCACCCCTTTTTAGATCACACAGAGGAAGTAGAAGCCAGGGACTTCTTTGAAAAGTCCCTGAAGCAGGTAAGAATCCTTCCCTTTGTTCCCCTCTCCTCCCATTCCCTTCCCTCTCCCCCTCATCCATGATTGCTGCTATCCCTGTCTGGGTGGGGAGGGATCTGCAGAATTGCGCCTGCCCTACTCTAGCTCAGCTACATGGGGAGCTGGGGACAGCTTGGAAAATTTATGTGCAGATTAAAATAATTTTTTTTCCCTTTTGAATTGCATGGTTTGCATTCTCTTGAGGTTGACAACACTGCTGACCATACCCATGGTATCACTGGAGTGGTGACAATACAGATGTGAATGATGTTTGGAGGTTTGTTTCCTGTTGAGCTGAAACTCCCTTGAGCTTTTTAAGAGTAAAGTGTGTTTTTACAAAATTCCTTTGCTAATATTTATTGGGCCAGAGAGGGGAAATGACTTTATAGCCTGGTGCTTATAGCACTTGCCTACTAGGATGGTTCTAATTCCTGCTGCAGTGACTACTTAAGTAATCTAAGTGGAACAGCATCAAAGGGAGATATGGAAAGCAGCCACCCCAGAAAATGCTAGTCTGCTTGTTAGGTCCATCTGCTAGCGGCTGGGTGATGTGGATTGAAATCCCTCAGGCAGAGATGAAAATTGAACCCTGGTCTCCCACATCCTGCATGAATGCTCAAATTAATGTGTTATCAGGTAAGAGGCTGTCATCAGCTGCTGCAGTTTTATGATGCTTCTAACCTTTGTTTCTTGGGCTTTCATTAAAGTACTTGACAATGAAATGTTTCAACATTACTTGAAAGATGTTATTATTTTCCCTTTAGCCATCTGCAAACCTATTATGACTCTGTGTGTGTGTGTGTACAGTAATTTTTTTTCCTAATAAATGTTGTGCCCCAAATTCCATCCAGGTATATCTATGGTTGCTTTTCTACCTACCCCTGTCTTGCTTGGATCCAGTAGAAGGAGCAGTGAGAAGGGAAGCCAAAGAGCTGCCAGTGCCTAGATCAGTAGTGCTCAATGTTTCGGCCTCATGGGCCAGAAGAATGGTGCAAGGCCAGACTGCAGGCCAGATCCAGACCCTGTCTACCAGGAGCAGGTACCAGGGCCCCATAACACCCCCACCTACTGGGATCGAGCCTCAGGGTCCTGCCTTAGCCCTGCATGCCAGAATTGGGCTTCGGGATCCTGCACTGCCTCTGCCTAGCCTTGCACCCTGGGATTGGTCCCTGTGCCACCATGCACACCTGATCTAGTGTGCAGGGCCATGGCTTACAGGGCATCCCATAGACCCAGGAGGAGGCATGCATGCCAGATGCAACTGTGCCAGAAGCCAGATTTTGCTTGTACGCAGAGGTTGAGCACCCCTGACTTAGATGCATGATCAAGAAGTTGCCAAAGTGGCTTTTGGCAGGCAGGAATTAAAATATGCAAGTGATCTAATTTATGGGTGATCTAAATTACCCAGACATCTGCTGGGAGGAGCAATCAGGCAGGTCAGACCGCTCATGGAGGTTCCTGGCCAAGATACAGGACCTCCACTTAACCTAGGAGGTGCACAGTCCTACCAGGGGGAATGCCCTGCTGGATCTGGTCCTGGCCACAGGCAACGACCTGGTAAGAGGGCTCCAGGTCCTTGACCACCTGGGCGATAGCGATCATTGCTTGCTGGAATTCACCATCCAGTGCAGGATGTCAAAGGCCTACAGCAAGGCAATAGCCCTAGACTTTAAGAGGGCAAACTTCAATGAGTTGAGGAGATTAGTGGGAGACAAGTGCAGGGTGCTGCACTTGGGCAGTAGGAACCAGCAGCACACTTATAAGCTGGGAAACTCCTTCCTTGACAGCACGGTGGCAGAAAGAGATCTTGGAGTCATTATTGACTCCAAGATGAACATGTGCTGACAATGTGAGGTCACAGTCAGTAGGGATAACCATACCTTGTCGTGCATCCACAGATGCATCTCAAGCAGGGCCAAGGAGGTGATCTTCCTCCTCTATGTAACACTAGTCAGGCCGCAGCTGGAGTACTGTGTCCAGTTCTGGGCGCCGCACTTCAGGAGGGAGGTGGACAGCATTGAGAGGGTCCAAAGGAGAGCCACCCGCATGATCTGGGGACAGCAGGGCAGACCCTAAGAAAAGAGGCTACGGGACCTTAACCTATTCAGCCTTTGCAAGAGAAGGCTGAGGGGGGACCTCATGGCCATCTATAAACTCACTAGGGGGGACCAGCAGGGTTTGGGAGAAAACTTGTTCCCCCGAGCGCCCCCTGGGGTAACAAGGAATAATGGCCACAAGTTATTAGAGAGTAGGTTTAGACTAGACATCCACAGGCACTACTTCACAGTCAGGGCAGCTAGGATCTGGAACCAGCTTCCAAGGGAAGTGGTGATGGCTCCTACCCTGGGGGTCTTTCAGAGGAGGCTTGACGTCTACCTGGCTGGGGTCATTTGAGCCCGGTTTTCTCTTCTGCCCAAGGCAGAGGGTCGGACTAGAAGATCTATAAGGTCCCTTCTGACTCTGCTTCTATGAATCTTTGATTAATTGAGATTCCTTGCAACCCAGCCATGAAGCCAACTGTGTGACAAAGGAATGCCTGGCAGGATACAGACTGCTTGCATGACTGTCACATAAGTTGTCTGCCAGTCCTGCTGAGGCTAGGTAAACTAGGCCAACAACAATTCTTCCATCTCATGCAGAATCCTGGGTTCAGCATGACAGACAACTTATGCACTAGAGGTGGCTGCCTTATAGATATAGGGACAGACTTTCAAAAAGCTGGAGCCTAAATTGATTCAATCTTTGCACTGTACTCTGTATGTATGGCAACTATCGATCCTCCTGGATCATGGTGTATGCATGAGGGACACCCAGACCTTCAATGCACATGCCTGGGCAGGAATTTTTGGAGGAGTGGAGGCTGCATTTTACTCTAACCTGCATAGACTGAACTGATTTGCAAGTGGACAGACATCCACTTTTGACTCCAGAAATGAAGGCACATGCCTGCAGTGACACAGAACAGGAGGAGGGAAACTAAGCTGAGAGAAGCAATGTAGCTAGCCTGGGTGTGATTGGGGAGAGGTTTAAACATCCACCCTGGCCTGCCAGACCCTTGCCCAGGTGTGCCTGGAGGGGAAGGGAAGAAGCAGCCCTGTCGGGGTCCCCTGCCCCTCTCCCCCTCCCCTCACTCACTGGCTGGTAGCAGGAGCAGGGGTGGAGCCAGACCCCTGTAGCCTGAAGAAAAGCAGGGATTTAATCCTTCCATTATGCAGGGGGGTAGGGGTTGCACACGGGCCCTGACAGTCTCCGCCAGTGCACCCAGGGCTGCGTACTAGGGGCCATGGCGGCCAGATACCAGTAGCCTAAGGAGAAGTGGGTTTAATCATCCCATTGTAGGCAGCAGCAGCGGAGGCACTGACACATGCCCTGGGCCAAGTCCCTCCAAGGAGCAGCCAGCCAGCTGTGGGGAAGGGGTAGAGTGGGGTGGATATGCGACCTGGCTGTGGGGAGGTGAGGAGCCTGACTCACTACTGCCTCCTGCTGCGGTAGGCGGTGGGGATCAATGCCCGCCACCTTCCACCTCCATCCCCGTGCGCTGTGGTTTGCAGGCAGGCTGAAGCACAGCTTACCACCCCCTGTCCTTCCTGGCGGCAGCAGTGGAGCCAACTATGGCAGCGAGCAGAGGTGAGGCATCTGTCACCTGCTGCCTGTTTGCAGTGGCACCAGGCGCTTTGGGCAGGCTGTTGTGCGCCAGTCGCAGCCTGGGCCCCCAGGCCATGGGACCATGCTGTGGTGATTCATTGCTTCCCCCCACTGCTACCCACACCCATGGCCCACAGCAGCCCACCCCAAGCACCCAGAGCTGCTGTGAGCATGTGGCAGGTGACAGGTGCCCAACCTCCATCCAGCTCCTGGCTTCGGATCTCAGCCAAGCTGTGCCTGGCACAGGGGGTGGGAAGCCCACAGCGGGAGCTGTTTTCCCCCGCATTCCCACCTCAGCTGGCCTGCCAGCTGAGCAGGGGGTGCAGCTGGGTGATCAGCTTGGCTCCTGGTTCAGGCAGGGGAGTAAAGCCCCCATTGCAGGCTTCCCTGCATCCAGAAGTGGGGCCAATCACCTAGCCATGCCCCCTTGCTCAGCTGGCAGGCTGGCTAAGGAGAGAGTCAGGGGGGAAATGGCCCCTGCTGTGGGCTTCCCACCTCCTGTGCCAGGCACAGCCTGGCTGAGGTCCAAAGTCTGGTGGGGGGGTGTTTTTCTACCCCACTATCTCCTCAGCTGGCCAGCTAGCTGAGCAGGGAGCATGGCCAGGTGACTGGTCCTACTCCTGGATGCAGGGAAGCCTGCGGTGGGAGTTTTACTCACCTGCCTGAGCTGGGCCAGTCACCTGGCCATGTCCCCTGCTTGGCCACAGCAGGTCACGTGAGGAGCGAGTGGGGGAGGAAATGCCCCCTTTCCTCCCCCTGCCCAGCTTTGGACCCCAGCATGGCTGTGTCTGGCAAAGGGGATGGGAAACCCACAGTGGGGGCCATTTTCCCCTCTACCCCATCTCAGCTGGCCCACCAGCAGGGGAGGGACACGGCCAGGTGATGATCACCCTGGCTTCCCGCTCAGGTGGGGACTGTGGGTTTCCTGCAGCCAGGAGCCAAGCAAATCACCCTGGGACATGATCCCCCCAGCTGGTAGGCTGGCTGAGAAGGGAGTGAGGAGGAAAAATGACAGCCTCTTTCCCCCATTGCAGACCCCTGCTGAGTCCCAGAAGTGGCGGAGTGAGCACGGTCCCTGGCACCACTGCTTTGCTGCAGCTGGCCTGCGGTGGGAGGGGGGCGTGAAAGCATCAGGGTTGCTTGGCACCTACTGGGCAGAGCTGCAACCTGGCACCTCATCCCTGCCCCTGCTGGGGTGCTGGGCCTGCCCTGAACTCCCTGCAGGTGTTGGGCAAGTCCTCCCCTCTTTCATGGCTGGAGCCAGCCCCCACTGCCCATCAGCCCTACCTGGCACAGCCTCTGTGGCTACCCGCTGTGCCTGTCAGGCAGTGGCAGAGCTGCAGTGCAGCTTACGTGGGTGGATGGATGGGGCTCGCATCCCAGGCGGCAGCTCCCCTGTCCCAACTGTTCTGCAGCATGGGGCTCCCGGGTGAGTGCAGCCTGCAGCCTGGCAGGTCCTGTGGGGCAGCTGAGGAGGGAGTGGGGAGGGAAAAATGCCCATCCTATGTCTGGCCAAGGGAAGAAGCTGGCAGTGGCAGCTTTACTCCCTTGCTCCAGTTGGGAGCTGAGTTGCTTCCCCGGCAGAGGAGGAGATGAGACAGGCGAATCCACTCTGCTCATGGCTGCTGGGGATGGAAAAATCCCTGCTGGCAGCTGGGGCCAGCCCAGCTCTGCCCGAGCAGAGACTGCAGCTGTGTGTGGCTTCGGACAGAGCTTCGGGTCCCGAGAAGCTTCGGCCGCTTCAGGTCCAAGCAGCGCATCCAGGTCGAAGCGCTGCCTCGTTCGGCTTCCCGAAGCGCTTCGGAGCCGCCTCGGAGATCTGGCCATAGGGTATAATGGGGAAACAATAAAATATCTATAACTTTGTTGTTCTGTGTCCGATTCAGATGACATTTTCCAGAGTGGTAGACTCTGCAGAGAGGATAAAGCCTGCCAAGTTTCATGAAGATCGGTGCAGGGAGTTGGGGGCGATGGCACCCCGAATTCTTGAAAGCAAAACTTATGTCACGTCTGGGTGTTACAACATAGTGGGGTAAAAACTGCAAGGGTGGTGGCTCTTACTGAGGCCAGAGAGCCTGCCAAGTTTCAAGAAGTTCGGTGCAGGGGTTTTGGGGCAACTGTACCCCAAATTATTGAAAGCAAAACTCCTGTCACGTCTATATGTTACAACACAGGGGGGTCAAACCTTCAAGGGTGGTATCTCTTACTGAGGCCACAAAGCTGCCAAGTTTCAAGGAGATCGGTGCAGGGGTTTGGGGAGAACTGCCCCTTAAGCTGCGGACAAGCAGAACTGGAGCCAGAGGTGCTGTGGGACTGACTGTGTCTGTCCTGGGGCGGGGTGGGAGACACTGCTGCAGGCCTGGCTCTAAGCTGCTGTGTTCCCAGTTACCAACCAATCAATCACATTCACTCAGGGACCAGTTCAATACACAGGACCCAGCTACTACATAACAAGCATCAATTAGCACCTACAGAACCAGGCTAAGGAGAGGAAAGACTCAATACAGACAATCAACTGTCGCAAGACAGACACAGTCTTGGCACGAGTTTTGTCTGTCAGCAGCTAGGGGTGCAGGGCCCCAGAGCCGCCCTGCACCCATCTCCTCGACAGCTGGCAGGGGTGACAGCAGGTGCCACCATCCCTGCACCTGTCACCCCGCTGCGCCTGAACACACACACTGTCACCCATGGCACGAGTTTTACTTGTCTGCAGCTTGAGGGGGCAGTTCCCCCAAACCCCTGCACTGATCTCCTTGAAACTTGGCAGACTTTGTGGCCTCAATAAGAGCTACCACCCCTGAAGTTTTGACCCCCCTGTAGTATAACACACAGCTGTGACAGGAGTTTGGCTTTCAAGAATTTCGGGTACAGTCCTCCCCAAACCTCTGCACCGATCTCTTTGAAACTTAGCAGGTTTTATGCTCTCAGCAGAGGCTACCAATCCAGCAAATTTCATCCAAATCAGACAAAAACCAACAAAGTTATAGATATTCCATTGATTCCCCATTATACCCTATGGCTGGATCTCCAAGGCGGCTCCGAAACTTTGGAGCCACTTCCACTGGATAGAGGTGAAAACCTGGTTGGAGCTCCAGATCGGATCGCGGCCATCTGAAGCGGCTGGATCTGAAGCTGGATCGGGTCACTGTCAACTTGCACGGGCCTAGCAGAGACCACAGCCCAGGGCTGAAAAACATTCTGGGATGCTGGGGGACTCTGATTTCACTTAAACCAGGAAAGGGTCTGGGACAGAAGTTCCATAAACCAGTTTGACCCAAATCAGTTGAGCATGATACTACATTCAACCAGGTTTATCTTAAACCAGTTTTTGCCATTTTGAAACTGGTTTATATGCACTGAACTTATGTTCTGTTACAGGTTTAAACCAGTTCCTGACCACTTAAACTGGTTTATGTGTAACTTCTGTCCCTAGCCATGGTGTGTCCTCACTTTGGCTCTAGGAACTTCAGTGATTACAGTTGCAAAGAGGGTTTTTATATAGTTTCATAGTTGGTAGGGTCGGAAGGGACCTGAGCAGATCATCAAGTCCAACCCCCTGCCATGGCAGGAAAAATTACTGGGGTCAAACGACCCCGGTGAGGTGTTCATCCAGCCTCCTTTTAAGGACCCCCAGGGGGATATTTCAGTTAACGTTCACTAATGAGACTATTATGGCAGAAGTTGCCAAATGTGCTGTTACAAACTATTGTGCCAGTTTTTTTCCTAGCTTATGAACAAAATTTTAGTCTTGAAAGAAAATACAACATGATTATGATTTTTTTTCAAGTTAGTGAAAGACAGAAGAAAGCAGCACTAAATCTGTACAATATATTTCATATCACTAACCTCTCCAATGGGAAACTGACAGACAAGATCCTGGAATCTATTATGACTTGGGGAGGAGATAAGGCTATTTATTAGTTAAGAGTATGACAGAAAGGAGAGGAGGAGTATAAATATCAATTCCTCAAATACTACGAACTTAAGTAGCAAAAAATTCTTGTGTTGTAAAATGTTAACCAATGCCAGGAAGATACTTAAAAAATAAACATTCATCTCCCTAGTAATAATCACAAAAGAAGATGGTGAGTTTAGATTTTATGTTGAAGCTGAGAAGCTGAACAAGAACATTGGAAGCACTTTCTCATGTTCCAGCCAGGAATGAAATGTTTGCTGAGATAGCAGGAACTAAATTCTGAAATAAGGTAGATTCATAAGCACGGTTTAGACAGGTTCCCATGGACACAGACAGCTTCAAGATTTGCTCTTTTAATACAATAGTAGGACAGATAATGCTGCCTGAGATTACCTATTGGAATATGTCCAGCATCAGAAATATTGCACCAAGCAATGTACTGATGCTGGAATGTCTTGCAGGAGTGAAAATTCATACTGACTGCATAATAGCTTAGGGCAGCATCTCTACTGAATGTCAGGAATGAGTGTGGAAAGTACTGGGGGAAAACCCACACATAGGCTTTAAAACAATCAAAACTTAGTTTCAGTTTCAAACAACTAAAATAATCCACTTTGGAGAAAAACTGATCAAAATTAATAATGTCAGATGTTTCCAACATTCATGTGATGGTGAATATATGGTGGGATTGTTAAGAATGTGGATTTGTGGCAGAAGGTTCACATCCAGTTTGGAAGCTTGAGTAAATTCCCTGTGAACATTTTTTTTTCATGGTGTGTAAAGATGTCAGAGTGTGAAAAATTCAAGGTTTTGAAGCATATACTGATATTTGCATTAATGCAGCAATATTTTCCCATTGCAAAGGCTCCCCAAAGATAGTCCAAAAAGAGGACTGGAGGGTTAGTGCTACAGGGACATATAGCTGAATGTTGTCTTTTAGTGCATATTGGAAAAGCTAGGATACCAACAGAGAATGTTAAAGTACAAATCAGAAAGATATGTTAAGGCTTGTATATAACTACCAAATTCCATGATGTTTCCCTGCAGTTATAATTTAAAAGGTGAAAGAGTCCATAAAGCACTGATTGCAATACATAAAGGACATTGGCTAAGGACAGACATTGCACATAAACCAGTTTAAGCAATCAGAAACTGGTTTAAACCTGTAACGGAACAGACATTCAGTGAACTTAAACTGGTTTCAAAATGGCTGAAGCCGCTTTGAGATAAACCTGGTTGAATGTAGTATATCAGACTTAACTGATTTTGCTCAAACTGGTTCATGTAATGTCTGTCCCAGACCCCTTGCTGGTTTAAGATAAACCGGACACCCCCAGCATCCCGGTATGCTCACTGGGCTGGGAGGGACTCCCTGCTTCAGCCCAGCCAGGCTGGCCCCGTCCCTCTGCTCCCCAGCCCGAGCAGGCACAGCCAGGGGCCGGGGTCTGGCTCCCCCTCCCTGTGCCATCAGCAGGGACCTGAGTGTGGTCTGCCAGTTGTTCCCCCCCTCCTTCTGCAGCACCAGGTACCATGGCCCCTGAGGCAGAAGGGGCAGGGGGGAGAGTTAGTTTCCCCTGTACTCCCACTGGCAGCCAGGTCTGCTGGCTGTCGCCACAGCACTCACTCGCTGCCTGGAATAGGCCCCCGGCTGTCCCCTCCCTGGAGGCCGGAGGGAGGAGGAATAACCCCCATCCCTGCCCACTCCCCCAGGGTCCCTGCCTGGCCATGCCCTGGCAGTGCCACCATGCTCCACAGCAGCTCTTCTGGCCCCACAGCGTGGCCCCTGCTAAGAAGAGGCTCATGCTCTGGGAAGCCGTGATGGGCTGCTGCCCACCACCTCACTCGCCACTTGCTACTCCAGCTGTTGG
This sequence comes from Crocodylus siamensis, assembly GCF_052110815.1. Classification (NCBI taxonomy): domain Eukaryota; kingdom Metazoa; phylum Chordata; order Crocodylia; family Crocodylidae; genus Crocodylus; species Crocodylus siamensis. The sequence continues at coordinate 21,674,957 of NC_143405.1, read as the reverse complement.
GCGAGGACAGGGCCTGCCCCCCTGCCGGCTCATTCTGTGCTGGGGCAAGTCCCCTCCAGGCAAGAGGGGGCTTATTCTGCTGCTAGCTCCGAGCACTTGCAGCTCTGGAGGGGTTAATTTGCAGCCCCTGGGCTCCCAGCCCGTGGCTGCTCCCCTCCGTTACTCCCTCCACCCTAAGCTTCACCTGCAGCCGGGTCAGACAAACCCTGCTGTCGTGTCAGGGGCTGAATAAGTCCCCTCCTGCTGGGAGGGGGCTTGCCCCAAGCACAGAAAGGCCTCTCGCACAGCAGCAGGGTCCGCCCACCTGGCTGCAGCCACTGCTCAGCCTGTGCTCAGGTCCAGTGGGTGAATAAGCCCCTTCCTGCTGGGAGGGGGTTTTGCCCCAGCACACAGGGGCGGTAGCAGCAGTGCCAGGCTGGGCAGACCCTGCTGCAGTGCGAGCAGCGTCTCTCTGCCTGGGGCAAGCCCCCACCCCAGCAGGAGGGAGCTTATTCAGCCGCAGTCACTACGGAGGGTCTGCACAGCCCAGCCCCCACTGCTCTCTGCTCGGGGCCAGCTCCCTTGCAGCAGGAAGAGGCTTATTCAGCCACTGGCCCCAAGCAGAGAATAGTGGCGGTGGCCAAACTGGGCAGATCCTGCTGTGGTGCCAGGGGCCAGTGGCTGAATAAGCCTCATCCTGCTGGGAGGGAGCTGGCCCTGAGCAGAAAGACACTGTTCACACCACAGCAGGGTCTGCCCAGCCTGGCCGCTGTCACTCCCTGCTCAGGGCCAGCCACTGGCCCTGAGCACAAAGTGGTGGCAGCCAGGCAGACCATGATGTGGTGCCAGCATTGCCTCAGTTCAGAGTAAATGTTTGTCCTGTTACAAACAGGTTCAGCCTAGGCAGGTTAGACTAACCTGTAAAGGTTGAATCAGTTCAGGCTCTGACTTTCTGAACGTCTGTCCCTAGCCTTAGAGAAAAGCCATCAAGGATATAGGACTTACTTCTGAAGATAAAACAGCATGACGTAGCTGCAGAATTCCCACCAGCACGTTACCTAGTGATTACAGATGTGCTGTCAAAAAGGATGTTCCTGATGTCACACAATCAGATCATCTGGAACCAGTTGTGATGGTACATGTAAACAGCCTGAAAGCCTCATGTGCCATATCATCAGGAATATAAGCTGAGAAAGACAGCAATAGATGGAACACTACATTCTATAAAAATAGATGATGAAATCAATTCTTCCTCCTACGATATTCCCACTATAAAATAATTTGCAGTGATTTAAAATATGGTTATGAAAAATGCAAAATATGGCTCCCACAGTGATAACAAGAAAAAATGCCATAGAAATTATGCAAAAGGCAAAAAGAAAAGGTAGGCAAGTCCTAGAAGATTAACAGTAGCCCCTATATTGAATCTGTAGGAATGGAGACTAGAACCAGGCTTTTGTCCTACAGATAAGACAACCAGTATGAAAGGCATAAATGTGAACTTGGGTAATTCAGATCTCAAAATGGTGGTGTCTCTTTGGAATGCTGCAATAAAATTTTTCATTGCTGACTATTTCAGTTTATTTTAGAGGCTTCCTATGGTATCTTCATCATCATAGTAGCAAGTATTAGCATTAATTAAAAATAAAGTACAGTTGTCAACTGAACAAAATAAGGCATTCGTATAGTCACAGCTGAGTCTTCCTAGTAGATGGTCAACAGTTTGCTTATAACTAAACCCAACCTGGCCTACACATCTTTTCTCTAATACATTTCTCTATTACTGCTCCTTAGGTGAGTGACTCCATTGTCCAACTGCCCTGGGCCCCAAAGTTAGTTCTGTGAGCTCTCTAGCCTTTCTAGACACTTAGAATCATAGAAAATTAGGGTTGAAAGGGACTTCAGGAGGTCATTTAGTCCGGTTGTTCTCAACGTTTTTGGTACCAGGATCCATTTTTAAACATCACTGGCCAGTCCCGACCCAGTATCCTTCACTCTCGACCTGCTGCCCCCCAGCCCCACAGTGTGTGGGGCAGGGGATGGGTATGTGGGGCAGGAGTGCTCCCAAGCAGTCCCTTGCAGGCTGGAACTCTGCCAGCCTGCAAGGGAAAAGCCACCATTTCCCACATTTTTCTTCTTTAAAGGAGAATCCATTTTTCAGGTTGGTTGATCTACCTTTAAAGTTTATTTATGACCCTTTCATATATTCTTGTGACCCATGGGTTGAGAAACACTGATCTAGTCCTACCCCCTGCTCAAAGCAGGACCATCCCCAACTAGATCATCCCAGCCAAGGCTTTGTCTAGCTGGGTCTTAAAAACCCTCAAGGATGGTGATTCCACAACATCTCTGGGTAACCTGTTCCAGTGCTTTACTACTTTCCTAGTGAGAAAGTTCTTCCTACTATCTAAGTAAAACTTCCCTTGATGCAATTTGAGGCCACTGCTCCTTGTTCTTGATGCAATTTGAGGCCACTGCTCCTTGTTCTGTCATCTGCCACCACTGAGAACAGTCTATCCTCTTTGGAACCATCCTTCAGGTAGTTGAAAGCTACTATTAAATCCTCCCATTCTTCTTTTCTCTAGACTAAATAAGCCCAGTTCCCTCACACTCTCCTCATAAATCACGTGCCCCAGCCCCATAAACATTTTTGTTGCATTGCACTGGACTTTCTCCAACTTGTCCACATCCTTTCTGTAGTACGGGACCCAAAACTGGACACAGTACTCCAGATACGGCCTCACCAGTTCAGAAGAAAGAGGAATAATCACTTCTTTTGATCTGCTGGCAACATTCCTACTAATGTTAGCTTTCTTGGGAGCAAGGGCACACTGTTGACTCATAGCCAGTTTATTGTCCCCTGTAACCACCAAGTCCATTTCTGCAAACCAGCTGTTTAGCCAGTTAGTCCCAAGCCTGTAGCAGTGCATGGGTTTCATCCAGCCTAAGTGCAGGACTTTGCAGTTGTCTTTGTTGAACCTCATGAGATTTCTTTTGGTCCAATCCTCCAATTTGTCAAGGTCTCTCTGAATCCTAGCCCTACGCTCCAGTCAGAGACAATCCTAGCAGGGTGTGGGGCCTGGGGCAAATCAGCCTGTTCAGGGTGCTGGGTCCTGATGCAAAGAAGCTATGGGTAGCAGTGGGAGGGTGGGGGAAGACAGGGCGGTGGCAAACAGCCAGGTGCAAAGCCGGTGGTGGTGGTGCGGAGTCACGAGCACTAGGCAGGCCCTGCAGGAGGGGCCGTGGCCACTCTGCCTGGCTCTGCGGGGCCCCCCAAAGCACAGGGCCTGGGGCAGTTGCCCCAATTCGCCCACCCTAGGGATGGCCCTGCCTCCAGTGTATCTAATACTCCCCTCAACTTGGTGTCATCTGCAAATTTGCTGAGAGTGCACTCCATCCCATCTTCCAGGTGGTTGATAAAGATATTGAGCAAAACCAACCCCAGGACTGAGCCCTGGGACACTCTACTTGATACCAGCTGCCAAGTAGACATTGAGCCATTGATTACTACCCTTTGAGCCAGGCAACCTGGCCAGTTTTCTATCCACCTTACAGTTCATTCATCCAACCCATTCTTCCTTAGCTTGCTTGTGAGAATGTTGTGGAAGACCATACCAAAAACCTTGCTAAAGCCAAGGTGTATCATTCCACTGCTCTTCCCCATCCACAGAGCCTGTCAACTTGTTATACATGGCAGTCAGGTTGGTCAGGCATGACTTACCCTTGGTGAATCCATACTGACTGTTCCTAATCACCTTCTTCTCCTCCAACCCTTAAGTGTTGAAAAATGAATTCCTTGAAGACCTGCTCCATGATTTTTCCAGGGACTGAAGTGAGGCAGACTGGTCTGTAGCTCCCCACATACTCCTTCCCTTTTCTTAAAGATGAACACTATATTTGCCCTTTTCCAATAATCCAGGACCTGCCCCAGTCAGTACAAATGCTCAAAGATAATGGCCAATGGTTCTGCAATCACACCGGCCAGCTCCCTCAGCACCCTTGGGTGTATTGTGTGTGGCCCCATGGACTTGTACACATCCAGCTTTCCTAAATAGTCTCTAACCTTTCTTTCACTGCTGAGGGCAGCTCACCTCCTCCTGAAACTGTGCTGCCCAGTGCAGAGGTCTGGGAGCTGATGTTGCCTGTGAAGACTGAGATAAAAGAGATATTGAGTACTTCAGCCTTTTCCTCATCATCTGTCTCTAGTTTGCCTCCCTCATGCAATAAGGGACCCACATTTTCCTCCTGTTGCTGACATACTTGTAGAAACCCTTCTTGTTATCCTTCACGTCCCTTGCTAGCTGAAACTCCAATTGCACTGTGGCCTTCCTGATTTCATCCCTCTATACTTTTATACTCCTCCCTAGTTGTTTATCCACTTCCTGTAAGCTTGTAATCAACTGATGCATCACAAGCAAGACTAAGGATGTCATCCTCCTGCTCTACTCAGCATTGGTGTGGCCACAGCTGAATACTGTGTCTAGTTCTGAGTGCTGCAGTTCAAGAGGGTTGTGGAGAAGCTGGAAGTCCAAAGGAGGGTCACATGAATGATTAGAGGCCTGGAGAACAGACAATGCGAGGAGAGGCTAAGGGACATGGGACTGTTCGGCCTGGAGAAGAGAACATTCAGAGGGGACCCGGTGGCAGCCTTTAAGTATGTAAGGGGTGAACATCAGAGGCTAGGAGAATGCCTGTTTACCAAGGCACCCCAGGGGAAGACTAGGAATAATGGTCATAAACTGATAGAGGATCGCTTCAGATTAGACATTAGGAAAAACTTATTTACAGTTTGTGTGTCCAGAGTCTGAAACAGATTCTGCCCAGAGGTGGTACAGTCACCTTCCCTGGAGATCTTCAAAAGATGACTGGACGCACACCTCACTGGGGTCATCTGACCCCAGCAGTCTTTCCTGCCTTGAGCCATGGGGCTGAACCTGATGATCTCTGAGGTCCCTTCCAGTCCCTAACTTCTATGAATCTATATGCTTCCTTTTTGCGTTTTAGCTCACTGAAGAGTTCCCTATTAAGCCAAGCTGGTCTTCTGCCATACTTGCTCGTCTTCCTGTGCATCAGGATGGTTTGTTCCTGTGCCCTCAGTAAGATTTCTTTAAAGTACAACCAGTTGTCCTGGACTCCTGTCCCCCTCAGACTGGCCTCCCAGGGTTTCCTGACTGAGTCAAAGTCTGCTTCTCTGAAGTCCTTATTCTGCTTCTCTCCTTCCTTCCTTTCCTCAAGATCATGAACTCAATCAGCTTGTGGTCACTGCTGACCAAGTTACCATCCACTATACTACATTTCCCATCAATTCTTACCTTCACACATTCTTACCAAGTGCTACTTTGCCACACTTGCTCTAGTTTATAGTTTCACCCCACAGGGACTATGTAACTGTTAAAGTAAAGAACAGAGGCTTTGCAAAGGGACATCTTAAACATACATACAATACTTTTTGCTCAGGAGAGCTATAGATTTATGCAAAACAGATGAATGAACGTAAATGCCTCCTCAGTGTCCTGGAAGCCTTTGGGCTTGGTCAGTAGCCTTGAGGGGAAAAAAAGCCCCTCCAAAATGTTTTGACTTCTCACAATGGAATGGGCCCCCTGCATAGAGAGCATGATTCTTTAAAGGCAGTCTCTAACATCTTTTCTCCTTCTTCTGAGGATTTTCCATGCTTCAACCACCTTCCTCCCCAATGGTTGCAGGGCAGAGGGAGTCATTAGCAAATTTATTGTTCTGCCATGACAGAACTATGTTTATGTCCTTTTCACAGTGCAAATGAAGGTCCTAGTCCCCACTGAGATTACTATCACAAGCACGATTTATAAACCCTAGAAGGAACATACTGATGTAGGTGTAGTCTCCAACACTCAATAATTTTATGGGTTTCTCACTTATTAGTGCTAATTTGTCCTTCTAGTCTGATATCCTGTTTCTAAAAGCAGCCAGCATTAGATTTTTCAGAAGGAAATGTAAAACCCCAATAAAGGAAAGCAATGCAATAATTTACTCCTAGGACAAGTTTCTTCCTAACCTCACACAGAATTCAGGGGATTGTAAGTTCCACTAGAAACTGGAACTGAGGATGATAATGCTATTTATTTAAATGACTAATCCTTGTTCAACATGCAGTGGGGTGTACAAACCTGCTCTGTGTTCAAAGCAGTCCTACCTACTACACATGCAGTAGGTGTCAAGAGAAGGGAGGGGCTAAAAGGGAAAAGCTCAGCTCTTGTGCAGCTCAGGTAGGTGCTGATTAGAAGGGAGTTAGCACTGACCTCATTTCACTCTGTGAGAAGAGTTTGGGTGGGACTAGGAACGAATTAGAGATTTCTGCCTACCATAGCCTCCTGAAGGAGAATTAGATGTGATGTGAAATCAGAAGTGTTTTACTTGCTGCATGTTGTTACTATGTTAGATGGCAGTCAGTGAAGGGTATGCCAGCCTAATAGAAATACTGCTTCATTTTAGCTAATTGAGGACATAGTAGAGGTCTGTTAAGGGCCCCCAGAAGCAATATGTTCACATATGGTGGAAAATGCAGGTGTGGCTTGGCCCTTATAAAGGTGAGAGGCTTGAGTAATTTAGGGTTTCGATTATTCCAGTGCTTGTTGGGGTGAGCTGACTGTTTAGTAACAATGTGAATCCAGACCAAATGCTAAAAAGGATACTGGAGAACCAACAGTAACAGACAGACAAGAACCAATAAGAGAATCAGGGAGCCTAGAGGCAGTAACAAGTGGCTCAGCAGCAACTACTACATCAGTAATTGATTCTGGAGCAACTACAGTGGCTGGTCCAGCCAGTTGCAATTCTTTTGTAACCTCCAAGAGGGGCTGGAACTCCACCTACGTGGACAACACTGCACTGATACCAGCTGGGCCAGTGAGGCTTGCAATGATGGGCCCAGAGGATGATAATGAGGCCTTCCTAGTGACTTACACACAGGTGGTTGTGATGTCCCCATGGCTTTCTGAGTAGTGTACTAATATGGTGGCTTTGTATTTGACAAAAGCAGGACAGACTACATCCTGGGGGCTTGATGTGGTGGTGATTGTCAAAGTGATCAGTTAAATTGAACATTATGGGTTCCCTGGATATCATAGAGAAGACCTACCCCCAACAGTTCTGGAGACAAAAGTATCCCTGGGGAGACCAAGACATGTGGGATCTCTGCTGGCAGTGGCTGAAGTTGGAAACATGAACTGAGATTTAAATTTTGAAACACATTTAGGGTGGAGCAGCTTTCCCCAGTACTACTGATATAGGATAGAGAATGGATTCTGAAGCATGAAGCAGAGACATCAGCTGAGGTGATCAGGCTGGAAATGTCTATAGCAGCTGAGACTATGTTGGGGGATGCCTAAGGAAAGCCTAGTGGAAGCAAAGTTGTTAGCTTGGACAGAAGAAAACCAGTGGGGTAGATTGGCATTCCTACTGGCCTTGAAAAACCCCAGCATGTCTTGAGGTTGCCCAATTGTGGCAGGGGAGTCTGGATGCTTTAAGTGTTTGAGAGAACCTGACTAATTCACAGTGCCCTAAAGAGAAGACCAGGATGATCTGCTGCAAAGACAGTCAGGTCACTGTGTACCACGTTCAAATACAGGGTTTTATACAATGATGCATACAGGCCTTAAAGCGAATGCTCATAATGTCATAGTCTATTGAACTGGGACCAGATGCCCCCCCCTTTCTTTATTTTGCTCTATCCCTGATAGGAGCTTGAAGTAGGAGAAGCTAATGAACTACGTGAGAGACAGGCTTGGCATATTCTAGACCTAGAATGGGAGATGTAGGAGAAACAGCATCCAAAGGAAGGCAACATTGTACTGTACATAGTTAAACATCTGAACACAGCTGGATTCCACAGTTGGGTGTCCAAGCCTCTGGCAAGTGGCATAGGCCCTATGGCTTTAAGTGGGGGATAAGTGATTTATGAAATTAGGCAACATAATTAAAATAAGAGGTTACAAATATGGCACAGGAATTCTTCCAAAAAATTGGAAGACTCAAAGGACATTGCTTTGGCCCCTTATTTCCTGAGCCACAGTTGGAGTCTCAAGTGGTTGTCTCTCAGACAACAGTGCCTTTGGAAGTACAGGGGAACCAATGCATACACCTAGGCAGGAGACTGTAGCTGTATAGGTGTCCGGAAATCAAACCCCTCCTGGGGTTCTCCTCTTGCCAAAGCAGAAAACCCAGGTGCACCAACCCACGCCCTTTTTCTCCACTCTGTTTTCAACCCTACATGGATAGCTACACTTTGAACCTATAATGTATAGAAGAATAGTAAGTAAAGGAAAGCTTTGCTCAGATCCCAGGAAAATGCCAGAAGTGGTAAAACGAGCTTGTGGTGGAGTTCCCTGTAGTTCAGTGGTAGAATCTTTGTCTGCCAGGAGAAACACAGGAGAACTGAGTTCAATTTCTAGACACCTACACAACTACAGCCAGGGAGGCACCAAATGCCTGGACTTGGTTTGGCTTTTGGATTTTGTCTCAATGGCTAAATGGGGGATGGAAAGTCTGGGCAGCCTCTACTCCTTCATACTCCCGCCTAGGCATATGCGTTGAATGTCTAGGCGACCTTTCATGCATACACCATGATATGGAAGGATCGACAGTTGCCAAACTCATAACTGAAATCATAGCACAGCTTGCAGCAGCTGGTTTTGTTGTTCCTGTCTTTTGAGGTGATATGCACAGAAAATGAACTGCAGCTAGCTGGATGGAGCATTATGCAGGTGTACCTTTCATGCCACTAACGCACAAAATGGTTCCTTTTGTCACTTGTTCTGGTTTGGGACAGTATTACCTATTGGCCTCCATGGATACCTGCAGCCTTTTGGTGTAATGGATTGGGTTTTCTAGCCACAGGGCCTAGTATGCCCTGGTTTACCTGGATAACCTGATCATTTATAGCTGGAACTGGGAGACACACTTAAACCAAGTAGGGACCATTTAATAGGTCCCTGGAACAATCTGGAAATGGCAACAAATCCAGTTAATAGAAAAGTGGGATGGCTAAGACTACCTATGTTGGAGGAGGTCAGATCCATTAACAAAGTTCAGACCTTAAAAAGACTAGCCCCTTCTTACCAAAAGGAAGCAGGAATGAAGCTGAAACATGTGCAGTGGTACCACAGGTTTCCATCTAACATAGTGGTCCCCATCACAAGCCTAATCAATGACTGTGGCCTAAAGAAACTTGGCTGTTCAGAACCTCATCTGGAAACCTTGCAGACACTGGAGCTGTGTCTGAACTGATAGTCAGGGCCTTTCTCAAAACTCTGCCTGCTGGTGTCTCAAGCCTATACACTGCAAACACCTAAACTCAGCCCCTCCTGCCCCCAACAGCAGCAGGGGCAGTCCAGCCTAACCCAGACACCTCCAATGAACTTCTGGGTCATGGATGGACTTTGATATTACCTCCTCAGATGCCTATTTATCCTGAAGGCTGGTCAGATCCCCTACTGACATGCAAGTGCCATGAAAAATCCCTATCCCTATCTGAAGTAATATGCTGGTACTTAGTTTTGCACCTGTGGTTGTACTTTCTAAGGGAAAGGACATCAGCATGCATTTTTTTCCTCCTCTTGCTGGGGGAAGGGGGAAGCTGATATTTGCTTATGATCCCCTAAGTACTGTGTTATGGGAGTGAGCATGCTATGGGATATATAAACTCCACACTGGTCAGGAAGGGGTTAAGGACTATTGTACCTGCCAAGTGCTTGGAGTGAAAGTTTACAAGGGGAGGGCCTAGCTAAACTGAGTGCTGAATGGGAGGGGGAATAGCTTTTTAGCCTTTACTCTGAGAGGAATTTAGCTGGGGCCAGGACCAAATTAGAGACTGCTGCTAGCTAGAGCTTCCTTGAGAGAAGGTAGGCCTTATGTGGGACTACAGTACTGGATTTGCTGTGGTGACAGGGCAACAAGCAACACCCTTCTTGTACCAGCTTTAGACTTTGTAACGACCCGTTGTGAGCCCAAGAATGATTCTCTACATTGTGGAAAATGTGGGTATGAGCTAGGCCCTGCAGAGGAGAAAGCCAAATAATCAAGAGCGTGAACCACTCCATGGCTCAATGGCAGTGAACCGACCGGTGGTTACATGGGCCTCTGCTAAGCGTGGACCTAGAACCTGCAGCAACCCAGTGGCCAACCCAGTAACAACTGCCCTTTGAATGCTTTTTTGCACTGTTGTGTGCTGGTTTCACAGATTCAGTAAACAGTAAAAAGTATTTATTTTAATCAGTTTTAAAGCTTTAGCTTTCAGTTTTATTTAGCATGCCCCTCCCTATCTTATGCAAAAGTAGAAACAGAGTTTTCCACCATACTATTCAACTGTTTGTATTCCTGTCATGTCCCTTGTTTCTTTCCTTTGAATTAAAGTCCCAATCTCTCCTTGTATGCAAGGCTTTACAGAATGTGGCTTTTTCACTGCCTTCCACTGGAGCATATCTATTTCTAATACATTATTCTTTTAAAATGGGATGCTGAAGACTGAGCAGAATATTTCAAGTGAAGGCCATATATTGATTTATGTAATGGCATAATTTTATTTTTAGTATTATTCCCTATCCTATCCTCAATGCACTTTAACAAAGTTGATGTTTTTGACTATTGCCTAAACAGAGGATATTCTCCCCTCCTCACCCTCCCACTAATCTGTCTAGAATGACAGCCAAATTTATTTCCTGACTGGTTAACTTAAAACACAACAGCATATGTGAAGAGTTCAAGTTTGATACGGTGTGAATTATCTTGAACTTGTCTAAGCTGGAATTTATCTGCCCCTGTTTCCCATGTTGACTAGTTAATAGCTTCTTCCTATGAACTGTAAATAAGGAAATGGACAACCTACTGTATCCAAGAAAATGGACAACCTACTGTATCCCAAAACTGAAAAGACCCGAGTGAGGCTTGCTAGGGACAAATGTCAAAATAATTCAATGTAATTTTGTTTGAGGAATGAATTAGAATTTATGCAAAGCTCAGAACCAAAAACGATCTTTTAACATTTTTTTGCATCAAAGGAAATGGATACAGAAAAGTAACAGAAACACGCATCCTATTCTAAATTAGGTTACAAGCTGTTCCTATAGCTGAGCAGCCAGAGCTTTAACTAGCACCTCTGGGATGGGACAATTTAGGAACATGTTTCTATCAAGACCTTCTGTACAAAGCTTGCCAATAACAAACATGGCAAGCAACTCTTGGTAAAGATGCATTTAAAATCACATACCCAAGTCTACCAAGGATCATGCTGCATGCTGCTGGAAGCAGGGGATGATCATGAAAGAGAACTCCCCCAGAAACCCATTACACTTTGCAGGCGAGGAAGCAGTGGGGGAGAGGGCAGGGTGTGAAGAGCTCTTCCTCTTCTGCCTTTGGAAATTCCAGCAAAACGTTCTAGGCACTTTAGAGGAGTAACTTATCTTTCTCTCTGGGCTGAACTGACTTCTGTCAAATGGACACAGGGTGGAAAGAAGTCACTTTGGGTAAATGAAAGTAAAACAAGGTGGTTGAAGCACCTGGACAGAACAGGAAGAACAAGATACGTACCTTTACTGCCTTGTTGATATGACTTCTGCAACCTATTTATACAACATACTTAGATTGTAAGCTCCTTGGCACAAGGATCATATCTCACTCTGTGTGCTGCACCTAGCACAATATGGCACTGTCTTCAGTGCGTCCTGTAGGCATTCCTATTGTATGAATATTTAATAACTAATGATGCCTCCTAGCATTTACCATAAATTATGCATCAAGTCCTTCTTATTTATGCAGCAGTTCTGCTCTGAATTACATGGCTTAATAGGAATTATGTGACAGAGTTAACAGATTACAGAATCTTTCAGTAATCTTCAAACTGCTGCTTTTTTTTAAAGAAGGCCCACAGGAACATGAATACTTCAACACAAACTGCTGTTTGCACTACAGCAAAGGAAGAGTTTCCTTGCATTTTCCTGATATTTCCATGGTACTTACAAGTTTAATGAAGAGTGAATGTGCAAGTATAATAAAGAATAAAGCCAAAAACCTCTTTTCTTCTAGTTTTGCCTGTGAAGTGAAGTAGTAGTCATGACATCTGTATTTAATAGTTTGGAAGAAATGAAGGATAGTGCTTGAAGTATGTGGTAAGTTTAACTGCAAAAGTCAGCATTTTATGTTAGCACTTTGAGAGGAATTTGTTTTAACTTTAATAAGCTAAGTACCTCAGCCCTGTGGCTAAAGGGAGAAGTTAGGGGCTCACAGTTACTGTGGCTGCTGTTTGGAGATTGCTTTCTCACAGAGCAGGGTAATGGTGAGAGCAAACAGCTCCTGCAAGGCTATGGGTGTGGACATACAATAAACTTAGCATGAACAGAAAGGTGGTGAGGTTGTATTGCATATCAGCTGTTCTGCAGTGACTATGGGAAATGGAAGATGATAGCTTAGACCTCCTTTGCTGAGGATACATACTAACCCTAGAAAAATGAGGATTAAAAAAGGTGCGTTCACCAGCAGTAAGGATTAGTTGTGTTGTTACTAGAATACTAGATTTATTTATGGTGTCCTCAAACCCAGTGCATGTTTTGTGCCAACAATGGGGCTCGTCAATTTATTGGTTGTTTGTTAATAGAGTCGGAGGAGGATTCCCAGCTAGCACTGCCATAGATCAAGTATTCTGAACTACTTCTTCTAAGTGTCTCTGTGGATCTAACCTTAATGGGATTTTTTATGCCCAGCCACTGTTGTCTAACTGGCTACTATTAACATGTAACAAACTAAGAATGGGAAAAGGAAGAGGAATTCATCTGTGCTTTCTAAGGTGCCTGCAATAAAAGTGGAGGCAAAGCTGCTCTGTCAATGGGCCATGCATTCCAGCCTTCAGGTTCTTCTTATCTGTGGCCAGTCCTCCCAGAATATTGTGTAGTACAGAAGGGTGTGCTGCTGTTTCTACAAATCTGAGGGAAAGATTTGAAAAGGGATCACATTTATTATGGAATCAAACATACATAACATCCAGTCTGAACATTTCTGATCATTTCTTTGGATTTCTTGATGTATTACTGGAAGTTGCAGTCCTGCCCATTCTGTTCTTTTAAAGAGCTGACAATAGGGTAGAGAGTATTTGGAAGGACTGTTAACCCATGATGTTATACGGCTTGCAGATAAATAATGGCCATTGGCTCAGCAGACTGATTCCAGCTGATTAAGGTGCTTTTGTATCTGGATGTAAAACTCCAAGTGCTGAAAACTTCATAGACTGAAATGTAGTCCAGAGGTATGATCAGTGAAAGCTGTGATGGGTCATGTATTTACAAACTACTCTGAAAATGTCCTGATACTTACAAGCTCATTCATGTGCATAAACAAATGGCTTTTTGTGTGAGAGATAGGTGAGTAAGTACAAGTGTCTGTGGTTAGGAATGTAGCAATTTGGGTGGAGTTAGAGGACTGGTTGAAAGCATTTCTTAATGGCTTTTTTTTATATCATTAATTGCCAATGACTAAAACAAAGAGTTACATAGGGAAGACAATTTGTTTCTTGAAAGATTCTAGTCAGTAGCTGGAGTCTGCATTTTCTGAAGTTTTTATGGCTTAATGGACAGGAAGAGGAATTGTTCTAATGTCCTTCCCGCTCTTAATCCATGTAATTGATACTGCCTTTGACACTGACTCCAAAAATAAATGGTGTGGATACTTAAAGGGATACAGTCAGGTTAAAATTCCTGTTTTTAAAGTTGATCTTCTTTCCTACATTATTAATAGCTCTGTCCTCTGCTTTCCCTCCTTTAGGGCCCAGTGTGAGTTCTGATGACTTCAATGGAAGAACAGTAATTAACAAAGGATCATTCCTAGTCCATGGATGTAGAAGGAGTCCTTGGAAGGAGATTCAGTGCTTTCTATTGTACGAAGGGTGTGCAAAGATGCTAGGGACCTGCATGGAAGTTGCTTACAAATGCCTACCATATAGATTACATGCATATTGGTGCATAGTTTGAACAAGACCAGAGAACAATGGACTGCCATACAAATAATTCGGACCTCTACTCTACCCTCGGTATTCTGTAAGAGGGGCCTTACATAGAGACTCTTTCATCATCCTTTATGCTGGTGTAGCAACTTCAGGATAGTTCCTGGCAAAAGAATACTTCTCCACACCCTTTTTTCCTAGTGCCCACCATATGTAGTTTTCTATATCATTACAGCTTGACTGTCTCGCTACAGAGCTGAGCTAGCTGCGCTGCATGTATAGTGCCTTCTTCCTGAGAGGAAGATTATGAACTCAGAGTGGAAATGGTTGTGCTGCAGCTGTTGCCACAGGCCTGCTTGAATCTAGGTCTATGGCTTGTTTCCTATAGTTTTACCCAGAATGCTTGAGCAATGACCAGCAAGTCAATGGCAAGTCCTTCTTCATACTTTTGTTTTTGGAAGGTTTTGTTTAACTGTTGCTATTAACAGTGTGCAGAGGAGCCTTCTGTAAAATATGGCTTCTGTAAGTTTGAAGAGGGAGGGAGCCCAGTAAAGGTTCCTTTGAATTTCTAAGGGATAGTGTGGCTGATGACATTATAGCCTCCAAGCTGTCAGTGTGCAGTAGCTCAAGATCTGTATGAAATTCTCTGTGCAACAGGGGTGCATTTTGTTTCTAATTTACTGCAGATCCCCAACCCTTTGGCATGGTAGCTTACAAGATTTGTCCAATGCATATTTCTTACCTGCATTCCAAAATGAGAGAGTGAATAAATGAGTGCAGTAAGGTATATGCGTAAACATTGCAAACAGCCATAAGGGGGATATTGTGTGACTCTCAGATAGCCTGTAGAGAGAAGCTTTCCTTTTTTCTCATCTTAGATTAAGAACATGCCACAGGTGAACTGCTTTGATTAGTGAAGCTAAGTTGCGCAGAAGGTGTGGGTAGGAGGTACCACTGAGTCATGCTGCTTGAATTGGTGCTTATATGAGCATGCAGTTTGGCTTCCTCATTGTTCCAAAATCACTTTTACTGTAACATCTGCAAAGCATGGCCCCTGAAGGAGACAGCTTCTATTGGGCAGCACTTATTAAGCAGATGGCAGGGTAGATTTGCACCTTATAGACTAAATTAGGGATATAGTTATGGCATATTCTTTTGTGAGCTGGAGCTCACTTCATCAGATGTGTTCATGAAAGCTTATGCAATACAGATATCTCTAATTTAGTCTACCTTGTCTTCTGCTTGACTTCAGACTAAGATGGCTAACTGTGTCTCGGTACTTAACATACAAATCTGCCACTATGGGAAGAATGTGGAGTAAATGCCTAAACAGTGACACACGTTTTTCCACTGTGCATGCGACAGCTCCTCCTCATTGCCTCTGTCTGAGGCTTTCCTGTCTCATTTAACTCTTTTTTGTGCCACTCTACACATCTTTGCATCCCTCCTCCTGCTGGGTTTACAGTTCCTTTCTGTAAAATGGGAGATAATAGTGGAAATCTTAAAGCTTATAGCTTGGGTCTAACAAGCTCAGTTCTGTTTAGAGTTTGAGTGTATTTAACAGAGAAGAGGGCAAATTCTTTCTGTAATAACTCTGATTCTCTCTTTTGAAGACTCCCATGGGACATGCTGTTATGATGTTTACAAGGCACTCCTGCATCTGCTGTTCTGTGGTTTGAGGCACATTTGTTCTTGAGCTGCTTTTTGTATTGCCCTTGACTCCTGCTTCCCTGGAATGTATGAGATGCTGTGTTGGACTAAGAGTTTGAGTTGGGTTGATAGGCTGTTCCTTGATTTCTGGCGTCAACAGTTCCTTTTGACCATTTCCCTCCTTACTGCTGGATTGTGTGTTTAATACCAGCCACAGACTTGATCCAAAAAACCAAGCAGACCGTCCTACCACATAATTTATATATTTTGGTGCACACTGGGCTTACTCCTGTGCCCTTTGATCTCAGTGGGAACAATATTGGGCCTATGGGTTTTTGTTGTATTTGGTGTGCAAGCAGTAGGCTATGGTAGTTGCTTCTTAAATAACAGCCCTGCATGGAAGATTGCTGCATTTCCACGCCACATAAATGTAAAAAAGATTTGTCATGGATAGTAGTGGTTTAAGGTAGATGCTATAACTTGCAGACATGAAGTAGTCCAGCAACTGCTAGTTACAGAACAATTTCCTTAGGACGCCACAGTTCAGGAGAGTGATGCAGGAGCTATGCCTTAGAGAAGTGATGCTACCTGTGCTCTACTATTCTCCTGAACACTTTAACACACCACTAGTAATGCTAGCAACCAGCATTCTGACATTACCAGGTCCAGCCCCTAGATGGAATTAAAGTGTTGTAATTTAGCGCTCGCCTGCTTCCTATTCTGCACTTAGTGGACATATGTCCTGAATAACACCACTGCCTTTTCCCCCCTTTTTTTCCATTTGTGCCTCTCAACCATTGCAAAGTTTTTTTTAATACCTAATGTTTACTTGTGTGATGGGATCAAGTGCTTCTTTAAGGCTACTGCTACAGGCTGAATTTTTCTGATGGTGTGGGAAGGCCAAAAAATGAGATGGGTGTGGCAAATCAGGCCTGTGATATTTGGGCATGAAGCTGGCCAGCTTCTTTAAATGCAGATCAGCAGGAATCTGTTGTGGTAAGTGACTCGGGTGACCTGATGCGCTGGGGAGAGGTATCACCAAGGATGCCTCCGGAAATCCTCTGCATTAAGCGGGAAGATCACCACGCAAGCACCAGCTCTTTCTTCTTGGTGAAGCAAGTGTTAGCAGTATTGAGTCCGTGATCTTAAAGCATCAACGCCACTGAACCCATCATTGTGTGCAGTTGCTTGATTCTCAGCTCCCCAAACAAGTGCTCTGCTCCCAGCTTAGTAATGGCCTGAAATCTCATGGGGGCCCGAGGAAACGCTACGAGAATGCGTTGAAGGCAGACCTCAAGAAAACAGAGGAGCTGGTGGCTAACCCACTAAGGGCACAGCAAACTCAACCAAGTGGCAGCCCCTTTCAAGAGAAAGCGTAGCGTTCTCAATGCAGAGAAGAGAGAGTGGAGGAAGGAAAAGGAGAGAAATCCCAGCTCTGTGGAAAGACCTGCAACTTCTCTGCAGGGGTCTGTGGCTCAAAGAGTGGACTCTCAAGCCCCATCGAGGAGCTGGGCCTCCAAGGGAGGGACTGGGGCACAGCGCAGCCACACTGCTGGTCTCTGCGGGACAGGCCCAGGGAATACCCAGCGGTGCTCGGGCATGGCAGCCGAAGCCAGGGCCCCCCCTCCGGGGCCGGCAAAGGCAGCAGGAGCTCTTCCGGCCGCTCCTCCCTGCCCCCAGGGAGGGGGAACCTTTCTCCGCCCTGCGGAACCTTTGCGGCGGAGGTGCCTGTTGCTGCCCGGGGGATCCTGCGGCGCCGCGACTGAGGGGACGGAACTGCCGCGGACCCCGAGCGCTGGCGGAGCGGCGCCGAGGAGCAGCGCGGCGGAGCGGGCGCAGCGCCCGGGGCCGGCGGCAGGAGGAGCGGAGCCGCCCGGCCCGGCCCGGCCCGCAGCCCCACCGGGGAGGTGAGCGCGGGGCCGCGCGGCGCGGGGGAGCGGCCCCCCGCAGAGGCCGGGGCAGGTCCCGGGCTCGGCGTCCCCCGGGGCCTGTCGTGCCGGGTGTGGGGGACTGGCCGCAGCCGCTGTGCTGGGCGGCCCGGCCCGGCTGCCCCTCGCGGCGGGGAAGGGCTCGAGAGGGACGCGGGGCCTCGGGGGTGGCCGAGGGCCGGGGAGGGACGCGTGGCGAAGTTCAGGGACAGCCCGTCTGTTCGCGGGGGGCAACGGACTTGCTCTTCTCGCTTTTCCTGGCTCCCCCGTGAGAGCCGGGGGGTTTTGGGGGCAGAGCACTCGCAACCGGAAAAACAACCGCTTTCTTTTCGTGCCGCCTTCGAGCAGCCCGGGCGCCTGCCCCGAGCAGCCCGGGGAGCTGGGCGCCTGCCCCACGAGGCGCCCGAGGCCCGGGACTCCCGCGCAGGAAGGGCTCGCTGTTTCCAGGAGATAAGTGCACCCGCAGTTGCTTCTTTTGGAGAACAATAAAACCTGCCTTGGAAGGGAGCGCTAAGCTCCTGCTGGGTGGCCTGCGCTGGCCTCTAGCTGGTAGAGGTCAGGATGAGACCCAGCGTGGAAAGGCGGGTTATTCCCTGTCTGCATGTTGAGGGAAGGCTGCTGAACTGGATTGGATCCAGCCCCGTATACAAAGTTTTTTATGTCCTTAATATGCCTGTGTTGTGAACTCTTGAGTATTGGCAAGCAGGTGATGAAAATCGCATTTGTCACTTTTTAGTTTCCCTGTCATGTTTGTGGACGGGCTAAAAGGGCAGTTTGGGACCATTACTTTTTCATTTGATTCCTCCTCACCGCTGTGGCATCAGTTCGAGTTCATGGTTGCCTTTTGTAACTTTTTGATGCTGTCGGTGTTCGCATCAGTGAGATTCTGGTGCATTCCATTGATTCCAGGGGCCGGTACCAAACTCTGTGTTTCTCTCTCTGTCTCTCAGGACTGTTGTTTTAACCTGTTTGTTTTCAGATTCACCTAGTACAGGTTTATTTTGACTCTGGTGAGAATGGCTAGCCTTTCATTTTTTTTTTTTTTTTTTGCCATCCCTCTTAATGGTGTATGGAGTATTAAGTAGATGTCATTATTGATTTATCTATTAACTTTTGATAGTCACTAAAAGTATCCAGGTAATATGTTCAGTTGTTAGTGCACTCTCCTCTTTCTTATACTTATTTGAAAGTACCTTTTTCAGTTATAAAGCCACAAGTTGTGAATATACAGTCTGAAGTTATTACAGTACTTCATGCCATGATCTTATCAAAGTTACAACAAGATGGCCAGGGCAAGTAAGGTGAATCTTTGATTCGCCCTGCACCTTTCATTCAGTCTCTTGGTGTTAGAAAGAGCTGATCTGTTCTGAGCCAATAATGAACCAATTCTCAGCACTGTTGCAGGGGGTGCTCTGCCGCTTTAGGTGCTACCTTTCAGCACTAAGCCGCATTCCCGAACCGCTTATTGAAAAGATCCCTGAGCCTTTTTTTTTTTTTTTTTTTTTTTTGAGACTGAGTGTTTAGTCAATATGTTCTGGTCAAAGTTCATCTTGAGTAGTTGGTAACTTTTGCATCCAAAAATTCCCCTCAAATTTCACTTGGGTATAACACACTGCTACTGATTTATTTTATTTTTTTTAATTGTACTGAACAAACCAGACTTAGGTTTAAATTCCTGATGTAAAGGTTTTGCTAACTATAAAGAATAAATATTTTCAAATAACGTTGCATATAGATAGCAGTTCAACTTATCTAAGCATGCATTTCTTTCTAATGATAAAAGTAATGATTAGTTAGTCTTTACAGTGCCACGCTGCCCAGCCTTCTTTCTAATAATGTAATTGCATATAGTACTGATGAGTTACTTATTTAAATTTGCTTTCTTCAGACACTTAACTTTTTCGGAAAGTGGAATGAAATCTCCTGTTCTCAGCCAAATTGTGAATTGTTTATGGACAATTCCTCTTGGTATTTCTAGTTATTATAGTTCAAGGGGAAAAGTTACAGATGGTATACCTGTGCTCAGCTACCAAAAAGGGTTTGTTTATTTCTTGTAATGCCTTGATCTTTTCTATTACTTTAGTCCCCAAAGCAATATAGATACTTCAGGTATTTTTGAAGAAACCACATTGTTCAAATGTGTGAAAAAAGCATATTTTATCCATATGAGATATTTTATAACCTAATATTACTACTTTGATATTCCATTGAAATAAGTATAGAGGAATTTACTTCAATGACTGCACATTCAGATAATTGGCTCTTTTTTATTGTGTTTAGAAAACTTTTTCAGTTATACCTGTTCTTGTGGGTTGTTTTATTTTCTATTTTTTTCCATCACATAAATTTATGGTAAGTTGTGGGGGGACAAATGAGTTTCTTGTATCTGGAATATGGAATTAAGCTGCCTGAGCTTTTGCAGAGGGCAACATATAAATTGAATAAGTAAGATCAAATAATTTTTTGTTGTTGTTGCTTAAGAATGTACAAGAACATAAATATCTAAATGTTGGATACTAGAAACTTTGGGATCTAATCTGAAGTTGTGACTGGAAACTTTTAACACACACACTCTAAATGTAAGCTGTAACAAGTTTCTTGTTAGGCCTGTTAAACTGTAAGAAATGTATATACATGTACCAAATATATTATTATAATATATTTGTTTGTTATATATAAAGCAGATATTGTTGTATTTATATATAATAACTAAATAAAAACAAAACAAACTTTTAGAAGCTTAGAGGGGAAGATGAATGAGTGTTCCTATGTGTGACTGGAGAAAGGAGTAGATTTAATGCACTCAGATCTCACTGGATATTTATATAGAAGAAAGTAGTTTGAACTGTAGATGGTGGCTGGTTAGGGAAAGTTGTCTTGCTAACTAATTTAGGAAAGTGGTGGTACCTTTTCAGAATGCGGTGGTGAAATTCAATCTTCAATTTTGAACGAAAGTGGAAGCTTTTCAGTCTCTTCATTATTCGGTAGGGCTGTTGATGAACTCTGTATATGTATGATTGGTGTTTAGGCAAGATGATACATTAGTATTTGCTGACTAACTCCATACAGCTGAAGTTGAAGTAAATGGCAAGCTATAAGAAGACTGAAGTAATTAAAACAGACATTTTTTCTAAATTAAAAGCTTACATTTATCAAAAGTTGTTGAGCTGAAAAGGCTAGAAAAGTGCTAACAATTTTTATTTTAAATTCTTCAAGATCAAATATGTCATTCATTGAAGTGTTTTCTGTTGAAATGGGAGAGGAGAACATTGAGTTTAATCCTTCAGATGAGAAGTACTAGTGCTGTTGTCATAGTAGTAGAACTCTGGTAACTCAGGTCTTACTCAAGAATTGTTAGAAGAGCTTGAACATTAGCTAAAGTTGAAACCAGGTACTGCTTGGTACCCCAAAAATGCCAACATTAAAGATTTTAATGGCATGATTGCCAATTGTGCCCTTTTGTGTTAACATCCCTGTGAAGAGAAACAGGCAATAAATAAAATACTTACCACAGGGAATGAGACTCATCAGGAGAGAGGCAAAAATGGAAGGAGGGTGATGCTTCTGGAGCTGGTATTCTGTAAAGATACACCAACCCTGTGAGGGGAGGAGTGGGGCATGGAAGGAATGAGAGGTAGAAGAGGCCACCAGGTGGAAAGTCCTGGAAGACAGTGGTGATAAAAAGAAACCCTGAGGACTGAGCTCAAGCGGGGAGAAGAGCTCGAGCAGATCTTAAGCTGGAGGTCACTGGCGAAGAAAAGTCTTCCAAAGGTAATACCTAAGCTGTGAGCGGAAGGGAGCTGAGACAGCCACGCGGTGAGGAAAGCGGCTAGCATCCAAATTGCAGCGAAAGCGGGTTTTGCTTTGTTTTTTCATTTGGACTTTGTTTTGAGCCAATCAGGATCTATAGAAGCTGATGGGTGAGGGATCCTGGGTAAAGACTACCCACCAAAACTCTTAAAGAGGCGGTAGTGTCTTGAGAGCTCTTAGGAAGCGAGACTAAGTCAGGAGACTGGGGAACTGAGGAAAAAAAGAAAACAAAGGGTGCTATAGATGGGACTAAATTGGAATGTTATGTTGCCATTTGAACTGTTAAATTTATACACAAATTGTACAACCCACGAGATTGGATTTAGTTGAGCCCTTTTTAAGTTAATATTAAAACTTACCTGACTCGGAGTGAAGAAACAACAGCCTTTCAAACAGGGAGTTGATTAAAAATGTAAAAATTAATCTTGACAAATAAAGAAAATTGTTTCATGGAAAAAATTAGACTGTAATTTCAATTGATGACATAAGACTTGGCTGTCTCAGAGAAGAGTAGAGGTGGTAACCCAAGAAAACCCCCACATAGGTTGCCAGAGTCCTACTGTGGTAGAAAACAAATAATACCTCCCAACTAATAACATCATACAGTAATCAAGACATGGCAGGCGAGAGTCAGAGTATACCGCAAGGAGTCCAAGACCTCAGAAAGGAGGGGCTAGAATAATACACTAAGCTAAAAGTGGAAACATCACAATCACTTTCAATGCAGCACAAAATAAGATATTCAGATGAGGGATTGAAACTCCAGTTTCTGGATATACACATTACAAATTTAAGTCAGAGACAAATCCACTAATAGATTCTAGGGGTGAACAAATAGAGGAAACTATAAAAGAAAAACGGTAGGCACAGAAAGAAATGCAGCTCTGGGGTCTAACTCATGGTTCTTTACAGAAAGCGACATGAGTTAGACCGATGCTCCCAACCCAACAGATGTTAGCTGTTGGGTTGGGAGGGTGGGGAATCAAGCTCCAATTTAGAGCTGATCCAGGGAGAAAAGCTGCATCTTGACAGCCTCTTCCCCTAGCTCCACTCCCCCTCTCTTGCTCCTGTTCTGTCTCAGGATGGGTGGAGGAGAAGGCAGGGGAGGTAGGTCCATTCTAGGGTCTCCCCAGCCACACTGGAGTGGGGTTGGGTAGATTGGAGCCCTCCACTTCAGAGGGGGATAGGGGGGCGCTCCAATCCACCTGTTCTGCCCTCCAGGGGCAGCTGCGCAACCCCCGGAACAAACTGTCTGCTCCCTTCCCCCTCTCCCATTCTGAAAACCAGTGCCAGGAGCAGTGTTGGGCTGTGTCAACTGAGCCCTGTTCTCAGTGTGTGCAGACACAAGTCAATGAAGGTGCTCTGCTTTCAGGTGCCTTCATCTGAACCCTCATGTAATGAGGGTCAAATTCTTGTGGGATCTCGAGCCCTTTTAAAGCCCTCTGCAGCCATGCACTTGTGTTTGGTCATGGCTGTAGAGTGCTTTCAGGGGCCTGATCAGGCAAAAATTCTATCACTTCTATCTGTGCCTACTGTGATCAGCATTGTCATTAATCCAGAGTAGTTGGTCAAACATGAGAGAGGAGACTTTAATGTTGGCAAACATCCAAACAGACACAGTGTGTTCTATTTTGTTGTTGATTCTAAGTCTAAGAAGAAAACTGCTGAATAATTGTGCAGATAGCTGAAGATGTCACCGAAGAAGACAAAGAAAACTATGATAAGGCCTTAGTCGGTTGCTCAGAAACAAAACTAAGAGGCTCTCTTAAGACTGTTCTAATTTTTTTGATGTGCGAGTGTTCAGTACTGTATTTAAACCCTGCTAAGGAAAAATATTGTGGTTCTAAAGCACAAGATTGATGTGAAGATATTTTTTTTGCAGTGTCTTTCAAAGTCATGATTGGTCAACTGAAAACAGAATTGATAACCTGGTTTCATAATGACGCAGTGGAAATTTCAGCAAGATTTGTGGCCTGTTCTATCATTAAACAGTTCTTACCTTCATAATTGTCAATTAGGGATGTGATGATTTTTTAAAAAATTTTGCTTGTATACCTATATTCTAGTATAACTGGCATAGATATAGTTATGCTCACATAAGATGCTAAAAGTGGCATTATTTCAGTTTGCAAATATGATTAAGGTATACTAATAAAGACATTTTTATATCGGTATAACAACTTCTGCGCTAGAGTGGATTTGCAGGTTGTGTGAAAGCAGCAGGGATTTAAGTGTAAAGAAGTCCTGAATCTTTAGTAGAAGTGATATTTTTTATTAGGCCAACTAGTTTATTAGATCAACTAGATATTTGCAAAAAAAATTGGAAGCTTTCAGGTGCACACCCCCCTTTTCAGGCATAGGAGAATGCAAGGATTGTAAAATTTCTTCTAGGTAGAAATGAAACTTTTAGTCTTTGTCCTATGTCTGAAGAAGGGTGTGTGCCTGAAAGCTTGCAATTTTTTTTGCAAATATCTAGTTGATCTAATAAAAAAAAATATTCCCTTTACCTTGAGTTCTGATTCCTTTTGTCTATAGACCAATATGGGTACAACTTTGTTCCCTAAATCTCTAGTTGCATTTAGATGCCACACACACATTGAAACTTGCACTAAACATGGGAGGACTTTGATCAGGGCAGAACACACACAACACTTTACTTAGTGAGGGAGCCTGCAGAGTTTTTGTAAAGACAACTTTTAAAAAGTTTTATAAAAGCAATTGAAGGAGGTCTTGTAGTGTTTTGACATATTACAAAAAAACAACACCATTATCATATTCTTTTTGGAAAACTGGTCTGTTCTAATTGGCACAGAACTCGTACTATAAATGGACAAAATCAGTTAATAGAAACTACATAACTCTTCTTATTTGGTCAATATGATGGATTCTTAAAAACAAAGTCTTAGGCTGAAGCCAGAACAGGAAGAGGAGGCTGAAATCTGGTAGGTACAGCATCATTCAGAAGGTCCTTCTCTCTTAGCATCTAAAATTTGAAGATCATAGAACTAACTGTACTTTTAACTCAACTATCTTTTTGTTTAGGAGATTTTTATAATTAGATATTTTAGGTTAGATACTAAGAAGAACTACTTCACTGTAAGCGTGGTTAGAGCCTGGAATAGGCTTCCCAGAGAGGTGGTGCTCTCACCTTCCCTGGAAATCTTCAAGAGGAGACTGGATAGGCACCTGGCTGGGGTCTTACAACCCCTCCCACCCCCAGTGCTCATTTCTGCCCATGGCAGGGGGTCGAACTCAATGATCTGTCTAGGTCCCTTCCGACTCATTGATTCTATGATAGTTGATCAACATGATCAATTTATGAGGAGAGGCTGAGGACGCTAGGCTTATTTAGTCTGAAGAACTGAGAGGAGATTTAATAGCAGCCTTCAACTACCTGAAATGGAGTTCCAAAGAGGATGGAGCTTGGACTGTTTTCAGTGGTGACAGATGACAGAACCAGGAGCAACGGTCTCAAGTTGGAGCAAGGGAAGTTTAGGTTAGATAGCAGGAAAAAACTTCCTTGCTAGGAGGTTAGTAAAGCACTGGAACAGGCTTCCTGGAGAGTCTGGGGAATCTCCATCCTTGGAGGTTTTCCAGACCTGGTTAGACAAAGCCTTGGGTGGGATGATTTAGTTGGGGTATGGTCCTCCTTTGAACAGGGGGTTGAACTAGACCTCCTGAAGTCCCTTCCAGCCCCTATTTCTCTGATTCTATGACAAATTTTGGAAGCAATGTTACAGAAAGTTGCATTCAGAATTTTGTCAATTTTAAGATACATGCTTCTGTCCAGCATCTCTGTATCAATTGGCGATATTGCTAGTGCCTCTAGATTAATTTAGGATGTGCTAGGAAATACTGAAAAAGCAAATGAGCACAAATGTATTAATATTTTAAGAGGGGTGTATTTTGTAGCCATGTTGGTCAAAGGACATAGGCAGACAAAGTTCTTTGGGTAAATCTGATATCTTTTATCAGACCAACTAAATAGTTGGAAAAAGTCTTCTTAGCAGGCTTTCTGGTTTAAATACCCTTCGTCAGGCTGAGGAAAGATCTGCAGTTGGTGTGTGCTCTTCCTGGATGGAATGAATAGTAAAAAAGCCAGAGGCTCGCATGTGTGTAAATTGAGGAGTCAGTGGATGAGAGAGAGGCTGGGGGGAGGGAGGGATATGAATAAATAGTAAATAGTGGAGAGGTACCTGAGGAGTCCAATGTTAGACAGGTTGTAATGTGTCATACTCTCATAAGGAACCGTGTCTTGATATTTTAAGACTTGCTTTCACTTTCCAGAGGTTCCTTAAGAATTGGACCAGCCCAGCATGTTACTATCGCAGAATTCTGGGCCTACCTATGAAAAGGCGGCACAGGGGAGCCCTGGTGGAACAGTCTGTTAACAACTATTGAATCAAACCAGAGAGTGGAATGTGTAACTCGCTGATTACGTGTTAGTATTGTGAGGAAAGAAAATTATAATGTTATAGGCGAGGGGTTTCAGTTTGGGAGTTGTATGTTGAAAGTGTCATGCAGCTAGTAGTAAAAATATTGTTAGAATTTCTAAAATATCATACTATCATAGTATTTGGTGTCAGAAGGGACCTAAACGGATCATTATTAACAGATAATATATATTATAATTAGAGCTACAAAATGTATGAGCTATATTAGATAAAAGGTATTTCACTTTTTCATGGTAACTGTATTTTGGACCTCCGTTTTGGCAGTTTTTAATTCGTCTTTATCTCTGGACTGGAAGTTGGTTGCCTAGGGACCAGTGATCATCACCCAATTGCATTTAATATGGGCAGACAGAGGGCAGTTGTAATCAGTATTATATATACCTGGTGCTTGAAAAGGACTAATTTCCAAATGCTCAGGAAAATTGTGAACAAAATCAACTGGAAGGAAAAATATAGATCAAAAATTTTTAAGGTAAAATAAGGGTGTATTAGTTATCTTAAAACTATAATTCCATAATCAAGAGAGATGATAATGTCGGCTAAAAGTCCATCCTGATTCAGTAGTGAAGTGAAAGCAGTAGTTAGGAGAAAAAAATGCTAACAAAGGGGGCAAATGGAGTGAGGGGGAATAGCTATTGTTATTCTGAAGTGCAGAAACTTGATAAGGGAAGCTGAAGACCCCTGCTTCCCTAGCTGGTAGAGCTTAAGACAAGAAAAAGGATATGTTTTAAGTACTTGAGGAACAACAGACAATATGTAATGGTGTAGTTCCACTACAGAGTGTGAACAGTAATATTGTTAATAGAAATGCAGAAAATCTTTAAGGTTTGAATAAGTATTTCTGGTCTGTTTGGAAAGAAGCAAAGTAGTTCCTTAATAACAAAGCAGGATGCTAAACAATATCTACTTAAGAATATACATTTTTATATTAGCTAGCTTATTCTGGATTTAGTTGACAAAGTATATGAATATAAATCTCGTCAAAAAATGAAATTGGCCTTGTTTGACATTAACATTTTTATAAAGGAAATTATGCAGACATAATCAACTTTTGAATTTTGCATAGTATTTGTGTAAATACTTTTTAATTAAAAGCTTAGGGCAACAGAGTATCATTAAAGTACAGTATATTAAATGGATTTAGAATTTGCTAACTGACAGATTTCACCAAATGTAGTTTCAAGTGGGGAATACTCATTGAGTGAAGGCTTTTCCAGGGTCTGGTGCTAGGTCCAGTGTTTAATGTTTTAATCAGTGATCTAGAAATAAATATAAAATCACTGCTAGTAAAATGGGAGGATAATACAAAGCTTGGTTAAATGCTTTTACAAGGAAAGAGAACAAGAATGCAGTCGTACAGAATGATTTGGCTAGCATGGTAAACTGAGCATTTCCAAACCAAATGCCTTTTAATACAGCCAAACGTAGAGATGTTCATTTAGGAATAAAAGATTCAGGCCCCAACTCCTGAACGGGGGATGGTCCTGAAGAGCCCAAACTCTAAAAGATTCAGTGATCCTTGTAAATAGGCAAAAGAATTTGAAGGCACCTATACATGTGTGGGGGGAGCTTGGAGCTGCTTTAATTAAAAAGCGCACAGCATCTTGTGTATTCAGCATCCTGCATTTCAAAGTGGCAGCAGCGGTGCTTTAACTAAAGCTTGTTGAAGCGTTAGTTAAAGTGCGCTCACCACCTTTGAAATGCGGGCTGCTGAATACATGAGACTGCAGCACACTGGAGCGTTCTGTTTAGAGTGCTCCAGCAGACTTGTAGACATGATTAATCAATGGAGCATGTGTAAAAGTGCCCTTTAGTTCTCAGGAAAATGTTATGTCAAGAAGGGGCTCGTGAGATCCTGACATATAGGAACAGAAGAGGAGAAGATAAGCAGGTGACTTTTACTTCTGTATACGTTATTAGTGAGACTCTGAAACATTTTGTCCAGTTCAGGTGTCAACACTTTAAAAACGATGTTCAAAAAATTGAGGCTGTAAAGCTGTAAAATTATTCAGGGTATAGAAGAAATGTCTCATAATGAGCATCTTCAAGCTGAATTTGGTTTAGTTTATCACAAAGAATACTCAGATGCATCTAAGTTCTTGAGGACAGAATATTTGGGGTACTAAAAGGATTTTTAATCTAGTGGAGAAAGACATGACAGGAACCAAACAAAGACTGGAAGCTAAAGCCAGACATTTAAAAATGAGAAATAAGGCACTGATTTTTAATAGTGAGTGTAATTAACTAACAGAAGTGGTTGATTAACTATTAAACGAGAAATAGTGAAGCTTCCAACCCTTCTTGGATATCTTTCTGAATTTTTTATTTTTAGTCAAATACTAGTTATTGGAGTTGTTAAAAGAATAATCGTTTGAAACTTAGTGTATGGTCTTTGAAACACAGGAGTTAATACTAGATGACCTTTTGGGTCTCAAACTCTAGTTAGTAAATTGGAAATTTGTTTGTTGTTCTTTTTTAAAATCTGATATATATCCTTTTATTGTTTTAGGAATAAGCATGCCCCTGAAATGAGCCATGGAGTTTGGGTTTCACCAAATGTTTGTGGTTTGTGGCTTTTGGGGAAGAGGGGGTTGAGATGGGAATTGCAGCAGCCTTGACTGGCTTCTTTAGCAAACTGCAATGCCTACCCTTTCTCTGTTTCTTGGGAATCTGAAAGTGAGCTCTCAAGGAAGTATGCTTGCCAGTAGTGAGTGGGAGGGAAGCTTTATGATGTAAGTGTGGGCGCCCAAGTAATTAATTTCTGCAGAAATTAATCTTTCATTGGTAACATTGTTTCTTGCCCTTATGGCTGCGGAGGTAGTTTTTCTGAATGTTAATCAAATGTATAATGATGCAGCATTGACTTTGCATCTGTCATAGTTTTATCAAGTGGTGCCAGAGTGAAATTAAGCAAGTTTGTGGTCGACTGCAAGGACATAGCTAGAAGTTTGCTTATGGTGCCCCATAAAGCTGAGGCTAGAAGGACATCTAATGATAGGGTTGGAAGCCATGCTGCTGTCCTGTTTGGGGCATCTCAGGGAACCAAATAGAGCAGTGGTAGCCAACCTTTTTGGCACTTGTGCCACAAGTTAAGTCCAAAGTATGAGACAGCACCACTCTAATAATCGGCCACTGATGTTGTCCAGTCCTTCCTGCCCTGTTGCCACCCCAAATCGTCAAGCCAGTACCAACTTGCAACTCCTATACCTTCCTGAGTCCTACTCCAATTTCCCTCCCTGAGTTCTGCCTCTGACTCCCATCACTAGCATCTGTTTAACTAGGTTCCCCAGAGTTCACTGCCCTTCCCATTTGTGCATGTGTGCTGTGGATTGGCCAACTCTGAGCTAGAGATTGCTTGGAGGTTTGAAGCCATTTTTTTCTTGTCACCTATATTATTATTCGGGGAGTTTTGTTTATTTTTATCTTCCTGTTAATCACTTAGTCACCAGAAAGGGAGCAGTTAATTGAAGGGGAAGGAGAGTGTGTTTTGTTTTGTTTTTTCATCTAGGATCTTATTGTGGTCCACAGTTCAGGAAGTAGGTACGCTCTTCATACACAGATTTACAGAAGTTTAGGGCTGGAAGGGACCACCTGAGATCATCAGTCCCTCTGTGATTTTTAGTTCATGTTTAGTACTATTTGAATTGGAAAAGAACAAACTTCTGGAGGGATTCTCTCCCTTCCTATGACTCTTGCATACAGGTATGGCATTGAAGGGCTGACAGAGTTCCAGATCTGGCGGCGGGAGGGTTTCCCTGGTAAAGGATCTACAAAAGACAGTTTACAGTACTCTGTGAAAATTTCATTATAAGCCCTGGTGTACAGTGAGTTTTTGTCAGTGGGTCATGGCCTGCAGTGAAAAGTTGCTACAGTAAAAGCTGTGTTAACTTTCATTTTAGTAACTGGTACACTCTACTAACCGGAATTTCCAGACGGCTGGCTGGAGGCAGGGGGCGGAGCTTATGTGGCTGTCACTGCCGCCA
The DNA here is from genome assembly GCF_052110815.1 of Crocodylus siamensis. Classification (NCBI taxonomy): domain Eukaryota; kingdom Metazoa; phylum Chordata; order Crocodylia; family Crocodylidae; genus Crocodylus; species Crocodylus siamensis. Next base: position 21,645,193 of record NC_143405.1, on the reverse strand, counting down.
CCCATCATCCTGCACTGCTGCCACTTTGCCTGTGGCTGCCGCCACCCCTCCGCTCCCTGCCCCTCCCCTCTGTTCTGCATCTGGCCAAAACTGGTGCTAGTTTTGCCACTAGTGCTGGATAACAGATCTTTTACTGTATAATGTAGGCAGACTTTTGAGTTGCCTAAATTGCCTTCTGTATGGTTTGATTTGTGGATTTAGCCTTTGTTTAAAAAAAAGAAAATCACATACATGTGCATTTTTAAGCACAATGAAATAAAGAGGATCTGGGTGGGGAAGATTCTCCAGAGTGTCCTGTGCTGTAGCCACTTGCAGCCCACGTGGAGCTGCCTGTGCCCGCTCCAGACAGCCCTGCGTGGGCTGATAGCACCTGCAGCAGGGAGCTCCGGCCATGGGGCGGGCGAGGGGCCACTTTTCCCTGTGCTCAGCACCAGCTTCTTCCCTGCCAGTGAACAGGGGGGTCAGGACTGTGCACAGCCCCCTGCCTGTACTGCGGGACTGGGGGGGCACTGGGAGTGAGTGGGCGGGGAGCCAGCAGGAGCACGGGGGCCAGTGGGGCCCAGAGCAGGGTGGCAGGAGTGCAGGGTCCCAGCTGGCAGGGTCTCTATTGAGCTGTCCCAGCTCCCCCTCTCCCTGCTGGTGCAGCCAAGCCCAGCTCCACAGACCCCTGCCAGCCTGTGCCCCCTTTGGGCCCCACCGGTGCTGGCCCTGGGACATTGGTCCCAAGATGGTGACTGGGGGGGCACCTGTCAAGGGCAGAGCTACCCATGTGGCCCTCGACAGCCTGCCAAAACTGGGTAAGTGACCCTCCTCCCGAAATAATTGCCTACCCCTGTCTCTTGTCTTGAGGTTGATAACTATAGCAAATGTCTCTTCACCAAAGTAAAAATAAATGCCCTGCTTTTCTTACCCCTTGATTAAGGAGCCCCATGGAAGGTCTCTCTATGTTGGCTTGGTACTAGTCAACTTGCTAGTTTCTCTAGGCCTGATTTCTCCTGTCTGGAGCAGATTTTTATCCCTTTGCTTCCTTGCCTTTCTGGGAGTGGGTACCAGGAACATAAAGACCTTTCTCCAGCAGCTGCAATTAAATATGTGAAGTCATATATTGTTAAGAATTTTCCCAGGTTGTTATATTAAACCATAGGCAGTTTAAAAAGATGTCTGTACCCAAGTAGGTAATACTGTTGTATTCTGTCACTTATATTGTAGAGAGGAAATCCTACATAATGTACATAAATAAATAAAAACAATCTTGATTTTGGGGTAGGGTGGACTGATATTCAATAAGATATATTGAAGGCATCTGGAAAAAAAATTCTTTTTTCTAACAGCAGGAGAATGCTAGATACAGGTTCAGATTTTACACCTAGTCCTTACTATTCCATCCTCAAAGATGTATCCTGTTTACAGATAAATTACCTTTTTTCCCTTCAAAAAGTATTTAGGCTATGCAGATTAGCATTGAAATATATCCAAAGTGTGACAGCCCACCCCAAACATAAAACTTTAAGCTAATGTTCTCCAGCAACTGTAACTAGGAAGCCAAAGAATAATGGCATTTTCTTTTTAAAATAAAACAGTAAGGGGTTACTTTTGAAAACTTTTTGTTTTTCCACAGTTATAAATGTTAACCATGTTATGATCATGGGTATAACGAGAGATGTAAGCTTTGGATCAGAAGATATGTCTCGCTTACTTTAAGTATAAGTGAATAAGTGTGAGCTTTCTCGTTTTTGAAATGGAGAATTGTTCTCATTCCTTTAGAAAATGAGATAAAGTGGATGAAGACTGTCAACTTTTCAGTCAAGGCTGGATGTTGAACTCTTGATGTCTTAATCTTAAAACTATCTGTCTTTCAGCACTATCAATCCATGCTAAATATCTGTTTCTTTAATGGGCAGGGTTAACATTGCTTTGTTGCTTGTGAACGTCCTTTTAGTATTTATTCTGTTCCATTAATTTATTGAGATGTGGGCATCATTTTTTTTATTTACATGACACGCTGTTAAAATCAGCACGAGCACAGAAGCAAAATTCGTCTAGGTTTACATAAACTGTCCAGAGGCATAGGTTACTTTCTTAACACACTTGTAAAACCTGGAGTGCTGTTTGTCTTCTTTGGGATTATCATATACATTTTCTGCTTCCTTCCTAGAAAAAAGGCAAAATTTACCACCAGCTCTGTAAATACCTTTATAGTTTCCAAGAAGCTGTAAGCCATTTATAAGAAGATGAAACATTGTTATCTAGATTATGCATAACTTTAAGGAATACCTCTGAACCACAGGACACATGCTTTTTGGAAATACAGAACAAGGGCTTTGATTACTTATTCTTTGCAAAACAAAAGTCCTTGATGCTGGGGGTGTAGAAAGAATAGTGTGTAGCATGTTTTGCTTAAACCAAAAGCATATTATAACCATGGTCCTGCAAGATGCACTTCCAGTTTCCTATTTGGGGCTATGTGTACATCAAAAGCTTTACTGTGCAGTAGACTAATCTACTCTACTGCACAGTAAAGCATCACTGTCTACACAGGCAGGCATTTACTGCACTGTAAATCAGCATTTGAAGGTAGTAAATTTACATTGCAATAAAGCCAAATAGCATTAATGGTACATGTAGATGCACCCAAGATTACAGAAAATTCAAGGGAGCTGGACTAAAATAAGACTTCATAGTACCAATCCATTTTAAGGAGTTTAAACCCTGCTATGACTCATACTGTTAACAGGAGAAAATCATTTAAATGTAAATCTGATGATAAGGTGGTGATGTCATATTGTAGAGAAGGGATTAAGGGGAAGAAGTTGGCTGGTCCTTACCCAAGCATATAGGCTCCCTCTACATGTTACATGTATTATGCAATTACCTAGTTAATTGCGCAGTTAATGTGGACTGGCTAGACACGCCAATTAACTATGGTGCCTTAAAAAGGTCCAACCAGCTATAAAGTTATTACACACTTTCCAGCAATAACTTCATAGCTGCTTTGTATCCAGCTTTAACTTGCACATGTAGCCTGTGTCCGTATGGCTGGGAGCCCTGTCCACTGACTGGAGGTCCCAGCTGTGGGGGTTCATATGCACCGCTGAACCTGGGAGCTCCCAGCTGACTCTGGCTCCCAGCTGCACAGTGCACTCACATGACTGGGAGACCACAGCTGCTGGAGTCTCCTTGCCACGGGGGTGCCCCATGCACATTGTGGCTGGAGGACCACAGCTACTGTGGTCTCCAAGCAGTGGGGTGCACGGGGCACCCCCCAACTGGGAGATGGCAACATTTGGTCAGGAAAAATGCTGGGGTCAAATGACCCTTGCTAGGTGTCTGTCTAGCCTCCTTCTGAAGACCCCCAGGATAGGAGCGAGTACCACTTCCCTTGGAAGTTTGGTTCTAGATCCTAGCCGCCCTGACTGTGAAATAGCACCCTCCTGATATCTAGCCTGTATCTACTCTCCATCAACTTATGGCTGTTATTCCTCATTACTCCCGGTAGTGTTCGGGGGAATAGGGACTCTCCCATTGCCTGCTGGTACCCCTGTGTCAGTTTGTAGATGGCCACCAGATCCCCCCTCAGCCTTCTCTTGTGGAGGCTGAACAGGTTCAGGTCCCATAGCCTTCCCTCATAGGGCCTGCCTTGCTGCACCCTGAGATCAAAGCCCTGAAACTTTACCTACCCTGTGCAGACCTGTTATCCTTGCTGAAGAATTCCTTGGAGAAGGTACTTTTTGGTCTGGAAACCATTGGTTCTAAAGATCATAAGATGTGGTAATATTTGTCTTAGCCAGCAGTTATACACACTGTTTTTCAAGGAAAACGGTGGCCTTTAGGCCATGGGTGACTGGTGCCTCCTGAGTCTGGGAGGCACCCGCAGAAGCCGGGAGCAGCCGCAGGGACAGGGCTGGCGAGCACCTGCAGAAGCTGGCGGCAGCAGGGATGGCCCTGTTGGGGGAAGGGAGGGGGATGTGCCCCTCCTACCAGTCACCTATACTTTAGTCCCCTGTGTTCTATATTGTGATTTGAGGCTATTTTAACATTTTCCATACCAGAATGTAAGAATATCAGGAAGCTAATCCAGAGTATGCATAGGTCTGTCTGTCTTAACACCTTAAGAAAAATGTGGCCTCTAGGCGTTGATCTCCTTCAATAGAAGGAGTAGTGATGACACTAGAAGGTGCCTGGGAGAAGATCACATATGACTTGTTTGGACTAGTGGGGTCCAGATGTTATTGATCAATTCTTATTCCATCTGTATACTGGGGTACATGGGCCTCATACAGTACTGACTGCCTCTCATAAGTTTCCCATCAGAATTGTTGGTGATCTGTAGTAGTGCTTCTTAACCTTTTTGTAAACATTTGTACCCATTTGTAAACATTGATGGCCAGTCCTGACCCGCTGCCCCTTGCCCCCAGGTTCCTGCCCCAGTGTGTGGGGCAGGGGTGTGTGTGGAGCACAGGGGGTGGGGGGCCCAAGCTCGAACTCTGCTAGCATGCAAAGGAAAACCCACAGTTTTCCACATTTTTCTCCTTTAAAGGAGAATCCATTTTTAAAGTTTGTTCATGACCCTTTCATATATTCTTGTGACCCACTTTTGGGTCACGACCCATGAGTTGAGAAATGTTGATCTATAGCCTGTAAACTAGTGCCTGACTTCTTGGTCCTATTAAATGTTCATTTCAACTTTAAAAGTATAAAAAGAATTTGAGTTTGCTCCTTTTGTCATGGAAAGGAAAAAATAAAATGCCTCAGGATAGCATTGTATACTATTCCAAAAAATTAATTGGCTGGCATTTGTTAGCTTTTAATACCTTGTTGTTTATTTGGTCCTTTCTGTGTGTTGGAGCATGATGTTACCTAAAGTATATGCGATGCTGCGGCTAGTAAAGCGACCAAAACGCTGGCTTGCATCCATAGATGCTTCTCGAGCAAATCCCGGGACGTCATTCTCCCCTTGTACTCGGCCTCGGTGAGGTCGCAGCTGGAGTACTGCGTCCAGTTTTGGGCTCCAGAATTCAAAAAGGATGTGGAGAAGCTTGAGAGAGTCCAGAGGAGAGCCACGCGCATGATCAGAGGTCAGGAAAACAGATCTTACGACGACAGGCTGAGAGCCATGGGGCTCTTTAGCCTGGAAAAGCGCAGGCTCAGGGGTGATCTGATGGCCACCTATAAGTTTATCAGGGGTGAACACCAGGATGTGGGGGAACGTCTGTTCACCAGAGTGTCCCATGGGATGACGAGGTCGAATGGTCACAAACTCCTGCAAGATTGTTTTAGGCTGGACATAAGGAAGAATTTCTTTACTGTCCGAGCCCCCAAGGTCTGGAACAGCCTGCCAGCGGAGGTGGTTCAAGCACCTACATTGAACACCTTCAAGAGTAAATTGGATGCTTATCTTGCTAGGATCCTATGACCCCAGCTGACTTCCTGCCCTTTGGGCAGGGGGCTGGACTCGATGATCTCCCGAGGTCCCTTCCAGCCCTAATGTCTATGAAATCTATTAAATCTATGAAAAGGGTTCCAGAAAAATAATTATCTACTGCATTTTATAGTGTATAAGTCTGGTTTTGAAGCTCAATTTTCATGTCTTTAAAAATCAAACTCAACTGATACATCATGCTGGTGCCACTCACAGGGGGATTGGGCTGTGCCAGCCTAGTGCCGAGCCTGTTCCTATCCCCTGCCAGTAGTGTTGAGCCTGGTGCTGCTTGCAGAGGATGGGGATGGGGTTGGCCTTGGCTAGGCTCAGCACTTGGCTGGTGTGGTTCCATCTCCTGTGAGCAGCATTGCTGATGCCACACAAAGGGGATGAGGCTGCAGTAGCTGAGTGCTGAGCCCAGCCCCATCTCTGTCCCCTGCGAGTGGTGCCAGGTTTACAGTAGAAGGGGCTGCTGCAAATGGCGCTGCTGAACACTGAGCCCAGTGCTGCTCCCAGGAGATGAGGCTGCACCAGCTGAGCACTGAGCCCAGGCCTGTTCCTGTCTGCTGCCAGTGGTGCTCGGCTTACAGGGGATGGGGTCACACCAGCTGAGTCTGGCGCTGTCTGCTGCTAGCAGCATTGCCGAATGCTGAGCCTGGTGCTCCTTGCAGGGGACTGGGATGGGGCTGGGCTCATCTGGGCTTAGCGCTCAGTTGGCACGGCTTCATCCCTTAGGGCTGTGTCAGCTGAACTCAGAACCCATCCCTGTCCCCATCCCCATCCGTGTCCCCTGCAAGCAGCGCTGGGCTTGGCCCTTGGTTGGTGCTATCCCATCCCCTGCGAGCAGCGCCAGCAGCACTGCTCGCAGGGGATGGGGCCAAGCACTGAGCCTGACCCTGACTTATACACTGTGCCTATGAAATCCTTACCTTTCAGATTGGAAAGCTGGGGGTCAACCTATACATTGTGTCAATCTATATACTGTTAAATACGTACTTAGAAAAAAATGAGACCTGAATAACTATGACAGCAAACTAGAAAAGTTGCTAGACTGCTTTTTATTTTGAGTACTGTAAGCGTGTGTGTGTGAACTTGTGGTTTTTGTTGTCTCTTGGAGAATTCATTTTCCCCAGCTACCAATTTTTTTTCACCTTGGCCCGCTTCTTCCTTTTGGGAGTCACTTGGCCATGTTTTTCAGCTAATAGAAGATCAGAACTCTCTCTCCTTTTGCAAACAATCAATTTCACTACTTAGCAAGAAAAGTGCTTGTAGAATAGCATGAGACTTGGTTTTCTTTCCCCAGGCCTTGCCGTGTTCCATTTTTTGGAAAAGGTAATGACTCACTGAGTTCCTGGTTTTCTCTGATTTAAAAAAAAAAAAAAATCCCCAATTTTCAGGTTTAAAAAAGTAACCCAAAATCCACGTTTTTCTGTGATCAAAATGAAACACCGCTTATGTGTTTCATTTTGATCACAGAAAAACGTGGATTTTGGGTTACTTTTTTAAACCTGAAAATTGGGGATTTATTATTATTATTTTTTTTTAAATCAGAGAAAACCAAGATCCCTGGTAATGAGAGGTGAATTAGAATTCCAGCCTGGATTTTTGAACACTATCGCTTGGCAACTGACTGACCTAGGACCATTCTGGTTGATTGTTAAAATATACAAATTTAAGTTGATTATTCCTGAGCCATTAGATGACTTTTTAGGTAAGTAGCCATTTGTGGTAAGGGCTATGTGTGTGGAATATAGTATAAGAGAACCCCCTTCTCACTTAAGGCCTATAAAGTACATAGTATACATTCTAGTCTTGTTTTAAGTTTGTCATTATGTAGATTTCTATTCCCTCTTGGTATTTTATCCCTACTTGTTGCTTTTTTTAAACGTGTAATATTGACTTTGTAGTATTGAATTTTACTTGCATTAAAGGTGATTATAGGTGACAAGTTTTTATTTATATGGTAACCAAGTTTATTATAACTTTGCATTGTCCTTTTGATATGACAATTATGACCAAATGGTCTAAATACCTGGATGATGATTAAGGAACTTCTCATTTTGTTGGAGCAGCATATGAAGCTTTTTACTTCTGTCACTATTATGAAACTTTTTCATGAGAGACGAATAAGTTTGCATCATTTCTGAAATCTTGAAAAATGTGAATGAAATATAAGGTGGTGTAAAAATGTCATCAGTGTATCAGTCAGTGTCATCAAGTTATGGTTGCTATTCAAATAATTGAATTGAATACAGATCAATGATGTCTAATAGTTCTTCCCAGTGCAGTTAGTAATAATTCAAGATAAAGGTAGATGAGAGAGCTGGGGACAGGAAGTCCTCTTCCTCATATGGAGGGCACTGGAGGTATTTATACACGTGCTCCAGGAATGGGGAAGGGGTGCTTTAATTAAAGCAGCTTCAGCAATATGATAAATCAATAATCAATGCTCTGACCTCCTGGAATTACAGCTTGTCAGAGCAGCCTTTCTGCTTGTGTATATGCACCGTGGGACACTATTATTATTTTAATGTGTGGTCCCTTAAGCTCCACATTATAGGAAAGCTGGCATAATTGCTGCTCATTCTTTATTGCTGAGCTGTCCAACTTCTAATTGTCTGTGGGGTGCATGCCACACAGGTTGCACTAGTGTGAGCCGTGGACCTCTGCACCATACATCACATGGACATTATGCCTGCAGGTGCCCTGGCCTCATCCTCACCCTTTGTGGGATCCCACGCTGCACTGTGGACCGTGCTATGCCGCACCACACTACCCCTTGGGGTAGGGGAGCTGAGAGTGAACCTGCCTGTTACTGTAGCTGGAGAAGTGAGGGGAGTGACAGCTGTGTGGGTGCCTGGGGGTAACAGATTAACCCAGGTACAACATGCGGCTGCTAGCAGAACAGCCCAGCTCTACTGGATAGGAGAGGAGTATGTATCGGGCTGGTCTTTTAAATACTTTTCACGATCCCTACATGTTACCCCAGGAGAAGGCCATTGGTTGAAGATCTCTTATCTGCCTGCATAGTTCTGTGTCCTCCATTAAAAGGAGGGGCCTCAGCATGTGCCAGAGGTGTTGAGCCATAGCATGAACCTTTCTCCCATTTCTTTAGAAGTTAAAATTTGGACCATGTATAGAAATTATTAAAAAATTAAAAATGAACTACTATGAAAATTATGCATAATTTTTTGGTGTAATTATCATTTGTTTTTACTGATTAGGGTTTTTCTGCTATATATTCCTGTGCTTCTAAACAAGAGCCATAGGATCTTTCAGAAAAAAGATACGATAAGAGTAAGCAAATAGAATCTTTTAGTAGCAAACTTGTCAAAAATGCACATTTTTCTGGATAGGAAAGTTTAGAGCTCTGGAAAAGGAAGCAAGGCTCCCATAAGTGTTGCTCCTACTTTTAAGAGCAGAAACATGTTTGACTTTGAGCACAGCTGTATCATAACATAAGATAGGAATATTAGCAAGACAGGTGTTATTTAGTCTGTGCAGGTTTGTTTAGAATCCCTATTATTCTCTTATTTTAGACTGTTTGAGGGAGTGAGATAGGAAAAGCCAGGAACCAACCAGCAGATACTCTCTAAATGGATGTATTGGAAACCAACTGAGGCTTATGTTATCATGGGAAGATCTACAGGGAGCAAAATTTCTTAGTTAAGACTATTTATACACGTACTTTTTCGTGTGACATGCTGGAGATCCATCGCTTTGGAGCAGACTTGATTAATTGAGTCTGCTCCACATGTGAGCTGAAGTGAACTGTGCTGCGCTGTGTGCAGTTGTATAAGTGGCGAAATGCATGTCAGTGCACAGAAAATGGCAGCGGTGTGATTTTAAAATAAAGCACCTCCAAGGTGTTTTAGTCCAAAAATGTGCCACCACCATTTTTTTCAGTGCTAACGTGCATTTTACCATCTATACAACTGCAAGTGTCACCGTGCCAGGCGCTTTTCAGAGTGCCCAGCACTGTGGCACTTGCATGTGTAAAAATGCTAGGAGTGAGTAACTGTAAACTTAAAAGGATTTTAATTCTTAAATACATTTCTAACTTAGTGTAGAACTTAGTAAAAATAATTTTTAGACTTTGAGGAAATCTTGTGTGTCTGGTTGTCTGGGAAAACAGAACCAATTTGGATGCATCATACACTAATTGAAAGCTTATGATAGGATGGTGACAGAGATATTTTTTTTCTTCCTGGATTGGTTAGCTGATCACTCAGAAGTCATGTGGGTTTTCTACCGGGAAGTCTGTTTTTTGCCTGAATGCAAGATTCCTTAGTCAAACCATAAACAGTGGCAAAAGGTTTTTTTGTTAATTTCCTTGTTTTATTATTTTTTTTAGATAGAAACAGATGGATTTTTTTTTTTATTTTTCACTCCCAAAATTTCTGTGATCCAAGAATTAGTTTTAAGTGGGTACGAAGGAGGTGGAAAAATGAAGCATCAAAATTGACAGCAATGTAAAATCTAGCGTTTGTACATTTTGCCATCTGAAATGTGGTTATTCTGTTCTTATCCCAATTTGGTCATAATTTATGGATGCTATGAGATTGGGTCTTGTCTGCTAGAATGGTGGTTTTCAACCTGTGCTCCGCTGACCCCTGGGAGTCCACAAACTACGTCCAAGGCAGGGTCAGCAACATTTTTGGGCAGAGTGCCAAAAACACCCGCAACCTTGACTTGTAAGATGTTGGCATGCCAGGAGTGGACAACAGGAGAGCCGGTGAGGGGGTCTTATTCTTGTTGCAGCAACACAGCGCCAGCCTCCTCCCTGAGGCGTGGATGACAAGCAAAATGCCTGTGTGTGCCACTCTCTGGCATGCATGTCTAAGGGGTCCATGAAAGATGAGTATGATCACTCAAAGGAAGAGATGCATCGATACATCGGTCGCATATTGGATTGGCACTGATGCACAGAAAATTAACGTTATTGGCAATTGGCTTTTTTTGGCCGGTGTAGCTAATACAGCCAGGAATACATCCTGGTAGCTTGTAGAGCAGCATCTGGCCGATAAGTCTTTGGGGTGTAAGGGGGTTGGTGGAGGCAGATTGAGGTTCCTATGAAGAGGGAGGGAGTGGGACAGGGGCAGGCGCTGCTTAGCCAGGGTGGTGAATGTGACCCTGGGAGCAGAATGGAGCCTCAGGCAGCTTGTCCAGGGGGCACAGGGAAGGTAGGGAGAGGGGACGGCTTGCAGCTGCTGTGTATATCTCTCGGGGAGGCATGGGCGGCATGTGTTCCCACCCACTGGATTTGTGCACAGGGTGAGGGGCCAGAGGCTGCCCTGGCCTCTTCAGTGGTGGGGCTGGGCTTGGGGCAGGTGGTAGTGGTGCTGGGAGGGATGGCTATGGGGAATTTTGGGGTGGCTGTAACCTACCCTGTAGCTACCCCTCACAGTGCCGTTGCCACCCGCCCCAAGGGCAGCCCTGGCCCAGTTCCCCAACCAGGAAGAGGCTGGCACAGCCTCCGGCCCTGATCCTGCAGCAGGCAGCCCACCCTCGCCCCATGCACAAATCTGGGGGGGCACATGGCCCCCCATGCATCCCCCAGGGATGTGGGGAGCTGCCCCTCCCGCCCTGCCACGCCCCCCAGATGAGTTGCCTGCGGGTCTGTCCCATTTCCAGCAGGGTTGCATTCACCGCCCTGGCCTGGGTAGTGCCTGACCTTGCCCCACTCCCTCCCTCACTCCCCATGGGGACCTCGATCTGCGCCACTCCTATCCTTTCCCTCCTCCATGCTTCTTCCCCCCCACAGACTCACCGTCCCAGAGCTGCTCTCCAAGCTGCTGTGTTCCGTATTAGCTCTTGGATCAATATTGGCCGATATGGATAGCTAATAATCCGCCATTGGTATTGGGCAAAAAAAATCTTTGTCGGTGCACCCCTAATCAAAAGTATGTGAATGCCCACACTTATAATTCAAAGGGGTCTTCATCTCCATTTGAAATTTTTTAGGGGTCCACAAATGAAAAAAAGTTGAAAACCAGTATGCTAGAATATGGTTGACTCCTCCATTAGGCTGTATTATAGGTCTTGTGCCTCGGCAGAAAGATAGTCAAAGGAAGTGACTCATTCACCACTAATAGAATCTGCCTGAGTAAGTGGCAAACAGAGGAATTTGTATGCTCTGAACACCAGACAGATCAACCAGGCTATTCAATGTTAAGAAAACATGACTTTTCCCCCCTGCTTCATACTGAAAGTAAAACACTGTCTGTGGGCAGACTTAGTCTCTTTTTATGAAATGCTGTGCAAAGAGAAGATCAACAGGGCCAGCTAATCCCAATGTCTGCTGTCAGAAATGAATTTTTGTAGCAATTCCTTGAACTGTTGTGACTGACCTTTCTTTGGGACCAACTCCTGGCCTTCAAGCTCATAGGAGGTGCGCCCACTTGCCCAGCTCTGCTTACATAACTGATTCTTAGCCCGTTACATACTATTGTACCACCCACTCATGGATGCACAGCTTAAACTCCCAGGAGAATTTTTCAGTTCTGTGGTCCTCTCCTGTTTGGTTAGAATCAACCCATTAATTGCCACAGATTGCATACATTTGTGTTTAAATAGGAAAAAAAAAATCTTTCTTATCAGTTGCTTTCAACAAGATTTAAGTAAAACTACTAACATCTCACCTGCACTGGAGAAGTAATTTTCTCCAATTTTACATCTTTTTAATGCAATGTAAATTTACTTTTAACTCTAATTGTTGCAGATATTATATTGAAAGGACAATGGGAGATCTGACATGAGCTGTCCTGATACTGAGTTTTCCATGTGTTTTGAAGTCCCTGCTCTTGGTTTATTATTCCTTTTGTAGATATCTATTGTTTTTCCTGTGACTGTGGGATTAGCGGGGGGGAGGGAGGGCCAGCTGTAAAAATGTACAGTACATTTCTCCTTCTGCTGGTTTGTACTTCTGGAATGCTATTTTGGTCCTGCTTTCTTGTTGGTTGGTGGTAGGGAATGCATATTCATCACCTTTTTTTAATAGAAAATATAAACTCCAGAAACAGACATTTCAAGAGCCAGCAATATGTATGGTAATCCTTTAAAGCAAATAGGGCGGTGGACCAGATTCTGTTTAGTTATGCTGGTGTCAGTCTAGTAAAACATCCAGATTTACTCCAGGTTCTCAGTAACATTACTAGGAGCTGAATTTGGCCCTATGGTTCCTTCTTCAAAGAGTGTATAGTTAAATATGGTACATAATGAAATACTAGACTGAAGTTTATGTGCTCACAAGGCGCATCTACATGAGATGCTAACTGCGGACTAGCTTAATAACAGTGGGCAATAGCGTGCTGGGCAAAACCTGTGCTAATATGCTACTGTTCAGTAGTATTCGGCTAATGAGCAGCAAGCATCACTAAAAACCCATGTGCTGGCACTGCTGTGCAGTAGTATGAGTTACTGCACATTGATTTGGTGCTTGGTTAACCAAGTACTAAACTTAATGTGCAGTAACTACAGCACAATCATGAACATATAAACGTGCCCACAGTGTAGAATTAGTCCTGGTGGTGATATCTGATTCATTAGTTGTACACTGTAAATAATCATACATTGTAAATAATCCTATTTTCTGGTTTAACGTTCAATAAAATTGCATTTAAAACAACGAAACACTGTGTAGATCAAACATTAATTGGCAGATTTGTACTAGCGCCATTCATAAATAAATAGAATTTCAGTGTTTTTGTGAGGCCTGTGTAAAGGAGAATTTATTTTCTCTTTAAAGTAGTTTTTGTTTTGTTTTGTTTTGTTTTGTTTTTAAATATAGAAGATAATTTTCTATTCGTAAGTTATACCAGGTTGGTGTTGCTTGTAGCAGCATGTCTTTGCCCTTTATAAAAGGGGGAAGGACCCGCTGCTGGAAGCTTCAGTGCTGAAGCAGGTGATTGATCAGCCAGTCAGAGCCACTGTCACCAGCCTGGGTTGTGTAATGATCTGTAGATGCTGCCATTGATTTGTCTTAGCTCTTTTTGTACAGAATCACAGTGGGAGTTGGGCCTTATGTAATGCTGATTGTCAAACTCTCCATTCCAGCACTCTGGCATGTTAGAGGGGAAGGATTAACTTTCCTTCTCTCGCCACCCCCTAGTCTTGCAGAGGCTCCTATTGTTTTCTTGTCTGCAGGGAAGGGCCAGTTGTAGGCTGCATAATGTACTGGTGCCTTGTTGAGTAAGAGCTCATTTAGCTAAAGAGAGCAAGGGACTGGATCCTGAGTCCCTTCCAAAAGTGGCATAAGGAAGCAGTTTCTAAAGCACCCTTTCTGTTCTTTCCTTAGACTCTGCTCCCCACAAATCATATGACCCAACAGCAGCGGGAGCTCTTAATGCTTATATTGCTTTGGGATGAGTCCAGATTCTTCTCATCTGTGTCCACTGGGAGTTTCTTTCCCTTCCTCAGAATAGTAGTTGGTCTATGTAAGCAGGTGCCATTCCCAACCTGCCCTCGGATGCAATTCACTAGGTAAGCCCCAGATCCATCTCATTTCTGTTGGTTTTTGCTTTATGTACACAAATTTTGCAATAATACAATAAAGTTCAGTTCAGACCTTTTTTCTGCCTTTAGCTGCTCCTGTGGGTACCTACCTCTGGACTGCTCAACTTGCACCCTATATCCCTTGTAAAGAGTACTTCCCATTTGCCTTATCTGCATGGGGTGATGAGCCACCTGCCTTTGAGAGTAACTCAGCACTTAACCCCTCTCCGGAAGAAGCAACTTTTTGCAGGATGGACTGTGGTGGTACACACTACCAGCCTACTTCTTTATCAAGTTTTCTTTATTGAGTGGTATACTGCTTTGGTGTGGATTGTGGAGATGACTTTTTAACATGGTGTTTACTTTTATATGTGAATCTGGTGGCAGATGTTTCTTATGTAAGGGCTGTCAATGCTGGGGAAATGTTCGGTATTTTTGTAGTGGATACCACACCCTTTTATTTGTTTTTGTTTATTTTGTATCTATTTATTTGATTTATATGTTGTCTTTCTCAGCAGAGGCTCAGGGCAGTTTGAGACAAAATATAAAAGCAAGTGGAATATTAAAATAAAGGATGAAACAAGCTCCTGAAACAACAATATCTCAGCCTAGCGTTGTTTGCTAAATGCCCGCCCAAGTTGTAAGTTCTTAATGCTGCTTCTGGAAGATGTCCAGGCTTAGGCTGTGGCCAGTATCAAGGGGGAATGACTGCCAGGAATGACCTGCAGCTTATTTTGCCAAGCAGTCTTGGCACACTGATATACTTGCAGAAGGATGCTCTCACCTGACTTTAAGGATCATGCTAGGGCATAAGGAAGAAGGTGGTCCCTTAAGTACATGGGGCAGAGACCACGCTATACCGTTGTATACACTCCTCCTCCTGTTCGTAATTATGCAGACCACTTCTGTGCCATTCTTCTGTAAAACACACTCCTGTAGCAAGGACATCAATTAACTGGCAGAAAATTAGAGTTGTTTATATTTGCTTCTGTTGTGATTAAACAGCTGAAATAAGGAATGTGTTGGCCATCTCTACAGACCAACCAGTATTCTGTGGACTGCCACTGATCTACAAGCCCCTACTGAAGAGCTGTTGTGTTGGGGTCATAGCATACTGAGACAACAAGCTGAATCCAGTGGAGCTAGGAGATTTAAGTAAAGTTAGTTAAATAATGGTATCTTTTTTAAAAAAAACACTTTTCTAAATTTCCTTGATGTGTTTGAGCCAAAGAACTTGAGCTAATATATTTGCTCTTATTAACATGCAGGCTACTGCTTCATAAATATTGTTTGATAACCTGCTTGGGACATTTTAAAGCAAATGTCATTGCTACATTGTTTTTTCAGACTTTTATGATAAAGACATCAATATGTTTAAATTGTTAGAATTAAATTAAGCGAAGTCATGAGTGTCGGCTTTTTATTTTCTTTTTTTATTGGATTTTAAATTTAGGAGCAAAATATTAATCTCCTTATCACTTAAATTATACAAATGATATCAATACTTTCCCCCTTCTTGTAAATTTAACTAATGACTTCTCTTAGTAATCCATCTGTGTTTTTACACTTGTGTGCTGTTAGGTGCTGTATGTTATTTATGAAGTGCCAAGACTGTGCGAGATGCATTTACAGATTTCCAAGACAAAGCTTCCTGCCACTTTCAGATACTCCCAGTGATCTGGGAAAACACAAAAGGAATCCCCTTGTCCAAAAACATCATCCTATATCCTCTTTGCTATAATAGCTGAGCTTCTTGCTTTCTTGTGGGCTCAGATCAAGGTAAAAAATGAAGCCGGTTTCTGCAGAGTTGACCTCAGAATACCTGCTTTCCTTTAATTGTCTGTCCATTCCAGTGTTTCTTAAACTGGGGTATGTAACAAACTTCCAGAGGAAGTAATGAGAAAGCAGGTCAAAGGAAGGGGGAAATAGAAGTGGAGGTAGTTGACATAGTGTTACCTTCTTTTCTTATAATTTAGAAGGCAGAATCCTAGGGAGATACAACAATTAAACAAACTTAATGGTATGTGACCCATAAAGTGTTGGAGAACCACTGATTTTTATGAATGTTTTTGCTTCAAAGCTCATCACACCAGCCTATTTTCTATCTAGCCTGCAGTGGTAACTTGTAATGTTTTAGGCTCCAGGATTTCCAAGGGTTGTTGACAATGTTCATAGCAAGAGATTACAATGACCAAGCTTAATTAAGGCTTTGTTACAAAACAGGCTTTAAGAGACAAATCTGCTACCAGCCATAAATACTGGGCTTGGCTTGAAGGAGGAAATGGAGTCCTCTCCCATTGCAGTTACCTTGGGGCTGCAGGGCCAAGTTTCTCTGCTTTGCAGGTTTTTGGTTAGTAGACGCACAGGTGGATGTGGAACATTCCTCTTCCCTGCCTTCTCCCTCCAATCGCTTGCTTGGTAAGGCATGGAAAGCCCCTTTTGAAGCGCAGATCCATGGCTTACACATTTGGGATATTTTTCACTAAACTCTTGGTACTTTGCCTGTGCAATGGTGTCCCACCTGCCTCTGGGGTAAACTACTCCAAGCATTTTACAGAAAATCAGGCTTTATTTCACAGTCTAGGCTGTGACCTTCCTCTATTCAATTGCATTCTTAAAGAAGTGAAGTTTGGGCCTAACGAACATGTAGGTGTCTCCCATGATGAGAATTTTAGAGAGGTGATGTGCACAGCCTGTGGTATTTTGAACTCTTGTTGCATTTGGGTGTTTCACTTAGTAGACCAGCTCCTGGGGACAAGTGATTTATGTAAGAATTGCTATTTAAAAAAATGTGGCTACCTTTCAAGAGCAAACTGAAAAGCTTGAAAATGGCTATCGTTGTGATGTTAATTCTCTGGAAATTTAAAATCACGGAAAAGCTGTTGTCATCAAACAAAAAACAGTACTTAGTTTATTTTTACGTTGGGACTCCTGTTGTACCAGTGTGGAATAAGATGCAATCACTACCTCACAGATATCACAATCTAAAACCCTTGGCTTTGGAAAAAAAATCCACGAAATTATTTTTATACGCCTTGGAGGACAGGCCATCATGATCTGGAGAGAGTCCGTCTTAGATGCTAAGTTGATGTTCAGCTGATTGCAGTCTTTAACTTCATTCAGTATGGTAAAACATGACAGCTTCTCTCCCATTTCTGTGTAAAAATGGAATTTTTCAGTGTTTCTTCATTGAATAGACCACTTCTGCACCTCAATGTCTTGAAGTTTGAGCAGACTTCACACACTTTTTCTTGTAATTCTGTTGTGTCAGGGTGGGAGGGGGACTCTATTTACCTCATGTGGTGCTGATTATTCTCCTCCCCGCTGTGTATAGCTCAGGATACCACCTCTGCCTCTGTCTCTTCCATTCTAGGGCTAGGAGGATCACAAGTTGATTTAATGTGGGACAGCTGGAAAGTCCAGATGAATGGTAACTTTGATCACTTGAAGGTAATCTGTTTATCTCTTGCAAAGTGCCCTGCCTACAGTGATTAAATATGTGTGTGCGAGTGAGAGATGGGGGCAGGTTGGAATAACTCAGCCATAAAACAACAGAGGCAGATGCAATCTGGTTACGTTATGTAATTCCCCTTGGTAGAAGGCCCTGAACTGGGTCAGAGCTGTGTGAGAAACAAGGGCATGCTCATGTCTGTGCAATTTCTACCTGCCTGTTGTGCAGTGTTCACATTGTGTATCTGTTTTACCAGGCAAGCTGGGAACCCTCTAGAGAAGCAGAGCTTGGGCAATCTGAAACTCTTAAGGGAGCTGCCAGGATCTGGGAGGGGGCAGGGGCAGGAGAGACAGCTACATGACAGCATGCACCCGAGTTTACCATTCTTACTACACTGAGATCCTGGAAGGCTTAATTAAGCTTTTAGAAAGCATTGGTTTATAATACTTAAACTGCTAAATTAGCTTGTGGAAGGGTTTGTTTTTTAAATGTTCATATTAACTAATTACAAACCACCTTAATAAGCTATGCATCAAAATAAAGCTTTGACTGTATAATCTTTTGATGGAGGTACTTTGTGCAACAGCTGATGGCTTTTAAGGTTTATATTTTATTTATGGAAGGGCAACAAAAGGAAGACCCACTCCTTTTTATTTAACCTCTTAAAATTTTTTTTCTAAGTTATGTAACATGCTGGAACACAACAAATGACATACAGCAAAATGCCAGTGTAGAGACTAACATATTTTACCGCTTACTCTGAATTTGTGTATTTCATGCCTAGTGACATCAGCATTTTTTCCTGCTCCTCCCGCCATTTGGGTGGGTGGGCGGGGTGTGTTTCTGGCAAGAAGCTGGACTTGGTAAAGTAGCTATCTCACTTTTGATAATATATAAATAAAACCAACCCCACTGAAATCCAAACACTCCCAGTGAGGGAGCAGCACTCATCTTCCTGTGAATTATACAGGAAATACCAGTAGCTTCACAATTACAGGTTTGAAACAGCTTGCCTATTTGAATAAAAAGTGTGTTTTTAGAACTGCATTTCAGTTGGAAGGGTATGATTTAGCAGTTTTAGAGCTGAAAATAAGCTGCTGTTTTGAAATAAACATCAGAATTTTAGCACTGCATTTGTCAGGAAAAACTTTTGTCATAAGCTGGCTTATGCTCTGACTTTTGCATTTGAACAGACTTTCCTCTTTCAGTAAGTAGCTCCTACAGTCAGTTTTACCGTATTTGTGATCTAGAACATGGTGCAGATAGCAATGAGTTGGGAGACCTGAGGTCACCGCTCAGTAGATGCAGTTCACCCTTGTTCCATTTAAAGTCAGTTCATATTTTCGTTTTGTGCATCAGCTCCTGGACTGAGACAACTGACTTGTTTTGGATAGCCTGCTAAACAGCTTCTTAACAGTGGAAACATCTGCTTGCTTCTCCCAAAGGCCACAGTTGAACATGGGACCTAGTAGTGAAGTCCCAGTAACCATCCTTTAAGTTATCCTCTTCCCTTGCTTTCATTTTCTTGTGTTTTCTTGCAGACATACTCACCTGCCTTGCAGACATACTTTCATTGTTCTTGTCTTGCCTAGCCCAGTTTTTCAGTGTCTAACTTCGGCCGGGAATATTCCATATATTTAGTAGTTATGATTTGTATTTTCTTTCAACCAGCTTTTCATATTAAAGGGTGCTGGGGTTTGCTTAACTTCTAGAAATTGTTGGCATATGACAGAAAAGAAAAATTTCCCCTCTTAAAAAGTTTACACAGATGTTAAGAAATTGCATGCAGTTGTGCCTGGAGTGGCTTTGCTGCTCTGTCTCCATGGGGATTGAAAGGGTGCCCTATGCTGGCAGGGCATGAGGATCTGATCCCTGGTATTCAAAGTCACATGTCCTGCCATGTACATATGGCATGGCATGAGGTGCAGTTCTGAGATTGGGGATCAGATCCCATTGTGCCATTAAACTGTCTGCCAGGAGCCTGCAATTCTGTTCTTATTAGATATTTATAATGCAAACATTGACATGACCTAAACATTCTGAGAATACCAAGAAAGAAGTGTTGGGTTAAGTGATAAATTGTTAAATATTAATTGAACCACTGGTGGTGTTTCCAGAGCAGCAAGCCTCCATGTTCATGATACTTTCCTGATAATTTAGTTTCTGTCTTTATTATGAGTGACTTTCCTTCTGGCCTGTTAGGACCCTCCTTTTTCGAAAAACAAGAGCTAATTTATGTTTTGTGTGTTGATTTTTTGCAAGCACAAGTGAAAAAATTGTAGATCAGGGACACAAGCTGGAGTAACCAATCTTTAATATTGGCCCTTGAGAGTAAGATTTTACTTCTCTGGGAATTTGGGGTCCAGGTGAATCTCAAACTTTATATGAGTGGCTAAGTATGTTTTGGGTTTATTTATGAGCAAGAATGAAATTGGTAGGATAAGATAGGAAATGGAAGCATGATAGAGAGAATCCATGGGAAGCGGTAAATAATACAGTGGAGGGAAGGGAAAAATTAAAGAAGGAAAGAGAGTGTAGATGAGAGAGTGCTGTCACTGTGCTCACAATCTGGGTTATGAGGAGGTTGAATAAAGTCAGCAAGGAGAAGAATGTTTAACACAAGCAAGAAAAATATGAAGTTTCTTTTTTTCCAAAATAAATAATAAGCAAAGTTGCATAGCCACATATTACAGTTAAATACAAGACAATAAACAGCACATGGGGTTTGCATTTTTGATGGGTGGGTTATGAGTGAGTTATGTCCTAGTAATTCTGAAATCTTTCACAAGGGCCTTGTTTGCTTGCTGGCTTTGTTTGCTTAATCTTTAAATATTGACTGCATTTTTCATGCTTTGGCATGAAATGTGTGTGAAGTGTGTAAATATATCAGTTGGGACATTGTTTTCTATCACCTGCTCTTTAATGATTTTGCCCATCATAATGTGTCTTTCTCAAGAATTTTCATGTCCATGATAAATAGTAGCTGTAGTTGCACAAACTTGTAATGTGCTACTTGGGCTGTTTTTTGTATCTGTAACTTTGGATGACCAAATTTTCTTGAATGCTTTTATTTTTTTAAATTGTTTTCCCCCTCCTACTCCTGCAGGGCTGCCTTACAAAAGAAAATGAGCAGGTAATGCACAAGGAGCACCACTGGGAACCATGTCGGACGAGTCAATCTCAGGGAGTGATCCGGACCTGGACCCGGACTTGGAGCAGGAGGATATGGAAGAGGAGGAGGAGGAAGATGAAGAGGAGGCAATGGAGGAGGAAAATGATGGGGATGATGAGGAAGACTTACTCGATGAGAATGGTGAGTGAGTCGGGTTGTAAGGGCCCATATCCACTCTGCTGTGCATAATCACTGACATTACTAATTCTGATGAGTTACTTTGTATAACTAGTGTCCTTATGTCTTTTAGAATTTCTTCAGGGACAAGTGGAGTGGAGTTACGTGCATATGTGTAGATTAAGTTTGGATTTCTAGCATTATGTTTTTTATCATTACGAGAATATTCTTCATAAATCTCACCAGTAGCGCAAAAGTTCTTACACAGGGATCTTATTCTTAATCTAATAAGATTGTCTGGGACATAGTTGTGTATGTCAGTAAAATCAAGATACTTTTACTATAGAATATAGAAATTGTATACTTAAGTTGGATATTTTTACATTACTCATACACCCATAAATAAAAAGCCTAATGCAGATGGCAGTGGCGGGCAGATATTTGTGATCTGGCTGCTGCTGCAGGCTGCCAGTTCCCCTGCCTCCAATCCCTTCCCTGCTCTCTTCCCTTCTCTTGCTGGATGCCACCACAGCCCATGGTATATTCCAATGGGAAAATCGGCACTGGGGGCACAGTGCAGGAGGCTTTAAACCACTGCTTTAACGAGGCCTGTATAAAATGTCACCCCTTTTTCCCCACCCCAACCAAACTGGACCTTTGTGGGCTGGATCCAGCTCATTGACCGTAGATTGTCAGCCCCTAGCTCAGGGCTTAGCAATTATTTTGGGTGGAGGGCCACTTACTGAGTTTTGGCAAGCTGTCAAGGGCCACATGGGTAGCCCTGCCCCTTGACAGGTGCCTCCTCCCCCCTTTCCCCTGGTCACCATCTTGGGACTGGATGTCCTGCCCCTAACGTCTGACCTTTGCCACAGGAAGTCCCTACCCTTACCTCTGGAAGTGCCCCTTTTGGGGAAGAGGGTTTGCCATCTTAGGGGAAAATAAAACACATTACATACTTAAATCAAATACCCATATTAATATTTTTGTGCTGATTTGTGTATGTTTGTGCTGTGTTTGCAGAAGTGATTGCATATAGGGGTTTGTGGGCATGTGTATGTGTGGGTATGGGTGCCATGTAGTACAGAGTGGCTGGCTGGAAAGTGAGGAAAGCAGCAGGGAAGAAGTGGAAGCGAGTGGGAACGTGGGGCCTGTACCAGTGTCCTGGGGGCCAGTCCAGCAGGGCCCAGAACGGGGTGGTAGGAGCATGGGCTGACGGGTCTGTGGAGCCGGGCTGGGCTGCAGAGGGGAGAGCTGACCCAGCTCCATAGAGCCCCTGCCAGCCAGGACCCAGCACTCCTGCTGCCATGCTCTGGGCCCCGCTGGTGCTCCTGCATGCCTGCTTACTCCCAGCCCTGCGGTACAGGCAACCTGTGTGCCCCATGCTCACCCATCCAAACTGAGCAGCAGGGAGGAAGAGGGGCAGGGGCCATAGTGAATGGGACCCTGGGACTGGGGCGGATCATGAGATGGAGCAGCGGGTGGCTCGTCCAGGGGCACTGGGGGAGGTGTGGCTCCCCACCATTGTGTGCACCTTTGGGCAGGCATGGGGGGCACGTGCCCGCAGATCTGTGGGTGAGGCAGAGGCGGCGGCCTGCTGTAAACTGGGCTTTGTACCACACTGCTGCTTGCCTAGGAGCCTTGCATGATGCTATGGCTGCACCATGCACTGGCTGCACTTCATCCCCTGCCTGCCTGGTAGCGGTAGGCACATGGTGTCCCACGTGACTCTGGAGGCAGTGGTAATGTGGTGCAGAGCGCAGTGACAGCCCACTGCTTCCTGGGAGTTTGCTCCCCTCGGGCTGGCTGGCCCTGTTCCTGTGGCAGGGTCGGCACAAAAGCATCCTGGGCCTTTTCAGGGATGCAGGGGTTCTCCCCTGACCGGGTGACCCCAGGGTAGGCATGGGGGGTGGTATGTGCCTTCCGGATCTGTGTACGGGGGGAGGTGGGCTGAGCGGCGGGCTCTGTACCATGTGGTGCTGTCTCCAGACCTGCGTGGGATGCCATCTGCCTGCTGTCGTTGGGTGGGCAGAGGCACTTGGCCAGTGTGGTATGCACATGGCATCCCCCACAGGTCCAGAGGCAGTGGCAGCAGCATGGTGCAGACCCCAGCATGTAGCGCAAAGCCCACCTCCACCTGTATCCAGGGGGCACATGCCTGCCATCTGCCGCCACCTGGCAGGCAGAGCCACTTGGCCACCCCAGGATGTGTCCAGTGGGGGGAGCCCCCCCACATCCCTGTAAAGGCCCAGGCTGCCTTTGTGTTGGTCCTGCCGTGGGGACGAGGTGAGCCAGCCCAAGGGGAGAGAGCCCCTGGGGAGCAGTGGGCTGCTGCTGCTGTGCTCTGCACCATGCTACTGCTGCCTCCAGAGCCACACAGGATGCCATGTGTCAGCTGCCACTGGCACTGGCAGCTAGCACATGGCATTGTACGAGGCTTCTGGGCCAGTGGCAGTGTGGCGCAGAGCCCAATTTGCAGCAGCAGTCCGCCTCTGCCCTATGCCCAGATCCGGGGGGTACATGCCCCACCAGTCTCCCCTGCGGTGTGCACAATGGTGAGGAGCCCCCCTACACCCCTGGATAAGCTGATGGGGCTCTGACTGTTACACCACCCAGTCCAGGGGCCCATTCACCCCAGCCCCTGCCCCCCTACCTCCCTCACTGTGGAGGCCTTGATCTTCCTCTCTCCCCTTCCACCCAACACACTTACCTACTGGGTGCTGCTTGACATACAGTGCTGTGGTCCTGGCTGTGTGCAGCAGGCTGCTGCTGGGCTCTGGGTGTGTGCGGCCCCTCCCCGGCCCTCTGCGTACCACTTGCAGGTTGTCTGCATATGACTGGTGGTACATGTACCACAGTTTGGGAACCACTGCCATAGATGATGTAGAGTTTGTTCCATTACTTCTTTAGGGTACTATCTTCCTGGTGAGAGCATTTCTTTATTAAGAATTACAACCAAGTGTTTGGATGTTTTTATACCTGACAGAAGTGAAAGAATGATAGATTTGATTCTACAAGCTGGTATTACATAGAGCAGGGCTGTCCAACTTCAGGGTGGCTGGGTGACTGTATAGAGTGCCAGTGTGCAGTTCGTGGACTATAGCCCTGCAGCTCCCTCCTGGATCCTTCTCTACTGTGTGGCAGGGGGGCTTGTGGGCTGCTGGTTGGATAGCCGTGTAGTAGGAAGGACACTACATTTCCTTCACACGATTCAATCGGTATATCTCAATTTTGCCATACAACAGCTGTTGCTGTACTTCAGGGCTCCCACCAGTTTCTTTCAGCACCAGAATCCTTACTGGTTTTGTTGTTCAGAACCTGAATAGACTCTCCAAACAAGCATCACGTTTCTGTCCTTGTCTGTGACATCCATTTCCATTCCAATTTTGTAACTGGGACTGCTGCCCAATGCACATCTTCCCTGATCCTGCTGTTCTTTGAATGTATTATTGAGCAGCAAGAGTCATAAACTGGACGAGACAGTATGATGGCTCTTGCAGTACTGATGTTTGCCAGCTAAGGAACTGTCTTGTTGACCCACAAAACCTTTCATTTGTAACCTAATCAACAGTTGACTGTAGAGATCAAGGGTTTGTATGTTAACACCGGGGCTTTATTTTCAAAGCATGTTGAAATATTAAACAAATTCCTCTAGTTTTCTGTTGTGTCTAGTATTCCTTTATTTCTGTGGATTATTTCTCATGGCAGTGGCTAGATTCATCTCTTATTTTCCTGTGGTGCTGTTCTATTTATAAATAATGATGGGAGTCATTCATTTTCTGCCTCTGAGACTGTGGGTTCAACACATTCCAAAAACTTGCTGTTTAGGGTGAAAGGCTGGTAAAAGTGAAGCATACAGCAGCAAAGCAGAGGCATTTGTGATCCCTGGCATTCAGAAACTGTTCTTAAGGGCTCCTGGAGGTCATGCTTTTATTTAATTTTAGTTTGGAAAATCTTTTTGTTTAATAGAGGTGGAATGAAATGCTAAACCTCTCCTGGATATCCTTGTAGCTTTGGGTCTGGCGTGAAACCTTTCTGCTTTTCTAAGCCTCCAGCAGGAACTTCTGCTTTAATCTGACTCCTTTGAAAGCCTGATCAGGCTAAATGGTGTAATGGTTAGGGACCTACTTAAATTGTGCTTTTGTTATTTTCACAGAAACCATGAAAAACGGTGGTGTCTGCAATTGTGTTTGCCACAAAAATGGCGTTTGCCACAATTTCCCATGGAATCGCACCCCCATCTGAAACAAAATTACTAAAAAATAAAATGCTGGCTCTTCTGTGGGAGGCAGTGGTCCTCGCAGCTGCTGTTGCCTGCCCTTGCAGCCAGCCGGGCAGGAAGGCACTGGCTGGCGAAGCAGTTCAAATGGCAGCCACCCCTTGTCCCTCCTCCCCTGCCAGGGCTTCTCTGCCAGTCAATGCCAAGGGGTGGAGCTGCATGAAGGGCAGCCCTCTCTGCTAATCAGCGGTGAGGGGTTGGGTCTCCAGGGCCTTGGTCAATCAGCATGAAGGGCAGGGCTGTTGTGAAATGCCTGTGAAAATGGCTGTGCGTGTGGTGAGTGGGCTGCAAAAAACCCTTTGTTTCTCCATGACATAGGTAGGTCCCTAGTAATGGTTAGATAGAGGGACAGGAGGTAAAAGATTTTTGGAGTGTGTTCCAGACAAACTGGTTTGATCTTTAATGTGCTGCTTGGTATTTCTAGACCTTGGTTTCCGAAACTAAAATCATAATACATGGCTGGTGTAGAACCTGGATCGGGGTAGCTAACCTACTACACATGTCACAAGTTGCATGGATGGTTTCTGTATGTGGCACCTGAGCCCCAGGTGCTTAGTAAAGGGAGGCAGCAGAATGGAAGCAGGGCAGCTCCAATCTCCTGGGGTGTGGGGGCAGGATGCTGCTGTGGAAAGAGGTGTCAGGTGTTATTGCTAAGAGCCAAGTTTAATCCATCACTGGCTGCAACTACTGCCAAATTGAGGGCTTTGGATCCTGGCTTCCTGTAGAAAACGATGGTGGTTGCAAAGCAATGCAGGGTGAACCTGGGTATTCTTGGAGGTGACCTAACACCTCCTTTCACAGCAGCATCCTATCCCAGGCTCTAACCAACCCTACCTCCATTCTGATGCCCCAGGATGCAAAATCTATCAGGTAGTCTTCTAAGGGTAGGGATTAGAGAGGCACTCAGAGAGGCATGTCTGCCAAAAGGTTGGCCACTACAGGTTCACAACCTGTTTAGTTGGCAGCAGGTTGCCAAATTAAGGATGAACTGCTCAGCTGCCTGCTGAGGGTTTTATTCTAAAGGTGCTGCTTCTCTAATCAACTGGAGCTCATCAGTGATCTCATACAGCTGATTGTTGAAGTGGCATTCTTTGAAACAAAAGCCACACCAAACCTGCAACAGCTATGTGTGCCCCTGGCTGGTTCATAAACTGTCCCCTTCATGGAACTGAGGAAGGAACCTAAGCCTATGAAGAATTTGGGTTTCAATAAATTTAGGGGTACACCAATAGAGATTTTGGGGGCTGATATCGATAGCCGATTTTTTTTTTTAAGGAGGCATATTGGCCGATGCCGATCCGATTTTCCTATACACAGACTGGCAACTGAAGAACAGTGTCTGGCTGGTAAGTTTGTTGTGGTGGAAAGGGCATGGGAGGGCAGATCAAAGCCCCTGCGGTGAGGGAGGGAGTGGGGCAGGGCATAGGATGGGAAAGTGGTGGGGTGTGGCTCTTGCTGCTGCATGCACCTTGTGGGGGGCAGGGTGTGTGCCTCCCAGATGTGTGCGGTGCGGGGCAGCCTGCAGCTGCAGGCTGAGGCTGGGGCTGGGGCTGTGCTGGGCTCTTCCAGGTGGGGGCTGGGCTGGGCTGCACTTGGGGCAGGCAGCAGCAGCGCTGGGAGGGAGATTATGGAGGAGCTGTAGCCACCGCAGAATTCGCTGTAGTCCCCCAACTCCCCTCCCAGTGCTGCTGCTGCCCACCTTGCCCTCTGCACAGCCTGGCCCAGCCCCTGCCGGGAAAAGCCTGAACCCTGCCTCATGAAGATCCGGGGGGTACATGTGTTCCCATCCACCTCCATGCCCTCCCTTTGTGCGCGCAGCAGTGGGAGCCGTGCCTCCTGGATGAGCCGCGGCTCCGTCCCATGCCCTGCCCTGCCCTGGCTGGGCAGCGCTTGCCCCAGTCCCATTCCCTTCCTCACCGTGGGGGCCTTGATCTTCCCCCTTACACTCCTCTCCTGTCTCCTCCCCCCTCCCCTTCCACCAGACCAGACTTACCAGCTGGATGCAGCTCACCAAGCTGCCAGGCTGTGCTTCTCGCTGCCTGCTTGCTGCAGCTGTGCACATGCATGGGCCATTTATTGGCTACATCAGGCCAATTTCCAATGCAGTCAATTTTCTTTGTATTGGTGCACCTCTAAATAAATTGAGTCTGTTATGCCATCTTGCAGACAGATCTAAGGGAGGGGCAGAGGTGGAGTGCTGAGGAATCTCTAGATGTTCTGTTAAATATTATTCCATTTAATCAGGGAATATTTGCATCTAAAGATAGAAAGATTCTGATTGCTGAAAAAAGTTATTCCTCTTTACTGACGTTATAGTTTTTCACCAGATAGATAACAAGCAAAGTGTTTATAGATTCATAGAGTCGGAAGGGACCTCAGTGGGCCATCTAGTCTGACCCCCTGCCCCCGGCAGGCAAGAAAAGAGTCACCAACCCTGGGGTCATGTAACCTGAGCCAGATGCCTGTCCAGTCTCTTCTTGAAGACCCCCAGGGATGGGGCGAGCACCACTGCCCTTGGGAGCCCATTCCAGATTCTGGCAACCCTGACTTTGAAGAACTTTTTCCTAATGTCCAGCCTGAACCTCTCTAGTAGCTTATGGCCATTGTTCCTTGTTGTTCCAGGGGGTGCCCTGGTGAACAGATTGTTGCCTACTTCATGTTTCTTTCCCCTTATTAATTTGTACACTACCATAAGGTCCCCTCTCAGCCTTCTCTTGGAGAGGCTGAAGAGATTAAGGTTTCTTAGCCTTTCTTTGTAGGGCCTTCCCTGCAGCACCTTGCAGCCCGCTCTTTGGCGAGAGAGGCAGCGAGCTGCTGGGAAGAGATGGCCTCCACCTCTCTCCCCTGGGGAGGAGGCTCTTCTCAGCCAGGCTGGCTGACCTGGTCCACCAGGCTTTAAACTAAGCCCGCTGGGGGATGGGGGGACTACTGCCACTGCTGGCCCGCTGAGCAACCCTTGCAAAGCCAGCGGACCAAGGCACTTAAGGGAGCCCACCCCTGCCTCAGCCCTGGCACAATCTGTGGGCAAGGCAAGAGCCCCCAAGGGGACACTTGCCTGCCTGTACACTAATGCCAGGAGCCTGGGCAACAAGCAGGACGAGCTCCTGCTCAGTGCAAAGAAATACGACGTCATTGGGATAACAGAGACCTGGTGGGACTCCACCCATCACTGGACCACGGGTATAGAGGGCTATACCCTGTACAGGAGGGATCATGTTGACAAAAGGGGCGGGGGTGTAGCTCTCTATGTGAAGGAAAGCTACATGTCCCTGCAAGCTGATGTTGGCGACCAGCATGGACAGCTAGAGACCCTCTGGGTAAAAATTTGTGGGGAATACAGCACAGGGGACACAACGGTGGGAGTCTACTACAGACCTCCCACTCAAAGTCCTGAGCTTGACCAGGAGTTCGCCCAGGAACTGACTGAGGCCGCTTGCTCCAGGACCTTGGTTGTCATGGGTGACTTCAATTACCCGGACATCTCGTGGGAAGATCACTCAGCTAAATCCGAGCGGTCGCAAAGCTTTCTCTCGTGCGTGGATGACCTATACCTGACTCAAGAAGTCTATGGGCCAATGAGAGGCAAAGCGCTGCTCGACCTGGTGCTGGCTACGGGGGACGACCTAATCGGCGACCTAGTGATCGATGGGAAGCTGGGTGACAGCGACCACGAGCTGATCACCTTCACCATCCGCCATAAAGCTGGCAAGTCAGTCAGCAACACAGAAGTCCTTGACTTCAGAAAAGCCGACTTTGACAAGCTCAAGAGGCTAGTCAGTCAGGCCCTCAGGGACCATGACTCCAGGGTGATGGGAGTTCAAGAAGAGTGGTTGCTCCTCAAGGAAGCGATCCTCAATGCACAAGCTAAATCTATTCCAACACGGAGGAAAGGCAGCAAGAAGGCACAGCAGCCCCCCTGGCTTTCCAGGGACCTAGCGGACCTCCTGTGGCTTAAAAGAAAAGCCTACAAAGGATGGAGGATGGGATTCACCTCCATGGAGGATTACTCTGCGCTGGTCCGGTCCTGCAGGGAGCATACCAGGACAGCCAAGGCTGCAACTGAACTCCAACTAGCTTCAGGCATCAAGGACAACAATAAGTCCTTTTTCAGATATGTGGGGAGCCAGAGGAAAAGCAAGGGCAACGTTGGACCCATGCTAAACCAGATGGGGCAACTGGCAACTGATGCCCAGGAAAAAGCCAACCTATTAAATAGGTACTTTGCATCAGTCTTTCATCAGTCATATGGGATGCCGATGCCTGCTATAGGACAGGGAAATCTGGATGAGGGGGATCCCTTACCCTCCATAAATGCTGACCTCGTGAAGGAACACCTTGAGAAGCTGGATACCTTCAAGTCAGCCGGCCCTGACAATCTGCACCCCAGGGTACTCAAGGAGCTGGCGAGCATCATAGCCCAGCCCCTGGCACGGATCTTTGAAAACTCCTGGCGCTCTGGTGTAGTGCCCAAAGACTGGAAGAAGGCCAATGTGGTGCCGATCTTCAAGAAAGGGAGGAGAGTGGATCCGGCTAACTACAGGCCTATTAACCTGACTTCTATCCTGGGGAAGATCTTAGAAAAGTTTATTAAGGAGGCCATCCTTGATGGACTGGCCCAGGCTAACATCCTAAGGGATAGCTAGCACGGGTTTGTTGCAGGTAGGTCTTGTTTGACCAATCTTATTTCCTTTTACGACCAGGTGACCTATCACCTGGACGAGGGAGAAGAGATTGATGTCATATATCTTGACTTCAAAAAAGCTTTTGATCTGGTATCCCATGATCACCTCTTGGCCAAACTGGCCAGTTGTGGCCTTGGCTCCACCACGATCCGCTGGCTGGGAAATTGGCTCTGTGGTCAGACCCAGAGGGTTGTGATTGATGGCAGTCACTCATCGTGGTGCCCTGTGACCAGTGGGGTCCCTCAAGGCTCTGTCCTTGGACCCATACTGTTCAACATCTTCATTAACGATGTGGACATTGGAGTCAGGAGTGGACTGGCCAAGTTCGCCGATGACACCAAACTTTGGGGCAAAGCATCCACGCCAGAAGATAGGCGGGTGATCCAGGCTGACCTGGACAAGCTCAGCAAATGGGCAGATGAGAACCTGATGGTGTTTAACACTGAAAAATGCAAGGTTCTCCACCTTGGGAGGAAAAACCTGCAGCACCCTTATAGGCTTGGCAGTGCTATGTTGGTTAGCACTACAGAAGAAAGAGACTTGGGGGTCATGATTGACCACAAGATGAACATGAGCCTGCAATGCGATGCTGCGGCTAATAAAGCGACCAAAATGCTGGCTTGCATCCATAGATGCTTCTCGAGCAAATCCCAGGACGTCATTCTCCCCTTGTACTCGGCCTCGGTGAGGTCGCAGCTGGAGTACTGCGTCCAGTTTTGGGCTCCAGAATTCAAAAAGGATGTGGAGAAGCTTGAGAGAGTCCAGAGGAGAGTCACGCGCATGATCAGAGGTCAGGAAAACAGATCTTACGATGACAGGCTGAGAGACATGGGACTCTTTAGCCTGGAAAAGCGTAGGCTCAGGGGTGATCTGATGGCCACCTACATAAGTTTATCAAGGGTGACCACCAGGATCTGGGGGAACGTCTGTTCACCAGAGTGCCCCAAGGGATGACGAGGTCGAACGGTCACAAACTCCTGCAAGACCGTTTTAGGCTGGACATAAGGAAGAATTTCTTTACTGTCCAAGCCCCCAAGGTCTGGAACAGTCTGCCAGCGGAGGTGGTTCAAGCACCTACATTGAACACCTTCAAGAGTACATTGGATGCTTATCTTGCTGGGATCCTATGACCCCAGCTGACTTCCTGCCCTTTGGGCAGGGGGCTGGACTCGATGATCTCCCCAGGTCCCTTCCAGCCCTAATGTCTATGAAATCTATGAAACTGTCATTGAATTGCATTCTGTTGCTCTCTGCCCACTTCCCCAACCTGTCTAGTTCGGTCTGGATCTGGTTCCTCCTCTCCAGGGTGTTAGTTGCACCCCATAATTTTGTGCTGCTTGCGAATTTGGACAGGGTGCTTCTCACCCCCTCATCCAGATCACCGATGAAGATGTTGAACCGCACCGGCCCCAGAACTGAGCCCTGAGGGCCTCCACTGCCCACATCTTTCCAGGTTGACACCGACCCGTCCACTACCACCCTCTGAGTGCAGCCCTTGAGCCAGTTTGCTACCCAGTCTACCATGTAATCATCCCAGGCAAATCCCCTCAGTTTATTTATAAGGATGGTAAGGGATACCTTGTCAAAGGCCTTCTTGAAGTCCGGATAGATAACATCCACCTCAACTCCTGCATCTAACCAATTGGTGGCCTTGTCGTAAAAGGAAAAACTAGGTTAGTCAGGCAGGACCTGCCTGCTGAAAACCCATGTTGGTTACCCCTCTGCATCATATTAGACAGCGGGCTTCCACAGATGTGCTCCTTGATAATTTTTTCTAGGATTTTCCCAGGGATAGAGGTAAGGCTGACTGGTCTATAGTTCCCCAGGTCCTCCTTCTTTCCCTTTTTAAAGATTGGAACGATGCTAGCCCTCTTCCAATTCTCCGGAACCTGACCCAAGCACCATGAGCGATCACATATCCTTGCCAGTAGATGAGCTATGACCTCCGCTAATTCCTTCATTATCCATGAGTAGAGTCCCTCCAGTCCTGGTGATTTGAATATGTCTGGTCCCTCCAAGTATCTTTTTACCGTGTCAGCGCTGACCATTGGTTGGCTGATGTTCCCTTTGTTGGTGTCCGTCATGTATGTTGAGGGTTCATCTAGATTCCCATTTAAGAAGAGAGAAGCAAAAAACTCATTGAAGAACCATAGAAGTAGGGTCAGAGTGGGCTGTATAGATCGTCAAGTCCGACCCCCTGCCAGGGCAGGAGAAAAAACTGGGCTCGAATGATCCCAGCTAAGTAGGCATCAAGCCTCCTCTTAAAGACCCCCAGGGTCTTTAAGTTCTGCTTTGTCCCTGCTATCCATCACTAAGACCCCCTGCTCATTCTGTATGGGTCCTATGCTACCCTGCACCCTCTTTTTGCTCCCAGTGTACCTAAAGAAGGACTTTTTATTGTCCTTAATCCCTGACGCTAGCCTGAGTTCTAGAGTTGCCTTGGCCTTCCTGACTGACTCCCTGCAGGTGTGGGCCAAAGAAGTATACTCCTTTGCTAGCTACCCCTTGCTTCCACTTGCCCTTAAGGTATCTTAGGTGCCCCTGGTTAGCCAAAGGGGCTTCCTGACCCCCCCTTGCCCCCTTTCCTCTGCCATGGGATTGACTCACTCTGAGTCCAAAGAATGGTTTCCTTGAGGAATGTCTACCCATCCTGGACCCTCAACGTATCTAAGTTCTGAGCTCCTAGCACCCTGCTAACCAATCCCCTGAGTCTATTAAAGCGCTTGTAAATTTTGTCTACATTGTGCTGGGAAGGGCTACTTTTGATCTGTCCTTTTGGCTTCAAGGAGACAAGATGGGTGAAGTAAGTTTAGATTGGCTATCTGGAAAAAATTCTTTACTGTGAGAATAGTGAGGCAGTGGAATACATTGCCTAGGGCAGCTATGGACTCTGTCACTGGAGGTGTTCAAGAAGAGGTTGGACATCCACTAGGCCAGTGGTTTTCAACAGCTTTTTCGTTTGTGGATGCTTAAAAAGTTTCAAGTGGAGGTGTGGACCCCTTTAAAAATTTCAAATAGAGGTGCAAACCACTTTGAATTTTAAGTATGGGTATTTGCATACTTTTGATAGATCCATAGTCATCTTTTACAGACCCTTTAGACAATCTGCAGAACCCCAGGGGTCTGCAGACCACAGGTTGAAAACCACTGATCTAGGTGTATCTATGCCTGTTTTCTACCATGGGTATTCCATGCTTCTGGGATTTGCTGGTTGCTCCTGCTGCTTCTCCCCCCCCCCCCCCTTTTCCCCCTTGCTATGTGTCAGGATATTTTTAAGCTTCCCCAGAGTCATTATGTGTTGGCTATAGCTAAGGCTGGGTACTTCAACTAGATGTGCCCATTCTTCTGCTAAGAGCAAAGCTGGAGGTTCCTGGCTAGAGGCCCTTGCCCCTTGGCTCAGGGTCAGACCGATTGCCATATTTGGAGTCAGGAAGGAATTTTGCCTTGTGGTTGGATTGGTATGGAGTGTGGGAGTTTTTGCCTTCTCCTGTAGCAGGAAGGATGGTCTTCTACTCGGGACCTCTTGAGCATATATTAACAACATTTTATAGAAGCAGGACGTTGACTGCCATGGTTCCCATGTTTTACCTGTGGCAGGTTAGAGTGTTAGGTGTATGTACTGTCAAGGTTCAGGGTAATCTTATGTAGAGTTTAGATTATGGTTGTATGGGATAGTTTTGATAGGGTTGATCCTGCTTCATGCAGGATGTTGGACTAGATGATCTCTTGAGGTGCTTTCCAGCCCAACTTCTCTGACTGTGACAGCCAGTCTCTTCTACCACTGTCAGAAAGGACAGTGTTCTAGTGGGGATGGATTGTATCAGGAGGAGAATGGGCAAATATTGTTTAATTTCTCTTGCACTTACATTTTCTAGAAAGCAGCAGCTTCCCACAGCATGGATTTCAAGGTTGCAGGAATGTTCTCCCCATCCTCCTGCTGGGCTGCATAAGACACTGCAGATGCTCTTTAGGAAATGGTGTTGTTTTTTTTTAATAAGATAATTCCATCTGGCACAGTACAGGAGCATGACAGTCTTGTTTGCTTCTCCTGTTCTTCCTCAAATCTATGAAGGAAGTGCTTAGGACAGTTCAGGTTTTGCTAGGTTGTAAGTGGAAATCATGGATCAGAAGTAGGAAGCCTGTCAGTAAAGATCTTCCTTTTCATGGCAGCTTTTGCTTATGCAGTTGCAGGGCCAGAACAAAAAGAAGGGTTTGTCTCAAGCTCTGAAAGGTGCTAGACTTGACCAGGCAGGTTTATTTTGTACTTCTGTCCTTCTTTCTTCTTTGTGTGTAGATGTCATAGTGATAGATGCTAGTAAATAATAAAGTTTATAAAAGCATGATCAGTTCTCTGTTTGCAGAGTATATCACATGCATGCTTCTGTGAAAGGTGAGACTGTGATTTCCCTTCTTCCCTCCATTCCCCCCCACCCCACTTTTCCCCTTTTAAAGTGTCCTGTCCTGCTCTTTTAATTTTGTTGGACTGTGGACCCAGCTTCCTTGCAAGCCTACCAGCATTACTTCTGTGGCAGCCAGTGGGAGGCCACTTGAGTGAAGCAAACCTGCTTCTCACTTTGTGTGCTTCCTCTGCAGCAATTTCACTGTGTGCTGCATTTTGTCACAAAACTTGAACTGCTTTGTATAAATGTGCTTTTTGCTGCTCTTAAACAGCCACGCTGGCCCTCTAAACTGTTAGTAGTGACTTTCTCTGAAGTGTTTTTCCAGATTAGTTTTGCACTGGAAGACTGGTGTATATCATAGTTTAGGCTTATAGAAGCAGTGCCAGGGGATTTACTTGCAATATCCTGTACATTGGCATACGTTTAAACTACATCAGCTTGTCTGTGCTGAGAAATTGGATCACACTAGAACTTTGTGGGTCAGAGTAACTAACACAATGTTAAACACTCAGCATTTAACAATGTTAAATTATCGGTCACTGTGAACTGGAATGGTTGTGTTTTAACAATCCATTGGCAGGCTGTAGATAACCAAGGGCAGACAAGCCCAGAATCTGAAGTTATAACGTATTAAGCCTCTGGGTTGTGACAGGCTAGCTGGCAGTGACCTAGCCCAGGGGTTTTGAAAGGGCAAAAGATGATTGGAGGACTTGGGATTCCCTTTCCTCACAAATCTGGTAATGATTTGGCCCAGGGGGTTTGAAGGGGTAGAAGATGATTGGAGGACTTGGGATTCCCTTTCCCCACCAATCAGGCCCCAGAGACTCACCCCCTGTGTTCCGATTGGCCTCTTGGATCACCTGGAGGAGGATAAAAGGGGTAGCATGGGCTGACTCAGGGAAGAGACCAGCGAGTGACAACAAGGAAGGAGCTTTACAGAGCTGGCAAGAGCTGAGCCAGTGGGGCAGGAGCAGTGCCCCAGAAGAGCCTGAAAGAGCAGGATTTGCAGGCAGCAGTGGGACCCTCAGCAGCGCAACGTGCAGCCGGCAGGAGAGGCTCCCCACTGGGCTCCAGGATCCCCTACGAGAGGCTCCCCCTGCTCCAGGAAGGATCTGAGCAGCTACCTGAGGGGTTCCCAGCTCTGCTTCCAGCTTCTCTGATCAGAGGCCAGGCAGCTTGACGTGTGGCCAGGGCTCTGGGAAGGTCAAGACCCCTAGCAGGCTGCAGCAGTCCCACCAGTGGTGGCTGTGTGGCGGCATTCCTGCCCACCACATGGGAGATCTGGCTCCAAGTCCTAGCTGAGGTGATTTGGGGTGAGTGTGATAACAAGAAGAAAATCTTATTGCAGTGGAAAGGGACCATTGTGTTCCCCCCCTCCCCCTTTTCTCCCCCTCCAGGTACCAAGGCCCTCTATTTCCTTGTCATTTGACATTTTGCATTTTGTGCCTTTTTATATTTCACCAACCCGTATCGTTTGTTCTGCTGTTTGTGTTTTATATTTTGTTAACCCTGTTTTTTGTCAATGATTGTAAGTGTCTAACCTTTGAATCCTGCCCCTTGGGGCATTGTAGTGTCCACTATACCCTCTGATTTATGCCTGTTGTGTTCCCAGTATTAAAAGGTATATGGTTAAGTCCCCGTTGGTGGTCTGGCTCTGCTCTGTAGGGGGAGGAGAGTCCCTACACCTCCCACAGCACTTGTGCACCTGCTCTGATCCCTTCAGTTGGAGAGGAGGTACCTCCTGGAGTACCGCCCGGGTTACATAACATATTAGGCCCCTGGGTTATGCTTAAAACCATGATTAACTGGTTAATCATGTCTTAAGGAGCAGCTCAGCTACACATCTTTGCAATTAATGGTGTGATTAAAATAAGGAATAAAGCACAAAATTATTACACAAAATACATACGGTAACTTTGTGGGTGGTTCCCATCACGCCTTAAATTGACTTGTGCCAGCAATGATCGCTTTGCAAGTAGCAAGCTGGGTGCCTGTTGCCCCAGTGCCTGGGAGCACCAATCAGCCGATCAATGCTCCCATCCACTGTAACACTGTGAAGGGCTCCAGTGTACTCCCACTGCTTGGAGTACTCATCAGCTGACCAGTGCTCCCAGCCATGAGAACAAATCGGAGACCTTGTCTATGATGTGCTCCAGTGGCTGGGAATGCTGGTCAGTTGATGGGCACTCCCAGCTGTGGGAACACTTCGGAGCCCTTTGCTTCTGTGTGCTCCAGCAGCCGGGAGCATATGCCAGCTGACAGACAAGGGCTTCAGGGACCTGGCTTGCTACTTGCCAGTATAGGGGGAGTCCAGGATCGTGATTTTGGGCTCCCCCCTCTACTGGCAATAGGGCAAGATCAGGATCTGATTCCTGATCCCACACTTGCACCTCCTCCATTTGCATGTGTGGCATGGAATCACAAATCGGATCCCATTGCACCTTTAATTGAACCACTTCTGTCAGCAGCTTTAGATGCATTTCTTAGGTCCAGTTTAGACCTTGGAAGGTTGCTTTCCAGTGGGTTATGCTGAATAGAAATATTTTCACAATTATGCCCAGACATGCAATGATATATTTATGCCTGTTATGTTCCCAGTATTCCATGAGAGCCAGAAGGTGAAAATGGCTAAAGCCTAGTTTATTTTCATTGTTCAACTAGAGTGAAATGGAAAATTATAAATGGCATTAATGGTGGATGTAGATTTCATAGATTGTTAGGGGCTGGAAGGGACCTCGCAAATCATTGGGTCCAGCCTCACCCACTCTAGGGAGGAAGACAACTGGGGTTAGGTGACCCCAGTGAGGTGACTGTCCAGTCTCCTCTTGAAAACCACTGTGGTAGGTTACTGCACCACCTCTGGAGGGAGCTTATTCCACAGTCTGGACGCAATGACTGAAGGAGCACATTGGAGCCCTTTGCAGTGTTCCTGTGGCTGGGAGCAAGAGTGGCAAGCCATACGAGGAAAGGCTGAGGGAGCTGGGCCTCTTTAGCCTAAAGGAGAAAAGGTTGAGAGGGGACTTGATAGCGTCTTACTGCTGTATCAGAGGAGTGCATTAGGAGCTTGGTGAACAACTGTTCAGTAGGAGACCCCGGAGAAGACCAAGACCATATAAGCGGATCTTATATTAGTGCTTTTATTTTAATAGTGCTGTTAATTCAGGGAAGAAATATAATGAAAACATGCAGTTCTTATTTAGGCAAAAAAAATCCATGATCTTCAATAGGAATTTTGAACAAAATAGTAGGAGTGCATGCGCTACCTGCTAGTTTTAACCTGACAATATCCATTCAATAGTCATTCCTGTTTTTTTATTAGAGAGAAGTGTAGTAAATTCATGCAGCTTATTGACCCTGTAGGCGCAGGAAAGCCTCTGTACAGGATTTGGGCAGGTGCTGGTAACCACAGCAGGCACCCATCTCTTTAGCTGACATTTGATGACATTTTAAAAGTCCTTCTCTGAGTTATGAGGAGAACACATTGTACTTTACTCTGATATGTTTGTTTCGTTTCTATTCAATCTAGACCATTTGATTTCAATGCTCTTTTTTCTGTGACCTGGTGTAATGTGGCGTTCTGTGCACAGAAGGAAAGGAGCAGACTAGAGTATGTGTACAGGATGCACCTGTGTAAGTCTTGGAGGAATGTGAGGAGATAATATAGGTTAAAGCAAAGAGGAAGGAGAGCCTTTTAGGTTGATTCCAGTCTTTTAACTGACCCTGTGAACTGGGTTACCTAGTGTTACCTAAGAGATCTGGAGGGGGGTGTGGCCTGTATAATGATGTGGGAAGGAAGGACAAGACCTTGCCTACCCCCCTTCCAGGGCATTATAGATTAAGAGTGCTTCAGGGCAGTTGTGGAATCTCTTGCCGGCTGCCTTGTCTTTCTAAATTTGTAAATCCTCTCTTAGATTTTTTTTTCTGTCCTCTGTTTATAAAGAAAAAATTCTAAACGAAAATGTCCTTGCCTCCTCCACTCCACATCCCCTAGAGCTTTCTGGCAACAGCTTCCCTTTAGAGAGGGTGGCACAAAGTCTGGCATAGTCAGAGCGTTATATAACCTGGAGTAATGACTTGTTTCGCTTCTTTCAAAGGAGGCAGTGACGTCAGAGCTCTCCTTCCCTTGAACCCACTGATTGGGCTGTCAAGTCTCGCTGATCTAGTGAAATGACGTGGTATTATAACTAGCTGGGATTTTTTTTTTCCTTTTGATCTATTGTGTATAATGGAATACAAATTAGAAATATTTCTATGAAGCTTCAGAGCAGCCTACATCCCCTGTTTTGTTTTCCTGTATGTATTTGTGGTTTTCTCAAAGGTTTTGGACCTGCCTGTAGGTGCCATGCTTTCCTAACACTATCCGAAACATATGGAGTCAAATTAAAGCTTGGAGGGCAGGGGGGCTGAGAGAGTATTAGCTGAACAAAGGAATGCCCTCTGCCCTTACTTGTAGGAGAAATGCAGCATTTACTAATGTCTTTCTGTTTGTCTTGGAGGAAATTCAGGGTTTGTCACTTTTTGGTCAGAAAAACTGAGATTTATTTATTATTTTTCCAGAAATAAGCCAATATTAATTTATGCCTTTTTACCAAGTGCTCATTTTTTGATGGTCAGCTTTGCACAGCTCAGTCAGTTTTAATAATGGCATTTAGACAGCACCTTTTCTTCTGCAAGCTTTAAATGCATGGCAGGTACGTGAGAGAAACTTCGTATTAACACTGTAATGTTTATTTTACTGTGTATTTTTTGCAGAGGAGGGGAGAACAGGTTTAGATGAAGACTTTTTTTCCCTTTATTTTTAATTAAAATGACAAGATGCCATTCATGTTTCAAAAAACTAGATGGGTAAAAATGGGTTTTTAAAATACTTTTTTCTTTATGAATCTTTTTAAAATAAACTTGAAATTATGATTCCTATTAAGGCCTAAATTTACTGTGATATATGAAATTAAATTAAATGTAAATTAAAAAAAACAGCAGTACATTTTTCTGGTGCTGTGGTTTCAGAGAAAGTCAAACCCTAGAAAAATTGGAGGTCACAAAGTTCTGAAGTGAGACGATACTGAAGCTGTGAACCAATTTGGTGTGGCCAAACCAGATTGACTGTGCCTGTTTTTATCTGATCTTGGAAGCTTAAACAGCCCTTGGATGAGAGACTACCTTGGAATTGTAGGCAACATAGATACAAAACAAGGAGTTCGGGTCAAATACTTCACAAATATTAGACCTTTGAAGCTGAATGAATTGCGAGACTTCATTGAACCTTATTGTTGGTACACAGCAGATAGACAGGAATAAAAGGAAGAAAGTGGCTTTTTTGACAGCAGTTACCTCTTCCGCTGGTGCAGAAAATATTCTCTTCATTTTGGTTTATTCAACCAGAGCAGTTGATTTAGTTCATTCAAAGTTGAAAAACTGATTAGGAGTTGAAAAAGTGGAAAATAAAGTCTATGAATAAAATTGATGTATGAGAGGATGCAGTTCACAATGTCCTTCAGTATTTTACAAGTAGTAAACAGAAATAACCAGTTCAGCAAAATATTTCCTTTTTATAAAGCATTTTAAATTGAAAACAGGTTTTGATAATTTTACTGTATTTGTATGCATTTAGCATATTTTATGCTATTTTTATACAACTAATACAAATAATTTAGAAATACTGGGGTTTTTTTTGTGAATTTTAATTGAATTACAGTTTCAATCCAAAGGTGGCTTGACATGAATCACCAAACAAACAATAAAAATATCAAGTAAGAAATGCGGCACTGTTTTTGCAATGTAATAAAATGTAAATTAAGGATCTGGATAAATGTATGTTAGGCTACATAATTGCTTAAGTAAATGTGTATGATGATAATATACACATACAATGTGTTATCTTGCTTGGCAAGAAGTAATACTATATTATAACAATCCCTGAGAAATCGGTTTCCTTAGGAAAATTACTAAAAAGTATAAAAGCAAAACAGGATTAAAATGGATTGTTTTAAACCAAGACCTTCAGACTCATTTAAATAATGATTTAAAGCACTTTAAATCAGTACATCCTGTCTAAACACACATTGTACTCCTTATTATAGTTTAAATCATCTTTTGGAAGCTGAAAGCTTGTTATTTTGGTTGTGATAATCCTGGAAGCGCTTAAAAACATGATTTATATATAGCCCCTTGTGTATCAATGTAGAAACATGCTTCTTTACTGGGTTTTTGAGTCCCATATCCCTGTATATGCCATTTATGCTGGGTTGCTCATAAAAGTTGGTGTTCAGTATCAACGTGAACTAACATGGGAAAGAATGTGCACCAAAATTACATTAACAAAGTTGCATTGGGAAAGCAGTTCTGTGCCTCAAGGCTTGATTTGAAAACTCTTTCAAGTCTATGGAAAGACTCTTACTGACTTCAGTGGACTTTGGTTAAAATTCTAAATCTTTTTTTTTTTTTAGGTGGATACTAATACAATGTTCAGGATATTGGTCCAGCAGCCTTTTTTTTAGTTAAGTTTCAATTGCTGGTGAAGCAGTTTGTAGTTGGATTTTGGCTTTAGAGTGATTAGCAGGATTTGTATTACCCATACAACTGTACAGTCCCTAATCTTCAAACCTCGCCTCATACTGGTGATGAAGTTATGAACAGGTTAAGCAGAATTAACAGTATTTTATGTGCTAATATTAGCTGCTAACTAAAATGTTATTTCACTGTCAAGACCATGAAGTTTTAAGTAACATAAGAGCAATCTACATTTGTAGACAGCCTCTACTTGTTGATGAGCAACAGCTGTATAGAGTGGAGCTGTTAGAATTGGAGTAGCATGTAAGAGAGCAGTGAGAATGGGAAGGAACAGCAAAGCTGTCATAGAGCAGAGATGGTTATAGGAAAAAAGAGAACCACTGTAGCTAGCAGAGAATAAATAATAAAGGTGGGACAAACAGGAATGTTTTCTACGCTTTTCACCTTTGCTGCACACTTTGGGCTAATCAGACCAGCAGAACAGTTTTGGGGGTAGATGAGAAGCTCAGGTTGCAGAGGACAGCAAAGGACCCATCTGCTATTAGAGGAGTGGTGGGAATGGGGAAGGAACATATCCTAGCAGAAGGGACAGAGAGGGGAGTCATTAGTCATTTATGACTCAAGGTATTTAGTTTTAATTTGCTCTTTCATTGAACAGAGTTCAGATGGCCCTTTTTTCTTTTTTTTTTAAATCTCCACTGTTCCCTAGTGTGCACTGTAAACTTGTAATGTTTCTGTACCATATGTGGAGGCAGACTTTTAGATGCGAGTCAGATCTTTGCTGTACTGGTCAGGTATGATGAGGCTGACACTAAACTCTTGAGCAAGAACAAAAGCAGTGTTTTGAAGGCTTTTATTTTTCTTGCGAATAGTGGATACGTGTTGATGTGTGTATTGCTGGAAATACAGGAATCTAATGTGTTATTCTTCAAAACATGAGAAAAGTGTCTTGCTGCCTTTGCTAGTATGCATCGTAGGGTGATGATTGTCCAGTTATGGAGCTCTTTCTTGCTGTGTGACTGAAACAGAGCTGTGGAATACAGTAACCAGAGTCTAGGGAAGCTTGGTTGGGGCGAGCAGGGGAATTCCTCCGTGTTGACAGACCTGGCCTCACAGGATGGCTGTTCAGTAAATGGGCTTATTTATAACGAGATTACCTGTCATGAGGAGATCACTGATAAACAGATTTCTTTTTTTTTCCTGGCACATATGTTTCTTGAACAGGCTGATGGGATATGCTGCATATTCATTTGTGGTAAACAGCAATGACAAACTCTTGGTTGCGACATGGATGGAAGAGTTTACTTACATTCCCTGTGCTGCAGTATTGAAGGGATGCTGTCTTACACTGCCATGGAAAAGGAAAGACCTCATTTTCTTTTGTTTGAAGTTTTTGGTTTTTTTTAATTCCCTGGCTGCCTATTTTTCTCGATGCTGCCTCCTTATAACAAAATGTCCTTGGAAACTGCCCTGTCATCTTCATTCAGTTTCTTGACTTTAAGTCTTGCTTCCCAGTTTCATAAATAAGTTTGGTCAGGTCTGTTATCACATTGGGATCCTTTATTCCAACCCCATTTGGTCCTACCATAGAAATCTCCTTTTTGACTTTTCTTAAATATATTTGCCTCTTGGTGCCCATAGTCACCATTACAAGTCACTCCTGGTAGACTGAATTTGAATAGTGACATGGGATATAAAGCCCTTCACTTCCATTTGCAGTTCTGTTTTCTTTTTTTACCAGTCTATAACTGCTTCCCAGTAAAATGTATATAACCCTAATGAATACAGCTGAAGTCTAGACTTGTTTCAAAGGTGTGATATTTTCCAAAGCAGTAAGACTGTTTTGAAACTGCTGACAAGTCATTGAATTCTAATGCCCTTGACAATAAGATGTCTAACAACAATAGCTGTAGTTGAAATGTTGTGTAGGTGTCATTCAGTTCCATCGCATACCTCCAAATGAACCTCAGGCCTTAAAAAATGCAATATATTATACTGTTTGAGTCCTAGAACCCCGTGCAACCCCATGCCTTTCTGCAAGGGCTCTTCAATTACAGTTTATATTGGCCCTCAGTCTGTAAAGATTACTGACCCCAGTTAGCACCAGAGGCATGTGGATGAGCAGGCACTAGTACCTAGCTACCTCCACCACTTACCCGTGTGGTGGTACAGGGAGAGGGGCTGGCAGATCCTGCTTGTCCCCACAGTGACATAGGGAAGCAACAGCTGCCAAAACTCTCCCACCCCACGTCCCCCTGCCTGCTGCCAAATGCTGCTAAAACCCTATGTCTATGGGCTGGATCAGGTGGTCCTGCGAGCCAAATGTGGCCCTTGGGCCATAGGTTACCAAGCCGCAATCTGTGTCATGCTTGCTGTTCGTTTGCTGGTCCTCTCCTAGTATTGCTTGCCAGTTGTTGCGAATGGAGTGTCAGCTTGGTGGACAAATGTGCAGTAGGAGCTAGTTGCATTTTTGTCAAATGAAATTCAAGTGCCACCTTATGTTCAAGTTGCACTTAATGCCATGCAGTCTGGTTTCTTCTGTCCCTTGCTCTTGATTAACAAACTAAAAAAATTTAAATTTAGTTCACCCCAGTTGTTTTTCTTCAGCTGTGGCAGATCAGAAGAGGGGGGAGAGGGATCCTCTACTCTTCTTACCTTTTCTTGTGGGTTTGTTTGTTTTTTTTGATAAAGAGGTCGCATGGTCAAAACACTTCAGATATAATTGTATCAAAAGACTGACAGTGAATGATGGTTGCCACTACATCACAGGATCTTTCCGTTCTACTGTTTGAGTTCCACTGTGAATGTAATTGGACATGGGAACAGTCTCTAGAGTACTATAGAAAGGCTAGTCATGCATGGACATTAGCTGTTGTAGGGTGCTAATTAAGGCTTACAAGCTCTTATTTCCTCTGCTTTACCACTGCTGGTGTGCCTCCTGTTAGTAGAACTTTGCTTGTGGGTTGGGAGAAGAGAAGACTTGTTTTTAAGGACTTGCCTCATACAGCACTTTCATTGCATTTAGACTCTTCTGTGTAAAACTGGGTGTCTGATATGTCAGTATGTTATAAAACATACTGACTTGGTGATCAGTATGCTTGGTGTGTTACTGTATTAAGCAAGTTATTGGTTCCTGTTTGATTGTCCAGCATCTAACATAGGTCATCTAGTCTATTCTGGGTTAGCAGACACCATATGAGCAGATAGTAAAATCACAGATCTCAAAACTGTTCCTAAAGCAAAAGACTGTATTCCTTTCCCAACTCATTTCCCCCTTTGCCCTAGTAATCTCTGGAGTGTAGTTGATCTTGTGTCTCTCTCTGGCTGTTCGTTTCCTGTTGCCTGTTGGAATTCCCCCTGCATGGGGCCCCAGTTGAATTTGAATGGTTATGTAAGGATTTTTGTTTTATTCTCGGTGTTGGTCTGCCACTAGTTGAAATGGATCGCATGTTGAGTGAATGGCATCAGATCTGAATGGCTGCAACTTCGCTGCTCCAGCCCAGTGAGAGAGGAGTCCTCCTCCCACACGCGCACACCCACCCACCATACATGCTTTTGTTTTGCCTTTTAAAATCGGCCCCTTTTTTAGGAGTGGCTGTGGTTACCACCTCTGAATGAGTGCATATGCTGATCCTAAGCTAAC
This sequence comes from Crocodylus siamensis, assembly GCF_052110815.1. Classification (NCBI taxonomy): domain Eukaryota; kingdom Metazoa; phylum Chordata; order Crocodylia; family Crocodylidae; genus Crocodylus; species Crocodylus siamensis. The sequence goes on along the minus strand of NC_143405.1, from coordinate 21,601,030 downwards.
AGAGCAGAACGGCTCTGGTGATTGGTTCCCAGCTAACCGGCAGCTACTTTAGCTTGGGCTCTGTAGTTTGAGTCTGTGCAGGGGAGGGAGATGGTGACAATTTTTATTTAATCTGAACATCAGGCATATTTAACCAGTTATATAACAGAGACCCCACTCAGTCACAGTCGAGTCCTGGAGGATGTGAGCTTGCTGATACCAGGACGCTCCAGGTTTGTGGAACAGAGCATCAAGTACTGTTTAACAAAAGTTATTCTCGAGAATATTAAGTACCAGGATTTCATTTACTACTTGTCCTTCCTGCATCCTGGACTGTTCTATCAGAAGGCTTTTTCCCAGTTACACATTCACGCAGCTGGCAAGAGCTGTCTTTAGTGTTTGCTGTGCCTCAGGCAGAGATAACAAACCACTGGGAGTGACTGATAAGTTTTTTGGCCTAAGGACCCTGAGACTAGAATAGCTAAGGGGGCTAACAGTTTTTAGCCACCTAAAACGCTGGATCACTGACAGAGATCTTGCCTCAGCTGAATACATTAAGCAGCATGTTACTCTTGGATGAGTCTCATCAGTTTCCAGGTAGGATACAGTTTTCTGTCTCTCTTCTTTCTCCTGCTTTCCTGTGACAGATCATTCCTTTTAATACTTTGATGCTACAGTGGGGCAGCTTATGGTTTTTTAGGAAACTACTAACATGGAGCACGGTACATTAGGATCAGAGTGTTTTGTGAGGCAGTTGAATTGGCAGTTGTCTGACAGTGGTGAAAATGTTTGAATATTCAGTCTTCTGCATTGTGCATGTAATTTTGACTCAGATTTGAGACTGAAGCTCTTTGCATTTGTAATAGTGAAGATTTTAAAGAAAACAGTGAAACCTGTCGTATGTGCCACAGTGGCGACTCCAGTTCTGTCATTTAATATTGCCAGAGTAGTTTTTTGGTGAGAAAGATGGTGATTGTCTTTTACAGGTGTTGTTTTACATATCCTTTTTGCCCCCCCCCTTTGGGATGCTTGCATTTTTCCCTCTGTCTCTGATTGTAAGAACACATCCTAGTGAAATATTTGCTGAGAAAAGATGGTGATACTATTATTGAAGGTACATCTGCCTTTGTAAACCCTTGCTGGCTGGGCTGCAGTATCTCTAGAAGCTAGTCTTGACATTGCATGCTCCTTCTAGCATCTTTACCTGTTTCCTGCCATTATGTAAGAACCACAACAGCTCCTCTTCTACCTCATCTCAAGTCGGGGGGGCAGGGAATGCCGAGGATTATTGACAGTACTTTGCATTGTTCTCATGGAGCCTCTCTATAAAACCCTTTCCCTTAGCTGTTCATGTGTGCAGAGCTCTACTCTTCAGAATTCAACTTGCCATTCTTGTGTTGGTGGCCCAAATGCCAAAGATAGTTCTCCTCTTCTTAGTTGGAGAGTTCAGGTCATGAACCTTGTCATTACAAGAAGCTTATATAATAGAAGGAATGGGCTGTTCAGGCAGTCTCAAGAATTCCACCTTTAGTGTATAGGAGCCAGAGCATGTGGTCTTTGAGGTTTGCAATAGAAGCAAAAAGTTCAGTTTATAGCAACCAGTTGAGAGCCACAAGGATTCTAATAAGAATCCACTGCCTTTTCCTTTATATGTCCATGACTATAGCAACAAGTTAAGGAAGCCAGATCTGGGCGGATGTGAACAAAACAGGGAAAGGAATTAAATTGGAATGACTTGAATAAACTAGGAGTGTGGGTTAACTTAGTGGCTTCTCTAACCTAGGATGGGAAATGAATATAAGAATAAAGAAAGATTTGAGAAGGGAAGATCCTTTGGAAGATCCAGAGTCATTTGTTCTGTAGAAGTCCCCCTCTGTTTGATGGGTTATGTTGGGGGTTGTCCTACCCCTCTGTATCTCCTTCTTTGGCTAGGGTGATGGAACAGGAAGATCCTCAGCACTCAGGTTCCTGCTGGGAGTTTGAACCTTCAAAAATCTTAATCAGGTAGGAGGATGGGGAAACAACATTGAAGGATGTTTCACTAAATTAAATTGGACTAGTTTTCCATCTATCAGAGTTCTTGTGTCACTGTAAACCTCACTAGAAATCCCACCATTTTATTAATCATCCTTGATAATGCTTCCTAAAATGGTAGGTGGCAATAGATCTCAACATATTTTACAAACTACTAAGGCTTACAATACTCTGAAAGTTAGGGAAGCGCTGCTATCCCCATATTGTAGAGGGGAAGGTGAGGTACACAGAAGTAAGGTAACTTGTACAAGGTCACACAGTGCGTCTGTGGCAGAGCCGAAGCCAGAACCCAAACAGCTGTCTCCCTGGCTCTGCTTTAAACACTTTAAGCTTCTTGCTTAAAAGGCTGTTCATCATTCAAGCTCAGCAGACATCTCCTTGGGGGTAGTCAAACCAGCATGTGCTATGTACACTGAACTTGTGTTGCCAGTTGTCAGTACTGCATTTTAACATGTTTTTGGATGTGGAGATTTGTTTTCTCAATTTTTATGATACCACCAGGTGGTGAAATTTGTTTTGTTGCTGTATGCTAGCTGCACAGTATTTCAGCTGAGTCCATCACCGTGTAAGATAAGTGACTTATAAAGGGAAAAAAAATCCCAAAAACTTTTCTTTGATGACAGCAGTGGTTGCAATACATCTCTAGAGAGCCCTATTCAGAGAGAGCACAAACTGTGGGTACTTCGTATTCTTATGGGGCTGTATTTAGCATGTTCTTTCTGTCTTAAATCTTATGTATGAGACCAGGGAACTCCGTGTTACCTTTGACATCACGGCTTTGAGTTTCATGATTCTGGGCAATTTTTGAGTCCTTTTTTGTTGGTCTAACTGAATCAATGCTCCCTGCTCAGAGCATGCAGAGCAGCAGCAATATTTTGGATAAACCGGGAAACAAATAGCTGTCCAAGCAGCGATGTTTTATACCAGTTTTATTAGCTGTCTAATGTGCATTGTCACTCTTCTGGCCGGTGATAATGGGAGAAGTGCCAGAGGCCCAGCAATGACACTGGTTCAGATTTTGTAATTTGTATTTTTCTCACAAGTGGTACCTTTCTCACTAAACAGGTCCTTAAGAATTCTCCCAAAATTATTTTATGGATGAAAGAGCAAATAGCAGTTAAGTTGAAGTATGTGTGTGTTATGGGTTTTTTTTTAAAATATTTGCTAGTCAAGTAAGGACTTGCCTTTAAGGAAGGAAGCCTAGTCTAATAGATTGAGGATAGGACAGGAGCCAGGGACTCTTGGATTCTCATCTTGGCTTTGATAACTGGCTGTGGATGTTAAAAAGCAACCTAATTTTGCTGCCTCAGTTTCCCCATAAGTAAAGTATGCAGGATAATATTTACCACATGCCTATTGTGAGGATTGATTATGGTTTGTAAAGCTTTTTTATCTCAATATGTGCTGGGTGTATATATACATAATTTTTTCACCACTCCTGTACTACACTGTTGTTGCCCCAAGCAATGACAAAGGGCTGCTTGGACACTGAAAGGAGATATTTTGTGAAGGAATTGTCTTTCATGCAGTTCTCTTAAATGGTGATTTGAGTATTGAATGTCTCTTTCTTCTTAACAGGCCATGAATGAGGCTGTAGTGAGGACTTTGAGCAAAAATATTAGCATGATATTTTACTTTATCATAGTTGTTTCTTTTATGCCATTTTGGTGGCTTTGGAGGCGTGTGGCGGCAGTAATCTTCTCTATTATTTCTCCTTACTCTGAGGATAGCCTGGTATAAAGCTAATACTATGGCTCCCAACTACCCTTTGTAAACCAGTGCTTATGTAATCATTGCATAATGCAAAATGCTTGCTCCTTTCCCCATGCTCCTCACTTTCTATCCCCTGAAAATTACACAAGCAGAACAAGAATAATTATGGTAGCGACCAGAGTAATTTATCATGCACATCAGGATCTAGTATATGTCTATTGACTGGGGCCAAATTTTTTCAGTGTGGGTGTCTAAATCTATGTTTAAGCACTTAATTAAAAATGGCCTCCCTTCAGAACTTTACCAAAAAAAAAAAAAGAGTCCATTGAGGCACACAGGTGTGTGGTATAAACCAGTTTAATTTTGTTGCCTGACCTTTTCTTTTCTTTTTTGCCAGCCTAGTTTAAAAAAAACAAACCAAAGAAAAATTCCAACCTTGCGTTATTAGGTTATTTGTTAATTGGGGTAACCAGAAAGCCAGGCTTCAGTTGCTTCTTACTTGCGGTTACTGAAGTAGCAGCTTGCTGAAAATTTCCCAGCACTGGAGTCACTGCAGCTTTTCTTGATATTATTGCGTTTAGTTTATGTAACTAAACTGGGGGTGGATGAGAGTGATTGACAGGACAAATGCAAGTGAATCACACATGACTTACTAGTAGATGAAGGTATGTGTTGTAGCTTTTTAATGGTCTACTGACGTGTCTGAACTGTGTGAGAGAGAGCGTTTGTGGTGGCTGCTTATATTTTTGATTTGAGGTCAATGGTTGCAAAGGTAGATACTTCCTAGGTTTATATGAGGGTGCAGGATGGTCTGGCTTCCTCCACCTGAGGATCTTACAGCTGTCCTTATTAGTGTCATAATATGAAAATGATAAAAGTGGAATAGAGAAGAGACTGTCAAACTCCCAGTTCTGGGCTCCAATCATTAAACTAGATTTGTGGAGGAGGAGATTAGCCAAACAAAGGCATACATTTCTGAATGGACACTGGGAGAGTTGGGCACTAAGGCATGGGATTGTTATCTGTTTCCTAGACTGAGAAGGAGACTTTGTTGGAATGGATGTACTTGTGCATTGCTGAGACTTGGCTGGAACAGATACCTGTTTTCTTCTTTCAGCTGAGAGCGTTATTTGTAAGTGTGCTTCATACAAAAGCTTATATAAGTGCTCTTTAGTGTTTATGTAACTTGGGTCTCTTCAGTGTGTGCAGCACTGAGGTCTGGCCAGAACAAGAGCTCTTGGGTATTTGGGGCCTGGTTTGTCTTGCATAATCTCAGGGTTAGAAGATATATTGTCTGTCACCAGAGATGGTCTTTTGATGTTCCAGTTTGCCTCTAAGCACTCTTGGCCTTTTTTTCTTTCCCTCTTAATTTTTTTGCTGCTGCTTTCCTGTTCCTTTTTTCTGTTCTGTTCATTCTTTTTGCTTATGAATGATTCTTTCAGGTCAGGGAAGGCGTTTTTCTTCTGCAGCGCACGTCGTCAGTAGCTGAGATGCTGAGAAACCTCTCGGAAAAAGAGGCACACTGGCTTTTATATTTTTGAATCTCCATGCTCGAAAAATCTGGAGATTATCCTCCTTAAGCTAAAGATTTCAATTGTCTGTCTTCCGTCCCATCATTATATCTTCAGCAGTATGCTTCAGGGCCTAGTGATGTAGTATCCCCACATCTGGTCAGATGGGAATGCTGGTCTTCCTTCTGACTACAGCCATAACTGCAGTCTGCCCAGTAAGGTGACTAATCACAGTTTGAATAGCTAGACCAGTAGTTCTCAACTGTTTTAAATTCAAAATATCGCTTGGAAAATGTTAACTCTTAGTTTGCACTCTTTGACTACAGATGCATAATAAAGCAATTATTCTGTTGCACAAAACTCAGAAAGACCACACCAGGCTGGAATGGTTTTTAATACTATGAATTCCTATTTAAAACTTCAGGGTGCATCTTGCGAATCATGTTTGCACACGTAGCAGTGCTAAACATTATATGGCACCCTGTGGCAGCCTTGAAAGAATCTCAAGGCAACTTGTTTGAGAATCGCTGATCTAGATAAAAAAATGTGTTACCTGAACTAAAAATGTAGCAGTTTGTTAAACCAATATGCCAATTTTTGCACTCTAGTTATAGAGGCAAATACAAAAGAGGGATCTGGCATAGTTGATTCCTATATAAATCAGCAATGCTAATGAGGACGGTGGAGTTTGATATGTGCTGTGTGACAGGCCAGAGGCAGAATTGGGAGGAAAGTTCTGGGGTGTAAGTGGTAAAGCCTGGAAGATGCACTTTTCTGCCTCAGTATAGCCATGAGTATGACTCATGGGAGGGCACCACTAATAGCAGCCCATGTGTGAAGCTGGAGCAAGAGCAGGTGAGAATTAGGTTATGTTCTGTCTGTAATCAGTTTCCAGACTGCTTTCTTTTTGCAGGTGAGGTTACAGTAGCCAACTCTGTTAAAGAAGGGCTGGCATATCCTGCTGTGTTAAGGGATCGGTACCTAGGATTACAACTTGGCGACAGATTTTTGGCCAACAGCGGGCCACATTGCAGGGTGTGGAGAATTCAAGACCTACAGCTGATTGTCATTGATGACACTTGCCTATCATTTCAGTAGTAGCATATAGCTTGGTTTGGTTGTATTAAACTCAGGATGAAACATTGCATGCTGGGATTAGTAGTCTTAGTCACATCTTTGCAGTGAAGACTGGAGAGTTTAGCAGGCTTCTGAGCTGTGTTCTGACTCTCTTGTCCCCTTCTGTTGGGTGAAGAGATGTCTCACTTGGTACTTTAACACGCCCTTCAAGTGGAGTGATATTAGGCTCTGAGAATTGCATTTGCTGTCCTTTGCACATCCCCTGGGGCTGTGTTGGAAATGGAAATGATGGTGACCCTAACAGAGCTAAGAATACCTGGAGAAGCAAGAAAATACACAACAGATGGAAGATTAGTGAGAAGAGATGCTGAGAATGAAATGGAGTATAGTCACAAATGCAGATGAAAGAGAATCCTTTTGTAACAGAACTGCTGTCTAGTCAGCATGGTGATCCATTCCTTGTGGGGAAGGGGAATAACCAGTTCTCCCTAGGTCCTGCTAACTTTCAGGGGACCAGGAAAGAGTGGCTGTTGGTGTGCAAGTGCTGGAGTGGGTAGGTGTGTCTGTTATATAATGGTTACATAATTAATTCTTTGTTAGGCAGTTGTGGGTGGGAGGGGCTTAGAGCTGTTGCGTTGCTCTAAGGTCTGAGACTGATTATTTTAAAAAAGGAGAACAAAGTCTTTTTGATCTCTAATTAGGTGGCTTGATAGCAGTGGAGATTTCCAAAGACTCTGGACTCTGGCAGAGGCAGTCTCTTTTTCCATCCCTAAGGAGAGGTGGATTTTTTTTTTTTTTTTTTTGTGCTTAGACAGGGTATGGGGGACTGATATAACTGATCTTCCCCAGTTCTGTTTAGAACAATTCGTGGAAACTTTGCTTGACCCTCACTACTCTCTTCCAATAATCTCAGTCAGGACTACCTGCAGGGATTCTTATCTTTCTTGATTACTTTCTCCTCCCCTCCCCAACCCCTCCACACTTGGTAGTTCAGTGTGGTACTCCCCCCCCCCCAAAAAAGAAAAACAAAAACAGAAACAAAAACCAAAAAAACCCCAACTGCCTTGCAAGTGTTTTTCAAGTGTTTCCATAACATAACTCCTGGTCTTGAAAGAGTGTCTGGTGGCTACTATCCTCCCTCTCCACCTTCCCCCCCTCCAACTGTATGGTACCCATGTGACAATAGTTGCTTACATGGCATTCATTTTCCGAGAGCATTTAATATATTTTCAGCTTATTTCAGTACTGTTTATGAGATGGATAGAAGAAGAGCCAAGGGATCCTGTGACCAGCTATTGTGAAATGCTCATGAGTGCTTTCTGCGCTCCTACAGCTTGAGAACCTCTGTTCGCTGTAGTAGGCTGCAGAATTCAGGCAACGCAGGTCCATTTGCAATTCACAGCACAGCTGCAAACTCCATAGAACCACATATGGGCAGATTCAGGATATCAGCAAGGGGGTTGCATCCCCTCCCCCCTATCCTTGGTTGTGTGGCACGTGCACAGTGAGCTGAAGAAAAGGAGGGTGAACAGCACTGATGCTCACCCCTGGTCTCTGGAGCTGTGTGAAAGCAGGGGCTTCAGCCAGAGCCTGCACTGACCTGCTGGTGAGCTGAGAGAGCTCTTGGCATATGGGGAGCTCAGGCAGTAGCTATGCTGGCATGCCAGGGAGAGCTGGCTGCATAGGCACTACACAACCAAAGGGGGCTATTGGGTATGCCCGCCCCCCCCCCGGATCCATGCATGCTGCTACAGGAAACCTCTTCAGACTTCACACTGATTTTGTGATTTGTGCTTGCTCTGACAATCCACCACTGTAATCTTTTACATGGTGGCAATTAAGTGCATCAAGGTTGCAAATGTTGCAGTTGCAACAGCACAATTAGTCTTTTCAGCACAGTTCCCAATGCTCTTCCCCTTTTTCTTTCTGTAACTGCTTTGGCAGCTCAGGCTGCCTGTGTTAGTTGGTGACTGCCTAGTCACATAACTGCATGCAAGGTCCCATGGCACTTCACATAGTATGTGACTTTTCTTAGCTGTGTCTAGCTGACTCCGTCCTACACAGGACAAGGGTGAGGAAACACAAAGTGGTAGCTGACCGCTCTGCCTCGTCTTAACACATCTACAACACTCCTCTTTTTAAAGCAACTAAAGAGAGCACTCAAAGATAACACAAGATAACTGTTAGGTACCCTGAGTTACAGTAGTCAGGAACAAAAAGTAAAGACCAATTTCTGTGCTGAAAGGACTCTAAAATCACAGTTTTGCCAGTAGAGAGCTTTGCATTGTGTTCCAGAGGTGTTATGTAGCCTACTGCTTCAAGGGAAAAAGCCAGTTCATAACTTTATAGGGACTAGTTAAAACAAAAATGTATTATGGGATGTATTATGTATTGTTTGCTGCTGGGTTTTTTGCACCTTCCTCTGAAGCAGCTAGTATTACTTGTGGCTGGAGACATACCAGACTGGATGGAGCACTGGTTTAATTCCGGTATAGCAGTCCCTAAATTCCAATGGATTTGTGGTTGTCATCAAACTCAGTTGAGAGTTGTGTGCACATAGTCATACTGTGTTATTCCGACTTGACGCATATTCAGATGAAAGTTTTAGTGTTGGTTTTCTCCCTGCTGAAATTAAGAAGAGAAAGCAGAAAAGGTTATCCTTTAATTGATGCCTCAAGCAAACATATTTTTCTTCATGATGCTCTAAATTCTGGCTTTCCTGCAAAAGTAGGGTAAAAGGGACAGGAGCAAGCTACTCTGCTGTGCAGAGGGGGCCAAAGGGTACCATGCTCCAGACTTTTTAATTTTGCTTTCTTCAAGGTAATCTGAGAGAAGGGAGCTATGAGCTTAGTTCTGATTGGCTGTTTCCGTTAGCCAGTCAGAGTGAGAATAAAGTGCTACAGACAGACGGACAGACGTAGGCTTTTATTCTAATATTGTAAAAGCTTAAGTCGGTCTGTCGGTAATGCTTTATTCATGCTCTGATTGGCTGACGGAAGAGCTAATCAAAGTGCTCCAAGCCTGGAGGAGTTCCCCCACGATTCTGAAGCTGCAGCGAGGACCGGACAGAGGGTGGTGGAGCGGAGGCCAGCAGTGCTGTCCTCGGCTTCTCCACCCTGCCCCCTGCAAGAGCCAGAACAGTGGCAGCATGGGGCATTAGGTGGCAGCATGCCATCCCAGCCCCCTCCCCCCTGACATTCTTGATGGGCAATTGACTAGTAATAGAATAGTTTTTGTCCCTCTATACAGTCACTGCTGCTGTACAGGACAGAATCACTTGATATTTATGTAAAACACCATATGCTTTGCCTCTTGGGGACTTGTGCAACTATTTCACAGTGCCATAACAACATCCAAGGCCTGTAACAGCCTGCTGCAGGAATGATTTTTGGATATGGTACATTTTGGGTTTGTGAAAGCTGTCTGTTGTAGATGCTATGCTCAATTTCAACTTCTACTTGTTCCACTTCAGCAGTATAATGTAGTGGTATAGAAGACCAAGCAAGCTGTCTATAAAACAGAATTAGGAGGCCTAGTTACAATATGGTTGTCTCAGCTTTCTCAAAGGATAATTTCAGGTTGTAGGGCAAAAGGGACTGGTCCAGTACCCACTTACGGAACACGGACAAGGTCCAGTCTGAATTACAGACTGGAGCCATGTTGTAACCAGGTGACTGACTTGATTGCTAGTATGAACATACCCTCAGACCTACAGTAGTCTTTAGCTTAGTGACAAACAGTTGGTGACATTTACTTTGTTGTTCATTCAAAAAATAACATTGCCTAGGAGGCCTGGTCATGGACCAGGAGCCCATTCTGTACAGATACGTAACAAAAAGTTCAGGAGCCTGCCCCAAACTGTTTTATAATTTTGTTGAATCTGAACATAATTGTTTGATATCAATATGCAACATGGTTAGTAATCACAAAAGCTAAATGTTTCATCCTAGCCTTGGCTGACACATAGTAGTATATCCAAAGGGGGGCATTTGGGGCAGCAGTGCTGGGTGCTGCAGTTGAGATGGAGGGTGGGGGGAGGGGTGCAGAAATTAGCCTCTGCTGCTGTAAAGGATGCAAAGCTGTCCTGTTATGCCTCTGTACATAGTTGTCTATTTGTAAACAAAATTAAGTATCAGAAACTCCCCTTCTCCCCCAGCCCAACTAGCCCTGTGTAAACAGTTTTGCTAGTGGTCTTTTCATCAGTAAGCTGTCCCAGTGTGCATTGCCCCACATATTGCCAGTGCTGCTATCCTTGCTGAGGGATGGGATAACTGGCCACTTTTTCCTAGAGTGCGCTGAAAGCATAAACCTAGTATGGCAGTTTTCAACATGCAGATGTGGACACATCTGTGTCGTTAAAAAAGCTGCTTGTACTATGTCAGATTAGTATGTTGAGAAGTTGGTCACATGAATGCAATTGTATTCCAGTGTAACTGGCTTGGAGAAGTTAGGACAAGAATTGATCTGTTACATATCAAGTGGGAGTGAGCGCAACTCGAATGTTCTCACTTCCCTTCCATCCCAGAGATCAGAAGTGTTTCTATCATGAGGTTAATCTTGGGTCCCTGGCGCATGTTACATTCAAGATGCTAGTAGCAAGTTAATTGCTTCTTAAATAGTAACCTGGCCACACATGCAACTCAATTTAAGGTGTGATAATAGAGTAAATGAGCCACAAAGTTATTCCACATATAACGCGTAATAATTTTATGGCTCATTTGTGTTGCGCTTTAAATTGAATGGGTGGCCACCTGTGACCTGTCAGAACTCTGTATGATGCCCAGCTGGGTGACGCATGGGATTTATACAGCTCCTGGTGCACAGAAAGCCTGGCATCAGGCTGCAGCAGCCCAGTCCAGGGGTCCTCATGTCCTGGAACCTGTCCATAGGTCACGTGCCACTCAGCTGGGCAGTACACATGGTTTTAGAGCTCCCGGCAAATGGGGACCGCAGGACTGGGCTGCAGCAGTCTGATCCTGGGGTCCTGTGCTCCCCAGCTGGGATTTTGACAATCATCCAATTGTCAGCTGAGGCCAGGGACTGGTTTGATTCCTGGCCCCAATTTACAGTCAGCTGACTGAAACTAGAGGTGCACGTATACATCAGTTTGATATCGGATCGGCACTGATATAAAGAAAATTGATTGCGTTGGAAATTGGCCTGATGTAGCCATAATTTGGCTGGTAAATGCCTGTATACATGTGCAGATGCAGCACAGTATGTAGGCAGCGAGGAGCGCAACCCAGCAGCTTGGAGAGCTGTGTGCAGCTGGGGAGTCTGGTGTGTAGAAGGGGAAGGAAGAGGTGTAGGGGTCAGATCAAGGCCCCTGCAATGAGGGAGGAGTGGGGGTGGGGAAGGGGCTGAGGCAAATGCTGCCCAGGCACTGGGGGGAGGGGGGGGGCAGCTCAGCTTCCACCACTGTGTGCCACTCATCCAGGAGCTGTTGGTCTGGCGCTTGTCCAGTAGCTCCCGCCGCTGCTACTGCCACTCCTCCAGGAGGGCATGGGGAAGGCGTTTGTCCCCAGATCTGCGTGGGGCGGGGCTGCACAAGGCTTTTCCTGTCCCACCCTGTGCAGATCTGGGGCATACCCTTACCCTCCCAGATGAGCAGTGGGAGCTGTTGGGCAAGTGCTGGATTAGCGGCTTTTGCACCAGGGGCATGCAGTGGTGGGAGCTGTCCCCTGGACAAGCCGGAGCAATGTCCCACGTCTGTCCCACCCCATCTGGGCAGTGCTTGCCCCAACCCCACCCCCACTCCTCCCTCACCTTGATCTTCCTCCCTGTGCCCCTTTCCTTCTCCCCCTTTCCACTGCACCAGACTTGCTAGCTGTGAGCTGTTGGTCTGGTATCGGAAATTGCATTGGTATTAGCCAATATACTCCCTTAGAAATCAGCTATCGGTATCAGTCCCCGAAATTTCTATCGGTGCACCCCTAATTCAGACCCCTTTTCATTTTTCTGGTGCAGAGCCTGGGTTCGTAATCTTGAACACCCCCTGCACCAGCAAGTAAGGTGCAATTGGGGTCTAATCCCTGATCTCAAAATCATGCCTCCTGCCATGAACATGTGGCATGGCAGGAGACATGATGCCTGGGATCATGGATTAGATTCCCATTAGGACTGTGCAAAGCTTTGGGTGGTGATTTTGATTTGGAGGAGATTCGGCCCAATTTGGTGTCCAAATCTCCAAATCTGAATCGAATTAGGGGACCAACTAACAGGTCCAGGTAGAGTCAAAGCTCTCCAAATCTTCAGAAAAGATTCGGAGAGCTCTGATGGTTTAGGCAGTCCCCGGTGGCTGCAGCAGGGAGCTGCAGCCAACTCCGAGCTGGTAAATACTAGGGACGAGGAAGGTGTGCTGGGGGAGGGAGGAGGGGACCATGGGGGCACCCCTGGCAGCCCCCAGCCCTCCCCTGAACCCTGCCTGCTCCCTCAGCCCCCTCCACGGGTGCCCCGCCCACCCCAGGACCAGGCCCTCTAAAGAAAAGCCCTGATGCTTACCAGGTGCTGCTGGGTGGGGGGGGGGGCAATCCCTGCTGCCCCCCACTGCCCCATGCTGCATGGGGGGCTCTGCATGAGCCTCCTGACCCCCCTCCCCACTCCCACGGCTGCCCTGCCTGATGTGCCTCCAGCCCTTTAAGGGAAAAAAGCCCCCAAAAAACAGAGAAAAACCCCAGGACTCACTGCTCCTGCAGTGGCCTTGGGGCTTCTGGGGGCTCATGCAGAGCCCCCAACGTGGTGGGGGGCAGCAGAGAGAGGTTTCCCTTGCACACCCCCCTCCCCCCCCCGGTTGGCAGGAACAGTGAGTTGGGGGGGAGTTTCAGGGGTTTTTTTCCCTTAAAGGGCTGGAGCCATGGTGGGTGGGGCTGCCATGGGGGGGACTGGGGCACCGGTGGGGGGGTGGTCAGGGGGCTTGTGCAGAGTCCCCCATGCAGTGCGGCGCAGCGAGGGGCAGAGGGGATTGCCCCCCCCATCCACCAGCACCTGCTGAGTCGGGGCTTCCCCCCGCCCCAAGTGCAGGAGCTGGGGCTGGCAGGGCAGCCATTGCCGGGATGGGCCTGGCTGATTCGGATATTTGGCAGCAGCTGAATCTCCAAATCGGATTCAGCCGAATCGATTCAAGGCAGTGATTTGAACCACCAAATCGAATCACTGTCCCCCAAATTGGCTGAATCTGAATCCGGAGCAAATACTAACCACTTCGCACAGGCCTGATTCTCATTGCACAGGCCTAATTCTCATCACATTATAACTCCCTCTGTTAGGGGGTCTTAGTTTTCAGTATGGTGCTATCACTGTTTTGTTTCATTTTCACAGGCATGAACAAATAATATGATAAGAATCACTGCCCTGCCTTGTTCAGTCTTGCTGTTTGTATGTAGTAAACATTTAAGCCATGTCTTCACTGAAGAACATAATAAAATAAATCTCCGCTAGCTCTAATGGCAGCTCATCTGTACAGGTCTGACTGCTATTAGGAAATGTAACATAGACAGAACACCAGTAGCTCATAGTGTCCAGGACACTTGTAGTGCCTAGTGATTTTTACCATAGTGTTAGTTAACCCTGTCTGAAAAGCAGCTTGCTTAACATTTTTACAATGGATCTAACCCACAGGAACCTTGCCATGTTATGGATCCTTGCTTTAATTGCACTTAGCTGAATTGGTGAAATCCATTTTTGCTAAAGTCCCTAATTTAGACCTAATTGTGTAGATGGGTATATACTATGTATGATGTCTTACATATGCACTGTGGTCCACACCATAGGACTTGTAAGCACAAGGTAAACACCCACATTTTAACAACCAACTTACATAGGGTTAGGACTGAACAAGGTTATGGTTTGACCGTTCACGTGGGCAAGGCCAAATCATGTTTTCAGATTAAAATTCTGGGTAAGGTAGACCTGTGTGGGTTTTTTTCTAAACTCTGCTTGACCCCAGGTCTTGTGCTGATGCTTCAGCATATAGAGAAAATATGGAGACGAAGAAAAGTGGAGAGACCAAAGTAATAGTGCAGTGAGACTGAGTGAAGCTTGGAGGAACACATTGGAAATGGATATAAAGCTCCCACATTCCCCTGTTGAACCCTGGATTTTACTACCAAGTCAGATTTGTCCTGATGCACCTTTTCCTGGTAATATGGTAGAGAAGAACCAGTGTTAAAGGGTAACTACATCAGTAATTGTCAGGGGGTGGAAGGGGGTGGCTTCCTCTCCAAAATGAAGATGACTTCATGTTCTCACTCATTTATTTTCAAGGTCCCAGGGGCTTAGGGTGAGATGGCTTTGTTTGGCTCTGGTAAATCACTGGTTTAATGACTCATCCTGTAGATTATGATCACGTGTGCCACTGTTACTGCTTCCCTTGGCCCTATTTCATCCAGTCTTTTGATCAAGTTATATAACTGTGAATCAAGAGGGGAAAAAAGTTGAAGAATTGTGGGTAATGTGACTGAAATGCATCTTTAGCTCAAATGGGAGAACTCGTGTCTGGGAAGCCCAGGAAACTGGATTTTATAGCTAGCACTGATTTCTGCCTGTAAAAGTAATGCAATACTTGTTCTTTGAAGCCTGTTTGTGTAAGGATGCCTGTGTCAGTAATGCCCTGTCTGATCTAGAAAACGATCCCAAGTTTGTCTGTCTGCATTTGTAACAATTAATACTCTGTTTGTCATGGAGTCAGCTGTACCTGTTGTTGACATCTGTCAACACTTACTTTTTTCAGCATCGAAGGGGCCTGGCAGTACTGATATTTGTAGAAACCAGCTCATTCTCAGCTCATTTGCACATTGACCCATTATGGGTTGTGTTCAGAAATTTGGTATGAACTCTGGTGTAGGGTGAGTGTAAGCACCAGTTACTCTTGGAGCTATAATGTTAGCTGCACTGAGCTTGCAAAGCTGCTCCCTTGGCTCAGTAAGGAAATTAAAGATGGGGTCCCCAAGCACTGTAAGTGCATGAAAATAGCGGTAGGACTGAAGTAATAAGCATATTAGTGCTGTATTCATGACCTATTATACTGTTGCATCCTCTGTGACAGTCAGCTCCTCTTCAGAGGGGTCTCCTGTTGTTTCCAAAGGTACTGGTGTCACTGAGCATATTGTTTCTCTAAATAGATTTGCCCTTGAATATATTTTTCTTTTTGGTGCCTCCCTATCCCCTGCCCTGCTGCCCCCCCCATCTTCCAAAGGAGATCCTTTCTTAAGTGACTATTACTGAGATTTAATTCTGTATATTTGGGAAATAGCATGGAGCACAATTTGGGGAGCAGGCCACTTCTGCTTTTTAAGATTGAATAGGGTTTCATAGAAAGCTGGGTCGAGCATGTTGCTTTTATGAAGCTTGTTGGAATCTGCCTTTTAAGAGTGAAACACTTGGACAGAAGTATGTCCCTGTTCTGTGCCACTGGTGTGAGCTTTGCTATTAACAGTGTAGTGTAGAATTAAATGTCAGAACAATATGTCACGTTTATGTAGTTTTATGCTGCTGAAACAAGTCCCTGGTGATGAGGTGTCTTGAAGATAGGAGGATATAAGAATAAGGAAATGGTTATGGAAAGATAATATGGTCCTGTACCTTTTGTTGCTTTTTAAAAGAGCCTTTGCTTGAATGTAGGATTAAATGGGGGCTGTTGGAAGCTGCCGTGCTGTTTGGGCCAAGGACCCATGTTTGATCTCAGTTTGTGGTTTTTGTGGTGGAAATCCTGTCTGTGCTCTGGTGTCAGGAGGCAGAGAAAAGAATTTGGGGCTGCTTTTTTGCCACCCTCTTTCTCCTAATCTGTCTTCAACCTGGCCACTGTGCAGGTTTAAAAACTTGTTGACATTTTTCTTGTCATGGTATTACAGTTTAGTTCTTCTAAGTCTTTTATTTATTTTTTTTTAAATAGTGCAGTTTTCTCTGTCCCAGGAAGTAAATTCTTCACTGTACAGATTTAGGACTGTATTCAGTAGCATCTTCAATTGTAAAAAGTTACTTCACAATGTTGACCTAAAATCTACAATACTACTAGTGAGCTAGAAGCAGAATAAAGATTCCAGTTGTGCTTTCAGTTCATACCATGGTAAACAGTTATGTAAAAACTGACTAACGCTCTGTAAGATCATTGTTTCCAGCTCACTTTCACTCTTTTTTTTTTTTTTTTTTTTCAGACCAGCCCCAGGAAGCTGTGTTCAGTAATGACCATGTTCAACACAATGAGGATGGGGAATGGAAACGCTCTACTTCAACTACCTCATCTCAGAGCAAGCGGGCAGAACGACTCTTACAGAACCAGCACAAGGGCCTGGCCTCTGAGGACACCAAAAAGAAGAGGGCTCAGAAACCTTCTCACATGAGGAGGAACATCAGGTGAGCAGCAGTAGAACAGGAAGGTCCCAGAATCTTCATGGTGGGATGGAAACGGAGTCTTATTAATTGTATTTGTATAACTTCTAGACCTGCCACAAGTTTTCCTTGCAACCCAAGGGCTTTGCTGGTGAAATGCTGTGATTTTAAGCAGCAAAGACCCACATTCAGTCTGCACTAGTACACTGAAGTGAAAAGTTGCTGTTGAAGTGAAGAGAGCCCAGAAGAGAAATCTAACCCCTCCCTCTACCCTTCCCCCTCGATTATATTTTTATGTTTCCTGCCAGAGCTGATGATATTGCAGGTTGTCTAAAATATCTCCCTTCCCTGCATTTAGATCCCTGTTTTGCAGGATTGCTAGGGGCATAACTGATAACTTAAGTTGTGCATCCATTTTCTCTTCATTTTACAACATAGTAATTTGAGACCTTTTTTTAGGTTCATGCTTACAGCCTTACATCCTGTCACAAAATAGAAGAAGTTTAATGTAAATCATTAAAGATCGGGGGAATCAAAATGGAATTTTACACCAGCTAATGCTGCACAGTTGCTTATATGTTTAAAAAAAAATTGGTGGCTTCTGTCTGGTTCATAATGCAATTGGCACTAATTAACTGAAGGAACCATGATGAAATGGACTGTAGATATCAAGACACTAACTCATAAGAGAGCTAGAATGAATTGCCATGTCAGCATGTTGGCACTGTGCAAGGCCAGTGCTCATGCTGTACTTGTCTCCTAGAGAGAAGACTTCAGTCTCCAGAGCTCAGATCTGACATTTTTTAAAGTAACATGAAAAGGAAAAATATTTTGGAAAGTTTATTTGTATAATTACCATTTAATAGTAATAATAGGACACCTCAGAGAAATGCTTGAAATGAGTATGTTAATTCAGAGGAGGTCATGTTTCCTGAAAAGAATGGGAGCAGACTAAAATAACTCGAAAGGACTTGTTTGTTTTTTAGCTAAGGGTTTTTTGTGTAAACTGGTGCTTTGTCTCCTAATGTATCTCCTTTTGTGCATCAGTGCTGTTTGTGGACTATAATACTCTAGAAACACCACTGACCTTTAATGCCCTCCCCTCCCCTCCCCTTACTGAGAGAGACTTTCACACCAACTGACTGCTTCTAGCTGAGTCAGTCAGAATCGCTCAGTTGCCTTTCCCATCCAGCCAGCATTTTGTCCTTGCCATACTCCCACCTCTTCCTTACATAACAGTCCCACTTCCCTGCAGTTAAGGGAGTGAACAGAACAGCATTCCCATAAATCAGTGGTTACGTTGAGCTTTTGGCTATGACCTTTTTAGCCTCTGGAACTTGGACTTTCTAGAGTTTGTCATTCCTTTTTAGGACCAGCTGTGAAACCACCGTAGTTTTCTTAAGATAGCTTCTCCCACTATAACAAATTAGTAATTTCTGTGCTTGCTCATGTGTTCAGAAAACTTCTGCGGGAGGACCAGTTGGAGGCTGTGACAAAAGCAGCCCAGCAGGAGGAGCTAGAGAGAAGAAAACGGCTAGAGCAGCAGAGGAAGGACTATCCAACTAGCATCCCTACCGTACCACTTGAGTTCCTTTCAGGTGAGCATTGTGGGTTGCTGTCAGTGCAAGAGGTGCTGAACAGGACGAGAACATGGTTTTTTAAACCCTGACAAACCACTTCCCCTTCTCAAGATTCAAATACCAGAACACTGTCCAAATAGTAATATTTTGACTAGCAGTAAGATGTTGGGCAGTGAAGACGTATAAAAGATTGTGATCAGGCTTCAGGATTAACACCCCGTCAAGAATAATGGGGCAGTTCAAAACTCTTGGAGTTATTCTTTTCAGGCAGCCTGCAGACAACTGTGTAGACCAGGATTGTCATTTTAAGGTCTGTGAATTGTTTTAAAGTGTTATTAATAAATATTTTTAAGGGTTTGTGAAATTTATTATTATTTACTTTTTAAAATGAAACCTTTAATTATTGAGGATAAGATTGCAGCTCCTGGAAAAGAGGCCCATTTCCTAAGTCACAGAGGCTGGCCGCAGCCAATTCTTTTCTTCACATGGGACACTTAGATGTGTCCCAGTCAGTGAAAATCCTTTCTGGATGTGGTATGCTGTTATTGCCAC
The DNA here is from genome assembly GCF_052110815.1 of Crocodylus siamensis. NCBI lineage: Eukaryota > Metazoa > Chordata > Crocodylia > Crocodylidae > Crocodylus > Crocodylus siamensis. The sequence goes on along the minus strand of NC_143405.1, from coordinate 21,582,258 downwards.
AAAAGGTAGTTGCTAGTCCCTCAGAACTTGTGTTTATATCTTCAGTATAGAGAGCAACAATAGAATTAATGAAAAGGAAACCTTTTCCATGTTGAATGGCATTAAATATTCAAGAGATGAACCTGTTTTTCTCAGGTGCTTTGGCACCTGAATGATGAATAGCGTGCAATAGGGAACGTTCCATCAGTGACTGGATCATTGTTTAAGTAGAGACTGAGAATGGAAAACAAATTGCAACCCAGGAAGCTTGAAACATAACAGAGGAAAGTTCATGGAAATTTTCAGAGCTAAGCAACTGAAGCAAGACTAGAAAGTAGTATTGACTTGACTGTACAGTTTTTTCCCCTTTCTCATTATTATTAATTGCTTATTATTGTTTGCTGTACACAAAAAGAGGAAATAGTGTTGAGAACAGCGGAGGCCACCCAGCTTCCCCCTCAGGTCCTAGCTGAGGAAGTGATCTGCCTGGATAGCAGCAGCAGTGGCAGTGAAGATGACACAAAAGGAAAAAATAGCACTAAAGATGGTAAGGCTTGCAACCAACCTATTGCTTCTCCCAGTACTATTTGTATTGCTCTGCTATTCAGCCCTGAGTCCCTTGTTTCATGCAGCCAGAATCCAGCTGTAAATAGCTTCAAATCTTAACACTTAAGATTTCTTTTTAATATAGCATTGATTCTACTAGCTTAATCCCAGACAAACCTGCTTTAAACTTGGTTGAACAGGCAGTCTGCAAATTATTTCCCTTTTTTTTTTTTTTTTTTTTTTTTTTTTTTTTTTTTAAGAGAATGGCACATATTTTTTTTTTTTGGTGCACATATGAAGAAGTAACTCCTGCCATGCATCGGCTCTAAACAGTATTTTAATATTCAGATATACAGCAGGAATTGCTGGGTGTAATCTCTTGTTGAAATGAGAGATAATTTGACTTCCATATACAATTCCAATGTTGTTTTCCTTGGGAAGAGAAAGGGGGTTGTAGAGCAGCATTGTAGCTAGGTAAAGTGCATATTGGGGTTGGGAAAATTTGGGAGGGAGAAGAGAGGAAAAACTCTAGGACAAAGTGCTTTGGAGCAGCCTAAATTCATTCTTATGCGCTGCCCTGATGGGAAGAGGTGCCTATACATAGCTGCTGCCACTAGAAAAAAATGGGGGCCATGGAGTAGGTGAAAATGAGATTTGCAAGTGTTGGGGTGATGCCATTTTCAGAATTTCAGAAAGATGGATTGTTTCCAGTCATGGCCTACCCTTGGGAAAAGTTAACACGCTTCTCTGCCTGTTTGGTTGCTTTTACAGAAGTGATAGAATTGAGTTCAGGAGAAGACGATGCTCTCCAAATTGTGGACAGCAGTGACTCTGCCAATGAGGGGGAGGATGATGGTACTGAAGAGAGCAGTGGTGCTCATGTGAATGATGCCTTAAATCAGTCTGATGCTCTGGGGCAAGTCATTATCAACATCAACCATCCACCAAATGAAGAGGACATTTTTCTAGCTCCACAGCTTGCACGTGCAGTAAAGCCTCACCAGGTACAGGAAGCCTAGGCTCAGCACATACAATGATTTCAGTGAAACCTGTTATTTATCCTAGGAGCTGAATTCCATGCTATGAGTTTGTTGTAGTGGAGCTATAGATAGCGAATCTTTCATGATGGCTGTGGGCCAGGATTTGTGTGGTGGCCAGTGCAGGCAGTTGAACTATGGAAAGAACTTAAATAAGGGTTTTGGCTATATATTTCTTTGATTACTGTTATCTGATGAGTAGGATTATCAACTCCTCAGTCCCCTGAGCTTGTGCTAATGCAATGTTAGAACATGTACAAATAAGAATGTCCATCCTTGCTCCTAACTTCACGATTTGTAAATTGAATTTCTTCAGCTGTCAAAGGTAAAATATTTTAGAATTATTAGAATTTACATTGATGCTCTGACAAGTTTCTTGATGCGTTTTAGTGTGATTTGGCATTGCTATAATATGAAGGAAAGACCAGAGAGGTGCTTTTACTTCCCTTTCATGTTTGGATGAACATTATTATATCAAATCATCAAGAACCAAAACAGACCCTTTGGATTCTAAATTGATGTTGGGATGGTTAGAATCATCTTTTCTGAAAGCTTAATAATCTTTAACAGTGGAGCCTATCTTTAAAATAGTACAGTAAATCTGAAATGCCCCCTTGTGGGTTTTTTTATGTCTGTCTGTCTGTCTGTCTGTCTGTGTATATATGCACAGAGTTTGTTCATTCTGTAGGTATGTACCTATTTTGTTATTTCCTACCATCTTTTTGGCAACTCTTCCATTATTCATTCTAGATTGGCGGGATCCGGTTTCTGTATGATAACCTGGTGGAATCACTGGAGAGATTTAAAACCAGTAGTGGGTTCGGGTGTATCTTAGCCCATAGCATGGGGCTGGGGAAGACCATTCAAGTGATTTCGTTCTTGGATGTACTGTTCCGGCACACAGAAGCAAAGACAGTCCTTGCCATTGTACCTGTAAGTAGCTTATGAGAAGTGTGGATGGGTCCACCAATTGGGCTTTGCTTTTCTGGAAATGGGGTTAATTTGTTCTTCACTCCCACTTCCATTCCCTAAGTCTTTGAAGGTATATTCCATGGCCCACTCTCTTTCCAAGCCCAGTTGGATGGGATTCCCAGGTCCTATTTCTGTGTTTGACATTCTGTCTCCTGAGTGTTTAAGTAGCTAAGTTAACTGGTGTTTTGTGTGGTTCACTGACCCATCCATGGATGCCCTTTATCCCCTTCAGGTGAACACTCTCCAAAACTGGCTAGCAGAATTCAACATGTGGCTCCCTGCACCTGACACCCTTCCTGCTGACTATAATCCAGAAGAGATTCAGCCCCGTACCTTCAAAGTCCATATCCTGAACGATGAACACAAGTAAGTGCCTATTACCCTTTCAGCAGTCTTAATCTGCTTCTTGTGGAGTTGTTTTATTGAGGGCTCTGTAGCACTATTGCAGCATTTGTTTTATACTATTCAGTGCTTCCCCCCCCCTTCCCCCCCCCCCAATTTCCCTCTTATCCCTGTTCCTCTGTACATATGCAATATACACCTTCTTAGATAAGGATTGTAGTATGTGGAAATGGTGTACCTTTTACTGGGTGCATCATTTTAATGTTAATATCTCTCTTCCTGTTCCATATTTATGCCCTCTTCCATCATGGTTCTTGGCTCACTTGTATGTTTCCTCGCTTCCAGTGTGATGAGGAAAACAAATGCCAGAGCTAGTGCTAATTATGCAGTGACGTATAGGAGGTGCTGTGTTTTGTTTATGGCAAATACACACTTTGGAGGCTAATCATGCCATTCCTTAGGCAAATGGAGCTGCTTCATATAAAAGAACAGCAGGTCTTCATATAAAAGAATGTCACTGTGTGCATCTGATTATTTGGTGTAGTGTCAGAAAATGTTTCAGTTGACTCTTTCCTGCCAAACTCTAGCAGGAATCCCTTTTGGTGAAGCTAGCTTTAACAAAAGCACAGGTTTCATTCTGTCTTCTTTTTTATAGGACAACAGCTGCCCGTGCAAAAGTAGTGAATGACTGGGTAACGGAGGGTGGAGTACTGCTGATGGGATATGAGATGTATCGTCTCCTCTCCCTGAAGAAGTCCTTTGCCACTGGCAGAAAGAAGAAAACAAAGAAACAAGCTGGCCCTGTCATTATTGACTTGGATGAGGAAGACCGACAGCAGGAGCTTCTGAAAGGTAAGAAGCCAGCCATAACCGGAAACATTCTCCTCTCTTACGTTGGATTGGGCCAGTATGCTAACTCTTGGAGATGGTCCATAGCTGACCATCTCCATGAATGGTTGCTCTTTAAAGCTCAGAACAATTAATAGTGTATGGGCACTAGTGTTAACAGGTTGTTACTCTCAACACAGTGGATGCCTTTGCTTAGAGTTGCTTCATGTGTGTCGTCTTTAGCAAATTAGCATGAGCAGCAGGGTATTGGAGAGAGACTGCTAGTTTCACATATAGAGTAGGGCTGTGTGAAGCTTTGGTCTCTGATTCGATTTGGTGGAGATTCGGCTCAATTCAGTGGCTGAACCTCTGAATCTGAATTGAATCAGAGGACCCTTTAATCTCTCGGAATCAAATCAGAACCCTCTGAAACAATTTGGAAAGATTCAGAGATTCGGACATAGAAACAGCTTTAAATGTTTTCTACATACCTCTAGGTAGCAGGGGCTCATGAATGCTGCGATGCTGGGGTGCGTAGAGTGTCTCACAGGAGTGCAGGGGGCTCCCCAGCATGCTTGGCAGCAGACCCAGAAGTGGACCAGTCCACTTCTGGATCCACTGGGGAGCATGCAGGACCCCTCCCTCTCTCTCCCTCCCTCCCCCTCACCCCCCGAGCCACCCCTGCTCAGTGACTGGTGCCTCCTGGGTCTGGTGGGGGTACCCAGATTCCCCCTGCAGCTGATTGCTGAGCTGGGGAGGCACAGAGGGCCCCCCAGCATGCTCCCTGGCAGACTTCCGGTCCACTTATGGGTTTGCTGCCGAGCATGTGGAGGGCCCCCTGCACTCCTGTGAAATGCTCCATGTACCCTAGCACCGCAGCAATCACAAGCTGCACCTGCTACCTCAAGGTATGTAGAAAAGACTTTTAAAGTTGTGTCTGATACTCCGAATCAGCATTGAATCTTCAGTTTCAGCTAAATTGAATCAGGGACAGCGATCTGAATCAATGAATCAAATCACTGTCCCCAATTCGGGCCAAATCCAAATCAGCTTTGAATAGGGCCCACTTCGCACACCACTAATGTAGAGTAAACACAAAGCTGGGCTGTCTGTTGGCCTCATCCTAATATGGAAAGGATCACTTTTTCAGGACCAAAAGGATGTTTAGGTCCCATTAAGTCGTTGATTTTTCTGGTGAGACTGCAAATAAGAGAGCCAGTCAGTAACTTTTACTGTGGATTTGTGTAGAATGGCTACTAGGAACTGGACTGAAATGCCCAATTCACTTCACCTCAGCTACTGAATAGATGCAAGAGATGATGACTTCTGGTCATTACTAGCCTGGGCTGCCTGGAGCCAGTGGCTCTGTAAGCCATTTCCCAGCCCCTGAGCCATTTTAGCCCCTTCCCATGAATATGTAGAGCTTTTTAACTCTCATTTTTAAGTTTTGTTGAGTTAGCTGCTGATTAACTTTGTGCCTTTGTTCTCAGGGATCGAGAAGGCTCTGTCCCGTCCTGGACCAGATGTGGTTATCTGTGATGAGGGACATCGGATAAAGAATTGCCATGCCAGCACTTCCCAAGCCCTGAAGAACATCCGTTCCCGGCGACGGGTGGTACTAACTGGCTACCCGCTCCAGAACAACCTGATTGAGTATTGGTGCATGGTAGACTTTGTCCGGCCTGACTTTCTGGGCACCCGGCAAGAGTTCAGCAACATGTTTGAGCGCCCCATCCTGAACGGGCAGTGTATTGACAGCACTCCTCAAGATGTTCGTCTCATGAGGTACCGCAGTCATGTCCTGCATAGTCTACTGGAGGGCTTTGTGCAGAGGTGAGTTCTCATCACATTTCCAGCAGTCTAATCTATGCAAACAACCTGTTTGATCATACTGTGTATTCAGAGCAGCTAATATTTCTTTTTTTTCTGGAGCCTGGGTTTTACCATGGGTGGTCTCTTTTCCTCAAGGGGGAGTAGAGGAGGGGGACTGAAGAATTATGCAGATGTAACAGTTGCATCGAACTAGCTTGTATTCTTTGATTTAACTACATTTGCTACCACTGTCGTTACCTCTGGTTACGGGTGTAAGGTGTAAATTTTCATGCTAATGGCTTCCTGTGATACTGATAGGAGTGACTAAGTTAGAGAATAGTATCTCTAGCAGCATGGTGTTCCAAGTGCATTTTGGTTTTTGAGTAGGTAATTAAAATCATAGAAAATTAGGGTTGGAAGGGACCTCAGGAGGTCATCTAGTCCAACCTCCTGCACAAAGCAAGACCATCCCCAAATAGATCATCCTAGCCAGGGCTTTGGCACGCCAAGCCTTAAAAACCTGCCAAGGATGGAGATTCCACCAGCTGTCTAGGTAACCAGCCTCCTAGTGAGAGAGTTTTTCCTAATATCCAACTTAAACCTCCCTTACTGGAACTTGAGAACATTACTCCTTGTTCTGTCATCTGTCACCCCTGAGAACAGTCTACCTCCATCCTCTTTGCAGCCGCTCTTCAGGTGCTATCAAATCCCCCCCTCAGTCTTTTCTTCTGTAGACTAAATAAGCACAGTTCCTCAGCCTCTCCTTTTAAATTGTATCCCCCAGCCCCTAACCATTTTTGCTGTCCTTTGCTGGACTTCCTCAAATTTGTCTACCACCTTTCTATGGTGGCGGGCCCAAAACAGGACACAGTACTCCAGATGTGGCCTCACCAGTGCAGAATAGAGGGAAATAACTTCCCTCAATGCCACTTTTGTGGCATCTTCCATCCAAGGATCTGAATGGATTTTATTAGCTCCCTAATGAAAGAAACATTACAATATCTCTGCATGGAGGTAGAAAATCTCTTCTTTCCAGATGAGGATCTGGAGATCCAGAATGAACAAATGCTTTGAGTAGAGAGAGGCTTAGCATGTCATTGATAGAGCCCCAAATAGGTACAAGATCTCTTAATTTCTTCTGTAGAACTACAACCATAAGCCCATCCTTTCTGCTTTATCACCACAGAAAGCGAGACCTTCATCACCCATCTTAACACTGTACATTCCACTGGGATATTGTGATGTTTTAGATCTTGGTAATGGAGCTTAACCTTCCTTCTATTCTGCTTCAGTTGCAGTGTATTACAGGTGTCCTTCATTAGAAACACGGAGGCAGTTGAAGTTCTTCTCTGTCGTCAACTGGTGCAGGAAATTGAAATCGTACCCTGAAGGCAGCCACCGAGAAAATAGATCTGAACATTCCTTTCCTTCTACTTAATCTCCCCTTACTGCTTCCACAGGCGAGGCCACAATGTGCTGAAGATTCAGCTTCCCTCTAAGGAGGAACATGTCATCTTAGTGCGTCTGTCAAAGATCCAACGGGCTCTTTACACAGAGTTTATGAACCGATTCCGGGATGCAGGCAACAGTGGCTGGCTGGGACTGAACCCACTTAAAGCTTTCTGTGTCTGTTGTAAGGTGAGTTTTTGGCAAGAAAAGTAAAGAATTCCTGCAGTATGTGGGGAAGAGGCTGGAGTCTATACAAACCGCTTAGGAAGGAATTTTGAATAGGTATTAGTATCAGTTGTAACAGCTCAAGCAACTGTGGTACATGAATTTGCTCTGCATGATGTAATGCAGTGTGCCAGTAGCAGCATTATTCGTATCTGAGACTGAGATGCAGAGTTTAATTGGCTTGTCAGAACTCAGGCAAGAGGATAGCTGGAGAGCCAGGGACTGCACCGAGATGATCTGAATCAGAGTTTGGTTACTTCATCGCAAAGTCTGTATTTCCCAGAACATCGACTGTGTGCGGGTGTGTGTATGTGTAAAGTAGTACTTTGTCATCAAGCACAAAGAGGCTTAAAAATAATACTTTTCAAAAAATGAAGACTAATTTTAATGAGATCTGTGTTTTCTGTTATCTGTTTTATATCATGACCATATCATTTTTCTTTTTGAACATTCACCAGAAACTACTCAACTTTTTGTAGCATATTTAACATGTCCCTGTTAGGAGACCTGTGAGGTACTTAAGAGTACTAAAATAGGCTCCTTGCTATCAAGTTTTTTAATCCAGTCAGTATTGCCTTATCTGAGGCACTTTACACTTTTCCTTCCAGTTCACTTCGGAGGGGAACAATTTTATTAGTGAAGTACTAGAGTATTCCTGCAGATAAACTGTCACTTGACTAAACACAGAAGGCTGTAAATCCACAGGCATTCTTGGCTGGGCTTCTTCCAGTGCAGTTTTACTTTACCTTTTCTTTACATCTCAGATCTGGAACCACCCTGATGTACTGTATGAAGCACTGCAAAAGGAGAATCTGGCAAATGAGCAGGACCTGGATGTGGATGATCTTGGCACAGCCAGTACCAATTCTCGCTGCCAGCCACAGGGAATGAAAATCAAAACGGAGAGTAATGCATCACCAATTGGAGAAGCAACCAACAGCAAGTTCATCCAGAGTGTTGGTTTCAATCCCTTTCAGGAAAGAGCAAATCAGGTCGTTACGTATGAGTGGGTAAGTAGCAAAACTCACAAGAGCCTTAGTTCTGAGGTTTTTCAATAAACATGGTCTGGATGCTTGTTTTCTCCAAGGGAGAGTTTTCTAGTTATGAACAGATAGGCCTGTGTGAAGCAGCTAGTATTTGCTTTGGAATTGGATTCAGCCAATTCAGGGAACAGTGCTTCAATTCAGAGATTTGAATCACCGTCCCAAATTGATTCGGCCGAATCTGATTCATAGATTTGGCTGCTGCCAAACTGGCCAAATCTCCGAATCACACAGGCCCTATCCCACACCTGCTCTCAGTGGCTGCCCCTCCTGCCCCAGCTCTTTGGTGGTGGTGGGGGGGGGGAAGCCCCCACTCAGCAGCTCTTGCCTGGCAGGGGGTGATCCCTGCTGTCCCCCACCCCATGCCATTTGGGGGGGCTCTGCCACAAGCCCCCTGACCCCCCCCCCCACACCCACTCTCCCAGCCCCCCCCATGGATGCCTCGCCTGCCCCAGGTCCTGGCCCTTTAAAAAAAACAAAACAAACAAAATAGCCCCCCACCAGCTGCTGCCCAGGAGGGGGTGATCCCTGCTGCCCCCCACTGTGTGTACACAGGGCTTTTTTGTATTGTTTTCTTAAACGGCCAGAGCTGGGGCCATGCAGGGCAGCCATGTGGGGGCTGGGAGAGCGGGAGGGGAGTCAGGGGGCTTGTGGCAGAGTCCCCCATGCAGTGTGGGACAGCAAGGATCTCTCCCCTGCCTGCCAGCAACTGGTGAGTAGGGGCTTTTTTTAAAGGGCCGGGAGCTGGGGCAGGCGGGGCAGCCATGGGGGGTGGGGCTGGGAGAGTCGGGGGGTGCTCAGGGTGCCTAGGGGAGCTGGCAGGGGATAGGGCCTGGCAGGGGTTCCCTCCCTCCTCCAGCTTCCTCTCCCCTGGCCCTTACTTACTGGCATGGAGTCTGGGTCCAGCTCCCTGCTGCAGCGGGTGGAGACTGTCCAGATCACCAAAGCTGTCCGAATTAAAATCGGGTCAGATCTCCTCTGAATCAAATCAGCACCCAAAGCTTAACACAACCCTATTAACTTCATAGTTTCATAGTAGGTAGGGTCAGAAGGGACCTGAGCAGATCATCAAGTCTGACCCTCTGCCATGGCAGGAAAGAGCACTGGGGTCAAACGACCCTGGCTAGGTGATTATCCAGCCTTCTTTTGAAGACCCCAATGGTAGGAATGAGCACCACTTCCCTTGGAAGTTGGTTCCAGCTCCTAGCCACCCTGACTTTGAAGTAGTGCCTCCTGATATCTAGCCTGAATCTACTCTCAGTCAACTTATGGCCATTATTCCTCATTACTGCCGGTAGTGCTTGGAGGGGGGGAAGTAGCAATGTCTTTTCACTTTAGCTGAGATCTTGCTGAGTTCTGGGAATTTCTCCTTAGCCAAGATAAACCTCTGTTATGATTATATGTATTGCTTCTCCACCTTGATTTGCACAAATGTGGGGTGTTAGTGGAGATCATGAGGCTGCTGCACTCCCAGTCTGCAGGTGGCTGTCTGCTTATATCTAGTTTTTGTCAGGCCTGGGTAATTCAGAATTGGTGCCTTCTCCCTGTGCAGCTGAGGCCAAGACTTGGGTGAGAACCAGTAGGATGGGAAGTGGTAGACCCAATTAATCTAGATGAGACAGGCGATACTAGTAGGCTGGGTGAGAGATCTTGAGGTAGCTTATGATTCCTGTCAGTGAATTTGTGAGGTTTTGTCCCTCTCTTTGTCGCTGAGATTTGCAGTGTGGAGTTTCTTGAGTTCCAGATTGGAGCAGTGGCTGAGATGATCTTTGTCTGGGCCTGTAGTTTCTCTGTATGTCTGTCTCTTTCTCTCTCTGGACCTGGACCTGGACCATGCCAGACTAGTTACTCCTCTGTCACTGTGAGACAGAGTTCTTCACAGGGCCACCACCCTTTAGAAAGTACAGGTTGTGCAATGCAGTAATCCTTTGGTTAACCTCATCTGTTTCATGAATTCTCTGGCAGCTGCACTAGTCTCCTGTTTATTGTCAGCTGTAATTCAGGGTATTGCTTTGGTCTGAAGAGCCCTGTAGGGCACTCAAGAGACCATTTCTTTCTCTTATCTGCCACAGATAGCTTAAAAGGGAAACTAGTAGTGTCTGGATTCAAGTGGCAGGGCTACTGGCAGGTTTCTCTCAACATTAGGCTGGAACCTCTTATGATTCACATTTAAAAATGCATCTAAACAGTGTTTCTCTGTAGGCCAAGGACATCCTGTGTGATTACCAGACTGGAGTCTTGGAGAACTCACCCAAGATGGTGTTACTGTTCCACTTGGTTGAGGAGAGTGTAAAGCTTGGAGACAAGATTTTGGTTTTCAGGTAAGAGTCATCATTGATGGATGCTCCTTAATTGCTGAATGCTGGTGTAGTTAAGGAATGTCATTTTATGTGGAGATCACCTGTTGGATAAGAGAAGACTGGTATCTTTTGTCTAGCAGCTGCCCGTTGTTTTGCCCTTTTGTTTTTGTCTTTCTTTCATTGTTTTGTTAAATCCTGTTTCCGTATGCTGATTTCTGACCCTCATCATCCCTGTGGATTTCAGTATTAAGGGGTTTTGGTCCTTAGTGTGGCCAACTTGTTTGCTACTGGTGGAGTGCTAGCAAGGGGGGAACTGACATTTTAGTGTCTTGGCTCCACTGTTGAGGCCTTTTTCCTCTTGGTTTTTCAGCCAGAGCCTGTCCACGTTATCTGTCATTGAGGAGTTCTTGGCAAAGAGACAGATGCCCAATCCTGCAGGTTCAGATGGAGGAGTTCATAACTGGATCCGAAACATCAACTATTACAGTAAGTACAGACTGCTCCCCTCACTTCATGCGTGACATTGGTTGAGTCTCTGTTGCTGGGCTAATTATCTTGATGTTGTAGCAGTTGCCTCCAGTTTTCCCCCCTGCTTGCTTGTGGTTACCTATACCTATAAGCATGCAGATGTCATGCTTATCCATGTTTTGGTTATTTGCTTGGGCAATTCATTTACAGTAGCTTTGACCAGAACTCATTGTCAGTTCCTAGGGGCCATTGTATGTTTAACGTCTGGCTATCAAGCATGGTTATCATTCCTAAGCCCTCATCTTTACTTTTTTCTTGGAATTTGCATACTTCCTTGTTCTTTCCCCATAACCCAGAACCAGCCCCCTCTACAATAGTTTTTCTACTTGTTTTGGTGGTGGCAAATTCTCCCCCTTGTTTGAATCCTCTTCAGGCCTGTGTTGTCCATTTCAGTGCCTGTCCTATATAGCAGGGTGACAGGAATTTCAAAGTAGCTGAATAAACAAAGTGCCTCTGATTGCTCTTGGTTAGCAAGTTGGGTGTGTAATAACCTGTTCTCGTTCTTCAAGATCAGGGTACCACCAGCATGTGTCCATCATGAGTGGTTTCTACCCATGATTGCAAGCTGCACCATGCATTTGCACTCTTTTTGTCTGAATCCCTTGAAATGGGCTGGCCAGCTGGTGGTTCCTGCTCATACTTTGGCCATGATCTCTGGGCTCCTGCTCCCTCCTCCAGCTTCTGCTTCCTGACCCTGGCCCTAAAGGTGGAGCTTGTGGGGCCCAGGACCCTGGGCAGAGTGTTGCTCTCAGTCATGTAGAAGGTAGACAGCCCTGCCTTGGGATATGTTACTTTCTGGTCTGTGGGGGTTGGCCAGTGCATTACGTTATGTTCCTGTTTTCCCAGATCATTGAGAGATAAGCAGGTATTTGGGGCCTTTGCACCTGGCACTCCGTAAATTGCTTTAATGATGTATTGGACTCTTGTGAATTACAGCTTCTCACCTCTTATTCAGGCATACTCCCACCAGGGAATTTGACCTGTGTCAGACTCCTGTTTGTAGCATTTAAACATTGTAGATGAGCACAGCCCATTGAGTGGGAGGATGTGGGTTCAAGCTGGTACAGCTAAGGTCTTTCTCTGATGCACTGGTATAAGTGTCTGAATTGACTGACAGCCTCTGTCTTAGCTGACCCTCTACTGATTCTCCAGGACAGTGACATTTTTTACAGCGTGGATACTGTAAATATGCATGGGAACTGTTTAGTTCTGATGGGTGCCATAAGTAAAAAGTGTTTTTTTAAATGTATCCCTGATTTTGTTTCCCAGGACTGGATGGCAGCACATCTGCCTCAGAAAGAGAACGATTGATTAACCAGTTCAATGACCCCAGCAACAGCTCTGTTTGGCTTTTCCTTTTGTCCACTCGGTAAGTCAGCTATCTCCTAGGAGCAGTGGTGCAGGGGAGGAACTGATGACTTAAGATTTTACATATTGGTAACTGTAGATTCCTACATTCCCCTGGTGGGTAGTGTTCTAGCCCCTCTTTCTTGTTCCTCTTGTGGTTTGGTGTTCGCATCTGTTTTATCAGACAGAACTTGGCTTGAATCCGCAATGGGGAGCAACCATGCATTTGGAGTTAAGGCAGGAACAGCTCCACCAAAGTCGTGGTGTTTGCATTGGTTACACAAAGGGCTCCTTAGCCATGATAGCAGGTCAAGTATGACAGTCTTTAGAACAGTGGCATGTTTTGAAATTTGGCTTTTGTTTTAAGAGCTGGGTGTTTGGGTGTCAACCTGATTGGAGCAAACAGAGTGGTGGTGTTTGATGCTTCTTGGAACCCGTGCCATGATGCTCAGGCAGTGTGTCGAGTGTACCGCTATGGGCAGAAGAAGCCTTGCCACATTTACCGACTGGTTTCTGATTATACCCTGGAAAAGAAAATCTATGACCGCCAGATCTCCAAGCAGGGGATGTCAGGTAGGCCTGAACATAAGGGCTCTGTGTGTCCTTGTTTATCTTTCTCTCTACTTCTTAGCTCCCAAAAGCAGTTTTTGTGGCTTTGATAATGCTGCCTTTTTGCCTAATGGTGAAAACCAAATGGTCAAAGTAGTGCTTAAAGAACAGATGCTAGAGACATGCTTATTACTTGGGGGTTGTTCTGGTGCTATATTATTCATATGAGTTGAGACCTCACAAAAATTAGGGACTAGACTAAGCAGTGCTGGTTTGAGCCAGTGTATTGCAACATTGAGTATAGCAGAGAGCTAAGAGACCTAAGTTTCAGTTTCAGCGCTGCTTTGTCTTAGATTGGGCAAGTTACTGTAACACTCCATGCTTTGTTTTTCCATTATAAGATAGGGGAAACACCCACTCTTGATGAAGCTTGTTGACATCCTTGAAGGGTCTTAGTGGTAAAGTATTCTAGTTTCATAGTTGGTAGGGTCAGAAGGAACCTAAGCAGATCATCTGGTCTGACCCTCTGCCATGGAAAGAAAGTTGGGGTCAAATGACCCCAGCTAGGTGGCTGTCTAGCCTCCTTTTGAAGACCCCCAGGGTAGGGGCAAGCACCACTTCCCTTGGAAGTTGGTTCCAGATCCTAGCCACCCTGACTGTGAAGTAGTGCCTCCTGATATCTAGCCTGACTCTACTCTCAGTCAACTTATGGCTGTTGTTCCTTGTTACCCCCAGTAGTGCTCGGGTTTGTTTCAGTCCTGACTGCCCTTGGGCCAAACTACCAGGTGAGCAGCAGTTATGTGATGGGCACAAAAAGGAGCTGCAGCTGACCCTGAAGGAGTCATGTTCTTCTGTGTCCTGCTCAATTTGAAACCAGATATAGCAGCCACAGTTCAGTACACTGACTTAATGTAGCAGAATCTTCTACCAGTTGTCTAAGCCTTGGAAGAAGCCGCCTTTAGATTTTATTCCCCATCTTGACATGGAATATAAAAATAAAGGCCAAGGAGCAGTTCAATATTACGTTCTGTAAAGTGCAGTTCCTGGTCACTTGTTAGAACTCTGGAGTCCTTCTCTGTGGCATTGACTGGGTGGTTACTGATGTAAGGTGTTGCAGCTACGTTGTGCTAACTGAAGGTATGAACATGCCTACATTTTGGAGCTGTTTCAAAAGAGAAGGGCAGGGGGAAATAGGAGGGACTTTTGCCCCAAATGGTGCAGCTTCTGTGGTGTTTAAGAGTTGTGTGTGGACAAGCTGGGAACAATACAAATATAGCAAAACTTTTCCAACTTGACTTCTTTCCCCCCCCCCCGGTTAAAGCTGGGGCAATTTTGCTACATTTGTAGTGGTCCCACCTTGTCCACAGCTGCCCTGTGCTCCTGATCAACAGCTTCCCTTGCAGAACATTCCCTTTTTGAAATGCCTCCAAATGTATGTATGTGGGTCAAAATTACAGATGTGTAATACAATAGTGATGCCTAAATCCCCCTATTATGGTGTCTTGGGGTTCCAGGTTTGTATATACATGAAGGTTAATGGCCCACATTATGTTGTTGCAAAATACATGGAACAAATAATTCCATGGCCTAACTCCTCCTGAGTGTACTTGGGTTGGAGCACTCATCAAGTGCAGTGGGATGATTTCTGTCCTTGCCCAGACACTAACAGGAAACTGAGGAATAGACGTATTAAGAGCCAGGAAACCAATAGGAAGGGAATTTGAATTTGACAAAGTTTAGTCGAGAGCAGCAGCTGTCCCCTCCTTTTTCTGATTGCTCCATCTCTCCTCTTCTCCAGATCGTGTGGTAGACGATCTTAATCCAGTGCTGAACTTCACTCGGAGGGAGGTGGAGAACCTCCTGCACTTTGTCGAAGAGGAGTCAGACCCTGCCCAGCTGTCAGTCAACAAGAACAAGATCAAGGAGTCTGTCCTCCAGCTAGCCTGTCTCAAGCACCCTCACCTCATCACCAAGGTAAGAGGAAAGATACCCAGTGCTGCTGGTACCCTCATGTGGGAGCAACACTGAGCAGAGTAACAGTCTACCTTGGGAAGAAATGGGGCTGTCTGCCTGGGTATTGAGATGAGAACAGTGTGAGTTATTGTCTGAGGAGACTGAGCATTTGTCTTATCCAAGTCAGTGACTAGTTTTGCTGATGGTGTTGTTCCATAAGCAATCCCAGGACCAGAGTTTCTTGTGGAAATTCCTTTTAAGCTTTTGGTACAGAATCTGCAAGAAGCAGTTTTGGGGGAGCTTGGGGAGTTGACTTGAGAAGGAATCAAACACAGTTTTCACTCTAGGAATCTCCGGAATTTCATTAGCAGTCGTTTCCTGCAGTACCTCCTTTTCATGCAATACCATCATTTTTGAAGACCCCTTTGTCCTGAAGTCAGAGATACCTTTGGACATACACTTGCTTTAGTAAAAATATCATACTTGTTGACTTTCTCCATAGCACTCTTTCAGAGCATATGTGGTGCTGGCACAACCAATACTTAAGTATAGTCTCAGGGGTTTTACAAGAAAAAGCCCTACATACCTAGTGCATTAGTTCTGAAGTATCACTGCCTTCAGGGAAAGCAGGTACAAATGTCTAGAATTTGGTTCCAAACCTTCCTGTTCCTATGTGATTATACATGGGATAACAGGTATCATAAATAGAGAGAGGTGGTTCACTGTTGTTAGTCTGAAATTAGGCAGAAGTCAGGGCAGGGTAGTACATGATAGACTAACTCGTTCAGAGAGGCATGAGCTTTTATTGGCTACAGTCTGCTTCTAAAGTAGGTTGTAGCTTATGAAAGCTCATGCCTTCCTCTATGAGTTAGTCTATCAGATGCCACCCCATCCTGCCTTTTACATATCATAAATATAGGGAGCAGTTTGTCCTTATTTGGATTCAGATGCTGCCATCTTGTGGTGTACTAGTGTCAAGCTGTGTTTGTGATGTGACCACAGGAGCCTTTCCAGCATGAGTCGCTGCTGATTGACCGGAAGGAGCACAAGTTGACCAAGGCAGAGAAGAAAGCAGCCAAAAAGAGCTATGAGGAAGAGAAGCGAGCGTCCGTCCCCTACACCCGTCCGTCCTATGCGCAGTATTACCCCGCCAGTGACCAGAGCCTGACAAGCATCCCTGCCTTCAGTCAAAGGAACTGGTGGGTGCATGTTTCTTCCCACTAATGAGGTCTTCAGTTGAGAATAAATAAAGAAAAAATACAGTGGTAGAAGAACATTAATCCATTACCTCAGCCAGTCTAATGGGCTCCTAGCAAATGGGCCAAATGAGGTGGAGCTGTGCTTTCTGTCCCACCTGCTGTACATCATGATCCACAAAGAAGGCAGATGAAGCAGAGAATTCAGCCCATAAGAGAAGAGGGTTACCTTTGCAGCTTTGAGGGTCATCTGCAGCCTTCTTTCCATTAGCAATTTCAGTGTCTGGGGCTTGAGAGAATAGGGACAGCGCTCTCTAGGAAGAGGCAGATGGATGCAGGCAAGAAATACAGAGCCAAGACACAGTGAAAGAGTTGAGAGCTTGTCATTCTACCTTTGGCTTTGTAATGTCCAGTTTTTGGTCTTGTCATACCCCATTTCCTTGAGAGAGCTCACGTGACT
Source organism: Crocodylus siamensis (assembly GCF_052110815.1). NCBI lineage: Eukaryota > Metazoa > Chordata > Crocodylia > Crocodylidae > Crocodylus > Crocodylus siamensis. The sequence goes on along the minus strand of NC_143405.1, from coordinate 21,565,692 downwards.
ACTGCTCAAATGCAGTTCACACTACTGTGAACTAAGTAATGGTTTGCACTGCACTGTCTCACATTGCTGCCTGAAAACAGATTGGCTGTTCCCAGCAGATGGAGAAGCTGAAGTGTAGGGACTAGCCTCCAGGACAGTGACACTATCTAGCATAGCAACCAGAAATCCTGATTGCTAGTCCTGATTTTTAGCCCATAGGTCAAACTCTTGGACATGCACACATCCACACATGCACACACATGTACTTGCTGGAGCTCAAATAAGAGGGGCACAAATTTATGCTGGGGATTTTTGCCTCAGCACATGTGCCTGAATATACACTTTGGTGTGGGGCAAGTTGTGCCACTTGGGGCAAACTGACCCTGCCCAGTTCCTCCTAGATCTGCAGCCAGGGGGAGCTGGAGGCTGGCTTCAGCACGCCCACTGGCCCCAGCAATATAAAAGGCTGCCCTGGCAAGCAGCTCAGGGCTACTTGCTCTCAGGAGCTTCTCAGGCCCAGCCAGTTGGTATCTGGGAACAATAGCCCCCTGTGCCAGGTGAACTGCTGCAGCAGCCCTGACCTAAAGTGGACCCTGCACCCTTCACCTTCACTGCAGCAGTCTGGCAGCAGAGGCTGCTTGCTGCCTGGCTGTGACCTGCTGCCACCTGCAACAGCATGCGCCCCTTTGGACCTGCAGCTCCATGTCTGCATGCATGCCAGACCTGGGTGGGGACTGCCTGGGCTGTGGCACGGACACTGTAGCAGGGTCTTTGGGACCTTTGGGCCAGCTGCCATTGGGCTGTGGCTGCACAGTTGGCCTTTGTGCAGCATTGCTGCAATGTGTGCCCTCACTCTGCCATCTGGGCAGCTATTGGCTGAAAGGTGTGCTCAGTATGGTAGCCTGCTTTGAACTGTCCATGCATGTTTTCCTGGCCCCAAATGGTCAGGAGGTCAGGCACCTCATTTGCCCTCCAGCTGGGTCCCTGGTGCCAGCCTTGGGCAAGCTCCTCTACCTGGGTCCTGCCACTTGCCTCACTAGCAGGAATCCTGGTGTTCCCTATTTAAACATTTCAAATTCTCTGACAAAAATATATCCCAAACTCACTTCTTAAAATACCCCAAAATCTGTGTTCTTCCATGATTAAATGAAATATCAGTATAAATATATGGAGATTGATTGATCAGTTGGGCAATGTTTTATTGATATATTTACAATTTTGAAGCAATTTGGAAGCCTACCAGTGCCACTATCATCATAATAAAAATTCTAAATATCTGTACATTTTGGTGTTTGCTTTTGGTTTTTTAACGTAGAAAAATCAGAGTTGCCTTTGCCCCTTTCACTCACTAGGTTGTAGCGTTCTTGGCAGCACTGATATGCTGGTGCCCTGCCCCTGTCCTTGCCCCTCACTCTCAACCCACAGCCCCTCCAGTCCCCTCACTTCTGACCTGCAGCCCCTGCCTGCCCCCACTAGCTCCCTCCCGGCAGCATCTCCGTCCTAGCACGAGGACATGGGTCCAGCTGCAGCTGTCCCACCTGCTGCTTTGTGGCTCTGAGGAATACCAGCCCTTGCTGTTTTGCTCTCTGCACCTGTGCCCAGGACCCAGCAAGCCTCATGCTGCTTGTGGGAAGCCCTTGACTGGGGCTCAGAGACTGGGCTGCTCAAGCTCCTTCCCTTCCAGGCCAGTCCCCCCTACACAGGCTTTTCTAGGGGGGTAGGGGGGGATCTAATTCTGGCTCTGGTTGCCTCTCCTGCTGAGAGTGCTGCCCCACCCTGCCCCTATCTCTCTTCCTCTCTCACACACCCTGCAGCCACCGCCACCCTTCCCCCCAGTCCATCACACCCCGAAGGAATTCCTGGGACCAGGACCACCCCCAGATTGGGGCGCATGTCCCAGCACCAGTGTGGGCACAGCAGGGCTGCAATGTGGCAGCTGGCCCTGCAGCCGTAGCTCCCACCAGCAGGTCCCTCCCATCCCAAGTGGCCAGTTGGGTATGCAGGGTGTGAGATTTGGTGGGGGGGATGTGGGGTTTGGAGGGTGGGAGTGTTGGGGGTGGGTGTAGGGTTTGTGGGGGTGAGGTTGTAGGGGGTGTATGGGACTGGTTATGTGGGTGATGGGTTTATGGGGTGGTTTGGAGATGTGGGGTTTGTGGGTGACAGGGCACACAGCCCCACCGCATAGCACACTGACTGCCCCCACACCCTCCCAAGCACACAGCTCCCCCACAGCAGCAGTGGCTGTGGGGCGTTCAGGGCCTGCTGCTGGCAGAGCCCCTTGCAGTGCAGTGCGGCTCTGGCTGTCTCAGACCTGGTGCCGCCTGTGCAGCATGTCGCAGGCTGGGCCCGGTGCAGCCCAGGGCCATGTGCTTTTGGGCAGCACCGGGTTGCTCAGGCTGTCACTTGTGGGGGCCTGGCGCCGCTTGCAGTGGCTGTGCATCAGGCCGCCCAAGGTCCTGCCTCCAAGTGCCCCGCATGCTGTTTGGAAACAGCAGCACACATACAAGAGACTCGCTTTGCCTCTTGAAACACGTAACTCAATTCATTCCTCTCCTTCCTTCTTCTATTAGGCGACCAGCTCACAAGGGTGAAGACAAGCCAGTGGCAAGCGTCCGCCCTGTTCAGTCCACCCCCATTCCTATGATGCCTCGGCATGTTTCAATGGTAGGCTCAACTTCTGGTTCCAACCCTGCTGTCAACTTCCCCATCAACTATCTACAGCGTGCTGGTGTCCTTGTCCAGAAGATAGTCACCACTACAGGTGAGTCAGGAAAAATCGCATTGATTCTTCCAGTCAAGAACCTGACTGAGAGAGAGAATTGTGGAACATGGAGATGGGATCCATCAGGATAGTGATGTACATAGGCCTCCATCCCTCTGACCCCATTACATAGCCACTATGCCTTAGGCAACTGGCGGAGAGGCCTTGGAGCCTTCTACACCCCCATACCCGCTAGGGATTTTCCTGTGCCTGGAGGAGTTGCACTGCATCTGTGCAAAGACAAAATAGGGCAGGGGATCTGTCCCAAACTGTTGATGGAATAAGACTTTGGGACCTTGAGCTGCAGAGCTTCTGCTGTACTACTGCCAGCACCCTCTCAGGTCCCTTCTTAAATGGGGCTCGTGTTGGTACAACTTGTCATTTATTTCTCCTGAGCCTTGCTCCTCCCAGGGCTGGCCCTCTCAGGCTCTGTCTCAGGATTTACCCTCTAGTTCCTAATCCTTCTGTGTTGCTTATAATTAAAGGTAGGTTCCCATCTTGCAGGATATAGGCAGGATGGAGCCAACTGTGAAGTGAAAAAATTTACCTGGGCTTTCTCCCTTTTCTCTTGTTGTGGGCCTGTTGCGTAACTTTACAAACACTGTTCTCGCGTTGCCCCCACCAGATATTGTGATTCCAGGGACAAACACATCCACCGATGTGCAGGCAAGGATCAGTGCTGGTGAGAGCATCCACATAATCCGTGGGACGAAAGGTAAATCCCTCTCTTGGGGGAGAAGTAAGTGTCCTGAGAGACCAGAGTTCCTGTTCCCAGTGCTCTGCCACAGGATGCATTTAATAAAGAGAATCTCTTCCAAAGCTTCAGGATTATGAAGGATCAGAGCTATTTAGTTTGTCAGTTTAACTATCCCACAGAGATAAAAGACACTAGGCCACTGGCCCTGTAATTTCCCACCCATTCCAAAGCCCAGATCCATGTCTCCAGACTGCTCCTCTTGAAGCCCTCTCCATCCTTCCCTTGCAAAGAGGACAGGAGAGATTTGGAGCTGTAGGTTTGTCCCTCATTACACTGTCTCCCTCTTTCCTGTCATGTTTGGGGAATGGATAGCTCTCAACCTATTGACGCAGCTGTAGTCAATGGAGAAGTTGACTGAGAGCTGGAGGTGGGACAGGGCATTCTCAGTGGAGAATTCATACACTGTGAAACCAAAGTCCTCCCAATATTGGCAATGGTATCTTTTCTTAGGAAGAGTCAAGAAGCCTACTCAGTGTTGTAAAGAGTGGACACTCTAGTTTCTGGGGGCAGAAACCACATGCAAGTAGTGCATGAGTGTCCTAAAAATGGACACAGATACACAGCCAGACAGTACTGACCAAGGGAGTGGTGCCAAGGCTGTTGCTTTTAGCCAAGAATAACCTGATAATGTGTCCATACCTCTTAAGAGGAGTGGGATGAGGGGAAGGGATTTGAGTCCTGCAGTGACTTCTGATTGTTCTGTTGGGTGCAGCTTTGTAGCTGAGGGGAGGGCAGGCTTCTGGTGCTTTGGTGTGAGGGGGAGGAGAAGAGGCACCAAGAGAGAACCAGCCTGCATCTGCCTCAAGGTATTCCAGTGTTTACCAGGAGCTATAAGCAGCCCAGGGCTGCTGTCCTCTGTGATAAAGGAGCTTCAGCACCTGCATTTTGCAGCCTGCTTTGCTTATGAGGATTATGGCCCACTGGCTACGAGTGTGTTGCCAGCACCACCCTCTGCTCCGCAGAGTTTGGGTGCCTATATTTGTCTGCATTGGGTCCATAAATCTTTGAGGCTGGCACAACATTGTAACTGTACTGTGTTGCTTAAGGGTAATGCTCCCAGGTGGCACTTAGAGAAATCAGACACATTTGGGGATCAGGGGCTGGTGTCTCCCTACTTCTGTTCTGCCTTTCCCTTGTGGGTGGAAGTGTGCACCCCAGGCTGGGCTCTGATTCCGACTTCTCTTTCTGTTCCAGGGACATACATCCGGACCAGCGATGGGCGCATTTTTGCTATCCGTACCACTGGGAAGCCAAAGAGCAATGAAGACCATCGAGCAGCTGCCTCAGGTGGGAATCCAAGAGCTTTAGGCTGGATTCACTTACAAGTGCTGTCCTTCTTGGAGTTTCTATAGGGTGTATATCCCTGTGCTGCCCTCCCCAAGCCTGCAGTTACGGGACACTTGCTTTTATCCCTGGCCCAGACGATCCTCTATTAATAGTCACATAGTTACTCCATATCCGGTTGGTTCTTTCATTCTCTTTCATTGTCCAGCCCCGTGATGTTTCCCTGGGCTGTTATTCTCACCTGCTCCATCTCCTTATCTCCAGGCTCCCAGGGCCCGTCTCTTGAATCCACGAGCAACGGCAGACACAGTGCCTCCTCACCCAAGCTCCCCAACACTGAGGAGCTCACTCGGCCCATTTCCCCGGACAGCCCAGAGATCATCAGTGAGCTGCAGCAGTACGCAGAGGCAGCTGCTGCCCGGGAGTCTCGCCACAGCTCCCCCAGCACTAATGCAGTGCAAGGACACCCTGCCCGGACAGACAGCCTGGCCCCCTTGGCAGCCCGGGGAGCTGAGCAGCGGTCTGGGATCCATTGTTTGGCTCCCTCAGGTTCTTCAGCCCTGCCAGCCGCTAGCCAACATGTTGATGGCCACGCAGTACTGGACTTGAGGGGCAACAAGCGCAAATCAACATCGCCTTCTGCCCCGGAGGAACATGCCCGTCGGCAGCAAAAAAAGCGCCAGCTGCCAACAGCAGTTCAGCCGTTGGAACACGGGTACCCAGTCTCTGGTGGGTTCACCATGCCTCCCGTCTCTCTAAACCACAACCTAACCCATCCATTTGTCCCCCAAGCAGGAAACTCCTTGTACATGGGCACTGGCTCCTCCTACTACCAGCTGCCCAATTTTCTCTCAGACCCTCACCTGGTGTTCCCTGTGACTACTGACCCTCTGCTGACAGCTGGCACAGCCAGCTCCTCTGCTGCTACCTCAGCCACAGCCAGCGTCCCCCCATTCATGCTCAACCCCTCTGTGACGGGGATGCTGCCCAACTACTCACTTCCCTTCACGCAGTCACTCCTGCCCGAGCCCAGGATGTTTGCTCCTTTCCCCGCCCCTGTCCTGCCAGGCGGCCTTTCCAGGAGCATGGCATCTGCCTACCCTGGCTACATGTCCCCTCAATCGGGTTACCCGGCCGGGGGCCTCCTTCGGTCCCAGGTGCCTCAGTTTGAATCCCAGGAGGTCCCAGAGGTGGGATGCAGCTCCAATGATGAGGACAAAGACGACGATGTAATAGAGATCACAGGGAAATAATGGGCCTGGCTCCTGCTAGATCTTAACTCAGCCAGGAGGCAAGTGTTGCAGGACCTTTTGGAGTCAGGATTTCACCTCCAGGATACAGCAGCAGGGGTGGAGGAGGATATCAAGTGGGTGGCATTAGTGGAGGTGGAGGATCTGCATTGTAGTGGGGGTGGGGAAGGGTGAGGAAATACATGGAATGGACCTACAGTGCGGGGGGGAGTGCGAACTGGGGGAGGGAAGCAGCAATGCAAACCATAGGAGTGCCTCCCTTGCTTCCTCTCCCCTGCTATCCATCCGTCTGTCTGTCTGTCTTGTCTGAAAGGGAAACCTGATATTGCGATTTGGAGCCCCTCCTCAGGCCTGGAGACATGGGGTCAATTGCTGTCTGTGAAAGAGCTCCCTCTCACACAAACTGCCTTATCTGTGAAGTTCTCTGGCTCAAGGAGGCGCAGGGTGGGGGGTGCCCCAGCAGAGGGTGGTGGTGGAGAGCAGTTTTAATGGGGGGACCAGGGTGGGGGGTTGGGAGGAGCAAGCTAGATATATGTAAAGCGGGTGGGTCGGTGGGTGGGTGGGGGGTCCATGTAAAAAAACAATTTGTTTTTCATCCTCTTAAAATTCAAAGCAACTAGTCTGACAGCTGGTGCTGGCACCCACGGGCTGTGACATGGCCAGGGAATGCCGACACGTGACTCTCCAGTTGTCTTTCCTCAGGAGCTGTCTCTCGGATTCCCATTGAAGCAGGTTGATCTGTGGTTTCAGGCAGGGGTGGATTCATGCGCTGAGGCTGTTTGAGGACTCCCCCATTTTCGGCACTGGTCCAGGCGAGGTGAGGGGTGTGCCACCATGTTGCAGGGGGACAACAAAGTGGGAATGAGGGGTCTGGTTGGACTCCCATCGCCCCCCAGCAATGAAACAGTTTGAAAAGGGAGACAAGGGTGGACTCAGTGCCCATGTCTGTTGACTCTGATCAGAGTGACTCCCCCCTCTACAGCCCCTGCTTTAATTTATTTCATGAAGGCAAATATTTATTGTTTGGGGTGGGGGACTTTTTTTTCTTTCTCTTTTCTATTAATTTTCATGCTCTTAAAAAAGCAAACAAAGAAAGTTCTGGCCTCCAGAATGCCACAATGGAACAGCAAAGGGATAGCACTGCCATCTTGCACCAAGTAATCACTGTGACACCATATGGATGAAAGAGTGAAGGGATGCCCTGCCTTTGAGAGAGGGGCTGCCTGCACTGCTTTCAGGTGGGGTCAGGGAGCTCATGGCAACAGAGGGACCTGAGCATCCCAGTACTCTAAAACCAGTTTGCTCAGCCCCTGGCAAGAGGAAAAACTTTGTGCCACTAGCAGGCATTTCCCCCACCACCTGGCACAGAGGGTGCTGCTGTCAGGCTCTGAATCCAGTTGTTCACAGCAGGAGAGTTGTCATGTAGGAGTAAAGAGGGAGGGAAGGTCCCTGGAATAACAAGACACTGAGTTGCACTGGCAGCTTGTCTTGGGGTGGGGGATGGGGGTCTTGGTTCAAATCCTGCTCTGGGATTTGAGGTGCCATGTTTGCATGAGTTCACAACTGGAGCTGGACTGTCTGCCTTTGTCTGTGGGAAGTGTGTGTGTGGGTGGGTGGGGTAACAAGTGAGTGTATTAGCAGTCTGAAATATTGGAAACTCAGTGCCAGCTCTGTGTGGCCATCTCCAGGAGATGAGGGGAGAGCTTCCTTATGTTAAATGTCCTTGGAATGTGGCTTAGGCCATTTGACCAACGGCAGTTATTGGTACAGACTTATAATAAGGAAGTCTCCATGACATGAGTCCACGATGCAGTCACTGCGGTCTGTTCAGACCAATTGAGTTCAGGAGAGAGGTGGTGCTGCTTTATTTTGAGAAGACAGTGGGGGTGCGTCTTGTTTCACAAAAGTCTGATGTTATGGGGCTTTCACAATGTCTCTCTATGTAACGGACATTGTCAGACACAGCCACACCATTCATAGAAGCCTTAGATCTACAGTTTAGCTATGCAAATTATTTTAATTATTTAAAAAGAACAGACATTAAAATAGTGCTTTCTTTAATATATTTTAGAACTTGGAAACTGGGAGAGGGGAGGTTCTTGAGAGAAGTTCTGGGGAACTAGTCTTTGGAGGTACCATGGGAATTGAAACATACACACTCTCCCTCTCTTTTCTCTTCGCTCTCTTTCACTCTTCTCTCCCTGGCTCCAATGACAACAGCAAAGCAAACTCAGCCCTGGTACCCATGCAGCAAACTCAGCCCTAGTACCCACCATGCAAGGTTGTCCAAAGACTTGACAATGCTGCATCTGTGAGTCATGCCCTTGTGTGGTTTGTGTGCAAAGTCCTAAGACACTGATTGTATTCCACAAGCTCCCCTAGGTGTCTGTGTCCCTGTATCAGCTGCTTTATCTCCAGTGGAACTGAATGCTCTTTGGTGAGAACACAAAGTTTTCTAATCCTCAGGTGTCTAACCTGTGCCCATAGAAGTATTGGTCTCGGATGAGAACAGAGCCCTAACTGCAAGGACTTTAGTTGCTTTATGGTCTGTACTAGGTAGCATGGTTAGTCTGAGTGATCATGCTTATTATAACTGTTAATGGGGGTATTTTGTGTATCTATCCTGGGTAGAGCTGAGACCAAAAGTTTGTAGCAGGTGGTAACTTTTTCTTCTCACTCTACTAATCGTGTCTCAAGGACAGCACCAGAGGCTTCTGTAGGGCCTTCTCACCAGCACTGAATAGGGCAGGCCTCTGGCACAAACCTGCTCTGATGGATGGAATATACTAATGTTTCTGGTCATGGGCACATCTGGGAGAGTAATCTGATGAAGCACTGTAATCATAGGAAGGGGAGATAGCCATAGGAAATGTACACCTGTAATGTACTTCTCCAGTCACTGAGTGGCAGGGTTTGTTTCTCTTCCTCCAAGCAGGTAGGGGAAGGCCACATTTTTATGAAGCCGATTCTTGCACTTAGCCAACAGGGCTGGGAAAGACTCCATGACTGCTTTGTTGTGCGTTGCCTCTTTAAAGTGGCCCTGGTCAAGAGGGACCTTCCTTGTCCTTGACCAACTTTTCACTTGTGTCTGTCTGTTTATAGTACAGTCATTAAAGTTCTCCACCTCCATGAACTACTTATTAGAGACTGCTGTACTCACTGGGGGTGTTCTTCTCATCTTCGTAAGTGCCTGGGCTGAGCCCCCATCCTGTTCTTCACCCAGCACTTGAGCCGGTCCCTCCACCTCTCTACCATGCAGCCCAACAGACATCCACACTCCCTCCTTCCGGTTTCCCTTGGTCACCCCTCCAAAGGGAGGCAGAGTTTTAAAGATCAACCCCTTTGACTGGACAACATTACAGCTGCCATCAGAGTGCTGGGCAAGAGATCCCCTGCTGAGAAGGAAGTGAGGAACCTTTTTGTGCCCCATGTGTTCTGGTAGTGCTGGAAACATCTCCACTTCTACAGTGCTGACCCCTGAAGTCTCCCAGGAATGCAGAGCTGGTTATGCTGAGGGCAAAAGGAGCAGGAAATACAGCTCATCACGATTCTTCAGTGATGCGTACCGAAAAAGCTTGAAAGGTCCCTTTGCTGCTTGTAAGTCACAAGAATGTCCTGGCTCTTCAGAGCAGGCATGTGTAATGGAGACCTGAGTCTTCATCCATAGCACTCTCACTGTCCCTCACATGTCCCCATGGGTTCCTGCTTTCCCCCATCCTCTCCAGTGGCCCATAGTCATGCTTTGAGGCATCCTCTCTGCTTTCCTGATCTCGGTGTGGGGACTTCATTTGTATGGACTGGATTTTCCTTTTGCTGCTGGACTTATGACTCCTAACCACCTAACCAAAGCGCCTGATAACTCCTATTTGGGCTGCAGGGAACAGTGAGAATAGAAACACAAGACTCTGCTAAAGCAGGTAGACACTAGGGAACTTTCCTGAGCCCAGCACAGGATCCTGGGATAGCACGTTGGCTGTTTCTACTCAGTATATCAATAAGTCAAATAAGCTATTAGTGTTTCTATAGCAGCTTCCAGACTGGCAGGGATGGCACCACTACAAGACATGAGCACAAGGTTAGGGTGGGAGGTGACCTTGTACTTCAGTGTGACCTAGGACTATATTGGCTCTGCCTGGTCCTGGTTCATGATTGGGCTACAGAGAAGAGCTAGTTTGGTTTCTCATGCAGCTCCATGGATGTTGTGGAGGGATGGAGCTGGGTGAATATGGCAAAACAGCTGATGGCTAATTTAGAGAAAGTCATGGTCAGGTGGTGGAGATAGCACACAGAAACAGGTGAAATAAGCAACTATTCACAATTGATGCATTTCTTGCCTTGTCTGGGTAAAATCCAATAATCCATGTTTAGGGGTAACAGGTGTGGGGTGGTTTGAGAATTTAGCCAAACTAGACGCACTGGGAATGGCTTCTTGAATTTGAATGGGCAAAGGAACCCACCTGCAAAGAGAGGATGGTTTTAGGTGGAGGAGAATCAACAGACTGGGGGCATGGGGCAGAAATCCCCATTCCCCTGTGCTAAAATAATGCCACTAACAGCTGCCTGCAGCTGCACTGCTTCTTGGGTCATCCTGTTGTGTTAGCATTCAGCTTGCATTCAGGAGCTCTCTGGTAGATCCACTTATAGAGGGGAGTGTGAGTGAATCCATTGATTTTGGGTTTCTTTCTTTGTTTTCTGGGGTTTTTTGGGTTTTTTTTGTTTTTTTTAAATACTGCCTTAGTTTGTGGCCTGTCTTTTGTGATTGGAAGGAGGCATGTCTGTAGCAGGGCGGGTCGCTCGGGCGGCTGCACGCATGATCATGTGCTTCCCTCTTCTCTGTCTAGCGGGATGTGTTCGCCTGATTTCCCAGAACAGAGACTTTGAACAATTTGTTGTTTATATGATGTATTTATTTTTACTTGTGTTTCATGTCATTTTTTTAAAAAAACAAATAAATTGTAACTTGGTACAACTGCCTGTGGGCTCACTCGCTCCTCCTGCTGTGAAACATCCAGAACCAGAGCAGGGGTCTTGGGCTGCAGGAGGTCTGGTATGGATGTTCATGCACACATGCACTCATCTCAGCCCCAGCTGTGAGTGCCAGGGGTGTCAGAAGAGGCTTAGTGAGCTTGATTGTGCTGGAGGGAGTGGAATAAGGGATCACTCAATTCAGCAGAGCACCTTGGCAGATGTGTTAAGACTCAATGACACAGTGCTTTGTGGAAGTGGGGCACAAGAAACCATCACCATGGTCAACAATAAGTTAAAACTAGTCCCTGACAAACAGCCAGTGACTGGTTGCTCTGCTCAGTTGCTTTGGTTCACCAGCTGAAGTTGACCCTCTTTTGACACTGTAGCACAAGGGTGTTATTGCAGAGGATTTTCCCCTGGCAGGAGCATCCCAGCACTGGCCCTGGCTTGTTACAAAGTACATTTAGTGAGGTAGTGGCCTTGGTTTTGATAAGCTGATTCACAAACCCCCAGGTGGGGGCGGGGGCAAGCAAACCTATGCTGCTTGGAAGCAGCTGCCAGCCTGAGCCTGCAGGAATGGCCAGTGCAGCTGGGAGAACAGTACTGCAAAGGATTTTCCCTGCAGGTTTGGTGAATGACCTCTGCCCAAGCTCGTTGCTGTGGAGCGGGTCGACAGAGCCCTGGCCACCATGTTTGCATCTCTGAGGTCTGTGAAGACAGTGTCTGATCTGAAGCCCCTGCTGAACTGCCCCGCGCCTCAGCTCAACATGTTCTGTCTCCACCTGCCACTTCTGCTAGGAAAATTAGTCAATGCCTGAGGCACTTTCCAAGTAGACCTGGGATTAGTGCTGCCTTGCCCTGCCCTGTGCTCCAGCCACTGCACCAGGCAGCATCCTGCCTTGCAAAGCCCCCTCCAAGGGGCTGGACTGGGGGGAAGCCTGCACTGGGGCTAGGTCTGCATTTCATGCAATGTAATGGCTGCCTGCAAGTGGCTGGCAAGAAACAGGAGGGGCCATTCTTCCTCTCCAGTATTTATTTTTAAGAAGAAGAATAAAAATGACAGGAGAAAAATGCAGGGAATAAATACTTCATGGTATGTAGATACTGTCTATCCCCTGGTCAGGTCAGTCTTGCTCAGCAGGCTTTGTAACCAGCTGTCTGCTCCAGGTCAGGGGCTGGGTCCCCTGCATGCACTCACTGCCAGACGTGGCTGTTCCATGGGGCTCTGGGTGTCCCAGTGTTTCTGGTGTCTTCACCATCCCCCCCCAGGCTTGGGGAAAGACGGGAGAAGGGCAGAGTCATGTCTGAGGTAGTCAACAGCAGGTCCTTAGGTTTTTCAGCAAGCATCTGGAGCTGGTAGTGGCAGGCAGGGTGGGCATTTAGAAAGGCTCTGGGGACACAGCCAACTAGAGAGAGAGGGAGGCTTCCATGCCCTCCTGAGCCCATGTGGCACAAAGATCAGGGCAGTCTCAAGCCACTTCCTTGTGCTGAGTGGGGCCAGGATGCCGGCGCACCCTGCCTTTCTTGCCTTCCAGGGAGTGCTGCTGCCACTTCTGGTTCCAGGCCTTTTGCCGCTGCCTCTCCTGGTGCCGCAGAGCACTGCAGTATTCACTGAGGCTGGTGCCTGGTGGCCCCAAGGCCCGTGGGTACCCCTTGTAGTGGAACTGCCCTGCGATGCCAGGCATGGCGCTCTGGTGATTCCCCCCTGCCTCCATGGCCTTGCTCCACTTGGAAGGTGGGGCCTCCATCACCTCGTGCCCAATGACACGGAGGGTGTAGCGTGCAAGGGGGTGGGAGAAGGAGCGCTCCACCGCCTGGCACTCATACAGCCCTGTGTCCTCTCTTGCCAGCTGGCGGATCAGGAGTCCCTGCTCAAGGACAGAGATGCGGTCGTTCTTCCTAACCTGGAGCAAATGCAGGAGGCAAAGTGAAGGAGGCGGGGGGCTCTGAACTGCAGCGCGGTGCAGGGGCTGCAGCTCAGCCAAAATGTCTGCAGGGGTTTTATGAGGCTGAGCTGGGAAGGGGGTGGAGCTGTTGTAGGCAAAGAACGGAGGCCTGCACAGTGTCTCTTCCACATCTGCAGAGAGGCCCAGGCACCTTCCCTGCCCCATCCAGGGCACTGTCCCCTGACCCAGACAGCCTAGCCCTGAGCCATTCCTTTCCCCTGTACCTCTTCCAGCACTGCCGCCCTGCTGTGCTGCATGAGCCAGCGCGTGGCCGTCTGAGGAGAGTGGGCCACGCACTCCAGGAACGTGGAGTTATTCTCCACCCCGAACACCAGCTTCTCCTCGGCTGCAGGGAGCTCTGTGCAAGGGGGGAGCAAAGGAGTGGGCACAGGGTAGGGGGAGCCCTACCAGGGCTGGGGCCTGCTACTGCAAGACCCTACTCATGAGCCATCAGCACTCCCTGCCCCACAGATTCCTCCCTCAGCATCCCTCAGCTGCCACCTGAACCACTGCTGCTCCAAGGGGCAGGAGCTGACATTGCACCAATGCCATGCTGTGCTGCCTCACTCCCAGCTGCCCCTTCTGCCCAGGGCCCTTGTGCCCGCCTTCCCCCCATCTACAGCAGGAAGAAGAGCCCAGAGAAGGCACCACACTGGTGCTGGGTGGGTGTGACCATGGCTGACTCTCACCCTCTGTGGTGTCCTGGCACTGGCTGGCTGGATCAGCCTTCAGCACATCTTGGCACCGTGCTCGCCTGTAGGAAGGGGAATGAGACCGCCCAGTTGGTCAGTTGGGTACCTGCAGCATCTCCTGGTGATGCATGGTCTGTGCACAGGAAGCTTGTTAGCAGGACTGTGTGTGAGGGGCCCAGGAGTGGAGTTGGGGGGTTGGTCTGGGGGGGTGGGGAGGGGGCAGAGTGGCAGTGGCAGGGCTGTGGGTATGGGGGAACCAGGGCAGGATGAAAGAATAATGGCAGGGCTGGCTGAAGCCTACACCAGGGCTAGGCAGGGGCTGCTGCAGTGCAGAGCTGCTGGCTGGGTTGGCTTGGGGAAGCTGCTGCCAGTGCTGAATCTCATGCCAGCTGATAGTGTTTGTTGCTGCTGGGAAGGGTGTCAGGGGAGCTAGGTAGCCTGCCCTAGGCCTTCCCTCTTCACCATATGCAGACATGGCTGCCATCCCTGGGAGGGCAGTGTGGGGCTGGGAGCACGGTCAGGGCTGGGTCTCACCTCTTCTCAATCAGCGGGTGGGGGCTGCAAGCCTTGCCATCCCAGGTGCAGTAGGGGTCCCTGCCCAAGCAGCAGTCGGTGCAGGCCTTGCCATAGAGCTCACAGCGGTGCAGGGAGAGCTGGACCAGCCCATGGGCATTGCTCACAAAAAGCTCCTGCTGCTCACAGAACCAGGACAGTGGCACTTACCTGGATGCTCCTGTCCCCACCCCAGCTGGCCCCAGGGCTCTGGGGCAGGGTGAACCAAGAGCCAAGCCTCCCCATGGGGGAAGCAATTGGGTCGTATGTGGCTGTAAATTAATGTAGGGCACCCTCCTCTTGTCCTGCAGCTGGGCTGTGCCAGTGCCCTGGAGCAGGGATCCCATTGCCTGAGCCCAGGAGGCTGGTCCCCCAGCACACATGCCACAGACGGGAGCAACAGGGCCCGGGCCTGATGGGGTCTGCAAGCAGGACTGGGTCTCAGAAAACAGCTAGTGAGGACTCACCCGCTTCAGCGAAAACTGCATGTCCAGGATGGGCAAGGGCACCTACGAGAGAAAGGCCATCATTGCAGTGGGAGGGGGCAATAGTTGTGCTCAGCCAAGGCAGCCCTGGCTGTGCTGGGTTCCCTTAACACACAAGCAGTGAGAGGGTTAAATCCAAGAGGGCTGTGGTCACCATTCCCAGCTGGGCTGTTACAAGACCCTGCTGCAGAGACAGGCAGCGTGCTCCCAGGGGGGAGTGTGCAGGGCAGGCTGGTTTGACCAAATAACTGGGTTGCCCCGAATCCAACCTCAGCCCTGGCTGAAGACTCAGCCATGCTTGGGTTGGGAAGTAGCCGTGGCCCAGTCTGGCCAGTGCTCCAGCTTGTGCCTCATGGTTCAGCCCATGTTTCAACCCTGCCCAGGCTCAATTATTTGCTTCTGACCTCAGATGCAGGGAAACAACTTGGGGCCTCCATTGCTGACCTGTACGATGGGCATGTCAGGTAGCACTGAGAGGCACCAGAGAGCATAACGGTGAAGCTGCAGTGACCTACAGAGGCTTGCCAGGTACCTGTGGTGACTAAGGTGAGAGCCCACTGCAGCCTGGTGCTGCAGGAGAGCAGGGCTGACTGCCAGCTCCAGCCATCACCACCAGCTCCTCATGTGATGCAGACACCACCCCCCACCCCAGCAGGGGAAGAGCCCAGGCTCTCAGCCTTCTGCTGCGGATGCTCTCTGTAGGGTCTGCTCCAGGAGAAGCCAGAAGGGCCCCTCGGGGCAGGGCTGGTGGAAGCATCTGAAATACCTTAGAGATGCTGATCTCCTCCAAGCTGATCTCCTCGCTGTCCTGGCCTCCCCCACTGGTGACTGCCACCTTCAGCACTTTGCCTTCATCTGTGGAACCAACAGTGGGAGGAGGTGTCAGGGTGGGGAGGATGGGGCACCCCTGCCACAGTGAATCCCCTGCCTACTGCTTGGGAGAAGCTCTGCAGTGTGGCTTGGCTTCTACAGCTGTCCCTAGACAGGAGTCCCCATAGGGCACTTAGGTGGGACAGCTGAGCCCTTGTTCCTCTTAGACCACACCATGAGGCACCTCTTGTTGGATGCTGGTGTTGGCAGGACACTTGCCTGCCTGGCTGAGGTAGTGTTTTTTAGAGACATCCCCCTGTGGCCCTGGTTATAGGCAGGGACAGACGGACAGAACCCTGATGGGCTAGTCCTCACTTTTTGTGGCTTCACCAATTTCTGCTGCATTTAGGCTGCACTGTGTTTCCAGCCCTTGTAGTGCTGATGGGAGCACCCACCACTCTAGCATTGCACAGAGGCAGCCACACTGAGTAGTGTCCAAAGGTTGTGCCCAGCACAGGGATGTTCAGGAGCAGGCTGAGAGGTCTTCAGAGCAGCTCCTATCACTACCCCACTGGGCACTTTTGTGCATGAAACCCACCGGAGTTTCCCTAAGAAGAAGCTAAGTGGGAAATATACCCACAATTAAAGCCCAGCCATCTGGAGCTGGGTACCAGTAGGCTCAGAGTCCTCCACACATGATCTGACATAGCATCTCACTGGGGTTGTCCTGACCAGCTGCAGAACTAAGCCAGATGCCAACCTGGCCCCACCTGGGCTGAGGAAGGCCCGTCTCCATCATGGTTGGGAGAGCTGCCCTGGCACTCCCTGGCAAAGACTTAAATATGTAACCTCAAAGAGCAGGGGAGCTTATATGAAGTATTGTAACCAATAGGAAAATGATACAAGGCATTTTTACCAATAGGCTGGCAGTATGCAGACTTTTGGAGTATGCCTTCCCTGCTGACCTAGGGATGCAAGCCAGCCTCTTCTGTCTCCTGACGGAAGGGATATGTCTTGGCTCCCCCGGCCCGCGCCATCTGGGAGTCACTGGAATGTCTAAGCCTGCCCTTGAGAAGGTTCCCCAAACCCAAGTCAAAGCCTGTGACCTCATGGTTTAATGAGTTAGTTGCAGAGCCAAGTGCCAGTCCCTGGAGCAGCTCTGGGAAGGCCAGAAACCTTTACTAGGTGCATCTCAAGGAAGGGAGGGAAGTGTGGGCCATAATGCTCTCACCAGCAAGAATCTGAGCACTCTCTTTGAGCACATTTACATGCAGCATGGGTAAAATGCAGCCACCTCTGCAGCAACCTACTCCAGGAAGGCAACAACCAGCTGGGGTGCAGCACAATAGTGGAGTGAAGGGAAAGTCTGCCTCAGATATGAGGTCACGCCCCATCTTATACTCCACATCTTCCAATATCCAAGCAAGCCACCAGACTTCAAGTTCTCACCCGAGACACCCACTGACACAGGTTAGCTGGAACTTAGTTTCTCTCCAAGGTTACGGGGCTGAGCTGACCATGCTGGGATCAGAGCCTGTTGACTCTGAGACCCTGGGCAACTGGATATCCTCCAAGACTATATGGAAAACCCTACAGTTACCCAGGAATGCTACAGCTTGCAGTCTGTGCAGTATGTGCTGCATCCATAGGAGCAGGGGAGGTTTTTATAGCAGGAGGAGGGGGAATGCAAAGGAGGGCCACTGCAGAGGTCACAACCCCACCATCATCTCTGTGATGGTCACAAGTGGCCCAGAGGCCAGCATGCCAGCATGATCAAAACTGGGCCAGAGCCAGAGGCCAGCATGATCAGAACTGGGAGGTGAGCTGTTAGTTACAGATTTCCCTTGCTTTATGCTGTACATGTGTTCCTGGAAAACAATGCAGAACTTGAATTTGCATAAAGGGAACCTACTTTACAGTGTAATAATGCACCGCACAAAGCAGCTGACTGCAGGGTTGCACCACATTGATCTCATAAGAGTGAATTTACCTTGCATATAATGAATTTTTGGTATAAAAAGGGTTATCCCATAAGAGTGAATTCACACATACAGAACCCGTATAAAGTGAGGGAAACCTGTACTGCAGCTGTGATTTATGGAGAGCAGGTGCTACAAAGAAGAGAGTCTGGAAGCCTTTTATAGCTCTGACTACTTGATTAGAGCAAGGGGATTATTGCATCTCCTCCCCTCACAGGGAAAACTGCCTCAAGGTCGGCATGAGAGCACGGTCTCCTGTGCTGAGCAAGGAGGAGAGAGCAGATTGCCCTGAAATGCTCCAGCAAGCACTTAAGTGAATCTCTGTTCAATCCAAAGCCAAGCTGGTTGGGAGAGCTGAGGAGAGACCAGCCCTGGGGAAGGTGGCCAAGGATGTTTAGGCATTATGCAATGTGAGCTCTCACATCCATGTGAGAAGACCAAGCCAGAGCCCTCTAAGTATAGCAAGAGACACCAAACTCAGGCTCAGCCTGGCAAGCATGCCACAAGCTGGCCATCACCAAGCTAGCTGAAGAAGGGCCTTCTTGATTACAGCCTGTCTCCAGGTCACTGACTGTGTGTGGCTTGCTGGCAGACCCCTGAAGAGGGAACTTTGTGCATCACTAGCTCCACATCTGCTAGCTCTGTGTATCTGTCCCCCCTTGCTAGTAGGCTCTGAATGATGTGTTTGGTGGAAGAAGGGGGGAGAGGCAGAAGGGCAGAGGTGGGGCCAGAGAGAGAGAGCGAGAGATGGCTTCCAGTGGCTGCTCCTCATAGAAGTTAATGACCCACTTGTGCTTTTGGAGCACAGTAACCCACTTGGCCAGCCTAGGATGTACCCCTGTTGTCTGCAGCACCTGGATAGCTCTGTGGGGCAGTGACCTCCATGGGTACATGGGGCAGGGAGTCACCATGTCCTGATTAGGGCCAGGTGCATTGGTAGACCCAAAGGGTAAGCACCCCAGAGGCTGAATGTAGATGAGTGGATGCTGCCAGGGTGGTGCTAGGGGTACAGGACTGGATCAATACAGCTCAGTGAGACAGGACTGCATGGAACCGAATGGCAATGTTTTCTTGGCTCCAACAGGGGTGCTCACCAGGCTGAGGCACACCAGCAGCATAACATGAGAGCCCCCCAACCCTTTGACTGGCAAGGTGTTCATAGGGCCAAGGGCGCAGGCCGCGGAGCCTCTACCTGTGCCGAGGAAGAGAATGTCGTAGTGTCTGTTCTCTGTCTCCAGCCTGTGCACCAACAGCTGCCGCAGCCGATAGGGCACATTGACTTTCACTAGGATGGGCTTGTGGCGAAGCGGGTAGATGGGCTCCCACATCAGCTGGTGGGCGCGCATGAAGCTGATCACATCATCGGGGAAGTCCTTAGTGGACTGGAGAAGAGGGTCATACGTTTCGCTGGGGCACTGTGGGGGCAAGAGGGGCAAATGGAAGGGGGATGGAAAGCACAGAGTGGCCTGCCCCCTTCCCTCCCCCTTCTGAGACCCAGTTACCTCCCAGCTACCCCAGTGCTGCACACTTACTGTTCCTGGACGGGGGTAGGGGATCCGCCCCTTGTACTCCACCCAGCGGTAGTCAAAGCCTTCCTTGTGTGCAAAGGGCCCGTTGAAAGCAGCTCGCACAGCGGCCATGGAGTAAACGCATACAGCAGAGCCACTGAAGACCCCGCTGCTGGAAAGGAGAGACACAGGAATGAAAGGACTGGAGACAGACCCCACAGCTCCAAGAGCTGGAGCTGACATGGCCTTGTCCACGTACAGGAGCTGCTGGTTTATATGGGTCAGTGTTCAATCAGTTTATCCTGCCCCAGCTCTGTTTCTGGCTGCCTTGTGCTAACAAAGAGCAGGCACAGAAGGGGTCTGCATCACTATAGCAAGACCGGCACAGCTGGAGACACACCACCCTGTGCACAGGAGCAGGGAGATTTACAGCTTGCAGGGAAGCAGCCATGAATCCCTTATTCACGTATTGTCACTCTGGGATCCCCTCTGCAGAGCAGCACCAGCTCATGGGGCAGAGGGCAGGCTTCCCTCCAGCTGGGATATGCTGGACAGGATCCCAGGGGTGAACATTGGCTCTGCAGTGGAGTCTTTGATTTCCTGTGGTCTTGCTGCATCCTACCATAAAGACCTGCTGTCTTTCTGTCCCTACAGGAACTGTCAGTGGCCACCAGCCTGTCCTGCCAGCCAGTGTCCCTGCTGTTTGTGTGAGACAACTCCCTTTGCTTTTCCCTTCTCTCCCCTCCCTCTTCTCAGGCACCATTTAACTCCTAAAGCCTCCTGCAGGACAGATGCCCCTTAAGCCACTCAGGCAGAAGCTTCCTGTCCATGCTCACCTGGAGACAGTGAAGAGGCCAAAGATGAGAGGGCTCTGGGGGTTTCGGGTATGGAGGAGGAAGACATCCTCTGCAAAGAGACCAGGTGAGAAGGCCTAAGCCCCGAAATGCTGGATCGCAAGTTCTCAGGACCCAGTTCTGGGGCAAGGGTCCAGTGTGGCTGCCCCACCCTTCAAGGTGACCCACCTCTGCCCTGAGCCCTCTGCTGCAGGAGGGGGCAGCTCCATGCAAGACAGAGCAGGTCCCCTCCTAGGGGACCCCAGCACCTCAGGCCCAGACAAGGGCACCGTGGACTTGTGGCTGAGGGAGGGAGCAGGGCAGGTGCTCTGCACTCACCTAGCTGATCAAAGTGCGTCTCAGTGCCTTGGGGCCCCGGGATGGAGCAGACCAGCCGGGCTTTGAGGAATGTGCTCCAGCGATTGATCAGACTGCGCTTCCCACCCAGGTCATTCTGCCAGGCACAAAGAAGTATTTCTCAGCAGGAGTCTCGCTGAACCAACCCCATCCTCCATCCCTGCTTCCTCCAGCACTGTTAACCCCACTGTGACCTAGGTTTTCTGAATAGGAGTGGGGGGCAATCCATCATCACCACCCTCCAGCCACTCTGTGAAGTGGGGTGGGTCTGGCTCTTCTACTTTCTGCCTCTCCTGACAGCCCCTGGGCACGGCTGGGACAGAACAGGGCAATGAGACAACTAATCTCTGGGGCTGCACAGTTCCCTCCCACACCTCCCTGCTAAGAGGGAAGAGGGCAGTTACCCAGGGAACCTTCTTGGATCACAGGCCTTAGCATTTCTGCTACCCGAGCTGCGGAAAGCAATAGCTTTGACAGTCAGCATCTCAAGACCCTCCAGCTAGGTTCTCAGCTTGAGAACACAAGGTGTCCTCACCGCCCATGACAGATGGGGAAGCACTAGTAGAGGGAAACAAAGGGACTTGCTCAAAGTCGTGTAATGAGTGTAAACTGCTGTATGTATTTACTTCATGGCAAAGCCAGGTAAGCCCCAACTTCTCCTGTCCTTCTGTAACCACAAACTAGGCTGCCTGCTCTTATCAGACCCTGGTACTGAGCCAAAAGGCCCCTGAGGTGAGTGAAGGAATTATGAGCAAAGTCACCCCCCTTTCATTATGAGACAGTGGCAGAATGACCGGGTCGCTGTGTCTCCCAGGGGTGGCCCATAGCAGCACTCTGGCCTCGTGGGAGCTACCTTGCATACCCGGGCTACCCGGGCGTGGATGCGGCGTCTCTCCCATGGGCCGGCCTCCAGGGCTATCTCACGGAGGAAGATGTACACCTTGTCATCGTGGGCATTGTAGGTGTCAGGAATGGCATAGGCCCCAATGAACACAGGCTCTGCACAAGGGGAACAGCAGGGAGAAAATGGCTTAGTGTTGGCAGCCTTGGGCTCTGGGTTTATATCATAGCGGCACCTGGGAACTGCAGTCAGGACTGGGGCCCTTTGTGAGAGGCACTGTGGGCACATGTGGGAAGCAATGGTAGCTGTTGTATAGAGCACTCACTTCAGTAGGGCGAGACTCGAGTTTTGGCATTAGGACCCATTCCTAGATTGTAAAGCCAGAACACTCAGTCTGATCACAGAGCCCAACCCCTGCACAATGTGGGCCAAAGAATCTCACTCAATTACTCCTGTGCTAATGCCGTCACATCTTCAGCAAAGCTGAGCACCACGGGGCTCTGGAGGTGCATTCAGGAGCTAAGAACCAGCTGCAAAGCTTAGTCTGAGAAGGCCCTGCTGGACTTGGTGCCTGGTGGCATGATTCAGTAAAATGAGAAGCTGATGCTGAGAAGAGCCACCTCAGAAGAAAGCAGGACTGGAATTACAGTGTCTAGGGTCTGGGTTCTCCAGTAGAGTCACTGCCTCCTCGGAAATGTGCCACTACTGACGACGCGTAGGGGGTGCATGGGAGTGCCCATGCACCCCCTGATGGCTGCACTCACCACTTAGGTGATTGGCAGGGGGGGCAGGTGGGCACACTGGTGCCCCCCTGCAAGTGCTGGCCGATTGCTGCGCTTGCTGCAGCCGCTTTTGGAAGCGGCTGTGGCAGCTTCTGGGAATGGCTGCAGCGATCGGCCGGTGCTTGCTCCCAGAAGCAGCTGCAGCCACTCCCGGAAGTGGCCCCAGTGAGCGCAGGGATTGCCTGCAGTGATTGGTCATTGTGGGATTGTCCTGCCCCCCCCACCCCTGACCGCAGGATTGCTCACGGGGAATATCTTCTGGTCAGCAGGATCGCCTGCAGGGGGATCCCCCACTCTGGTCTGTGGGATTGGTTGCAGAGGGGGCACATGCCTCCCCTGACGAAGGCAGCACCAGTTGCCCGTGCACTGGCTTCAGCACAACAAGGCCCAGGCCACTGTCCAGTGGTCCCAGAATCACACTCCACTGGGACTGAGGTTTGGGGCCAGTTCAATAGACTGTTCCAGTCTGCATCTTGACAAGCTAAGGGCATCCCAGGGTGCTTAGTCCAAACATTTTGGGGTCCTTGGCAGAATCAGAATAAACACCCCTGTGTGAGTCTGATCATTGCCATTTTGTATGCCAGAGAGGAGACCTTTAGGCTGAAAGCATAAGCAGCTAGGGCTGTCTTCCTGCAGCTCCAACAGATTCCCATCCTCTGCAGAGGAGCCGCAGAGCAGGCCCTTTCACACCCGCCGACTGGTGGGTTACACAAGCCTAAACTGTTCCTGCAGGGTGATGGTTTCATTGTGATCTTCCTTGCTCATTCTTCTTCATGCAACAGAGATCTGAGAAATGTCCAAGCCAACCTGGGCTGAGTTATGCACCAAAACAATAGCTAACCTGTGTCTTCAGCCCAGAGGCAAATGAAGCTGCTAGGCTTTGGTTTCAAACCAGAGGGTGCCTGTAGACATGCAGGATGCCTGCTCTGACATCCTGTAATTGCAGTGCATCAGAGGAGACTTGATTGAGTCTGCTTGAAGTGTGCTAATTAGCATGCTCCAGCAGCCTTAAAATCTCATGTATTCAGTGTTCCTGTGCTTCAAAATGGCAGCAAGGGCACTTTAACTAACACTTGCCCCTGCTGACATTTTGAAGTGTGGGGTACTGAATAGATGAGATGCTGGGGGTGCTTTAATTAGAGCGGCTCCTGAGAATTGCTTTGATTATAGCACCCACCAGAGCATGTGTAAAGATGCCCATCATGTCTTACCAAGGGCCTAAATACAGCCCTGAGGGGGCAACTGAGGGCTTTTCTCCTTGCCCTAGGACTTCATGAAGCCTGAAGCCTGGAAGGAGCAAGGAAGTGGGGGAAGGGGCAGGTATGGGATGACAAAGAGGGCTATTTGAAGTACCTGAATGGGCAATTGGAGCCCACTGGTACTAGGAGGTCTGGGCCTCTCAGCAATGAAAGAAAATGAGGCCCTGGGTACCAGCAGCAGCACAACAAATATGGTGCCCTGCATTCCTCCTGCACTCATTCTTCTTCCCCCAAGCACCAAGTGGAGTCACTCTGCTTGCCAGGATGCCAGGACCCAATGCCCCCACCAGAATGTATCTTGATACCCTCCCTACCATTTAGCCAGTGATCTTGGTTCTGTTCTGTTCGGATGTAGTTCTGGTCAGCCCCATGAACCCCGGTTCGGAAGAAGGCAGCACTACTGCCCATAAAGTCGATGGAGGTGCCTGAGTAGAGGTCTCCATCTGCCAGGTCAGAAAGGGAAGCACAGGTTAGCAAGTGGTGCTGGAGCTGTGTCCTTACACAGACAGTCCTTCATTCCTGGACCCTTTAGAAAAGCAGCATAGAAGGGAGTAGTGGTTAGCGTGGCATGTCAGAGCTTCACATGGGAGCAGTCACTTGGCCATGACAAGGGAACTGGGCTTAAATATAAAGTAGTATCCAAGCAACCAAATGACACATTCTTTTTCTTGTGTAGCTGTCTCTGGGTTGAATGTTCTCTCTGGCTGCAGAGGAGGTCCAGGTGGACAGATCATCTCTCTGTCTCAGTGGATACTTTGGGTATTGAAGGTGGTAGAAAGTTACCCATACCCAGACAGAGGGAAGCCAGGCTCTCTAAATGTGTTTGCACATTCAGTGAAAGTAATTACAGACATTTAAAACCTAATGAACTTGCAGGGAGCCATGCTGTAGCGCTACCTAGCTACAGGGCAGATCAATTAAGACAACTGATTCTCTGATCCAGGAGGGCTGTGCTAGGAGAACTTCTTCCTGAAGTTTCCACCTACAAGATCTGAGTCTTTATTAGCCTATGACAGCCTCAGCTCACCACCTTTGGCTTTCATATCATTGGAAAAATGAGGCTACTCATAGACATAGAGACATGGCAGGAGCAGAACTGAATGAGATAGGGTATAGCTGTGCTACACTGCAGCCCATGTAGACGTGCCCAAACCGGAGTTAAACTAGCCAGCTCGGCTGTGATTGAAGCATAGCCACAGCAGCATGGGCTTCAATGCAGCCAGCATAAGCCAACCCAGGATGCTGGGCAGGTCCTCAGCAGCTGAAGCCCAGGCCACTGCTCTTGGGATCTGACCCAGATCAGGTGTGTCTGAATGAGCTGTTGTTACACCCTTGGCTTACATACAGACATACCCTGAGATGTGAGAGGCTATTGGCAAGCACAGAGCTGACTATCCATATGAATCTATTTCATTTGTAATGCACCTATTTCTACAGGGTCTAGTATCTACCTCCAGCCTCCTACATGTTCCTCTTACCTATAAGCAGCCCAGTAAAGGGTTCGTGGGGACTGTATGGACATTTGCCTCGCCCAGATTCCATAGAGTGGGCCACCAGCTGCATAGGTGAGCTCCCCAGTTCCTGCAGGTGGTTAAAGAGAAGACTTCATTCCAGGCAGAGGCTTGCAACAAACCAGGCTGAACTGTGCTGGGCACCTCCCCATCACTAGCAAGGTCTGCTCCAAACTGCTCCTGGCACATGCCTGATTGGTTGCCAGGCTACTATCACTTAATTTTTATTCAAGGATTGTGCTGGAGGCTGAATGAGGTAAACATTGTCCCTGTTTCCAGTAAACTTGCAAGGTAGGAAAGTATCTCTGTTGTGCAGTCAGACATGGAAGACAGCAGACAGCAACTGATGCTGGTCCCATTTAGCTTGTCTGTAGATAAAGGGCAGGATAGGGCTTGGGAAGCTCAGCTTCTGTTGACTTGGTAGCAGTCAGCCCCTGGAAAGGGCTACCAATGTAGACAGTGTGTGTGTGTCCCTGCAGCAAAGACGTTCATGCTGTGAGGTCCTTTGATCTGGTTGCAGATCTGGGCAAGAGCATATGCTGGGTCCCCTCTCACTTCTCATGCTGCTCAGAAGAGTTGTGTCCCTCCCACTTTCTCTTGGTGCCTGATGACGATGACTAGTAGAGGGGGCATCCTGGGGTCCCTTTTCCTTTCAGGCGGTGCAAAGAGGGTACAGGCATGCTCTGGGGTCCCTCTCTGCCCACACCAATGGTGAATTCCCCTTGCAGAGTCTCTCTCACCTTTTCCCTTTCTCCAAGCTGGATGAAGGTACAGATGGGCTGGTAGGAGCCTGTTCCACAGGCAAACACATGGCTCTGGTTAAATGGCTGGAGGAGGCGGATGAAGTTGGCACATTCTGTCTGTTCAGGAGGAACATTTTCTTAGAAAGCAGCTCTTTTCTTGCTAGGGCCCTGGTACTAAGGTCCTGGGCCTCCAGCCCCCAGCCCCTTCTGTTCTAACACCGATCATATCTCCCCCCAGTGCATGAAAATTCCCTGGAGTCATTTGTTCTTCCCCAGAAGTATGATTGATGCCTGGCTATTGTTAACCAAGAGAAGTGGTCTGACAGGCCCAGAGCAAAGCTGTATTCTTAATATCCCAATTGGCAAAGGTTAGGTTAGATCAAGGGAGTTGTACTGACAACCAGAGATCACGTGGACAGGCCAGTGAGGCCCCAGGGCCTGCCCTTAGCTTGACAAACCTCCTTGTGTCAAGCAGCCCCCACCAAGGCCCATTGCATGGGTCACTGTGCTTCAAATATGGGTGGATGAGCTTACAGGGGACTGCTGAGCCATGAAGTGCTCAGTGCTGCTTTACCTCGGCATTCTTCCCAGCAAGTCTGCAGTGCTCCACCTGCTCTCTGGGGGCTGGCCAGAAAATCTGTAAGAGAAAACACCAGCCTAGACCTTAAATGCTGAAGGCTGCAAGTGGCAGAAGAGCACTGGCATAACCCCGGGTCATGCTCTCTTCACTCTTCCTTTCAGGATCCACTCTCTGCCCCTGTGTGACACAGGAGACTGGGCAAGACCGGCTTATGGCCTGATCCAGGAAATGGCGGCTCTTATATTTCATTCCAGCCCCACCTCTTCCACTTGTAATATTGCACCCATCCAGGCAGCGCAGAAGGGGCTCCCTAGGACAGCTCTAGCACCTGTCTCCCTGCAGAGGGTGCCAAAGCACTAGCAGGTGCACACGGGCTTCTGCACAGGCACATGGGCTCCCCCAACATGGTTGCTCAGGTCCCCTGCCAGCCTCTTTCCTTTGGCACAAGTTCATGGGTGCTTCCTGCCAGGGCATCTGGCTCAGGCTTTCCCTTGCCTCCCAGGTATCAAAGGAAGCCTCAGAGTAGATTAGGACAGTTTGTGATAGAGGCATAGGTAGGGAAGACTCACTGGGCTAAGCCAAATCTGAGTCTGGTGAAGGCCAAGTTTAAACTTATTAACAGGCTTGTCTTCCAGGAAGCTCTGCACCGTGAGGCTGGGATGCACGGGGCGATATGTGGCATTCTTGGGGGTTTCCATCACTTGCAATGTAAATGATTTGTTGTGACATCAGATCATTGGTTGCTGCCCAGCCAGCCAGACTTCCATTCCTAGCTGTGCTGCTGGCTTGTATCCACTAACCTCCCCAACACTGCACACTGGATGCTGTTAGCTGCAGCCCAGCGACCCATCAGTGCCACTCTGCTTGGGCAATTGAGCACCACTTGCTGAGCAGGAGCATCTACACTGCATGATGCTTTCCCATGTCATTCTTGTCCTTAAGCTTACTTCACCTCAGGTAGCACATCGAGCTACACAGTACTAGCTTCCCTTTGGCATAACAAGTGAGATCCATTCCCACAAGGCTTCTGGGAAGGAGGAGGTTAGCCTCCCTTGGGACTTCATAGATTCAGAGATTGTGAGGCTAGAAGGGACCTTGGAAGATCATTGGGTCCAGCCCCCTGCACCAGGCAGGAAAGACACTTGGGGTCAGGTGACCCCAGCGAAGTGCCGGTCCAGTCTCCTCTTGAAGATTTCCAGGGGTAGGTGATTGCACCACCTCCGGAGGGAGCTTATTCCACAGTCTGGACACACTAGCTATGAAGTTTTTCCTGATGTTAAGCCTGAAACAGTCTTCTAGGAGTTTATGGCCATTACTCCTGGTTTTCCCTAAGGGTGGCCTGGTGAGCAGTTATTCACTGAGCCCTTGATGTACGCCCTGATGTAGTGGTAAGCTGTTATGAAGTCCCCTCTCAGCCTTCTCTTTTTTAGGCTGAAGAGTCCCAGGTCCCTCAGCCTTTCCTTGCATGGCTTGCCATGCAAGTGTCTGATCACACGGGTGGCCCTTCTAACATACGGATACGTTATGTTCCCTTCCTGCAGCCTCCCTAGCACTGACCTTCTGAGGCGGTTTGCTTGGGCTGTCCAGATGCAGAAGGAAGACATGGTTTTTGGCTCCTACCATCAGCCATGCCCTGTCTTCATCCACCAGGAGTGACTGGAACTCTAGCCCATCTTCTGGACCCAGCAATAGGTGGGAGCTGTTTGATCTCAGCAGGTCTGTAGGGCAGACAGAAGGCAAAGGGGAATATCATGGGAAGCATTAACCCCAACTCCATTCCACACCAGGAGAGCTCACACCCATCTGTGAATGACGAGAGTTTATTCTGTCATTCCCCCATGGCAGGTGGCTGTGACCCTGCCCTCATTCCTCTCTCCTAGTGCAGTCTCTGTTACCCCAGTCCTAGTCTGTGCTCCCTGGGCTACCCCTGTAGCCAGTATTCTCCATGATCCAAGTATTATCCCTGATCCCCAGAAGATTGTAAATGATGTCCCTTCCGCTACCCTCTCAAGAATGATCCAGTGCTGCTACAGAGTGCCCCTTTGTGGCAATCCAACCTCACACCCAGCCCCTGAGGACTGTGACTATCCTGCTCTTCCCTCTCTGACAGCAGTATCACACAGGTCAGGGCAGCTGGATGGGACTGCAGGCAGCTGCTTTTGTGGTGAAGTCTGGGTGAGGGTTTTGGAAGCTCAGTTTATGTTACCAACCTTGAAATTCAATGGAGCAATTAGGCATGGAAGAATTTCAAGCATAACTTGCAAGTTCCAGAGACCAGGCAGTCCCGTGCCCTGCTGGGGTGTGGGTGGGAACACAGGGTGGGCCCACTCCATCTTGTCAGGGCTGTTTTCCCAGATCATGGGAGTGTCTTTGAAAAGTGTTGAAGTTTCTCCTGGCTAGTGTCCTTGGTGTTAAAGACTGTGTAGAAACAGCGCTGCCCCCAAGCTGGAGCCTCTTGTCCAATGGCTTCTGCTTTGTCTGTGGGGAGATTTTTTGGCGTGTCTGTGCTGCTGCAGGACTCTAATTTCCTTAGCAGAAACTGTTCCAGCCTCCTGATTTCAAAGATTTCTCCCCCTCCTCTCACCATGATGACTGTTATATAAGGGGTTTCTGCTGCCTGCCCAGTGCAGCTTGTGTGAGATGCAGAGGCCCCATGAAACAGTTCCTGGTACAGATGGGAGGGAGCCACAGAAACCCGTGGGAGAGAGGACCAGTTGGGTGACTGCCTTGTGCCCATGATCCCTGCAGCTAGTCTCCAGAGCACGTGTCCATTTACAGTACTGCTTAATGTTCCAGTTGATGGGGCAGTCACCGCTCCCCTAGGGAGACTGGTCCTGCCACCCGAGCTCCTCTCATTGTCAAGACATTTTCCATAGTTTCATAGCTGATAGGGTTCAAAGGGACCTGAGTAGATCATTGAGTCTGACCCCTGCCATGGCAGGAAAAAGTAGTGGGGTCAACTGACCCCAGCAAGGTGATTGTCAAGCCTCCTCTTAAAGACCCCCAGGGTAGGAGCCAGCACCACTTTACTTGGAAGTTGGTTCCAGATCCTAGCCCCCCTGACAGTGAAGTAGCGCCTCCTGATGTCTAGTCTGAATCTACCCTCTGCCAGCTTGTGACCATTATTTCTTGTCACTCCTGGTAGTGCTCAGGGGAACAGGGACTCCCCCAATGCCTGCTGGTCTCCCCTGACTAGTTTGTAAACGGCCACTAGATCCCCCCTCAGCCCTCTCTTGTGGAGGCTGAACAGGTTCAGGTCCCGTAGCCTCTCCTCGTAGGGCCTGCCCTGCTGCCCCCTGATCATGCAAGTGGCCTCCTCTGGACCCTCTCCATGCTGTCCACATCCCTCTTGAAGTGCGGCGCCCAGAACTGGACGCAGTACTCCAGCTGCAGCCTGACCAGTGCCGCATAGAGGGGGAGGATCACCTCTTTGGACCTGCTCGAGATGCATCTGTGGATGCATGACAAGGTGCAGTTGGCCTTCCTAACTGCCTCCCCACACTGTTGGCCCATGTTCATCTTGGTGTCAGTGATGACTCCAAGATCATTTTCTGCCTCTGCACTGATGAGAAGGGAGTTCCCCAGCCTGTAGGTATGGTGCTGGTTCTTCCTCCCCAGGTGCAGCACTTTGCACTTGTCAGTGTTGAATCCCATCCTGTTCTCATCCACCGACCCCTATAACCTGTCTAGGTCTGATTGCAGCCTATTCCTTCCTTCTAGCGTGCCCACTTCCCCCCACATCTTAGTGTTATCAGCAAATTTGAACAGGGTGCTTTTTACCCCTCGTCCAAGTCACTGATGAAGTTGTTGAACAGTGCGGGCCCAAGGATCGAGCCCTGGGGGACCCCACTGCCCACGTCCCTCCAAGTCGAAAATGACCCATCCACCACCACTCCTGGGTGCGGCCCTCCAGCCAGTTGGTGACCCAATTGACTGTGTGGGTGTTGACACCACAGTCCTCCAGTTTCTTAATGAGAACGGGGTGAGAGACAGTGTCAAAAGCCTTCCGAAAGTCCAGGAAGACTATGTCCACTGCTACCCCTGCATCTAAGGACTTGGTGATCTGGTCGTAGGAGGCCACCAGGTTGGTCTGACAGGACCTGCCTCTAATGAACCTGTGTTGGTTGCCCCTAAGCATAATCTCCCCTGCTGGCCCCTCATGGACATGTGCCAGGATAATTTTCTCAAAAAGCTTGCCCAGGATTGAGGTAAGACTAAGTGGCCTATAGTTCCCCGGGTCCTCCTTCCTCCCTTTTTTGAAGATGGGAACAACATTGGCCCTCGTCCACTCCTCTGGCACCACACCAGAGCACCACGAGTGCTCGTACAGCTGTGCCAGGGGTCCTGCAATGACCTCAGCTAATTCCCTCAGCACTTGGGGTGGAGATCGTCTGGACCAGCTGATTTAAATACATCCAGTCCCTCCAAAAGTCCCTTTCTTTCTTCTCCTTTCTCATTTCCTAAGTGCTAAAATGTACTCAGCTCTGCATGGGCTGCAGAGACAGGCAGCCTCTGCCCCAAAGAGCTTACAGGGTAAGCTTCCAGCTGCTTCCATCCAGGAGCATTCCTCTGCCTCAGGCATGTCCTGGTACTTGGAGTCAGCAGGGCTCTGGCTGCCCTCTCCCTCCCCCTCTCAACTCAAGGGGATCTTAAGTCTCAGGATCTGGATTAGGCCAGCTCAGAACAGGGTTTTTAGATCAAGCATTTGCTGACAGGCAAATCCCTAGATGGCAAGATTTCTTGGAGAAATCTCAGCTGCACAAAGCAGAGGAGCCTGCACAAAACCCCATGGTATGAATACTCCTTACCTCCCACTTCTGCCGCTCTCCCCCAGCAAAACAAAGGAGTGGACTAAAACGATTTGGAGAATGCTCCAGCAAAAGACTCCTCCTGGGGAGGGGGAGAGGGCAGGACTCCAGGGAGCAGAAAAGAGGGGTGATCAGCTACACTGAGGGTTCACATGGGGAGGGACTGAAGCAGCTATCAGGCTCCTGCAGTTGGCTGCCTTTTTCTGGGCAAGCAGGTGGGACATGGTGGCTTCCAGCTCCCTGGAGTCCACAGCATGCTTCTTCTTTCCTATGCAGTTAAAGAAGTGGACTCATTAAAAACTCTAGGAGAATCTTTACTGATCCTGCGGGCAAACTCACCCTGGGCTCTCCCTGGCAGCCCAGCCTGCACATACAGTTGTGGAGCTGAAAATCCAGCAGGACTCCATCTGCCTCTCGCACCAGTCACCATAATAAAAATCCTTTCCCTGGGACTTAGCTGACAACTGCATGTTTGATGTGTGCGTCAAGATGGGAACCTAGCTCATTCTCCCATCGCTGTGCTAGACCCCAGCCTGCTGGGCTAAGAGGCAGAAGGCAGAACATGTAGGTGTGACACAGGCAGCTGAGTCACAGGTCTGTTTGCAGAAAATCACTGGTCTGCCATCAGCCTCCTCATTTTTACCTGCAGGGATCTGAGGCACAGGCACCAGACTTTTATGTCCTCAGTTTTGGGGTAAAACTTGGGGAAGAGAGACTATGTGTGTGTGTGATCTTCCGTCTCAACTAAGCATTCTTGAAACATCACCCAAGGTGGCCTTGAAACCTCCCAGGTGGCTATGTGGATTTTAACAAGGTATGTATCATGTTGAGACTGACAGAGTCCAACTCACCCCTTTGCTGAAGCAAATGGACTTTTGATCTCCATAAACACCAACAGCTGGACTGAAACCCAAATAACCAAACCTGTCATGACCCTGGAGGGTATAATCTAGGGGCAGGAGGAGTCCTACTAAATCATTTAAAACTCTTGATTGCTCCCCCCTTTACATTGGTGGATCCTCTCATGAGGGATGTGAATGAGGGAGGAAGAGGACTGGTGTACTAAGTCTGAGGTCATCCTGGGTTTAGGGGGCTGTGTGGAAAACAGGACTTGGAGAAGGAAGAAAAGACACGATAGATGAGAGAGGGGATGGAAGATGAGGCAGAGGTATGGGAAAAGCTGTGCAGGACCTTGGAACGGATGGTGCGAAGTCAATTGAGAGGTGATAAATTTGATCAACAAGCCAGAAATTCAGCCAGGGACCAGCAAAGTACACCAACAGATAAGGGGCATCTGTGCGGGGGGGGGTGGTGTGTGCATGTGCATGCACGCACACATGGAACTACGACATGCAAGCTGGGATGTGTGGAAACACATGTCCTCCTTTTCAAACAAACCGTTGGACACAAGGGACTGTTCCTCTTTTCCTTTCACTCCTGTTTCCAGGGGATACAGGAAGCAGGAGCCTCTCTCAATAGGGCAGCTGTTACAAGCTGGAAATCCTATTGACGTCTGCTCATCCACACAAGTAAAGTAACAGCAGCAGCATATGGAGTGGGCAGGTGCTGGCTCACTGCATGAAAAGAGCTCTTCAGTCAAGCAGCTCCTTGGCAAGTGGCTTCCTGTCTCACCCCAGGCCAATCTGCCTAATGAGTGGGGCTGTAACTTCCTTTCCTGAGAGCCAAGAAAGTCCCCACCTCTGCCATTAGCCACTCCGTGCTGTGGTGTCCAGTGACCTTGGTGAGCAATGTGTCCCTCACCCTTCCCTGTTACAGACTCTCTTGTGCTCGGCAACTCTGTTCCCAGCAGTCTTTCCCTTAGTCTGTAGTTTGCATGGATCTTGCCCCCAACCATGGCGGGGGAACCTTTTAAATCTGCCTTGGGGTTTTGGACCCCCAATCCCCATTAATTAAAATGGCAGCAAGAGCTAAAAACTCCTCTTCCTGCCAAACCCATTATCCCTGCCAGGCTGTTGATCTCAGGTGGGGGTCAGGTGGATCCTTCTCCCTGGGCTGAGCCCTGACATAGCCTCTACCCACTGACAGGGCTTGGATCTCCCTCCAGCCAGGGCTGCTCTTGTGACCTGCTCACCCCGAGGTAAATGTAGGCTGGTGCCACTGGGGATGCAGCTCAGAGGTGGGGGTCAAAGGTTTATCCGATACTGCCCCACCCTGCTTAATTAACTGGAGGAAAGTAATGACAGTAGTTAGGGCAAATGTGGCCCTGATGTTGCTCAACCTGAAACAATTAGGAAGCTGCTATTATCACTGCTTCACCTTCTGACCTCCCTCAGGCCCTGTCCTGGGGAGAGGTCACCCCTGATTTATGGCAAGATCCTTTCCACTGTGCTGTGCTATTTGGTGCTAGATTTCAATCTGGCTCCCAGGAAGGATTAATTGCTCTGTGCTTGAAGTATTCAATCCACTGCCCTGTGATAGAGGTGGGAGTCTACTCTCACAGCCTCATTCCCTTAGCTCTTTCTCCCCCAACTCTTTAAGAAAGAGGTGAGTAGTAACCACCCAGTTTGCCTCCAGTTCAGCCCACTCATAAAAAAAATGGTGATAGGGTTTGACCTGGTAACTAGGAGCCTGAAAGGCCTTTGAACAAGGTTGCTGCAAGTTGCACACTGTGTGCTGGCTGGGAGAGGGAAGACCCCAGGTAACCCCAGCTTATCTAGAGGGGTCCCCCAAAGCAATTTTCATCTATTGTCATGCCCCCACTGTTTCCCAATGTTTGTCTCTAGTCTGCCTTTCCCTACCCTGTATTCATCACCTGACATCCCAGCCCTGTTCAAGGTCAGCATTGTTCTCCTAAGAGAGCATTCTCACTCCTTCCCACTAGACAGACCTCAGTCAGGGGTGCCCTGAAAGCCTTGGGAGTGCTTGAATCTGAACCAAGTTCCATTCTGGCTTTTCCCTGCAATGGTCAGTAATGGCACTGCTGGGGCCACTTGTATTGTGGTAAACGTTGGCAGAGATCCACCAATTTGCCAAGCCAAAGCATACCCACCAAAGGGTAATGGATTCTGATCCCTACCAGTGACCCAGAGGCAAAAGGCTTTCTAACAAGCTACCAATCCCTGGAACATCCATCTGCCTCACCTACCCTAGCTTCCAATTTCATACAATAACAGAAGATCAGTGGTACACTATGGCTTCACTATGCGACTTTGGTGCTGTATAACCTCAGAGTAACTCCACTGTCCACAACGGAAAGACAGGGACCAGTCCAGAATTGCAGTTGTTCTTAGTGCTGTCACAGTTGAACCAGATTTATCCAGAGGCATTAATATTTCAGAGTGTGCACAGCACAGGTCAGCCTGTACAGCAACTGCATCGGTTGCTTCCAATCCACTGAAGTTCTATTATAAGCATCTACTCATCTTATCATTGGGAAAGGGATTGGTTTGCTGCTGGGCCTTATTGTTCTTGGCCTCGCTCCTTCCTGCATCATCCTTCCTCTGCTTTTCTTGCCTTTGGTTCTGTCATTTCCTTTTTGCAAGCTTGCTTGCGTCTCGCCCCGCACTCCTATTGTGCCTGTCTGCCTCCCTCATGCTGGGCTGTGACGACAGTCTCCATCCCAATAGGCTGTGGCATGGAAGGAGCCTCTAGGCTCTGGGGTGTTTAAACCTAAACTTGTGAGGCCATTGTGTCCGTGAACCCCCTCTGTGTCCTCTATGAGTCACATCCCCTGCCATTGTCTGCATTTTCCCTGAGCCCTCCTGAGGCTGGGAGCTTCCTCTCTTAGCTCTGCCCGAGACTCAAGGGTTTTTGGCACGTCGGACCCATGCACGCTCTTACTTTGAAGTAGGAGCTCCCTGGTTTAGGAATGATCTCTGCTCCCTTCACTGAAGGAGAGGGACAGGTTATCGATGCTGGCAATCTCCCAGCAGCAACAAGCTGGGGGGTGGCTCTGCTTCCTTATTAGGGGCTGATTTCAGATAGGACTGACCCCTTCTGAGCCAGCCGCATGCTTTCTTTTGAGTCCCTGGGTTTCAAGCCAGACTTCTGCTGTCTTACTACGAGCCCAGCAGGCATCTCCTGGCACAATAACTACTGTCCAATTTTACACAGAAACTGAATTAACTCCAGGCCACAGTCCCAGCCCCATCCTCCAGCATGTGAGGGAATTCAGTCTGCCTGTTCCTCTTGTGCCCAGACGGCTAGCATCAGACCTGATAAACTCAGCAGGTTTGTTCTCCCACAGGAGCCCTCCACAGAAGCCCAGATGCTGCAGGAGTTGCTGTTGTGTCAGTTCAGAAGACAGCGATAGGGTCTGCCAGGCCGTTCCTGCCAAATAAGGTTGGAACAGCTGCCCTGAGCACTTAATTGTTACAGAGCTCATCTCAGCTGAGCTGGCCTTTGCAGGGGTTTAGGGTGAGACCTACCTTCCTTGGGGAAGACAGTAAGTCTTGAGTGGCTTGGTAGAAGGCTATGACTGAAAGTCAGGCTGGCTAGGATGCTAAGGTGAGTCCGAGCTCAGACAGCATGCTCCTAGCAGAGCAGAGGGTTAAGGCTTGCCTTACTTCCCATTTAGCAGATATGGTTTGTGAGAAGGATGTGCAGCAGAGAAAGCCTCCAGCATGAGATGCACCTCATAGGAAAGGGCACGTTTCAGATGTGAAACTGAAATCCTCTGGCAGCTGAGATTTTTCCAGAGGCCCCAGCTGTTGAGTTGGCCTCTGGCTTACAAACCCATGCCACTCTGCTTTGAGCTGGGATTTTAGCACAGATTCCAGCATAAGTGTGTTATGCATGTTATTCTTCCCCCCCACCCCAAAGTTGCTGTACCCTGTGCTATTAAACAGTTGGTGCATTTGATACCTGAGGAGACCAGCTTTCATCGTAGGGTGTGGGATCCCTACAGATTGCTTGGAAGAGGTTTCAGGCTTTTTGTGCAGTAGATAATGCAGGTCGTGGTGGTGGAATGGAATATGTGTGAGAGCTGCCATGCTCTGGTGATGAGCACAGTCGTGTCTAAAAATGCTGAGGTTAACAACCTCCTTCATGTCACTAGTTGAAATAAAACCCAGATCAGCAGTGACCAAATAGGGTAATGCAGAATTAGAGAGGGTTCAGAAAAGGGCAGCAAGAATGATTAGGGGCCTGGAAAAGATCTCATCTCAGGAGAGATTGAAAAGGTTGGGGTTGTTTATCTTTAGAGAGCAGATGAATAAGAGGGGTCATGACAAAAGCACATAAAACAAGGAGTGGGATGGAGAAGGGAGACCAGGAGATCTGAAGCTTCTGCTCCTGTCTCATCACAGATGAGCTAGGGGAGATAAGGTGAAACTGGAAGGTGGGCAATTCAAAACCAACAACTTTCACCTACGGTACAGTTGGACTTTGGAACTCATTGCCACAGGTGGACACTGAGGCCCAAAATCTTAGGATTCAAGAAGGGGCTGGACATTCCTGTTGATAACAGGATATCCAGTGTTAATGATGACAAATTCTGGAAGTGAGATTAATTCTCATGTTTCAGCGCTTAAGACCAACTTTACCCAGCAGAAATCAAGACACCTTTTTCCTCAAGTCATCTGACACTGGCCCTGACTCGATGCAATATTGGACCATGTGTCTGGCCCAATCTGGCAACCCCTCTGTTCCCAGAAGTGACTGGTTACCATCATAGGGCCTGTTTGGTGGCTTTTCTGGGATAAATCATTCATAGATTCATAGATGTTAGGGTCAGAAGAGACCTCAGTAGGTCATCGAGCCCGACCCCCTGCCCTGGGCAGGAAAGAGTGCTGGGGTCTGATGACCCCAGCCACGTGTTTGTCCGGTATCCTCTTGAAGACACCCAGGGTAATCATGGGCCAGTCCAGTTCCTAGTGGATGTGTGATTGAGACTGCCATCCAAAGAACCAATTACAAGGGCAAAGGCTAGAATGATCTAGCTGAACTATTCTCGTATCTTTACAAGCTGGGGTCTGGGGCCCTCAGGTGGTATGCTCTGGGGGAAAGGTTGCTCAGCGGCTCTGAACTTGCCCTTCCTAGGGGTTTACTGGGGGTATTCTCCCCAGTCACCAAGCAGGTATAGGTAACCAGCACCAGCTGCCTTTACAAAGTGAACCAGGCAGAGGCCATCCTCCTATCCCAGCCACTTGATGCATCTCTTGGGAAAGCCCTATCCCTGGGAGAAGCAGCAAAGGAAACTTCTCCTTGGAGGATATTTGGGCCTTCCTCTAACCTTCATTTCCCGCTGCTGCTTATGTTCTTGTGACCTCCCCACCAGCTCTAGGAGTCCTGGTGTAGATTAGCAGCTGGTGTTGCAACCCTGTCATGTCTGGGCCCACTCTCAGATAGGTTAGGTAGCACTGGGAGGTGGATGGTCATTGCTGACTTGCCTAGAGCTGTGATTTTCAACCTTTTTTGAACCAGGACCCAGCTGTAAATATTGGCCAGCCCTGACCTAGTGCCCCTCACTCACTGCCCCCCAACCCCAGTCTCCCAGTGTGTGAGGCAGAGGGTGGATGTGTGGGGTGGGTGAGGTGTGTGGGATGCATGGGGGGCCCCAAGCAGCTCCTTGCAGGCTGGAACTCTGCCAGCCTGCAAGGGGAAAGCCAAAGTTTCTCGTGTTTTTCTCCTTTAAAGGAGAATCCATTTTTAAAGATTGATGGCAACCCTTTCATATATTTTTACAACCCACTCTTGGGTCATGACCCATGGGTTAAGAAACACTGGCCTAGAGCAGAGCTCCCACTGTGATTACCAGCAGGGACAGATTATCCCTTTAGTTGGTCCTAGGCAAACAAACTTGTAGGCCCCTACTTTTTTCACTCAATAATTATAGTATATAAAATAAGCACAACTGGGCCCCTTCTTCACTTAGGGCTCTCGGCATGTGCCTAGTTTCCCTACACGTTAATCCAGCCCAGACTACCAGTTACAAAAAGGGAAAGGTTAAGGCAGACGTTGGCTCTGCCTTGGTGGCTGCTCTTCAGATCAGAGCTCCTAGGGATTTGAGGAGTGAAAAGGGAAATGACAGGGCACTGTGAGTAGGAGTTTGAGAGGATTAAGCTATCTGCTGTAGGCCACAAAGAAGAAGAGTCTACGAGAAAGAACAAGTCTGAAGAAAAGAAGAATGGGGGGAAGAGGCAAGAGCTAAAACCTCCCTCCTCCCCACATGGTCATTCTGGCTGATCATACCCTGCCGCATGACATCTTCTAGTAAGGGAGCTTGGCCATGAGCTAGTACAAATGAGGAAACTTCTCCCCCACTCTGGAATCCCTTCCCCAGACTCAGGGCAATAGTGGCACTGTGCCATGTTAGCTGTTGTTGTCTCCTTGCTGGTGTGCTGGCCAGGCATTGATGTAGCTTGCAGGTGCATTAAGTCCGCTCTAAAAATCTCTGTTGGAGGAGGGCTACAAGGAGTGGCTATAGAGTTTCAATGAGTGCAGGGGGTACAGAATCCCTACAGTGACATCCTGCCCCGATCAAAACTGTGCTGGTTCTGCTGCGTTCACAGTATTGCCCTGCTCCTAATCAGCCTGCAGTAGTGAGTCTCAAATGATTAAGCATCACCCAGCTGAGATGAAGACCAGTTAAGGGACTTCTCTGAGACTACATAATGAGTCAGTGACAGAACAAGGATCAGAAGCCCTGCTCTAACCACTAGATAGGCTTCCTCTCCTGGGGATCACAGACCAAATCTTTGTTCCCTCCTGATGGTAAAGTCTTTACACTTTCCCCTGGAACTGACAATGCACACAGTGGCATATCCTATCCTGCTAAATTATTAATGTTTATTGTAGCCATAGCTCAGGATCCTCCAAGAATGGGGCCCACTGTGGTAGACACTGTAAACAGCAGCAGACAGTTCTTGAACCACAGAGCTTATAGTATAAATGAGTGATTCTTACCCAGGGTGCTGCAGCACCCTGAGGTGCCTTGAGATCCTTTCAAGGATATCATGGGGCATCACACAATGTAAGCACTGCGAGGTGTGCAAACATGTTTCACAAGACAAACCCGGAGATTTCAAATAGGAACCTCCAGTGCCAAAAACATTCTGCCCTCTTGTGATCTTTCTATGTTCTTAGCAAAAGGAAAATTGTTCTATTATTTTTCTGTAGTCAAAAGTGAACAGAGTGAATATTAAGAACTGCATTTTCTGAAGGGTGCCTCAAGTCTTAAAAGACAGAAAACCACTGGTGTGAATAGATGAGAGAGACTGGGGAAGGGTAGAACACACCAGCAGGATGAAGCTGCATGTCAGTGCCACGACTGCTTGGTGGGGTAGCAAGGATGGGATCAGTACAATGGCAAGAGAAGGGGAGGGATGAGGGGACAAGGCTGGGGGCAAGGGAGCATGTGTGGACTGAAGCAAAGTCACTGTGGTGGCTGGGAGGTTGAAGTAAATGGCCTCTCAACACAGAGCAGGGAATGTCTTGTCAGGACATGGGGTTTTCTCAGCTCCTCTCTGCATTCTCGCCCCTCAGCACCATATTGGGGAGGCGGAGAGGTGTCACCTTACTTTTACTTTTAGTGCCCATTGTGTGTGTAGCATCCCCCCTGCTGAGTTCAGAGCCAGGTGCTGCCCAAGGTCTCCTTCAGCATGTCATACTCTCCTCTGAAGAGGCTGAAGAAAACGCAAGATACATCACAGCAGAGGTAGAACAAGACACTGAGCTGAGTTTCAGGATGAAAGTGTGCTAGCGGCTATCTAAGATCTCCCTTCTCCATGCAATGACTTTTTTCCCTCCAGTCCCCATCTCTAGCACCAGCAGCATTGTCTTGAGCCCTGGGCTTGTGGTCTTCTTCAAGCCCCCTGGATCTCAGATGCTAAGCTATAGTCAGGTCCTGGAGCCTCTCTAGTCACATTTGCTAGGGGCAAGAAACCCCACTGAGAAGTGCTGATACTAGCCTACCCCAAAACCTGGACATTACCCATCCTGTTATCTCTGCTCTCACAAGCTACCAGCCACCTTGGATAAATGATGCTCCTCTTAGGCCACTCTAAACAGGGCATAATCCCCAGAAAAAACCTTGGCTGCCTCCAGAGCTGGCCCAGAAGACTGATGTAGGTTGGTCCCTTACCTTTGTAGGAGAGACGAAGGCGCGGGGCACCTTGCTTCCAGGCACTGCTGGTCTCAGTGCTCAGCATGAGAATCAAAACCATCAGGGCAGGAGCAGAGAGGAACAGACTTCGGAGGATCAGGGCTTTCATCCTGACTCTGGCTGGGGCTCTGTTGTCAGGGGGGAAAGCAATCCCTCTTTCACGGGTGCATGTTGTGTCTGGGGAGATTCTGGCTCCACTTCCAGCTGAAAACAGAAAAGGAGAAACTGCATCTTTGTGAGCCCTGCACTAAGGTTCCTGGGGTCTTACAGCTTCTCTCCACTGGCTAGACTGGGGTCCCTTTACATTACTGCAGATCTAATTAAGTGATCACAATTTGGGCCTGGTCTTTATTCAGTTTCTGGTCCAATGGAATTGCAGTGGTCCAAACCACTAAGGCAGATATATCGCACATATACCTTTTGCACTGGTATAGCCACATCAGTATGGGGAGAGCAGTGCAAATCCCCCAGTAATACTCCAGTATCACTGTGGAAACTCTTTTCCAACAGAAAAGGAATCCAGCTCTTTTCCCATTCACAGCACTGCACAGTCTTCCTGGTGCATTCTGAATAGATCTTATATGTAGCTCCATTACACCATGCTTGCCATCTCTAGCCCTCAAAGTATGTTAGAGACACTGAACCTATGCCTTAGCCCCATTTTTCAGATGGAAAGCTGGTAAGGTAAAAGGAGTCAATTGCATTCCCCAGTCCTAGAGCAAGCCAGTGTCAGAACCAGGGCTTGTTGTTTCAATGACAAAAGCACTTAGGCTTCATGTGAGACCAGAGCTCCTCTGGGCCACGCACTGCGCAGACACCAAGTGAGAGAGACAGACCCCATCCAGAAGAGCTCATGGGAAAAGCAGTGACAATTGTATGATTGTGCCATCATCATTTGCATGAAACAGCTTTACCAATATAAGCATGTCCCCATCTATGTCAACCCTTTACAGCTGTAAATGCAGCTTCCTCAGTAAGCCTGAGACTATGCATGCTATGGTTGAAAGCCTGGTCAAAGAGATGCATCAGTCCCTGAGGACTGATGTGTCGATGCATTACATATAAGAGGGAATTCAAGTCATAGCATTGACATATATTAATGGCAGTGTTTGCATCAGCATTGTGCTTTATACTCTGGAGTCCCTTATGGGAGTGGAGCCAAAACCTGAAGATTTTCCAATAACTTCTGGACAGGAGGATGGAGATGAACAGAAACCACTTGTCAGCTTAGCACCAACAGGACATGCCTTGCTGTGAACGACTTGTCTGAGAGTGACTCAGAACTGGTGTAGCATGAGGAAAGTCCTCAGAGCTTGGGCTTACGCTGATAAAAACCTTCTCAGACATATAGGATCACATACTCTATCTAGAGCCCTGTCAGAAGTCTCTGTGCTTTTTCCTAGGTTTTGCCTCATTTCATTTTGTAGCTAAATCTTGCCCTCCCACCCAATACTCATTATACCACAACAAGGAACTGACATTTTGGAGGGATACTATTTGAACTTTCCTTTTGTGCCTGTGTGTTTGTGATAATATGAAGGCCTCTCAGCCTTCTCTGTTCATTACAGATAAACCAAGGCTATCAGAGTTCATTAAATTTTCATTGCTTGGGACTGAAGAGCTCTCTTACCCCCACGTTCTTGCATTCATATACATGCTTGTGTTATTCCCTCATACACACACACCCATACATCCTGTATAGGAGGGCAGCTAGGTGGACAATGTGCTGCAAGTATTTATCCGGTGAATGTAGCCAGTTTTCCTGTTCGTAATTGTTCTGATCTCCAACTCTCAGCTCTGCATGTTCAATACTTACGCTTTGTGTTTGGTCCTCTGAGTTGTATGGTTTTCCCTGATTGGATGGCTGGAAATTAATATAGAGGCATTTGGTCTGATGAGGCTTTTATAACCACAGGGACAGTGTACAAGCAGCAGCAACTTGGGGACTAAGGCATTTAAAACTCTTTTGTTTCCTCCATAAGAAGGAACATTTGATTGAGCTATGGACATGAACCCAACACTGGATTTCATGCCTAACTGAGGTAACAGGAGAGAAATTACCTAGATCTAGTGGCTGGTTGGTAGCCTTTTCATGCAATTTTCTCTTCTCACATTCACAAAGTCCTAGTGCATTGCAGTTATGGGAGCAGCCCTGCCTAGGTTCCTCTGCGGTTTAAGGGCTTGTCTTTGCTACCAAGCTAATCTTAGTTATTGCTTGAAGCCCATCCATGCACACAAACCCATAACTCAAATATGTTAATGCTTTTAACCAAGTTGGCAGGCTTCTTGGGAGGTAGAGTAAAGCCTGAGTTAGCAACTTCTCAGCTTCTAATATAACCAGTCTATATTGGATGCAACCTAGTGCTCCAGTGTTTTCTAACAATGCCATTTGCCTAGGAAGAACAGACAAATCCTCCCACAACATGCCGAAAAAAAACTTAAACGAATCAGGTTGTAGCAGCACTCAGATCTGTACGATGTACTCAGAAGTATTTGCTCCTCACATGAGTGAGGATACTATAAGCATGGGCACAACAATCCTTGTTTCACAGTATGGCTGCTCTCAGTTGAGCTAGGTTTTCTCGAGGGGTAACTTGAGAGTTGGTAATTCACATTCAATCTGGAGCAACTGCATACTTTTGTGATCACTCGGCTCTTTTACAACACTAGACATTGCTAGGTGTGTCCTTCCCTATGACTGCCAAGACAATATTTCATAGGAATCTGGCAGAGGTACAGATTGGATTCAAGGGTCTCTGTCTTGTACCACCATTCACTGTGCTACTAAGCCCATTTCCAGTCCTATTTCGGAAATGTAGGTACTTACTCTCAGCTCTCATTTCATTCT
This sequence comes from Crocodylus siamensis, assembly GCF_052110815.1. Lineage (NCBI taxonomy): Eukaryota > Metazoa > Chordata > Crocodylia > Crocodylidae > Crocodylus > Crocodylus siamensis. The sequence goes on along the minus strand of NC_143405.1, from coordinate 21,523,095 downwards.
CTGCTTCAGTCCTAGACCTTGAGAGATGGGTGTCAAGAGGCTGGCTATGAACCTGCCTGCCCTGCTTTCCTGTGTACTGGGAGGATGCCTCAGCACAGTTGCAATTTTTAGCTTATCCCAAAAGATCCAGTGTCAAGGCCATGAAACAAAGATAAACCATGAACTTTTGGGATCCGCCCTCTTTCCTAGACCTTGGCTGCACCCTGAACAAATGCTGCCAATCTAGTGGTCATCATAAGGGCACAGCTGGGGCTTGATGGAGATGTTGCCAGCACACACTGGTTACTGGAAGCCTTGGGAAAATGCTAGCCAGTAATTGTAGCTTGCTATAAATGGAACATGCCCATACCGGGTTTAGTTCGGGCACGGTGCGCAGATGGGGGTGGGAACCCCGTGGGACCCAAAGCCCCAAGATATTCCTGGGGGCTGCAGGGTTGTGTAAGTTGTAGACAAGCCAGAGCCCTAGCCCTGCATGTACCTCAAACATAGGCCTTCACATTGGGATGAAATAATAGGGCTGGGGGGTATGGCAGGTCACTCACCCTGGCAAGGCGCACTTCTCCTGCTGAGGAATTCAAGGGAAAAATGCTCACTGGTTTCAGTGAGAGCAGAATCAAGCCTCAAAAGGAGATCCTTGTGTAACAGAGCTGTCCTAGGAGAGGGCAATGTTACCACTGATGTAAGGGGCACAAAGTGCAGGGAAGCTCTGTGCCAGCAGTGAATTTGGCCCAAGGCCAGCAAGCAAGCCATGGCTTTGGATGCTAAGGGGAAAGACACAAGGCACATAGGATGCAGACACATAAAATGGATCATCCCTACCTTCTGTGCTAGGCCAGGCCTTAATTCAAATGCAGCCTCAAACCAATGTTTTTTTGCCTGCATCACCAAATCTCATACCTCCTTACTGGGTGCAAAGCTAATGAGAGACATTTGTCTTCCCTACTGCCCTTGTCTTATCTTGTTGTCATTGACCGCTGCGCCAGTTTGTTAAAGGAAGATGTAACTAACCAGCGAAACTCCCTGCTGTTGGGTATATTTGAGGCAAGAGGTTTAGTGAGGTTCAAGAAAGGACTGGACAGTGAGAAGCAAAGAAAATAGCATCCCACTGTTACACTGTCGGAGTGAAAGTCCTGTGCTCCAGAGCTTTTACCTAACTTGGTGCCAGAGACAGGATAACAGATATCCTGGTCCATTCTGCAGTGGCCAGTCCTCTATTCAAGAAACCATGATGGCAGGGCAGGGCTGGGAGGCATGGGTAGGGGCTGGCCCAGGGTTTGAGGGGTGTGTAGCAGTTCAGGACTAAAGTGGCAGGAGAGCCTACAGGACAGGTTTGAAATGCACAGGCAATGCACAGGCTGGAAGCTTCTACACTGGGAGCCTACATGCTTATCACCAAGAATTTGCCCCATTAAAACTGCATCATTTCAGAGGAACAGAACTTGCTTGGAAGATTATTTTCAACACAAAAGGTTTTCCCCAGGTTTTTTTTGAGGGGGCCTATATGCACTAAGCCCCATTCCCTTAGGATCTCTCCTTGCAGCAGTGCCCCATCCATGCCAACCAGGTGTGCAGCAGTGTGGGTTTCTGCACACCTGCTTGTGTCAGCTGGGAATGCAACAGCTGGTGCCTCCTTTCGTGACAGCACCCTGTCCACATAGTCAGCTTCAGCAGAGTGATCCTCACTCAGCAGTGCCTTATCCATGCCAGCTTATCTGGGTGAACTCTCCTCTCTACCTCACTGATGGATCAGGGCCCCCTGCTGTAAACCTCAGAGGTGAATAACTTGTCACAGACAGAGTTTATACTGAGAGGGGGAGAGCAAGTGTTGAGTGGATGGAAACAAGTTGCAGATGGTGAATCCAAGGTTAAATTAAACACTCTCGACAGCTTTAAATAATCAACTGTCCAGAGCTATATGTATTTGCTGTCGTGGTATGAAAAGCGAACTGCTTGAGTTGGGGGATTTCTGTGGGATTCAGAAGTAGGGTCATAGTAGTGAAGGTCTTGTGCTCCTGAGTATCCTAAGAGTATCAGGGGGAGAAACATCAACTTTTGTGGAACCTGTTGTCATGGGAGTTGGGGAACAACATTATGGTAGTTCTTTTTATGAGGAGCTACTAAACTAACCTCTTAGGATAGAGCCAGACATAAACAGTAAAGGAACCTTTCAAAGCTTTTCCCCTGCATAAAACTCCAGTACTGCACTTCCAGTTATGGCCCCATATATCTGTGCCAAAACACACAACAGCCCCCACCCCCATTTATTCTGACCCTGCATCCTTCCTACCTCATCTCTGCCCATGGACCTCCCCCAGACTTGCTCCATTCACCCCATGGCTGTCCCAACAAGGCATCTGTATCCGAAAAGCTTACATCCTACTCTGAACAGCACCAGCTTCTTGTCAATGCCACTCTGAACCAGACTGGAAACAGTGTTTAGTCGCTGTAGCCCAGTCATTCTTTGGCTTCTTTGCTCAGGCCAATAGCTGTTGTATAGACACTCATCCACTTCAGATTGGACCTAGACCAGAAATATAACTTCCATACGTTGCCAAGCAGCTGTTAGAGGGTGGCATCTTCTGGTTACTCTTGATGTGAGGTAGATTTGAACCTTTGTCCTGAGAAGAGTATTTCCAGACCCACTGGTCATGCAAACTACTGGAAACTGTGTGTCCCTTCAAACCTTACTAGTCAAGTACTGAGCTCAGGCAGACTGTTGGTAGGAGGTTCAACAAAGTTAATTATCAGTGCATAATCCCATGGCATTGCACCTCCATAGGGACCAAGCTGTGAAGACACTTGTCCCCATTTACAAAGTGGGACACAATCACCCAGTAGAAGTGCATAAACCCTGGGTGGGGAAGGAATGCTTTAGGCTAACTAGGAGTTACACAGAAACTGGTCGAGACAGTCACAGGAAAATAAGAGCCTGAGAGTGAGATTTATTAGTGTGTGGATCATCTCCCAAGATGGATTGTCAGGTTGTGCTTGAGTCCTCCAACAGTCCAATGTCATGAATATAACATCCATGCTCCCTACCTCATCTCCTGTCCTAGTGGAGCCCAGTATGTTTTGTGAGTCATGGTCCTTGGTTGTTTCCTTCATTAGCAGAATAGTGCCTCTGGTGCTACAGTTTGGAGCTGGATGGGCTAGGACCAGAAGTCAAAGCATAGGGCCAACAGCAGGTGGAGACCAGCCACTGGAGATAGACGAAAGGTGCATGTACTCAGTCAATGTGACAGCCCCTGGCTGGGAAAATGGGACCTCTTGATAGATTGGGTCTTGGCCATATCACTGTTGACTTGTCTGAGATATAAGAGCTCAGTAGCTTTAGCTTCTCCTTCCCCAAGACACCCACTGCACTGAGCTGCCATGAGGAGATCAGAGTGTGACTGGATTAGCAAGATACTGAGATACTGCACTCTGCACTTGCATGAGGCCTACAGCTTTAGGCAGTGCCAGGTGTGCTAATGAAGTGCACTGCTCTTAGCCCTGGGCATGAGGGAAGGGGTTGTCTGTGATGGACTGAGTTGGCCATTTCTGGAATAACGACTGAGTCCAGTCACCGCAGTGTAAAGAAACAGGGGCCCAAGCAAACATGTACGGTCTCAGAGGGCTGCATAAAGTCCCACAGGAACCTTCAGTTCCTCTGCAAAGGAGGATTATGGACAGCCTGGCCTCACCTGATATGCTGTGTGATATGGATATGGGTGGCAATTGTCTCACACCTGCTCAGAGCATAAGCAGGAGGAATTTCCTCCTACTGTGCAGCATGTCTGTCTTGGTTCATGCTTCTTGGTCTGAGTCTGCATTGGGGCAGGTCAAGGATGTGTGCAGGGGTGTTCTGTGGGCTACTAGTTTTATGCCTGTGCATATAACATTGTCTGGGGGTTTGTGTAAGAGCTGGGTTGAGGATGCCTGGATGTGTACGTCTGCCTATATCGTGAATTTATGTCTCTGCAAGCCAGTGTCTGTATGTGTGTGGGACTGTCCATGTGGGTCTGTCTGTCCCTCTACAGAAAGAGATGCATGTAGACAGAGAGCTTGCTTTTTTCCTTAAATTCCACTGAGATTTTAGTTCTTCCCCCGACCCTGTGAAAAGTGATGGATTCCCCAGCAGCTGTGGCTTTGCAGGGAGCATCAGGAAGAGGCAGCTGTTGTCTTCTTCCAAATGATATGGCAAAAAGAAACAAATTCTTCTCCTTCCCAGATCCATCTCCTCCCTTCACTCATTTCCCCTGCTGTTGCCAGGCCAAGCTAGTGCTTTCCCTGCAACAGCCCTCCATGTGGTACTGGGTGTGAAGATGGCTTGGATGACAGTGTTCATGGAACTTCTGGGTGTGGGCAAATGAAACAATTATACCCTTTGAAAGAGGGAACTTACTATATTTCAAGCCAATCCACTGTAACTCTTTCATTTATCCACTGTATCCTGCAGCAAGTGGAATTCATTGAGTAGCTGCTTCATTCTGGTATAAGCCACCTCAGAACCTAAATTCATGCACTGAAGGACCAGAGTGGACATGTACCACAGCTATAATGGATCAATTGATGTATGTTTGCAAGCAGCAAGTTCTCTCCCTGCCCTTTAAATGTAGTACTGAGCACTAGCCACTTGCCTGTCAGGAATGACAGGTGGGGACAGAGTGCCAGCACCCACTGGCCCACGCTGCCACCACCCTGCCTCTGGCCCTGTGCAACCCTCTCGCCCCCATCACTCCCCCCGTGATGCTGCCGCCTCCCAGGCACAGGGGAGGGAAGGCAGCTTGCACATGGTGGCTGCAGCCACTGCCCAGCCCCCCACTGTGTGTCTGGCTGTGTGCAACCCCCTCCCCACCAGCTCCTCTCCCTCCCAGCTGTTCTCAGGGCCTGGTGACGGTGGGGTGCCACCACTGTGTCCCCCGCTTCTCACCTCCCTCCTCCCCACTGCCTCCCCCTCCCTGCCAGTTTTTGTTGGCACCCGGGGATGGGCGAAGCCAGAGCAAGGGGGCAAGGCCAGTGCTGCCACCTCCAAGAAGCAGGGGGGAGGAGGCCAGTGCTGCTCATCTCGCCCCCCCACTCCATCCTGCATCCCCGCTGTCATGGTGGCGCTCCGCTGTCTCAGTCCGTCCCTGCTGTTGCCTGTCATGACTGACGGGGTTGGGCAGGGACAGAGTGCTGCCACCCAGTGCTCCACGGTGCCACAGCTCTGTGCACCCCCCACCCCCATCCGGCCCCATGCGCCAGAGCAGGGGGCCGAGGCCAGCGCTGGTCCGCCAGCACCCCGCGCCACTGCCGCCTCCAAGGGGCAGAGCTGTGGGGGGTGAAGCCAGCACTGCTGTCCTCACCGCCTACTCGGTCCCTCTGTCCCTGCCGTCTGCCATCCCAGCCCGTCCCCCTCTGCCTCCAAGAAGCAGGGCGGGGGGGCGAAGCCAGCACCACTGGCCTTACCCTCCCCCAGCCCCAGTCCTTGTCCCCGTTGTCGTGGCAGCACTCTGCCATGTGTACAGAGCACTCTGATTGGTTGTTTCAGTCAGCATTGCCGAGCATTGGCTGCTGAGAAAACCAATCAGAGTGCAAATAAAGCATTACAGACAGACAGACTAAGGCTTTTATTATAATGGAATAACTGCTTCATCTGTCCAGAGTCTTGTACTCATTTAACATTCATCCACTGCCCAACTGACAGGAAAAGGTGGGAGTGTGAGGTCCGGGCAGAGCCCACTTGGTATCCGGGTCTCCATCCAACGCATGGACTGTAATGGCAGGCGTGAAGTAAAGGTGGTATTTAGACTAACCTCCATTCATTTAGGACACCAAATCTGCCATTACAGAGCCCCAAAGTCTACAGCAGTGGAGAGAGAGAGGTGAGGCAGGGGGAGGCTGAATTTTTCAGTACCTGGACTGTGAAAATGTTGACAAGCGGGGCCAGGCATGTGCTGTGCAAGCTTCTGTCTCCCCTGGGTGCTACGAGTACCCCCACCGTCTTCACCAGCAGATGCTGTTCCTGATTCATACAGCTCTGCCAACGCCCCCCTGTCTTAATGTGCCAAATGAAAGATAGCAATTACAACTCTGCCCACCCATGCAGATTTCCTGCAAAGCTGTGATGCTGAAACATGCTGCATCCCGCAAGTGTGAAGGAACAGGCTCCAGTTGCTGTCAGCGCACTTCACCCCACGCTGTTGGATGGGTCACTTTGCACCACCTGCAAGGAGGGAGGCTCCATAGTTCCCAGGTACATGGTAAATATTCCCTCCTCCTCACAAGTCACTCCAGGAGAGCATGACAGCATGGACAGGTCTTGTTAGTGTCAGGAGCACTTTCTAGCTGGTTTTGACACTTAGCTCTTCTGCTTTTTTGTGTGTTTTTCTTAAATTCCTCACACGTTTTCACATAATAAGATCCCAGCTCTTTCAAGGCGGGTTATGTTGCCAGCCTCCCTTCATCTGGACCCAAGTATAGATATAGGCCTACATCCAAAACACCCATTGAACAATGCAGCTGTTCAGATTATGGCAGGAAGTCTGCAGCTGGCTCCACTTTCTCCTCCTCCCCTGTTTCAATGAGAAGCCACGATGCTGCTTCCCTCAGAACCATTCAGAGAAGTTGAGGTGCCAGTAAATCCCAGCTGTCCCCGCTCTTTGGCACTGCAAGGAATTTTCCATCTCTTTCATGGGCAGGGTCAGTGTGATCTGGGCTTAGCTGGCAGCTCCTGTGGCAGCAGATCTTTATGGCAGAAGGGGACAGATGAACTATCTTCTCTAGGGATGTTCTGTTTCCTACAGCTCTGGAGGCATTGGGAGCACCGTGGCTGCAACTCTGCCCCTGACAAGCAAATGGAGAACCAGTTGGCCCATACATGGCTGGCTTTGATACTACCCCCTGATGAGAGGTCTGGAGGCTGGTGTCTGTTTAATAAACTGCTAATCTCTAACTCAAGAAGCCACTGCTCGATGCTAGTGCTCTCCTCTGCTACCTTCCCTTATTGAGCAAGACCATTTTAGCATTATGTGGAATTCCTGGGTTTTCCTGATCTTTTTCATGCTAAGTTCAGGCCTGGGTGGGGCACAAAAGACTGCACTCATCCCCTGGCTGGCAGTGGATCAAAGGCAGCAAATGCCAATGCTTTCAGATCACTGACTGCCCACTGTATTGCTGTCCCTGGGACTTTGCCTGCATTCTCTACTTGGCTCTGATAGCACCATTTGAGGGCAGTCTCATTCTTGCATCAGGAATGGCTAAAGTAGTTTGCTTCTACCTCTGGTCAGTGCAGCAGGCCAGACTGGCCTGGGGAGGTGACATGTGCATCCCTTTTCATTGGCAGGAATGGGCCTGACTCAAGAGCTGCAAGAATCCTTGACATGCTGAGGAGACAACAGTCACTGCACGAAGGAGAGGACTCTTAACCAACAGGGCTTGGGATAGACTGCCTATCCTATGGGATTTATGCACTGCCCTACCAATAGGAGTGACTGATGGGAAGCAAACATGATGCCTTAGACTGGATTCTCAGCCAGACCAAATAGCGAATCCCATGATCTCTAATAGGGCTAGACTTTGGGTTGAAATCCAGGTACCACCTCACTCTTTCCAAGCAATATCAATGTCAGCCCTTCAGAAGCCACCTGGTGCTGTCTGCAGCACTGACCAGCTTTAAACTCTTGCTGTTGAGAGCTCACTGTTTGGCAGACCTGGTGTATGAAACCACCCAGCTCCTGTGTCCTTGGTCAGCCCAGCAGGTCCTTGCTGTGGGGTGTAAACCAGAAAGGAAAGCCAAATAGCAGCTGCGTTGCGTTCAGAGGAAGAGGGCTGGGCTTCTCCCTCAACAAAGCACAGGATCAGAAAGGCAAGACAAGTGTGTGGCATTGGGAGGCATTGTCTCAAGCTGAGCTGGCAACATGGGCTGGTTTCCTAGGTGTTCTTTAGGATCCCCACCTTGGTGAACCACTAACCCTGAAAGGCAGTAACATGGCAGCCAATACTTGCTCCAAGTACCTGGCTACTTATGCTGGGGTCAAACCACTGCCAGCACCATGAAGCATGTCCACTAATCTAGCTGTATAGCTACACTGAGAGTCAGAGCAGAGACAGTTCAACCATTTCAGAGGACCAGAGGAGTAAGTTAAGCTTCTTCCCAGAAAAAAAATTAAGTCAGCCAACTTTTTTAGGCCAGCTCAACAGCTGGGTCCAGGAACCTGAATTTCTGCCTAGAAACAGACCTGAGTGAGAAGATATACATATGTATGTTTAGGTGGAAGGTGCTTAGACTGACCACACTTGGAGCTATTACCTACTGCATTCTGCCCCTCTAGTGCATTTTGCACAGGGCTTTTAACTAAGTCCTTGGGCTGCATAGTGACTGCTTCCTTACCTAACTCTCTTAGCAGGGAGTAAAAGGTTGAAATAAGGATATCGGAAGAGACTTTGGCTCAGTCCTTCTAGATTTTGTAAATACTGCTAAAACCTCGGGAAGCTTGGCGTTCCCAAGGTGCATACAGGAGAAATTCCTTCCTGTAGCCTTCTGACAGTGTCTGGGACAGGACATTCTGGTAGTGTCAAGACGAGGGAATTGGTGCTGTATTATTGCCAATGTTCTCTAAGTCAACTGAGTTCAAAGCTATGTGTAGTACGGCTGTGCAAAACAGCACCTTTCTGCTTCGACTTCCGTTTCAGTGGGACAGTGTTTTGTTTTGAGTTTCATTTCATTTTGAAAGCACTGTTCCGTTTTGTTTTGTCGAAACTGTTTTGCTGTTTCAATGCTGTTTCGACCTTTCACCCATAGGCTATAATGGGGAAGCAGAAAACTGCCTATACCTATGTCATTTCTTGCCTGATTTGACTAAAACTTTCCGGGATGGTAGCCCCTTCTGAGAGCATGAATCCTGCCACATTTCAAGGAGATAGGTAGGTGCAGGGGTTTCTGAGAAACTCTACCTCAAGTTGTTGACAAGCAAAACTTTTGTCACTTGCTGGCAGCAGCAGCTTCCTGTCATCTGGCAGGCAGATCCAGGGGCCCACACCCCTGGGAGGGCTGCAGGGCTGTGTCAGACTCCTCCGGGGGTGCGGGCAGGCCCCCAATCTGCCTGCCGGATGACAGGAGGCTGCTGCTGCCTGGGACCAGCACTGGGAAGATTGGTGCTGATGCTGGTGCCAGATGGCAGCAGCTGCCTCCTGTGATCCAGCAGACAGATCGGGGGTCTGCACCCCTGGGAGCAGTCTGGCAGAGCCCCTGCAGCCCTCCTGGGGGTGCAGGTGGGTCCCTGATCTGCCTGCCAGTTGACAGGAGGCTGCTTCTGCTGCCTGGGACCAGCAGCAGCACCAATCTTCCTGGCGCTGGGTGCAGGTTGCGCTCAGTGCCAGTCCCAGGCAGCAGGAGCAGCGTCCAGTGATCCGGCAGGCAGATCAGGGGCCTGCATCCCCAGGAGGAGTCCAGCATAGCCCCACAGCCCTCCCAGCAGGCAGATCAGGGCCCCGCACCCCCAGGAGGAGTCCAGCACAGCTCCGCAGCCCTCCTGGGGGTGCAGGTGGGCCCCTAATCTGCCTGCCGGATGACAGAAGCCTGCTGCTATCTGCTGGGACTGGCACTGGTTGCAGCCTGCACCCAGCACCGGGAAGATTGGTGCTGCCACTGGCTCCAGCTGGCACCAACAGCATCCTGTCATCTGGTGTGCAGATCCAGGGGCCCGCACCCCCGGGAGGGCTGGGGGGATGTGCTCCCATGGGCTGTGGCCCCCAGATGACACGAGGCTGCTGCTGCTGCCTGGGACTGGCGCTGAAGCCAAGTACTAATCCCAGCTTCAAAACTTGAAACATTTCAAAACTTTCAAAACATTTTAAGTGCCCTTGTTTTGTTTCAAAGCTCTTTCAGAGGCTTTTGTTTCGTTTTGATTTTGCTGTTTCAAGCTTGAAGCGCATCAAAACAGCTTTGAAACGAAACACCTGGCAAAATTTTGCACAGCCCTAATGTATAGCCTTAACTCTGCCCCATAGCCGTGCATGAATTTTGTGTCTATGCCACACACTGGGCACCTATACATGAGCACCGAGGCTGCTCTGACATGCTGAAATTCCAGGGTGTTGGAGCAGACTCGATTAATGGAGTTACTGGAATGTGGCAACTGCTGTGCTCCAGCAGCCTCCTGTGTCTTATGTATCAACATCCCTGTGCTTAAAAATGGTGTCAGGGGCACTTGAACTAAAGCTCATCAAATAAGCTTTAGTTCAAATGCCCCCGCTGCCATTTTTAAGTGAAGGGACACTGATACAGGAGACACGGCAGCGCTTCAATTAGAGCAGCTCCCAGAGTCTCTCTAATTAAAGTCCCACCCCTGGAGCCCATGTAAAAGTGCCCACTGTGATCAATCAGAATATCATGACAGCAAGGACAAGCTTCAGATCCTCCAGCTCTAGAAGTCCAGCTCAATCTTGCTTCAAAGAAAGGAGTATCATGATTGGCAACATTGAGTCTATGTCATAACGTTGAGCCTTCCTTGCTCCATCCATTGGAGAGCAGTGGTGCAATAATTTAGTTTAGTATACTTCTGCTCTACCCCATAATGGTGCTGAGAAGCTTAACTTTGTATGTTAAGTGCTATCTGCAGATGGAGGGCACCAGAAACAGGCAAACAAAGAGCCTTTATCCTGCTCACATCACCAAGTGGACCAAATGCCTAATGTGATACAAGTCCCAGGAGATGTACATACATTCCTGAGAGTATTTTATACTGGAAGTCCCTCATATGGGATGAACCTGACACTTGTCATCTGTCTAACACATGGCCTGACACTCAATACAACAATTCTGAGTCCTCAGAGTTTGTTGCATTGAGTTCCCCCAGACTCTTTAGACTTTCCAAGTTGAATCTGTAGGTTAATACAGCAAAATCAGACAGGATTAGCTACATGGAGCTGGGATGGAGAGGATGCATGTCACACATGCTTGTTACATTACTCCTAAACACAGACAGAATGATGGGTGCCATGGGATGAAGGCATTTAAGAGTGTCACACACAGAGAGGAGTGGGAGTTGTTGGCTTCAGATTTTTGCTCATGTCACACTCCGTATGTATGTGCACGTGTATGTTGTGGAGTAAGATGATTTCTCAAGGTTGAGGACTGGAATAACAGAAAGGGCTATGGATTAGGACTTAGGTGTGTGGAAATTCCAGAGACTGGAATATTAGGGCCCTGACGATCAGGACTGGGGTACATTGGCAGAACTGTGTGTGGCATCTGAGATACCAGTTGCTGGAATTTACTGAGTCCTAGCCATCCATCATTTTCATGGGCATTCAAATAATGCATAAAAGTCCTGGCTGAGGGAAGGTGGGAGGAGGTGCTGGATGGCACCCAACATTTGGACAGAGTGACTTTCAGCTCTAGGTCACTGAATCAGATCTGCACAAGGTCAGTAGAGACTAAATTAAGTTGATGGCTGGCTGTTTAGTGGCCTCTGTGAAATAAGTGTGTGGTCTTGGTCAAGTTCCTACTGGGGACATTTCAACATAATAAAGGGCCTCTTTAAGAGCAGTCTTAGAAGACAGGCCAGGGGCTGAAGGCACCCTCAGTCATCCCTGGGTTTGGCGGGGTCTCTCCAGGTATCTCAGCCATGCCATTAGTGGGTTTGTATTGGGAGGGGAAAAGCTTGAAGGAATAGGGTACCTGATTCTCCAGGGCTGTCAAGCCAGCTCCTATTAGTAGTACTCATTTCACTAACAACTGAATAACACATGTATTTTAAAAGGATTTTTCCTGCTGAAAGTTAAGTTTGTTGCAGTAAAGAAACACCCCCTTCTCTGCAAGCATAGTGTCTTGGAGCTCAGCAACTCTCAGATCAAAACCTGTTATTTGCAGGGCTTCACAGCTTTAGATTTCTACCTAGTTCCAATGCAGAGACCTTCACAGTGCAGGGGGTGGTTGTGGGGCATTTGTTGGGTACTCACTGACCCATTAGATTGATTCACTGATGCCAGCCAGTGCTACAGTATGAGGTCACTGAGTATTGTGCTTCTGAAGCTGTTCCCTTCCCTGGCCAAGACTGCCTGCCTCCCCTACCCAGCGCATGAAAGCTCTGCTGTATTTTCTTTTAATCAGAGAAGACCTCCCCCTCCCCCTGCCCAGCCTTCTACACTAATTGGAGTAGAACTAGTAAGTGTGGGGGGCTTTGCCAGAGAAAGTATTTTAATGAGGAACCATCAAGGGTTCCTGCACTGTTATCTGCTTCTTCTCAGGGTCTCTGTAATTACAGTTTGGCTTGTGTGGCAGGCTCTCCAGATGAATCCCTACAGCCTTTGCATAGCTCCATGCTCCTGAAGCTTCTGGGAAGAACTGGCTTTTCTGTCCTCTGCACACCCCTAGCTACCTTGCTCACTCCAAGGGGTATAACGTTTTGTTCAGATAGACAATCACTCTTCCTGTTGCCTTTGAACGGTATACTTGCTGAGTGAATATAGGTAACCTGGCCTGCCTCAGGGCAGGGAGGAAGACAGACTCCTTTAGTTTAGTAGAAATCCAAGAATGTATCTTGCATTTGACTTGGGCAGTTCTTATGCCTCTGGGCCCAATCCTACAGTCCCTGTCACAGAAATGGCAGCTTTTTCTGAGCAAGGAGTGTTGGAATTAGCCCAAATGTAGTCTCAGCACAGGGTATTTCCTGGGGATTAGTGAACAGCCAAGACACAGTTGTACTCCAGGCCATTCACCCCAGCTGGCCATTCATTCATTTTTCCTCAGTAGGTACCCTGCACCCAGGTTGACAATGTGATAAATGGAAAACGAGGAAACATTTGTTAGGGGTTAGGGTGATTCAACTGCTGCTCCGATGATTTAACTGTTGAGAGAAAATAAATGCAGAGCCCCACTGCGTCCTTTCTCCAGGGCCACTCCTCTGACTACAGCTACATTTTAAGGCAGACAAGGCTCTCATGGCTGCAGGAATTTAACAATGTATTAGTCAAACCAGCACCAACCTGAGGTGGTATATGTTAAACAGATAGTTTTGGGTGTGGGAGACTTGTCTACGCTAAGGCTCTTAACATCAGCAACACCATCTCACCTGCATTAGTGAGAACAGCGGTGTATACAAGGCCTACATGTGAGAACATAGGCAAGTGTGTGGGTACAGTACTGACTGTGTGTGGCACCTAAGGTGCTTTCCTTAAACATCAAAACCACTTAAAATCTTAAATGTATTTATTGCCACAAAACCCCTATGGCATGACAGTGCTATTATCCCTGTTTTAATAACTGCAAATTGGGGCACAGGGGGCACATCTACATGTTCATTAATGCATTGTAATTACAGTGTTACTAAACTTAATATGCTGTAATCGGCACTACTGTGCATTAGCAGGGGCACATGCTTTTTTGCGATGCTAATGCACAGTAGACTAGCATTAGCATAGGGTTTGCCTGCTGCGCTAATGTACAGTAGAGTTAGTCTACTGCTCCTTTAGTATCTCATGTAGACACGCCCAGGAATATCAGTACTATATGGCAATAAGGGAGCACTATACTGAAATGTAGCAAACCCTCTGACTCCTGAACCAAAAATAGTGTAGGTGCTTAAGAAGCAGAGCTTATTGGCACTGCACTTAAACCCAGCTACCTACACTTCCAATTCACTGGAGCTCCTTAGTTCCTGTAGCACAAAGAGAATTGCCCAAGGACGCACAGGAAGTCTGAGGCAGAATAGGGACTAAACCCAGACACCCCACCAGCCCAAGTGAGCACTTGAATTAGTGGACCCTCCTTCTTCTTCACCACAGAGCAGTTCTTTATGGGAGCTCAACACGCTGCGTAAAAATCTGGCCCTTTAGGGCTGAATGAATATGTGTGGCTGTAGCATGTGGCAGTGCAGTGTTTGTTCACAAGTGTGCTTTCTGTGAGGAACAGTTCTGTTCTCTCTGTTACAACGGAGAGATTAAAACTGAAAGCCACTTGGTGTTCATGCTCTAAAGATCTCTGGCAAAAATAATCCACCAAATTAACTGTCATCATTAATCTCTCACCGGAAAGAAAGGAACTAAACCTCAGCCTAAAATTTCAGGAGAAATCCTGGGAGAAATGATGGAGATGGCCAACACAGATGCACAAAAAATGGCAACCTGCCAGCGAGTTGAAGCCATTGTTCCTGTGAAACCACATCCTGGGCAGGCAGCCGATTAAACTCTGTGTGACATTAGCAACAATAGTGCTCAATGACATGTAAATAAAGTTTATTGAACTGAATTGTGTTAGCCCAGTGTGCACGTGTGAGTGAGTGCATGTCATGGGGGGAGTAGATAGTGGATATCTGTAGGGGTGCCTGGCCATACACAGGAGTGATTGAACACGGAGAAAGCACACGTGTCCATGTCATTCACTGGTCAGTGTAATGTAAATGTTCACCTCTGTCCAAGCTATAAGGATATAGATCAGTCACCTCCTGCAGTTAGTGAGACTCATGCTTTGAGCTGTGGTGGTTCCTTAGGTTAACGTTTGTTGTGTGAATGAGGATGGAAGTTACCACCTCCACAGCTAATTATGTATGGTACTGTACAGCCACCCTAACCCCCTTGCTATCCAAGTACCAGTAGGTACAGATCTGTAGGACTGCAATCAAATGACAATCTATATCTATGGGAATATTATGCTTAGGGAAACAGAAGGACCCAGTGGAAAGGATGCAGGAGTGAGGCCCCCTGTATTCTGATCCCAGCTCTGCAACCTCAGACAAAGCATTTTACTCCTCTGTGCTTTAGTTCCCCCATCTGAAAAAGGGATACTGGTTCTTCCTCCTTAAGTCCTATGTATCCTGCTAAAGAAGGGCATGAAATAAGAACTAGGTGATGGTGGTGGTGGGAGGAGTGCATGTGTGCGCGTGTATGTGTGCGTGCGTGCACATGTGTGATTCAGGGGAGTAGCCAGGAAAGGGATTGAAGTTAATCATGGAATGGATCAAACTGCCTTTTTCCTCTGGTTTTGGATTGTGAATCGTCCCCTTTTAGAAGCTCTGTGCTGTCTTGCAACAGGGGATGGAGTGACACATCCTGAGCATGTCAGTCCCAAAGTCAAGAGTGCTCCTCAGAAATGTGCATGTAAGGAAGGATGCCTGGATTTTTCCAAAACCTCTCCTACGCCCATAAAATTAAATTTCTCCCTGGATCCACCTTGGGGTCAAAGGAGCTATTCACTTGATCTCTGTAGAATTTTGCCTCCCTCATTTTTCAGTACCAGGTCTGTGCCTGTGATCCCTAGTTTTGTAAAGGCACCAATTATTCTGGGCATCCTCTCTCTGACAAACCTCTGCTCTAACCCTGACAGGAGTGTGAGATGGACTGAATCCAAGGGAAGAGACAGCTCTAGTGATATGGGAGCCAAGGTTTGCAATAAATCTTCAGTTTCGCTATAAACAATTCCCGAGATGGTGTCACAAGATCATAGAAGACAGCGAAGAAACTAGGAACACTTGTCTGCTTTAGCATCTGGCTTCTGTCCCTAGTTTCCTTTCCATCATTAGTAAGTGGGCTCTTCTGATTCCTGCTCTAGTTTTGGCTCTTATTCTTTTGGTTTGAATTCAGTGGAAGGAGCCAAATTGACAGCCTTGGAGTCTGAACTTCTCTCTTGCCTATGGAATAGGGATGACCCAGACAACAGCACCCTACCCTACCTCCATGGACAGAGTCCACTTTGCTAGTTTGGAGAAGATTTGCAAATCAATTTTGCAGCCTTTGTGTTTCCTGCTCAATTCTCTTCCTAAGAAACTAAACCCAATTAATTCTTCCTGCATCTCTGTGAACTTAAATGGATTCAGATCACAGATGATTGTTGTCTCAATATCTCTAATAATGTTTCTTTCCAATGTTTCTACCTCTGTCCTATCTTCCAAATAGACTCCCCTCTTTCTTACCCTCCCTAGGGCTCTCTAAGGGTCATGACTCACAAAGGTATTTGTATCATTATGACACCTGTGCTGTAATTAAGACAGCAAGGAATATATATTTAACCTGTAATCTTCTTTTTTTTAGTTGCACAACCACCACTTCTTCCCAAATTCTCTCTCTCTTCTCCAGGACTGTCCCCAGGGCCTGGATCCCTTAGGATTGCCAAACTGCTGGTCACATGGTAGGTAGTTGTACATGATATCCAGCAAGAAGCAGCCTGATCAGGCAAGTTCCAAGTTTGGGCAGGTTCTCCAACAGCATAAGAGCTGATGGTGAGTGAAGCAGAATAGTGCAAGGGTGAGAGAGGAGACTGTTTTCTTGTTTAATGGATGGCCTGGATGGCCAAGTCTGACCTAGAGGAAAATCCCACAAAGGACTCGGATCGATGCTCTGAAATCTATGGTTGGGGTTTTCAAGAGGCTTAAGGGAGTTAATCAATGGGATATTGGCACCAGTGTTCCCCCTAAGCTGCGTGGCATGCACAGGCATGCAGGCACACTCATGCTGCACTGCCAGGCGTGCCTGTGTGGCTGCGCAAGCCACGCAGCTTAGAGGGAAAGCTGATTGGTACCACTTTGAACAACCCAATTAATATGTCTATGTTCCTATAACAGTTACCGTCCTTTCTGAGCTAACAGTACAACTCTCCCTCTATGAGTACTAGGCTACAGCAAAGATATCCTAACTGAGAAAGGTCTCATGCTACTGATCTTAGCCTCTGAGCCAGGCAGTGACACTGTATAGACAAATAGCTTAACTGAATGGAACTAAGGCAACAACCTATTTTTTGTGGCTTAAAAAGCCTACCTATATTCTTTCTACTTATTATCCTCCCACAGTTTCCAGTGGATACTGTATCCTTCCATTAATATTCCTGGCTGTTGTGTAGTCTTGCTGTGCAATGTTAGACATATACTGTGCTCCACCCAAGAGGTGGTCTAATTTCAAGGGTGGGTCAAAGTAATTCTAGTATCTGGTTTAAGTTAACAAAGTGCTTTGGTATCCTTCCTCTGCTACACAAGCACATTATTATTCTACTGTGCCATTATCTAATCAAATCTCACAAAAGCATGATGTTGAAACATGCCTCCCATCTCCTCCCAGATGCCTTTATTATTTGGTCTCCTCAGTCATCAATAACCAAGGGCTGAGGTATTTAGAAACAGGAGTATTAGGTAAATGATTCCACTTTGCATTTCTCAAGGTCTGTTTCTTTTCTGCCTGCTACATCATCTGCCCAGAGTTTCTGGGAATTGAAGTGTTGCGGAGAGGGAGGTGTGACAGCTGGTTTAAAGGAGCAGAACTTTTCTCACAGCAGTAGATTAAATCAGCCCTGCTGAGGGTTTAACTCATTCCAAGGGATTAGGAGCCTTTTTTTTTTTCCAAACCAGGGCTGTCAGAGTCAAATAGAAAACAAAGACTGATATTTTTGGTATCCAGCAGAGCAGTGTGGAATCAGTGGAACAATCATCAGACTGGGTAAGTTCTTTAGAGGAAATATTTCCTATAAGGTTATTTTAGATAGTTAAGACTTAGTGAGGCATGAAAACGTCAGACTAAAGAGCCCACAGAAATTATCAGCATTGAATATACCTTATCCTGGTAATAAAACTTTCTAAATCCAAAGAAAGGCATTAGTAGACAGATTGTAATAAAAAATAGTCTCACTGGAGACTTCCTCATCACATACTACGGCATATGAGTGACAGAATAATCTCTGCTCTGTTTCTTAAGAGTGACTCTGGAAAAGCTAAATCAATCAGAAGCCTTATGCAGATTTATATTACATGTAACATACAGATTTAGAAGTCAAATGTACACTTAAGTTATAGTGGGTTGGAGCTGATATAACTTCACTGACCTTGATGGATCTACCTAAGTAGAAATAAAAGCATAATTTGATCTCACATGGGGGTGGGGAAAAAAATCAAGATTTTCCAGCCCCAGCTGCCAAGCCTGTAAAATCAGCGCTTTAATAACCCTTTTTGTTACTCACCAACCCAAGGCTTTGTTTCTTATTGATGATTAATCGATGTTCCTTTACCAGCTTGCAGCCTGTTCACACTGCTATCTTGTTTCAAGCTCAGCCGCTTCCAGTGCATAGTCCGTGGCAAAGCAAAAGCACCTGAACTTTACAAAGAAGCTGGGGAGCAGAGGTGGAGTCAGCATGGTGTGATGTCATTCAGAGACAGCCTCCATTCATAAAAACAGCATAAGCTGTTAGCAAACCATCTGTTCTTCTTATTTATGTTTCATCCTCAGCTTTTAAATCAGTTCCAAAGGCTATATGAGATTTGCAGGGAACAGGTGACATCTAGTGGCAAATATATTTATTTATCTGGATTCAAATCCCTGCTCGGTATGAAATAAGAAACTGGCCATTGATCATGGTTGTGAAATAAGTACTGATCTTTGCATTAAATTATATGTTATAAGAGTCAATATTACTCTGCTTTCCTGTAAAGCATTTTGAGGAGCTCAAAGCACCTGATTGAGATGAATGAATCCTCTCAAGATACCCCAACAGGTAGCTGCTCTATGATTCTCTCTCTTTAATAGAGGAGGAAATTTAGATACAAAGATGCTAAGATTCAGATTTTGAAGGTAGTTTAGCACTGCTGCATTCATTGTTGCAAGGCCTAAGTCAATTAGATAGCTAAATCCCATTAAAAAAAGACTTAGCCTAAATCTCATTGAAAATCAGTGGGAGTGAACTCCTAAATCACTTCTGAAAACAAAGTTTAGCAATCTAATTGATTTACTTCTCGCAGAGGTGAGAGGACAAATCAGGTCCCAGGTAATTTGTCCAAGATCACATGATAGCAGAGATGGAAAAGGAATCTAGCAATATTTATCTCAAGGACTATCTGTACTGCATTTGGTAGAACGAGCTGACTTTTCCTTCAGACACTGTATGATGTAACATGAAGCTGCAAGATGTGCATGTATGTAAGGAAGCACTTGGTAGAACATAAGCTGCTCTTGAGGATTCTCTGTAGAGATAGTATTAGGTGATGTTTTCAGGAGATGAATACAAAGTTTCACTTTGCTTTGCTGCTTGGAACAGGACCACATCCTGGCCTTCGAGAAAAGTAGTTCTTCACGGCAGTCTGAAGTCAGGCAGAAAGCAGTACAACACGGCACCCTAGGCCATTTGTACACACCGCAAAATTGGCCTTTAAAGCAGCTTAATGCCCTTTTGCACTGCTTTAATGGTGCAGCTGTTTGCATGTGTCAGTGGTGTAATGCACTTTAATTTGCACGTGTTGGCAGCATAATGTGCATGAAATGACTTTGGGACACAGCAAAATAAAACATCTCTGAGGTGGCTTAGTTTGCCGTGGAGGGAAGCACTGGGCCCCATACATCTCGGGGGCTGTGAAGGCAGCCCGTACAGGCAGCATGGTGGTGGCCTGTGCAGGCAGGCTCCACTGAAGGGGAAAAAAAAAAATCCGTGAGCCTGATCTTTTTTTTTTTGTCGCCCTGCCTGGGGCCTGCCTGCCTGAGGGCCCAGCGCTTCCCTCTGCAGCTGTGGTGTCCTCTGGGACCGCTCGGGCTGGTGCTTGCAGGCGGGTGCCTCTTGGGGGACGCCAGTGCTGTCACAGAAGGAAGCACCAGCCCCCACCTTGCTCCGCAGCTCAGGGACGCTGGCAGCTCGCCATCCCCTCCCTGCCGCTGGAGAGGCAGGTAAGAGTTGGGCCCAACCTTTGTGCACATGCCACGGGGGTGTACTTCACCCTAAATTGAAGCGGTGTTTTTAAAGACCCATCACTTAAATTTAGGGAGAATTAAACTGAAGCAAACCCCAATGGCATGTAGAAACATCTTTAGAATCTAACCCCTTCAGAGGCATAAGTTTTTGTAGGTGACAGCCTAGCATCTGCTGAAATAGACTGTTAGGCTCTAAGGTGCCACCCTGACGGGCCTTCTGCCATTCATACCTTGTGCTGGTTCTGTGGCTTTCACTCTTGCATGTGTAATATTCTCATTATTCCAGTTTCCCCAAACTACAGCAGAGAGGGAAGAGGGCCTTCTGGAAAAGCCTGCAACCCACAGGAACCTCACCTCTTGAGAAGTGGCTGGATGCTGGGCACAATTATGGAAGCTCATGATACTGTGATCATGAGAGCAGTTAGTTTATGGAAGGTAACACTGTGCCTCATCTTCATAAATTAGAAAGGCTGTTTCTATTACAGACCCAGGCCCATGACCCCCAGGTAAGACTCTATTATTAATCTGCTGAGCTGGTGGTTGGATGGCAGGAATAAGTCAGAGAGAGGGGTATAGGGGAGGACCTAGCTGGAAAAGGAATAGACCCAACTGGAAAGGATGACAAGAGCAGGAAACTGCTCATTTGGATGTGGAAGTGATGCGGCCAGGAAGACATAACTACTGCAGCTCTTGATCTGGATGATTTATTTACTTGTTTCCTCTGGAGGTGATTTCCTAAATTCTTGCTGTAGGGCTGCCAGGGAGGAGAACACGTGGAGCTTTGCGTACATCTTGCTCCCTTCTGAGTGCATCTAAGGGTTCAAAAATAGATCAGACAGGTATAAAAGGACCTGAAGATCAGTTCAAGATGATTTTGAGGAGTGGGTTGGCTTGGGCATATTGCGCACTGACTTCCCATTCTGCATGTTAAGAGGAGCACCCTGTCATCTGAGGGTGGCAGGCTGTTTGAATCAGAGCCCCTTGCGAGGCAGAGTGAAATTCTCCTGCAGACTTGCTCCTCTGAGGGATGCTGATGACATCTAGCGGCAATACCATCCACGTAACCAATGTGTTGTTTTTACTTAGAAAACCCAGAGGTTCGTGGCTAGAAGATCTTGCTCCTGCTCAGGGTCATACCAATCATCATATCTGTGGTAAGGAGAGATTTTTTTTCCCCCCTTAGCTCAGACTGGTGTGAATGGTTTGTTTTCCTTTGTAGCATGGGGCATGGCTCTTTTTCAAGGATCCTCTGGACAGACATATATTAACCAATTATTTTTCCATTTTGATGGCAGGAATTGGCAGTGCTGTCACCCCTGCTTTTACCTTTAGCATGTTATAGGGTGTTCCAGATGTTCCTGCTTTTGTGCCTTGTAATTGTGCATAAGAGTATAAAGTGGCAATTTGACTTGATAAACGACTACTTGCAAATGCAGGAGACTGGACTCAGTGGCCAAGGAGGTCCTTTCCAGTTGTGTGCTCCTACTTATAGGGTGAGGACCAGGAGTTCTGTCTAAGCTTTGAAGCTAAACTCAAAACTCATACTTGATTTTCTCCATTTAATGCAATGAGCTGAAATTTTAGCTTTGTTTCTATCACTGAGAAACTGATGTACTAGACTGTGAAGGACCAGACTTCATAATTCTGGCCCATAAATGGTTCCCTGGGGCATTAGAAAAGTCTATGAAAATTGCAGACACAAATCCAAACACCTAGATTCCATGCACTTCCTATCAAATGGGCACCTTTACGGCGTGACATATTCAGTAGAAGGGTTTGTGTAGTTCTGGAGTAAAAATTCAGATGAAGGAATATAAAAGACCAATAAACGTACGAATGTGATTAAATGATGTGGTAAACTGCAACAGGAGACGAGTTGATGACCTAGGTGACCCCTTCCACTTCTATGTTTATGTTCCTGTTCTTTATTAAAACCTGGAAGTTTCAGCAAAAAATACCAAGTATTTATCTGCATGTTTTGCAAAACTAAGAACATCAGAGAGACTTCAGATGAGAGACATGTCACAGTAATAACACCAGTACCACCTGGAGCTGGACTTTAAAATGCCCAGGAAATCAGCTGCTCTAAGGGCAAAGTGCTTCATTCAGCACCTACTGATGTCAGTAGGAACTATCCTGCTGACTTCAGTGAGCACTGATATTCTTCTGCCAAAGGCTGTATTTCAGATAAATGGCTGATATGAACTGGGATTTACTGGGTAAAAGTGAACCTGCATAATTTCCGAGTCTGTGACAAATAGACCGCCAAAAGGGGACACAATTTAGCTATACAGTGTGGTGGAAGGAACAATCATTCTTGGTTGCCAAAAACATTTTATGCAACTTATGGGTGTATGCACAATTTTATTAGGAATCCTTTTGACCTTTTATTTCCTTGGTTCACTTTATTTTCTTCATCATTAAAAAATAACCAATGTTTAAAAATATTTAACCAGTCCTTGGATTGGAGAGTAAAGCATTGTATGCATTTAGATCTTGGTATGAAACAGGCAATGTGACTGCTTTTTAGGCCATCTTCTTGTTAGCTCTCCCACACAGAACTTGGCATGAGTATAATCACATCTTGGATAGGAGATCATCCAAAGGCTGGCAAAATATGATTTAAGTAGTCACGGTTGGTATTTCAAAATTGCTCCTGCAGTTTCAAATATCAACAGCACTTCTCTTACTTGCTGCCCTAAGGTATTTTTAGAATCACTGTGAATTAATAAACAGCTGAGACAAAGGTGGATGCATATTGCTAGTGGATCAAAAGGTTACCATATATTTGTAAAATCTTTTGATCCGTCGGAATAGAAAGAGCCATATATATTCGTGATGTTATTGGTACTTTTAAAATATTGCTCTGCAGTGTTTGTGTTTAGTTCAGTTACTTTTGTTATGATGCCAGCCCTGGTATCATGGAATATGTAGTGTTCTCATGAACTGAAAATAAATAGGCAGCTTTGGACTTGGTCAGTAAGCACAGTGCTCGAGAGACAGGAGGCTGGGAGGTAGCCCTGGCTCTGCCACTGACTTTCTGTGACCCTGAATAAGTCATTTTCCACCTTGGCATCCCTGTTTCCGTTCTTATAAAATGGGAAAAATGACAGTGGTCCAGTTTGGCAAAGCATGTGATCCATGCATGGAAGTGCAACGTAAGTTAAAATTGCCATATTTTCTCACATACAATAAGGAGCTTTTTCCAAAACAAAAAAAAAGGGGGTGTTGGAAATTGGTGTGCATATAGTCATGATAGATTGATATTACTTTCCCTTTTTCTTGCACTGCTCTCAATGATTTCTGATTCAAATGCAGGAATAATCGTTTCTTCTCACCTACAGAGCCACAAAATGCCCATTTTTTTCTGTAACTCAGCCTGTCACTAATAGCTACAACCACCAGGGGTCAAAACCTTCCCAAACACAAGTAACTAAAGGTTTGCTTGCATTGTGCCATGAATGCTCCCTCAGCTAACTACAGCATGTGATTGCATAAAATATTACAACAGTATTTCAGAAATAAAATGAAAATAACCTAACAATATTGAATTGTTTGGTTTTACAGCTTATTCTAAAGCATCTTGCTTTTGCCTCTCTCAGAGACGGGACACCGACCTGGATGGACTATTGCTTTGTCCACACATAGCAAGCCTCTTGGCAAGGTTACCATTTACAGAGATCTCTCTACTCTAGACGTTCTTTGTCCACTCTGTTTTCAGCACCCAGATATTCATCATTCAAAGCACTTTTACCGTGGTCATTGTCTCTACAGGCTGAATTTTATCTAAATGTTATGGTCACATCCACATGAGCAGGGGCATGAGTTTGCAGCAGCACAAAGAGTAGCAGCACAATTTTGTGCTGATACTTTGTGCTGCAGTGTATACCCTTGCTCATGCGGTTTGCAGCAGGACACGTTCTGCTGCTTCATGTGCTTCGGGGGGGGAGGGGAGGTGGCATGGTAGCTGGGGGCACAGGCTGCCTCAGCGTGGGATTAGCTGAGGCACATGGAGACAAGGGAGCAGGCAGCCTAGGGGCTGTCTCAAGGCTGGCTGGGGTGCAGGATGCCTCAGCATGGGGGCTCTGCAGTGCACAGAGATGGAAGAGCAGGCAGCCTTGGGCTGCCTGCTCCTCTTCCCCATCTCCGCGTTTGTACTGACGCACAGTATTCTGGTGTGCTTTGTGCCACTTTTATTCTCAGGGGGTTTTTTTGCTCCCAGAAAATCCTGGTAGCAACTTTTACCCCAGTGCTGCAAATTACCAGTACAGAACGTGGCTTAATGTGCAACCTGCACAGTTTGTGGCACTGTAAAGAGGTTTTCAGTGCCACAAATTGCACGTGGCTGCATGTCTGGAGCCGGTCTATGAGCGTTAACCTGCAGCAATGCTAGATCAGTAATCTGCCTGTGTAATTTTTCTCAGAAAGGACATCACATTTTGGTCATAAAACTCATGGAATCTCTCTCTGTAACTAAGTCTTCTCTGGCCTAATGCCTTCTTCCCCCTGTCCTGAAGCATATTTCCAATGTTGAGGCTAGTGAAATCTTTATGTGTTTTGGAACAGTTCAAAGGCAATAACTGTCCCCCCCAGTGGATGATTGCTGACACCATCTATTTGACTTTTACAAGGCACATTCCCTCTTCCCCCCACATAAGACGCAACTGATGGATGAATTGGGTGAAATGGAGATAGAGTCCTTCTTAACCAGTGGGAGTAGGAGATGGAGATGGGGGCAGAATGGAGAAGCAAGGGTGCTGTGCTGTGAAGGGGCCCAATGCCTGATGCAGAGCAGTGGCCATGGAAAGGGGAACACAGCTGCACTGTTTCAGTGGCGTTGGGCTTAGAGCTCATCAATGCCAGTGCGATGATTGCAGAGCTGTGAGTCTGACAGGTTCAGCTGGTGTTGTATGTGCCCATGCACCACAGCTGTTGCTGCTCTGGGAATAAAGCAGGGGTATTCATAAACATGGGTGGATCTGTCCAACAGGCAACTATGGCAGAGTCTGATAAGTGGACGGAGAATTAGGCAGAGAGCCAGTCTGACAGATGAATCTATCCTTCTGACAACCCACCTCTATTGTTTGCTCCTAATGTGAGAGAATTTACATGACAATGGGCTAAAAGGCTGGTGAGTCATAGTCAGAACCTCACCAGGATGTTCAATACTGTACACCAGAGCAGAGACATGTGAGCTCATCCAGAAGCAAATTCTGGGGCTATGCTCACAGGAAATATGCTCCAAAGCCAAACATATTGAAAATTCAGGTGGTGCTTCCCAGTCATAATGGACGGAAACCCAGGCTGGGGGATAATGGTCCCTTCTGGTCGCTGGCCTGTTCTGAAATAAAACCAGCTTTTTTATTGCTTTTTATTTAAAAAAAAATCAAACAGCAACTCTAGCTGACATGCCCATAGCATGATGTGAGGTAGGATCTGGGGAAGGGAGCTGTCATAGGATCATAGGAAAATAGGGTGGAAAGGGACCTCACAAAGTTGTCTAGTCCAACCCCCAGCTCAAGGCAGGATCATCCCTGACTAAATGTTCTCAGGAAAGTGTCCGTCTAGCCTGGGCTTGAATGTCTCCTGGAACAAAGGTCCCACAACCTTTCTAGGTAGCTTGTTCCTTGTTCACCTTGTAGTGAAGAAGTTCTTCCTAATTTCCAACCTAAATTTCCTCTGCTGAAGTTGGAGGCCATTGGTTCTAGTTCTGTCCCCTAAATCCACAGAGAGTAGTCTGTCTTCACCTGCTTTGTAATCTTGCTACAGGTATTTGAGGACACTTATCAAATCCCACACCACTCAGTCTTCTCTTCTCCAGAATAAATAATCCCAGTTCTTTCAGCCTGTCCTCATAAATCATGTTTCCCGGGCATCTAATCATTTAGATCAGCTGGACTCTTTCGAATTTGTCTACATCTTACTTGAAGCGTGGGGCCCAAAACTGGACACAGTATTCCAGGTAAGGTCTCACCACTGCCCAAAAGAGAATCACTTCCCTTGATTGCAGTGACAGTCCTGTTAATACAATCCAGTAAAATGTTGGCTTTTTATAGTCAACATACATCTTTATAGACAGTGCAATTTTGAGTGAAGAGCCAGCTGAAGGGCAATAGCTTCCTTCCTCCTTTACAGTCCATCCTGTGGCCCTTGTGCCTTTGTTTACTCAGTTGTTTCAGAGTCAAGAATCTACAAAGTTATTCAGAAATAGCCAAACCTTCAGCATTTGCTAGCTTAGTGAGATGACAACATATGTGTTCATTCTCTTTCAGTAATAAATATATTCTGGGCTAAACAAACATTAGGGCTGGAGAGGAGTATGCCTGGTGTTTAGAGCAGGCAATTAAAGGACTCCTGGCTTTTAGTCCTGTTTCTACCAGAGTCGTTGTGTAGCTCCAGGGCAAAACATATAACTAATATGTAACACTTGTCTCCCAGCTGTAAAATGGATTTAATACAAACTCAAAGAGGACCTCTGAGATTTGAAGTAATTCAAGTTTGTAAAATGCTTACAGATCTTTGATAAAAAGGAAGGGAAATATTTTTTCCAAGTAATTATAGTGACCTTTGCTTTTCTGCCTTCTTCCTTCTCACACTCTCCCAGCCATGACTCCAGGGTCAATACCATGAACTACTCCTGAAAGCAGGTGAGAAGGTAATACCTGCACAATGTGATGCAATGGGGGTGTGTCTACATATGCAAATAATGTGACTGACTATACTCTGCCTCATTTTGAGCTGGAGTAAACTAATCCTAATGTTACTATGTACACGTGTTTAAGTGCAGTAATTTACTGCGCTGCTGGATACCGCTTGTATCTGATGGTATGAAATTAGTTTACTGCACCCTAATTGCCACTCGTGTCGATGGTGATGCTTTACTGCACAGCAAATTAGTTGTAGAAGTGCTCTGGGTTGTAGAAATCACATACTAACAGAGGGGGGATTAACTGGAACTCTAATGACCCTCAAGGCCAAACCTCAAGATGACTAAGCTTATTGGGTGTACCTACAGAGTAGTTATCTTTCATTTGAAAAGAAGCTGTGGGAGCTTTGTGTTAAGAGATGAGTATGAAATTGGTGGCTGTGCTGGGGGGAAAAAGGCAAGTTAGCTTGAGTAAGGTAGCTTTGTAAGCTGATATTCTGAAAGAAAAATGGGGGTGTCTTGGTTTAATTCATTTGGGGTTTTGCTTAAACTGTGATGAGGAGTCCATGAAGAAGCTCTGAGTTATCTTTTTCCGAAAAGAAGAGTGAAAGTGGAGAAAGGGGAAATAATGTGCGGTGGCAAGGGCCAGTATTATTTGGACTTCGTTGGAAGAGTTTAAGGACACTGAAATCCTGGAAAAGGTGGAAGTAAACACGACCTGCCTGTAGGGCTGAATAACAGAATGTACAAACTGCTGCAAGACTGAGAGATCTTGCAAAGATGAGGGCAAAAGCCTGTGAGGTCACGCCCATCTGCGAGGAATGAGCTGTAGGTGAGTCACCTGTCACCTGCAATGCTCCTCCTGACTTGTTCCACCATTCAGTAGTTAAAGCTTCAGAATAGTCTCCAAGTACAGTTTTATGTATAGCATATTGTCGCTGGGCTTTCAGTGATAAGGGCCAGGCTATTTGCTGTGAGGTCAGTCAACAGGGAAATCCAGCCTCTTCTGTTATCTGAAGGAAAATGAGCCATCGTTGCTACCTGAGAATCCAAGGCCCCTTGGGGGCATAAAAGTCACTTCAGGATTGTCAGCTCAGACATAGGCCTGTAACAGATGGAGCAGATACAACTTCCATTCATTTATCAAGTTACTTTCCCCTGTCAGTCAGTATCAAGTGAGTCCCTTCCACAGTTATCAGCCAGGCAGTAGGGAAGTGCTATCCAGATCTGATGAAATACAGGTAGCAAACTGAACATTGCTGGCAAGCCGCTGCTTCTGCAGGATTCCATATACATCAGGAAAGTGGTGTGGTGGCATGCAGCCCTGCGGGACCCTATATGAGGAGCAGCTATTCAATACCACCTTTTCAGACTTCTCCAAAGGAAAGCCTGGAGCCATTAAAGAACAACCCTGTTCATTTCTGCAAGTCAGCCACATCTGAGGCTGCTGACAAAGCTACTGATATGACACTCAATTTGTATTTTAACCATCCGCTGCTTGAAGAAAAGAGCATTAGTAACCTTAGCTGATACTCTATCTCCATTTCTAGCAAGGTCTGACCCCAGGCTGGAAGAGATCCAACTGATCCAAGAGACAGGAGAATCCCAGTGAACACAGAGCTCTCCAGTAAAGAGTGCAATGTGGTATCGGGCAATTCATTAACAATAAATAAATGACTGTTTCTTGAAGAGGTCCTAATTGTTTCTTCAGGATGCTTAACATCTTGCAGTCTGAGAGAGAAGCATTAACTCCTTCTGTCAGTAATGTGCCCCAATGACTGTTCTGGATTTTGCTAGTTGACGTTCATCTCATAGACATTTCCCTCGCTTCCCCAGGGCTTCCAGCACCCCTATGTATGACTCCTGTTGAAACCGCACTGGCTGTTTTCCTGGTCTAACACTACTCTCACAAAGGCTGTCAAACCAGTCTAAATACAGTAAAGAGAGTGAAAAAACCCTCACAGTGGGAAATGGCCAAATCTGTTATGGAGTGGACACAGTCTGGATTTGCCAGGCTGTTTAAATGACATAGTCCTGCTGGTCTGGACTCGGTGCAGCTCAGGCTAAGATCAATCTAATAGGGCCTTCCCTGGCATAGCAAGGGAGTTAAGGGCAGGGCTAGACACTGTATTTGTAGTGCTCCAAATATTTTTAAAAAATGTGAGGGTGCAGACAGCACACAATGTTGAAGCAATACTAATAACCCAAACCATATAAAAATGACAGTGGATGAAACATGAACTTGAAGTGCTTCCTGTTGTTTGCATTCCCTTCAACCAAGTCTGGTAGATGCATCTTGCAGTGTTCCTTTCCCACCGTACCCGCACCGCTCGGTGGCCCCTCTGCGATTCACTCCCAGCTCCGCTGCCCAGAGGTGTGCTAGGATGCCTGCTCAATAGCACCCTCAATGTGACGGGATACAATAGGCTCACATTACATGATGCTTTAGCTGTGAGGGGCTTCTACGTTTGTAAAGTACTGAAGCACTCCAAATGAGGAGCACTTTTCTCACGGTGCGATTTGAAGTGCTTCACGTGCATGTCTGTCCACAGCCATAACACATCTTCCTACTCTAGTTTTTGGGGAAGAAGGAGAGGAAACTAGATCCTGTGCAAGTCTGTTATGTGGTGACAACTATTAGGTGCTTTGATAATTTAGTGTGGTGGTGCTCAACCTTTGGTATGCAGGCTGAATCCTCCCTGCAGGGCCATCCTCCAGCGGCGGGGAGCCCTGCTGATCAGAGGACATGGCCCCAAGTACCAGATGGTGCTGGTGCACAGGGTGGCCCTATGGTCAGACCTGGTGTGTGGAGCCCGGACCAATGCGTGGGGTCTCCCTGTGTCCAGATCCAGTGAGCAGGGCTGGGCTGGCATGCTCTGTTGCACTCGTGGACCGACCCCAAATGCTGACCCCATGCTGGATCTGGCCTATGGGCCTGGAAGATTGGGCATTACTGCTGTAGTGAATGTGATAGTCAGCAGGTAGTTTGGGGCAGATTTTCTCTGTGATACAGGCACGGTACCTTAGCGGGGACAGCAGAGCAGCTGGTAGCAGATGGAGACAGCAGCAATGAATAGGGAGGAGTGGAAGAGACTAGTTTCTTAGTTTCTGCCCCGTGCAATGGTGGCACAGGAAGGAGGGACTGACTAACCCCGGGATGCTTATTGCAAAGTGAGTGACCTCCCCACACCCCTTAGCTTTGTCTCCACGTCCTGATCCGCTGGTGCCAAGCCGCAGGGGTCCCGCGACCCGGTCTACACGGGGATCGACGTGGTTGGGGCTGGTCCCGTCTGGGCAGGGGCTGGACGGACGTGACGTCCCGCCGAGGTCCCTTCCAGCCCGACTGTTGCCCGATTCGGTGACAACTGCTCCCCGGGGCCCTAGGGGGCTGGGCGCCAGGCGGCGGCGACCCGCGGTCGCTCTTCCTGTCCGTGCAGCCGCGCCTGCCGGCGGCGGGGCGGGGCGGGGCCGGCTGCTCCGCGGGGGACCGCCCCGCCCCGCCCGTTCCGCCGCGCGCGGCGGCGCGTCTCCGCCTGCCCGAGCCGGCAGCCGCAGGGCCGACCCCCGGCGGTGAGTGGGCTCGGGGCTCCCCGGCGCCGGCCTGCGAGATCCGGCGGCGGGCAGGGGCAGGGGCAGGGGCAGGGGCCGCCCCGGGGGAGCCGGAGCCGGAGCGCGGGCGGGGGGACGCGGCCCCGGGGCTCGGGGGTGTCTGTCAGCGGCACCCTCGCCGGGAGACCTAATCCCCGGCCGCTCGCGGGGGCCCCGCCCGGGACTGCGAGTCGGGGGCAGGCGAGCTGCCCCGGTCTCTGGGAATGAGCGCGGTGCCCCGGGCCGGGCCGGGCCGGGCCCGCGCGTGTCACAGCTTTCCGGGAAGCATCCGTGGCTCTTTAAGGGGGGGAGGGGGCGCTGGTGGCCGCCGGCACTGTGACCTCAGCGGCCGGCGGGCGCGCTTGAACCAGGAAGCAGAACACGGCGGAAAACAACAGGCCGGCGGGAGGCAGGCAGCTGTGAACGCGAGTCGCGATGATTGAATGCGCCTTGATCGCGGAGCGCGCTTTCTGTAGGTTTAAATCAGCGATGCTCAGTGCACGAAGGGGTTACTTGATGGTCTCGCCTCTTGCTGCTTTGGTACACGGTGTTGATTGTAGCCCTGTCCTTTTCGGTTCCTCTGTGGTACCAAAGCCTTCTCCTTTCCTTTCTTTCCTGCAGGGGGTAGGTGTGATATCATCTGAATGACCTTATTGCTAAAATTCCTTTCCAGTAAGCTTTCAAAATAAGCAAACAGGGCCCAATTCTGTGCTCCCTTACATCCGGATTAAGTAATGCTTCCAGTGGAGTTACTGCAGATTTGCTGCAGGTGTGTAATTGCAAGCAGAATTTGGCTATAGCCAAGGTCTGCTTCTTGCAAGAGAATATTGTGCCCTAACTGTGCCTCGACATCTCCAGTAGCTATTGCTAGCTACCTATCAAGTTGGAATCCAAAGAGGCAAAAGTGAGTTCCTTTTCTCGGTGATGAGAGCAAACAACAAATTATTCTTTACACTGCTGCTCAGTTAAATCCACTGAAAGACCACTTAAAAATTAAAGACATGGATGAGACTAGGGAAAGGGAGTTTTCCATCCCTTGTGATCTGTAACATTTCACATTGTCAGGCTGAGTGCCGATTAGTACGTTTCAAAGGACTTATAAAAATCACTAAGTGAGATGAAATAGTATGTGTCCATTTAAGACAGAAATAAGGGATTTCCAAGCATTGGAATACTCTATACTCCTTGGAGATAGCTACTTTTGAAAATATTCTGCTTCACAATAAGCTTGGGGTGTTTCACAGTACTGTGTGATGTCCCAGGACCGGTGTTGTAAGTCGGGTTTGGGATATGTCCAAAGAGCTGGCAGACACAACAGTGAAGTAGGCAGAGGCACGTAGCAGGACTGAGCTGCTTGGGGGAAAGTCTGCAGAGTGCTTCCCTGTATGGTTCAAGTTGTGCCAACTTAAAATATTTCACGATAGAAAAGTTATCTTAAACATTAGAAAGAAATCTCTTTTAGTCTTTATTCCTCAATCCCTCTCAAAACCTGTGTGCAGAGGTTAGCTGCTTTGCATGAGATGGCTTTCTGGAAGTAGTTCTTCAACCCATTTTGTTGTGGCTGCACAAACCCAGACTGCAGCAATGTACAATTCATCTGAAGGTGGCAGAGAGAATTAACCTGGATTCCTCCGCAACACAGAAAGCAACAGAAACATCTCTACAACAGCTCATGTTGCTTTTTTATTTCTCAACTGTTTTGTTGTTGCTGTTTTTCAGGCTGAAGTTACTAAAGGGCATCTCTCCTGCCCTTGAGAAGTAGATCAAAAGTCTGCAGCAGAGACCATGAGCTATTGCTAGACTGTACCTCTGACTTCCAGGTGAGTAGGGCATAAGCAACAGGGATGCAAACTTCTCTAGCTCCAACTCCCTTGAGTAGGTAGAGTTAGAGTAGAGATGGATTTGACTGCCTTTACAGCAGCTGGTCCTGATCCTTGCTTGGCTTGGAGAGTAGCAGGAAGAACTGAGGCCCTTTGAGGTCTCTACCAGGATGTGGCTTTTATTTTCCTTCAGGCTAAACAAACACCAGCCACAGTGGTTCAGTTTCTTTAACTCTGCTGTACAAACTTGCTTTCTTGGAAGAGAGACTCTTCAGAGCAACATATTCCCAAATGTAGGTTATGTTAAAAAACCTCAGAAGGATTTTGCCAAATCCCACATGACTATAAATATTCTTGATGGGGAAAACAAGCCTAAAGTGTTTCTTGCTTTGCTATATTGCATTGAAATGTTAAATACAGCAACATCCTGTGGGAAAACCAGTAAGTGACATTTACCAGGTTGGTTTCATTGTCTGGGCAGTGAAAAGAAATTCACAAACAACCAGGGTAAACGGTGGAACGCTGGTTAGGATATGAAAAGCTCCTTCTATATTTTAAAATGAAAGGTGAGGTTAGTAACTGAGGAGGAGAAATAAATTGGTTCTTTCTTGTGAAGGCCCCATTATAGTATCAGGATAAGAACTACTTAATTATGCCTTCAGCTGCTTCTGGCTGACCAGTTCCAACTGTGTTGGAAGGCACAGTTTAGAGCAAGATTGATCATAATGTGGCTCTCTACGAAGTGGGCCAGCATCCTGCAGATTTTTGACAAAAGGACGTTCTAGACAGAGATGCCAGGAAGCAATGTGGAAAAACAAATACTATTTTTCACTGAAGTACTTAATCTGCAGCCCAGTGTGCTGCACCATAACAGTTCTTCTAGTGACCTTGGCATCTAGCCTGACTTGTTTTCAGTCTTGCCTGGTAGTAGCCTCTTGGGAAATGGGCAGCTGTGCCAATTGTCTGCTAGTTACTGGGAGACATTGGGCAGTGCCTCTCAATCCCCTGACCAGGTACCCCCCACATTCTCAAGAGGCATCGAAGTGTCACAATTTGCGTAAAAATACACAAGCTGAAAGAGGTAAAGGGATATGTTGCTAATTTCTAAGATGGTCTTAGCTGTTGTTTCACCCACTCACCAGCTGTCTGGAAAGAGAGAATGGGAAATATGGGGCACTTATTGCCAAATAGTAGCTTTGCTGAAATGTACCTTGACTTCTCTCCTGTCTTTCCTTTCTCCTCCCCTGCCATCAGTTTGAAAGGGGGGTTTGAGGCGCCAGGCACCATGGCGGACTGGGTGGTCCTTGGACTGATTGCAGTTCTCGTGCTGTTGCTGTTGCTGACTGTCTTTGGCTTCATGGTCTACTCGGGACTCTTCACGGAAGTAGTCGTTAGTGCTGGCACCCCGCCCATCCGCAGCATCACTTTAGCATACAAGTTCCGAGTGGGACCCTATGGCGAGAGTGGACAGCTGTTTACAGAGAGCTGCAGCGTCTCTCCGAAGCTCTGCTCCATCTCTGTCTACTATGACAATCCTATCACGGTAAGAACCAGCTGGGAGCCTGTAAGCCATACTTGGGAGTTGGGTGTGTGGCTGGGGCAGATCTCTGAAATGTGGGCATTAAGGCTGTCAGAACAGTTGGAAATCCTCAATATGCTCCAGTTGACCAGACCTAGGGCTGATTAGAGAGTGAGCACTGTAATATTTAGGGCCTGGTCTCAGTGCTGCAATATGGGGAGAAGAAACCAAAGTTGTGAGAAGGACTTCGGTGAAGGACGAGGAAGGGCAGTAAACCTGTGACCTCCTGAATACATTGGCTGGGCAGTCTATCTCTGTAATTCCACAGATGGTCTGCAACCAGAAAAGCAAAGCATTAGATGTCAGATGACACTTTAGATGGAAGTGCTGCTTTTCCTCCTGGACTTCTTTGGTTCATAGCAAATCAGCTCTTCCTCCCAGCTCTTTTGTGCTCATATCCCTTCTGGCCTTCTCTCCCTATCTTTCTCGTGATTCTTTAATACTCCTCTTATTTCACTCTTTCTTTTTTATTCTACAATCACTTTCTTATTGTCATACCAGCTAGTGACTGCCTCTCTGAGCCTGTCATAGGTTTCCCAGTATAATAAAATAGTTACTTCTGACTCCTGGGCTTCAGAATGAGAACTCGGGAGACAGGTCATTGTCCAACGGGCACAAATTTAGCATGTTAGATTGAGATGGGCATAGTCCAGATAGCTACAAGGAGCAAACTAACCTGCTTCTTATTTTCCAGGGGGTTAAGAATGATTGACTGATTTGTTAAATCAGGGACTCTTGATAACAACATGTGGCCATTTGTCCAGGACAGACAGACTGTCTCCCAACAGATTCAACAGTACCCAGTGTGACCTACGAGGAATGCAGGGGAGGGCCTGCCAGCAGCTCTGTGTATGGATGTGTTTGCTGGCGAGTCAGGGCTAGGGACACAGGATTTTGGCTGATTGCTATTGCTTGGCTTCACTGCTCCCTGCAGGAATTGGGCAACTGACCCTTGTTTAGGAATGCCCCTTGGCAGTCTGATACTTGCCTCTGTTTTATTGTTGACATATGGCACCTTTAGAAGACTCTGAAGTCCCACTCAGCTGGCTCAACATGTCAGCTCCTGTTCAACTTAAACATTGCACTTCAGTGTACAGTGTTTCACCTCCCACTGTGACCAGTGACCTCTCAGACCACAACAACTGGAAGACGGAGGAAGGCAAGAAAATGCTACAGCATACTGATTGACCTTGTACTTCTGGCCTTACTCAGCAGAGAGTCCTTTTGGTGCCCTGAAGCCACCTGTGTGTTTCCTTGTCCTGCCTTCGCCCCTGTGGGTCATGGGTAGTAGAGAATAGCCATTGCGCATTGCAGTCTAGTTCTGATCCCTCCCGTCACTTGCCTACCCTGACATATACCCCTAATGGGGAGCTGAAAGCAGGGAAAGTAGCTGATGTAAATCTTTTATGCCAGCTGCGCCCTACAGAAAGGGCACTTGGGAGGTACTCTCTAGCTGTTTCAGTAGCATGTTTGAACCAAATGAAGAGGGGAGAGAATACAAATGGGATATAGGAGTGGGCAGGCATTGGGTTTGGATAGGAGGATGGTATGTAGGGTCTTGCAGGGCATCAGAAAGATTGACTGCTGGATGCTATGATGTATGTACTTGACAAAGTGTTAGTACTCCTGGAAACTGTAGTGGGCTGGCCTTTTACTATCAAATGGGTACTAATCATGCCACGTGTGGATCCTCTCTACTTCTTGATCTCCTGGGCTTGGAGTCTTGTGCCCTGAAGTCTCCTCAGCACTTACTGGCAGTGCCTCTTGAGGTACATGGAAAAATTATGCCTTGAATGATAAAATCAGAACTTCAGTACAAGACCAGAGTTGGCCATATAGTTGAGTTCAGACATCCAGCCTGTCCTTTCACCCTTTTTCCTTCAGCTGGCAGCCCTCTGCTTCTTCAACTTTGTTATGTAGTCGAGGCCATAAGATTGCAAGACAGAATTGTTGACATTGCCTATTCTGATATCAGTGCATTGTAATATCCAAAACTAGAGAGTTCTTATGTTGTGGTAAACTCTGTCAGAGGAGCAGCTGTACTGTTGAATCTCTGCTGTAAAGGCCATGGGCGTACACTCAAGGACTCACCAATGAAACTCCTCTTGTGGAAATGCCCCATGGAAGGTTCCTCCACCAGGACTGTCCCTTCTTAAACAGCAAAATGTGTGTTCTTAGCATCCCAGTGCCAAACAGCTCTTCAAGGCACTCAGGCTCTGGATCAGTTTTCAATTCTTGGCTAGTGAGCAGCAAAGAAGTGTCCTGAACTCCTAAGAAACCCCAACTTTCTCGGGATATTTCAGAAGCTCCTATTACTGTTTGTTATGATTCTGCCTGCCTTCTTTCCTCCTGACATCAGATGTGGGGAAACCTTGGGATTCCATTTCATTTCTTTTAGTGAAGATATACAGTGTATGGGACAAAACTTTAACCATCTCTGGAGTGGAATGTGGCAGCATTTAACAATGCCCAGCAGTTAAGGACAGTAAGTATAGAAGAATATAGCATGTTCTATAGCTAGCAGAGAGTAGATTCAGGCTAGATATCAAGAAGTACTACTTCACTATCAGGGTGGCTAGGATCCAGAACCAACTTCCCAAGAGAAGTGGTGTTGGCTCCTACTGTGGGGGTTCTTCAAAAGGAGGCTGGATGAAGACCTGGTCAGGGTCATTTGACCCCAGTGCTCTTTCCTGCCATGGCAGGGGGTTGGACATGATGATCTGCTCAGGTCCCTTCCGACCCTTCCAACTATGAAACTATGTTACTACCTACAGACGTGTTCAGAACTGAAGGCTAAAACCCCCTTGAAAAGTATCATAAGGGCTGCAGTGTCCATGAAAAGCTAGGTCTAAAAAGAGTGACATGGATCCTTCGGTAGCCAGACACCTGAAGCACCGTGCAGTGTGGGGCAGTGTTTAGGGCAGCGCAAACTGCAGTTGTCTGGAGTTGGAGCTGGCCAGAGCCCCTTGTAGCATTGATCAGTCATGAACTGACTAGCAAACATCGATGCTGTGGCTTCTAGTAGCATGCATAGCTGTTCAGTAAAGAGGAGGAGCCCCAGGCTGAGCCCTTGAGCAGGGCTCCCAAAAAGTGAACCCCATCCCTGATGTTGAGGTATTGGTTCAGCACCAGCTCCCACGGTATCAAGTGCCATCTGGGGAATTAACCAGAGCAGGCAGGGAAGAGAGGGAATATTTCCCATGGTCATTGTGCTGTTTACCTCGAGGACCATGTCCTTGCTGCATTGGGAGAAAATCATTCTGGACTTTGGAAAGAGCTGGTGACTTGAGCCCCTTATGCACCACTGCTGGGAAGATCCCAGATGCTGGCTGAGCTACAGGTTCTGAGAGGGAGATACTGGGGGTTAAAGCAAGCCTAGTGTCTTGCCCCTGGAGGGAGGGTGCTGGCCTTGTTTATTAGAACACCATATACTCCTAGCATCGATCGAGGTTGACGAGGCAGCAAATGTCACTGGGCTTTATAAGAAGCTTGTTGTTTAGCTGGAGCTCACCAGAAAAGGGCTTCCAGGCACTTGTGAGAGGATTCATTTTGCAGGGCAGCTCTGCACCCATCTACACAAACTCCCTGTAGTTTCACACAGTCAAATGGGTTCTTTACTACGGGGGAGGAGAGATGGCAGAGTGGGGGTGGGGCCCTACTTCTAGTGTGTGCTTGTCTGGTTTAGCCCTGTTTGCAGCCCAGCCCAGCCTGGGGGGCCATGGTTTTTCCAGGCTCTTAGGTGCCATGCATTCAACACAGAGGCGATATTGGTCCAAGAGTCCCCTGAGCATGTTTTTCTCACCCAGAGACTCCTTGTCTGGACATGGAAAGAATAAATCCCTCTGTTCCCCCTGCTGCTGGGGGCACCTGAGAATCAGGATCCCTTTTCCCCAGTGCCAGTAAGAATCTACCAGATGGTATGTTTGGGCTTCTCAAACACCTTTTGACTGAGGCATCCTTTTACATTCAAAGGCAACAACCTCAGCCAGTGCTTTAACCACAAACTTCCCACTGCTGCCAGATCATCCTTTCCCTCTCCCTCTTACTGCTTCTGTGTAGTAGCTAGCTGGTGGACATGATAAAGCACCAACATCCTGCAGGAAACGTTTATGATTGGGGAATTCTTGGGAGAGCCAAGTTGCAGGGTCTTTCTCTTGACTATAAGGAGACTGAGAGGAAGGAGCAATCTGAGTGCAGCCCAGAGCAGGGAGCTCAAAGAGGTTACCAAACCTGAGTGCACCCCAGAGCCTTTGTGTCAGGTTGGAGATTGAATGAGGGCACTACCACAAGGTGGGCAGAGGCTGCATTTTATTCTAGGCTGGGGGAATCGGAGCCTGTCTTGCAGCTAGTTGCTTCTGATGTGCAGTGGCTGGGATTCTCATGGGATGTGGGCTTTCAGAACACTTGGGCATATTTGAAACTGCTCCCTTACAATTGGAGCCAGGGTTAGATAAGGGTCACTGGGCTGGTCTGCTGGCTAGAGCAGGACTATGCACTAGAGCCAGCACCTAGGGCCTGTGCGGCATAGCCTGTGCCTGGCCCCTGGTGCTGTGTGCAGGGTACATGGCCAGTCCAGCCCCACACGGTGTGCTGCACACACTGGCTGTGCTCCAGGATTTGCTCTGCATGCAACACAGGGCCAGCGCAGGGTGTGTGCTGTATGCAGTGCCCTGCTGCATTGGCCCTCAAGCTGTTTCTGGGGTAGTTTGATTTGGGTCTCAGGCCATCTGTGCACACTGGAACCAGCGCACAGGGCCAGTTCAGCAGGGTGCTGCCTGCAGTGTGTGCCCTGTGTTGGCCTCCTGTGCTGCATGCAGTGTGTGTTCCTGACCCACCTCTTGTTCTGCATGTGGTGTCAGCTCCAGTCCCTGTGCCAGACCAGCTCCACCCATGGCATGTAGAGGGTGGCTTCCATCAGATCATAGGGCTGTACAGGCCATATCTAGCCTGTGGGTCATATGTTTGACACTCCTAGCCTAGAGAAGTTTGATTGGCCAAGCAGTCCAAGAAGGTGTGAGGCTGTGGATCAGAATGAGACTTGCTTCTTCTGCTACCTGAAGGATGTTTGGAGACCAGGGGCAGAGGTGCTTAGCTCTCTAGCCATCTTGCTGGTTGGGGGTGGGCTGGGCAGGAGTTACTTTCTGATTTCTAGTTTGGCTGTAAGTCAAAGATGAATTGGAGCTGGACTTGCCTGCTCCTCGACTGCCCCTGCTGGTTGGGGACCTCAGGGTACTTCTGCTTATGAGCAAGACCAGCACCCCCTCCTGAGCCAAACACGGCCCTCTGAATAACTCCCTCCCTCCTCCATGCTCTGACTCAGCCATGCTGAATGGGGGACAGTGTAAAAGGTTTCTCTGCATGGATTAAACCACAAAGAAAAGTGGATCTGAGCTCAGCCAGGCTCAGCAACAGCAGCTCTGTCAGCATCAGCAAGTGGCTCCGGGGGCTTGTTTCAGGGCTTCATAAATTTCATAAACATTAGGACTGTAAGGTACCTCCGAAGATCATCGAGTCCAGCCCCCTGCCCAAAGTGCAGGAAGTCAGCTGGGGTCATAGGATCCCAGCAAGATAAACATCCAATTTGGGAGCTCCCTAGAGACCTGGGGGGTTGGATCTGCTAGAAACCTCTGTGCCCTTTGAGATGCAGCCTGGGTTCATTGTGTATGGACTGAATTACAAGAAGGACGGCAGCTTTGCAAGCCAGTGCAGGCACAGAGCAGCAGCCACGTTAGTGCTCCCTCAGAGTCTGAAGGCCTTTCCACAGGGCGGGTCAGCACAAGTGCCCTGCACAGAGAGCTGAGGCGATGTCTGAGGACCAACATGAGTGCCCATGCAGAGTCTGTGGGATAGATGCAACTCTGCCTCTGGACAATGCATGGCTCCTCTCTGGTTCTCTGGGAGTTAACCTGCTTCATGGAGGTGGCAGGAGGCTCCCTGAGAAGGCACAGGCTGCGGGCTTCAGCCCTCTGTGCTGCCCTTTTTTCACAGCGCTTGGCATGTGAGTGGCATTGGCTTCAGTCCTGCCAGGGCTGCTGATGGGAGGAAGGCTTGCTGCAGTGCCAAGCAGATTTTGATCCTTCAGATTATGGGGCAGGAGGGAGGTACCCAGTGACAGACATTGTGTGGGAGATGGCATGAAGGGGCACTGAAGGTCTCTCTTGTGTCTGGCTGGTCACAGTGGGACCATATTCCTGCATATGGTGATTTTTTTGTTTGTTTTTTGTTGCCTAGCAGGGTGAGATTGGGGCTGGAGGGGTCTTCTCAGAGTACTAGGACACATGTTAATGCCACTGACCTGCTGGAGGTGCTGTGCTCCACATGGCATTCACAGTGGTACTGCTGATCCCTTATGCGTGCTGGATCTCTGTGGTCAGTACATTCCACCTCCCTAAATTCCACCTCTGATTGGAGAAAGAGGATTGGATAAACCACTGCCTGGTGTTGCTGTGTGCTATTAAAAAACTATCCCGTAGCAGCCCAGAAGTGGCTGCATTTCAGAGTGCCTGAGTATTGTCTCTGCAGTTGTTCAGTGAAATGTGTAACAGCTCTGGGCTCTGCTTAGCTTTAGACATGTCTGAGTATTTTCTGCTGTTGTGCCCTCTTGAGGCAAATGGCAAAGGAGACCTCTGTTAAAAAGGGGACTTGGGTACCAAGGGAAGATGTGTACAGTACAAAGAGTTTGGAGGCAGACTTAGCTCAGAGCCCATAGAGAGCTCATTACAGTGACAAGGGAATCCCCAGGTACATCTTTGAGGATTGAGATGAACCCCTTGCTAAGTCCCATCCTCAAGCCACATGTGTATCTGGTGCTGACAGGCTAAGTAAAGTCAGGGCTTAGCTGGCCCCTGGAGGTTGCAAGCCTAGTGATGATGACACCCCTCCACAACATCTTTGTCATCCAGCTTTAGGCTGGCCCCAGCTCAGCTATGGATGTGTGCTGTACCTGCTCCATGAGCAGAGGATTTCGGACTCCAGAGCTGTCCATTGGACCTGGGCACCAGGATCAAGCACATGATTCAAAGAGTTGCTGAGCTTCACAGCTCCCATTAATTTCAGCAGGGGCTGGGTGAGGAATTATTTGTAGCATAGTGCTGCTGCAATGCCCCAGTTACCATTGGGTCCCTGCTGTGACAGATGACAGAATTTTCTCACTAGGGAGGTAGTAAAACACTGGAACAGGTTACTCAGAGAGGTTGTGGACTCTCCACCCTTGGAGGTTTTTAAGACCCAGCTACACAAAGCCTTGGCTGGGATGATCTAGTTGAGGATGGTCCTGCTTTGAGCAGGGCTTTAGACTTGATCTCCTGAGGTCCCTTACAACCCTAATTTTCTATGCTTCTATGCTGTGCACTATTATTGCTAATAAAAAAAATATTTTGCACTTCTGCAGACTCATTCATCCAAGAACTTTGATGCACTCTTGAATTGGAAATGAGCAATGACTCCCAGCTCCTCTGCAAAATGGGTAGGGCTATCTCCATTTTACTGCTGGGGCAGCTGAGGCACAAGGGGGTGACATGACTTCATGCAGTGCATCAGTGGCAGTGCAGCAGGACTAGAACCCAGAAATCCTCACTTAGCTCTCTGTGTCGGTTACTGGCTAACACGGTCTTCCAAAAAGACCCAGCTATTTTTCAAGTGGACTGACAGTGCAAGGCAGTGCTTTGACTGGAGCCCAGCACTGTGATACCTCATACTTGCAAAGACAAGCCAGGCTGAGATGCCCCACAGGAAATACTTCCCATGGCACCAGCAGACAAAAACAAGCTCCTCTCCACAGTGCCTGGGTAGTACATGAAAAGCATCTGCTTGTTGTCTCCAAGCAGGAGAAGGAAGAAAGGAGCTAGCTCTTAATAGGATGTGCTGAGCTAGGATTCAGTTCCTATATGCTGAACATCACCAATGCAAGGAGTCCAGCTCCAGAGAGCCATCTGGGTCTGAAGTGCTCAGACTTGTGAGCAAGGATGATCCTGTGCACTATAATGTGGTTTGAGCAGGGTTCAAATTACACTTTGACTCTTGGGGAGGGAGGGGGGTGGGTGGGAAGGGTCTGCAAAAACAATTGGGCTGCCCATCACTATGTCCTAATAAAAGCAGAGACCCCCTCCCAAGGTTATGATTTTCAAATCAGGGGCTCTCATTTCTTTAGGCTCACCTCCCCACCACATGTGCACACACCCTCCCCCTGAGCTCTCCTGTAATTTGAACCTTGGGTTTGAGTCAGATTGAGAGTGGATCAGAGAGCCAGAAATGGTTTCCACTCTGTGTATGTGTGGGGTTGTGGTGATGAGAGATTGAGTGAGCACTAGGAAAAAGTGACTGCACACTGTCTGGACTGATTCAAGGGATCGCTGAATGGAAACAGCCATCTGTGTGCTATTCACTGAGGAGCTGTTATTTCTAAACACAAGTACCTTCCCCTGGGGCTGTTGGGAGGAGACCAGAGCACCTCTGAGGACTCGCAAAAGCCCCTTCTGGGCTCAAGCTGTTTACTCCTAGGCTGTTTGCAAGGGTGGGGGAGGGTTTTCAGCTGGTTGATGGAGGAGTTTGAGGGAGAAGTAGCCCCTTTCAGGGGGCAGGGCTGGAATGCAGTGCTAGGGGCAGCATGGGTCCCATAGTGGTGGGCAGATTCCAAGCTTGTGTTTCAGAAACATTAGGCATCTAATTGGCAGGGCTGTGACTACATGGGAGTCCTGATCTTCAAGACCTCTTTGTCCCTAGCAGCTCCTGTTTCCAGTTTGGTATGGTACTCAGCATACTCAACTGTCAGACCCATTTAAAAAAGTTTAAGTGCAACTTTGGAGTCCAGCTTGGATATTTGCATTTGAAAACTTGGCATGTGTTCCCAGCATTACAGCTGTGTGCATCCCAATCTGATCATACCCCAGGATAGTGCCAATGCTGCAGACAGACACGGGAGCAGTAACTATAAGGACCAAAGTCCGGCAGGAACAGAAGGGTCTAAATGCAATGGAGCTGCAGAGCTGTGCCCAAGGGCACCCATAGTGGAAGGGACTAATGGCAGCAATTCAAAGTAGTAATGAGAAGATCTATCACTGGGTGGATTCCCATCCTGCTCCCCTGAGCAGGAGCACTGTTCCCAAGCTGCTGGACTTACTTGGTGAAAGGCTGCCCTGAAAGACTAGATCTTGTGTGCAAATTGGCCTGGCCTTTGGACAGGTGCTTAGGTATTTGGTCAAAGAAGTTAGCAGCCATCATCCATGATCCATTTCCAGGGAGTGTTTTCTCTGGAGAGTAACAAGGGCAATTTAGCATTTGTTTTTAACTTTTCAATTGCTGATTATTTTTAGCAGGAACATCCAATGATTCTGAGGTTGGGGGGAGATGAGGGGTATGTGTGTGTGTGTGGTGGGGGAGGGGTTGGGAAGGTTGCTGCTATTTATTCCTCTTCCTTATCCACATTATAGACCCCTGTAGTGAGGCAGCATTACCCTTCTCCATTGGCTCTGACAAAGCAGGGATTGGCCAAGCAGGGCTGGCAGTGGAGCAGGATGGAAACTGTGCACTGAGCAGTGACAAACAGACTGGCTGAGAGCAACTGGCAATCTGCCTGCCATTTAGTGCCAGTGATGCTGTATTGTGAGGTCCTGGGTCTCCCCCAGTGTCCTGGCTGATTGTAATGGACTAGTTGGAAATGCTGATCTCTTGCACTTCTTGTTTCCTCACCAGCCCCTCCTGCATGAGCTGCTTTGTGCTTCTCTAGGAGATGTATTCCACTGCCATCCAGCTTGGAAAAATAACAAACCCAATCCCCTCTGGCACTTCCCACCTCACAACTCAGCAGGGATTTGGCTGCCAGCCTGGTAGGCGCCACCTCCAGGCAGCTTCTTTTCTCCAAAGCCCTGAAGAGCAGTCAGAAGGGTCTCTGGGAGATGATCCATGGCTGGTAGGGTTGTTAGGAGTTGCCTTTCAAATGCCCAGTTATTGACAATAGGGTGGGGAACCATAGACAAGTTCTTAGAACGCAGGGGTTTGGGAGCTGTGGGTTTAAGACCTTTTGTACACATCACACAGGAGATGCTTTTGTTCCTGCAGCTTTTTACTGATTTCCCCTTTACTCACCTGCCGAGCCAGCAAGTCTGAAGACCCTTTCCCTCTCTGCTTCTCAGCCAACATTGAATTGCTTCTAGTTGCACTGAGGCCTTGTGGTATTCCCATCCTCAGTGGGAATGAATGAGACTCCTACTGCAATACTCAGGTGACCTTTCAGGCCCGTGTAATTTTCACCCCTACAAGGATCCCCTTGGGGATCCTTCAGGATAATGTATTGTGGAAGTGAAGCATTTGAGAGGACCATCTTCTGTGCTTTCACCCCCAGGGTCTCATTCCCTTTGGTCCAGGCCTCCTTGGACCAAAACCCCTGGCTCCTGGAGCATGCCTGTGGCCAAAGCCTGTTTCCTTTCTGTATTATGTACACTTGCTCTGTGTATGGTGCAGGCACAGCAGGTGGTATCCTTCCAAACCAGCTTGCTCAAAAAGTCAGTGATGCAAGATGCAAAAAGGCAGAGATGGAACTGGGACTAGCTTCCCAGATTAAGGACAATAAGAAGTCTTTTTTTAAATACGTAGGGGGTAAAAAGAAGGTCCCGGGTAATGTGGGACCCTTGCAGGACGACATGGGTAACTTGGTCGTCACACCAGACGGCAAAGCTAACATGTTTAACGATTTCTTTGCCTCCGTCTTCCTAAGTAGGGACCAGAACAGCCACCTCCCTGCTGGGCCCCCCTCGGGCCCTGGGGGAGGCACACCTGGGCTACGGGTTAGCGAGGATTTAGTTAGGGAGCTTCTGGAGGGGTTGGACGTATTCAAGTCAGCCGGCCCGGCTGATCTCCACCCTAGAGTTCTAAAGGAACTGGCCGGGGTCAT
Source organism: Crocodylus siamensis (assembly GCF_052110815.1). Classification (NCBI taxonomy): domain Eukaryota; kingdom Metazoa; phylum Chordata; order Crocodylia; family Crocodylidae; genus Crocodylus; species Crocodylus siamensis. Next base: position 21,478,957 of record NC_143405.1, on the reverse strand, counting down.
TGCAAGTCCCCTGGCACGGCTTTACGAGCACTCGTGGTGCTCTGGTGAGGTACCGGAGGACTGGAAGAGGGCCAGCGTGGTCCCCATCTTCAAAAAAGGCAGGAAGGAGGACCCGGGAAACTATAGGCCGGTTAGTCTCACCTCGATCCTAGGCAAGCTGTTCGAAAAAATTATGCTGGCACACATCCAGGAGGGGCCAGCAGGGGACTGCATGCTTAGGGGCAACCAACATGGGTTCATCAGTGGCAGGTCCTGTCAGACCAACCTGGTGGCCTTTTACGATCAGATCATTAGATGCAGGGGTAGCAGTGGATATAATCTTCCTGCACTTCCGGAAGGCCTTTGACACTGTCTCTCACTCCGTTCTCATTAAGAAACTGGGGGGCTGTGGTGTAGACACCCACACAGTCAAATGGGTCGCCAACTGGCTGGAGGGCCGCACCCAGAGGGTGGTAGTGGATGGGTCCTTCTCAACCTGGAAGGACGTGGGCAGTGGGGTCCCGCAGGGCTCGGTCCTCGGGCCCGCACTGTTCAACATCTTCATCAGTGACTTGGACGAGGGGGTAAAAAGCACCCTGTTCAAATTTGCTGATGACACTAAGATGTGGGGGGATGTGGGCACATTGGAAGGATGCAACAGGCTACAATCAGACCTAGGCAGGTTACAAGGGTGGGTGGACGAGAATAGGATGGGCTTCAACACAGACAAGTGCAAGGTGAAGCACCTCGGGAGGAACAACCGGCACCATACCTACAGGTTGGGGAACTCCCCTCTTATCAGCACGGAGGCGGAAAGGGATCTGGGAGTCATCATTGACTCCAAGATGAATATGGGCCGGCAGTGTGGAGAGGCAGTAAGGAAGGCCAACCACACCTTGGCATGCATCCACAGATGCATCTTGAGCAGGTCCAAGGAAGTGATCCTCCCCCTCTATGTGGCACCGGTCAGGCCGCAGCTGGAGTACTGCATCCAATTCTGGGCGCTGCACTTCAAGAGGGATGTCGACAGCATGGAGAGGGTCCAGAGGAGGCCACCCGCATGATCAGGGGACAGCAGGGCAGGCCGTATGAGGAAAGGCTACGGGACCTGAACCTGTTCAGCCTCCAAAAGAGAAGGCTGAGGGGGGATCTTGTGGCCTGTTATAAACTAGTCAGGGGGGATCAGCAGGCATTGGGGAAGTCACTGTTTCCCCGAGCACTGCCAGGAGTGACCAGGAATAACGGTCACAAGCTGGCAGAGGGTAGGCTTAGGTTAGATATCAGGAGGCGCTACTTCACGGTCAGGGAGGCTAGGGTCTGGAACCAGCTTCCAGGAGAAGTGGTGCAGGCTCCTACCCTGGGGGTGTTTAAGAGGAGGTTAGATGAACATCTTGCTGGGGTCGTTTGACCCCAGTACTCTTTCCTGCCATGGCAGGGGGTCGGACTAGATGATCTGCTCAGGTCCCTTCTGACCCTACACACTATGAAACTATGAAACTAAGATGGCTCTGCTTGTTACCTGCAGGCAGCATGGCAGAAGGATCCTAGCAGGCTGAGCCGCAAGCAGTGTTGCATCAGGCAAACTTTGCACCATTGCAAGCTTTGTTCCAGAGGCCAACATGTGGAAGTCTGCATCACCTTCTGCTTTGGAAACAATCCTGCTGCCATAATTTCAGCTATCTCATTTCACTTGCATAAAAAGAACATCTTAACTTCACAACAGTTTGGCTTCAACCCTTTAAGCCCATCTGTGTTGCCATTCCTATTGAAGTCAAGGGGGTATTGGACCTAATCGGTGCTAGGAGCTTCTACAGCAATGACTAGTTCTTATGCAGCAGAAGGATACTGGGTTGAGGCTTGCAACCAAACTAAACCTTCTGTGATCTGATTCTGTTGTAACAGGCTAACAGTCCTTGGGTATGGTAGGCAGAGTATGGGTAGTAAAGACACAAAGGTATTAGGGCCAATGTACAAGGCACTGATAAGGCCCCATTTAAAATACTTTGTGCAATTCTGGCCAGCATTGTTTAAAAAGATTAACTTCAACTGGAACCGGTTCAGAGATGGGCCAATAAGTTAGTTAAGGGACCGGGAAGCTCGGGCCTGTTTAGTTTAATAAAACAGTTTAAAGGGGGATATGATCACTACTCTGCATGTGTTAAGGAAAGAAAAGGGTCCTTTTGGTTGAAAAATAACACTGGCATAAAGTCATGTGGCTACAAACTGGCTTTGGACAAACATAGATTGGAATTAGGAATTAGAGGCAGGTTATAACAATCAGAGGAGTGAAGTTTTAGAGTAGTGTCCTGAGCCAAGTAGTGGGGAAAAAGAATATGAATGACTTTAAGACAGAACTGAATGCATTTGTAGGAGAGTTGGTAAGGCAGGATGGACTGGAAATTCTGGCTCAGCAGTTTGTTGTGTGTGACGTGAAGCCATGTTTTTGCCATTCTTCAAGTGGCATATAGAGGTAGCTTGATCACCGAATTTGGGATCTAGAAGGAATTTTGCACCTAGGTCAGATTGATAGGACTGCCTTTTTTAGGACCTTTTGATATTAGCCAGCTGCTGCCCTTTGTTACAGTGGTGGCCATGGGCAGTGTCCTGTTTTCCCTGCTTGACATCTCATAAGGCATTCCTGGCTTTTGTGCCTTGTTGTGTGTAAGTGTTTGAAGGAATAATGTTGGGGATTCCTTGGTAAACAATTGCCTGTGAATGCAGGGGATGGCCAAGGAAGTCAAGGCCCGCTTCAGAGAAAGTCAAGGCCCCCTCCAAGCTTGTGTTCCTAAGTGCTCTTTAACAAATGAAGATGTATGGTACAGCCTTAGGGTGGAAGGCTGTGGTTGAAACATAGCCTGGGCTGTGGGAGATCCATGTTCAGTTCTTGCTTTGCCACCAGCTTCCTGGAAGACCTTGAGCAATCAGTGTTTCCCTGGGGAGAGCTGCTCTGCACTTAGAGCCATCTCTGTATGCCTTGTTGTTGTTCCACGTTGCTGTGCTAAACGGAGAAGTGTCCAGCCTTGTGGTACCAGCAACCAGAGAGCAAACTGGAGCCAGCCCAGCAGTGAGGTCGTGAGTGCTATGGAGTACAAATCTGACATCCACCAAAACTGCCTTTACTCCTCTCCAAGGAAGGGAACAACTGGGAAGTACTCCATACACTAGGCACTGTTGGAGGTGTACCTGGTACCTGGGGCACCTAAGGAGGTGCCTTTTGGTTTTGCATACTTGAGAGGTGGCTCAATGCTTAGGGATCAAACAGGATTCAGCCTCTGGGGATAAGACTCCTATTGTTACCAGCTGATAAGATCCATGTGTTTCACTGAAACCCTTTGTGAGGTTCCAAAGCACACATCTTGGGCCACCTCTAAGCTGGCACCTACAGTTTCAGGTCAGGGCTGCCTCACCCCTTCTTGGATATGGTAATCCTGTGACAGCAGAACCACAGCTATGTGGGGAAGGCTCAGGGCAGGTAGGCAAGCAAACTGGCTCTGTTGGGGAGCTTAGCATTGTGCTGCAAACATGGAAAGAGGAGTGGAGCTAGGTCACTACCTCCAGCTGCTGTTCCTTGCATGGGAGTGCTGGGGCATGGTGGTGTTGCAGCTTGGGGCTTGTGAGATCTTTCTGCCCAGCTCTCACTGCAGGGCCTAGTTCCCTGTCCTGTACTTCCCAATTTCTGGTCATGAGGTTCGCAAGTGCAGAAGGAAAATGAGTCCCATTGACTCCAGGAGTCCTTGGTGGGCCTTCAGGTCCAGGTCTACCTCCCACTTTCCTTGAAGCTTGCTGCCATTTCCAGCTACATGGGAATCTCAGAAAATAAGCTCTTTCTCCCCACCCAGCTGTCCCTTTCCTGCATCCTCTGTTATCCCTCCTCACAACTTTCTGTGCTTTGGAGCCTGTAACTCTCTCCCTTAGTGCTTGAATCATATCCCTGATGTTGACCCATGGCCAGAAATAGCCTCTCATGTCATGAGACAATGGAAATAGCTGGCTTCCTGCCTGAGTCCTGTGGTGTCCTTGGCAGAAGATGTGCTCCCTCTGGGCAGGGGGCAGGAAGGACAGGGACCTGCTCAGCTTTAGAGAAAAAGTACTTCAAATACCAGCCCCTGTGAAGTTCATGGCACTCTCTCTTCTAAGCTGCTTACATCCCCCCCCACTCCCCAGCAGTTTGCTAGGGAGAGTTAAGGACTGGGAGACACTGGCACTGGGTATGCCAGCTTGTCTTGTTGCTCCTGTGCACAAGCACACTAGGAGTGTGTTAAGCCTTCTGAAGCATCAGCTGTAGGTCATACACTAGTTAGGTGATACCTATTCCTTTTGCCCATTGACAGTAGTCAAGCTTTGGAGTGCATGGGCTGCTTAGGAGATGGCAACGAGGCTTGGACTGCATGCCAGTACCAGCAATGAGGGCAGAGAATTGTCAGTGTGCAGGTGGGAGGAAAGGGTGGATATTAAGGAAAGACTGAGACGTAGAAAAACTTTCCTGTTACTAGCATGGTCTCTCTGGCTGTTGATCATCTCCCCAAACCAAAGGGAATCACCCCCATGGCTTGTTGGGTTTCAGAGTCATTTGGATGATGCACTAGTGTCCATCTAGCAAAGAACCAGCCTTCCTTGGCTTATGAAAGGTGGATGAGATGATCTGATTTCTGTGGTCCTCTGATCACTGCACTAGCAGGACCACAGGAGCCCATATCCACCAAGACCCAGAGAATAAATGTTGCCTTTTACCAGTAGGGATGTTTCATGCTTCCTTCTGAGAGCACTGAAGGAGCAAGACTTTAATGGACAGTATTCCAATTGCTGTCCCTGGTTGTTTCTATAATTTTTATCTATAGATGTATTTTCCATGAGCAAGAAATGGAAATCAATCCTCTGAGAGGGCTCAGTCCAGCACACAGGTCCCTGTCCAGACCCAGCAAAGTGCTTGAGCATATATCCAACTTTAGGCCCGCAGGTAGTCTGAGGGACCACCACAGGTATAGTCACATATTGAAAGACCAGCACAGGTGGTTGATTTGTGCCAGAAACTGAATACAAGGCAGGGCTATCACCATTATTATTCTTTCAGTTTATGACTGTACAAGTCAAGGTTGAGCATAAATGTTAATGATTACCTGATGGGGGTAGTTGTGGAAAGGCGAGGAGAACATTCTCAGGGGATGGCAAAAGGGTTTGTTTTTTTTGTTACTTTGATTTTCTGTACAGGTAAGCTAGCATTACCTGTTGGAGGGGGTGGCAGGCTGGGTTTGTGTTGCCTGCATAGGAGGACTTCGAGTTGCCAGGGGGTTACTGTTTCTGTTATTGTAGTTTAATTAACTTTGGTGCCTAAAGCTTTTTGCATGGATGTATTTATTACTTATATGTGGGTGTTTTTATTGCTCTTTAGAGCTAAATAGGTGAATAATTCATGTTTAATTATATTTGGTCATAAGACTGCTTCATGATGTTTCTAACCTTGTTTTGTTGTACCTTGAAGGGTGCAGTGGCAGAGTGGTTAAGCACTCTTGCTGTGGCTCTGTGGAGACATGAGTTCAAGCCTTGCTCTGGACTTGTGCTGAAGGTACAGTTGACCCAGCTGTTAAAGGATGCCTGGTTTTTCAGGATGAGGAGTCCAAGATGTTGGGATGTGATGTTAGCTGCTAGGCCTATATGAAGCAGCTAGTAAAGGGCCAGAGCCTTGGCAGGTGGGTCAATCATGGGGGGGGTTTGGGGGAACAGGGGAGGGTTGGAGGCTCATGGCAGAGCCTTTCCATGGGGCAGCAGGGATTGCTGAGCATCGGCACTTTTTTTTTTAAGTACGGGGAGCTGGGGCGGGCAGGGACAGCCATGTGGGGACTGGGGGCATGGGTGGGGGCCGGGGGGGGGCTGAGGGAGTGGGCGGGGAGGCTGACAGGGGTCCCCCCCATAGTCCCCTCCCCCAGCCCTCCCTCCTCCGTCCCTAATACTTACCAGCTCAGAGCTGCAGCCACCGGGGATTGCCCGAATCATCAAAGGTCTCCTTTAAATTGGTCCCCTGATTTGATTTGGATTTGGAGATTCGGCCACCGAACCGCCAAATCTCCTCCGAACTGAATCACCACCCAAAACTTTGCACAGCCCTGTCGGCTGCATTTTTCCTTTGTGTGCCCTTAGATATGAATACCAATGTGCTAGTCCATTTGGCTTGGATGGGCCTTCCTTCCTTTGTTAGGTCTCACAGAAGACAAAGTTCTGTAGTGCAAACGCTAAGTATGTAACCTTCATCCTCTGACCCTTATACCTCCTAGTCCCCACCTAATACTTTCAAAATGTTCATGGGAGAGTTTGATACTGTTCTGTCCGTTTGCCTAGAAATAAGTGGTTGACCCTTACTGATTAAAACCTGGCATTTCCCATCTCGATTGTGGGCTGGCTTTGCCACCTGGTGGACATGGGACAGCACTGCAATACTGAAATCATTGCCAGTCTTGGAGGAAATGCAAGCTCAAGTCACTTAGAATGGAAAATAAATCCCCAGAAAACAAATCCTAATGAGCGCTCAGGGCTGCCTTGCTTGCACCAATAGCAATTTTCTGTTTTGTTTAATAAAATGTTTTCTGGACCTAGATTAATTTTCTTTGCCCCGTGTTTATCTTTGTTATATTGGCCTTGAAAAAGGAACTAAAAACATTAAGATAAGGGGAAGTGAAAGTGTGCTTTTGTTTCCCTGGAGCTTCTTCCTATATCTGCTGAAATGCTATTTTGTCTTTTCTTAAAGCAGCAATCTGAATCACGACTGAGATTCCTTCAGCAACAGCTATGAAGAGGTTTTCTTTCCATCATTCCCCATATATAAGACCTACACTTTTGCTCCTTATATCCTGCCAGGTCTGTTATCAGCACTTAAATCCTCCTCATAAATAGGAACAATCATCATTTCATCTGACCTGTGGGGCTCCACATGGGTCTGGAAATTTGGTGGCAGGGGGAGCAGTGGCAGCATTAATTGCCATGACTTCCAGAGCAGCAACAACTAATCCTGTCACTGTTCCCCTGCTGCCAAACTTCCAGACCTTCAGGAGTCCCACAGGTTGGATGGCATGGCCCCAGCCACCAGATTATGCCAGCGCACAGGGGTAGGCTAACATACCACATTGCACCCATGGACCAATCCTGCCTGCTGACTCTATGCTGTCTCTGTCCCGCAGATTGACCCTGCCCCTGACATCCAGCTTATGGATCAGCCCTGCATTGCTCATTTGTTCTGTGCAGCCAGAAGGTCGAGTACCTCTAATCTCACTCACTGCTATAGGGGTCTGTATAGGCCAGGGCCCAACACATTCTTGTCCACTGTTTTGTCCACTACAACGCAATGTTTCTACCACCCTCTGGGGACCTGTGCTAGTCAGAAAGCTCTCATCATTACCAAATTTCCTGTCCTGTTTTGGCCTAACTGTTCCTTGGTTCAGTTTTCAGTCCAGAATCCCTAGTTGCACCTCTCCATTCTTCTCCTTTCTTCCTAGGGTTTCCATCTTTCACACTGTGAACCCTGCTTGGAGGATTTGTTTCTCCTTGTGTGCTTCCTTAGCTCTGTCAGTCTGGATGCACTGGTGTGTTTTTTCTGGCTTCCCTTTGGAGTCCACGGGTAAGTATTGAGCATAGGATAAGCAGCTTCTCTGTGAAGGGTGGAGCAGCGCTCCTTCTGCTACAGCTATTAAAAAAAAAGACTGGAACAGGTAAGAAAGGAGGTAGTTTGGAGCAGAAGGGGCTGATGAATTCTGTCTGCTCTTGCCATAAAGTTGGCTGAGAGAGGCAGCAGGGTGGCAACGCTGAAGCCGTAGGTGGCTCAGGATTTGCACAGTTCATATATGAATCTTCGTAGTTGTTCATCTCTTTATTACAACCGCTGGATACACAGGGTGCTCTGTTTTCACTGATCTTTCTCTCGCTCATGGTTTGGGGTCCTTCCTACTTTTTGAAGAAGTATGATCTTGAAAGACCCTTGGGTGAGGGTTGCATGCAGCTTCCTCTTCTGCCACGTGGGGGCAGCAGTGTGTTGTTTGAACTAGGTCTCTGCTCTGTTGGGGGAGATTGTTGCTTCTGAGAGAATTTTTGCCCAGTTATTTCTGCTTTTTAAAAAAAAATATCTTTGCACTGCAGCATCAAAGTGCATATCTATGTGTGTGTGGGCGTGAGGGGAAGGAAAGGCGAGGAGTCCTGCACGCCACAGGAGGATGCGCAGGCTTGGCATCAGCTGAAATCCGAAGGGAGAGGGAGCAAAATTGAAGCCGGAATTTAGAGGCAAATCAGTGAGGGGCAGAGCATGGAGGGAGGGGAAAGCTCCCTCCACTGACTCCAGGGGGGATTTGTCTGGGGTGTAGCAACATGCAATGTGGAGGAGCGCAACAGCACCCAACGCAGGGGAGTGCAAAGCCTGCTCTGGAGACCCTGCTGGCTGAGCTAACAGGGGGCCAGGACACGTGCTGCTCTGCCCTTCAGCCTTCCCCCCTTTGCTAACATCATGTGGGAGCTGAGCTTGCTGGGCTTGCTGCTCCTGTCCCTCAGGTTTGTATCCCACTGAGGTCCTGAGGGTGGAGCTGCCATAATTACTAACCTCCCAGCTGGCCTTTGGTTTTCTGTATCAGACAGAGATTGGAGCACGTACATGATAGCACATTGTTTTGATTTGCACCTTCTCTCCTGACTCCTGTCACCCCCACTGAGGTCTAATTAATAGGAATTGCAGGCAGGCTTCAGCAGAATATCTCTGTGGCCAATGTTAATACTTGGTTAAGCAGCCTGTGGCAAGTTTTGTCCCCCTTGAGTGGTATGAGTTTCCAGGGCTCAGCATGCAGCCCCAAGCCAATTGCAATTAAAGGATCAGGAAAGCAAAGATGCTGTCTCTGCTTTCCAAGCTCAGTGACTTCCATGCTTCTGGAAGGTGCTGAGAGCCCAGCTCTGGAGACAAGGGTGGCATAAATGACAGCTGTTCCTGTGCAGCTCTGCCACTGTTCCTCCGATGTGACCTGGATGGCTATGTGGGGTACTGCTTCCTCTATGGCCCAGCTGGTCCTGGACATCTCTGCTGTATTGATGACACAGATTGCTATGGGGGTTGTAGGATAGGTTTGCAAACTCATTGGGAAGTATCCCATAAAGCTGTCCAAGTCACAACTGAGGCACAATGGCAGAGCTGCCCAGGAAGTACTGTCACCACCTCTCTCCATGGAAGAGCCACCAACCATGAGGCCTCAATTTTAGTTGCTCTTGGTCTGCGTTTGGAGGAGTGATCCAGAGGCAAAAGAGCCTCATCTCCTACCACCTTGAACAGCCAGGTTTCCTGTGGTGGCCAATGGAGAATTCTGCCCTCATGGCTTCTCTCTGCAGCCTGGCATGTCCCCGTGTTGTCAGGGAACAAGTGATCCTGCCACTGTGGCATATGGGTCTCCTGGGGGCATCGCATTCCCAAAATGGACCTGTCCGCCGGTAGGATGGCAGAATGCAAAGTGGTGTGTGGGGCTGCAGGAGGAGATGTTGAGGATCTGAGAAACAGCTGAAGGACGAGCATGAGTTTGCCTGGCTGAGAGGAAGAGCAGGGAAATGTCAGGTGTTTGACTGATAGTTTTTACAAGAGTCTGTAGGATTCCCTCCTTTATGTGATTGAGAAGTACACGCCTTAGCTAGCCATGGACACAGACATCTGTGTGGACTGTGAGAGAATGAAGGGTCTCCTTGTTTCCCCAGTCCGTTGGTTTTCTTCAATCATTTGAACACACTGGCTACCTCTCTCCTTTCTGCTGAGCCTGCCTCCTCTCTCTCTCTCTGCCTGAACTCTTCCTCTCTCTCTCTCCCCATCTCTCTCCTTTTCCTCCTATCTCAAGCCATTTGTCAAAGCATTGATTTGAACAGATGAGCTTTGAGGAACAGCTTCCTCAGAGTCATTAAGCAAAGGGGCCTTTGGGGGCTTCCTGCCTTGTTTCTCCAGGTACAGACAGAGGAGCTCAGAGGAATTTACCATTATGGATAAACCTTGATAACAGCAGCATCTTAAGTAGAAAAATGAAGTGCAGTCTTGTCCAACGCTGCAGTCAGGGCAGAGATTTGTGGCTGTAATTTGGTTGCTTTCCAAGCTTCTTCCAGTATTGTTGCAGACTTTACTTTTAGCAAAGTTCTCTCCCTCGTCTTCTGTCTCTCTTCACCCCTGCCTTGTCCACCAGCTCTTCTTCCTTTTTTTATATCTTAGTACCTCTGGCCTGAGAACAGTGCCAATTTCCACCCTCTCTAGTTTTACCTCAACCCTAAAAGTTTGTCTCTAGCTCTGGGACCAGGACCCCAGAGAGCAGCTGTGCTTCTTGGGCATCATACAGTTGCCCTCTGCAAGGGGAAAGGTGGTTTGCTCGGGAGGCAGAGCAGTGGCACAAGCCCCTCAAGAGCTAAGACACCTTGCATCCTCAGCAGCACCTTCTGCCCCTGGTGCAAGGTGTGCTGCTCTGCCACCCCTCCGCTCCCCACACATATGTAGCACAAGGGGTGATGTATTAAATGACTTAAACATTTGGAATAAATAGACCCATGGTTTGGCCGTGGGAAGGGAAACCCAAATGGCAGTGCCTTCTGGAAGGGGCTGAGACACTGCAGCAAGGAAGTCCATATAAGACAGTAGGAACGTCTCTGTAGATGGAGGAGGGCATGGCCTCTGTTGCTTTGGCTGCCTGGTCTTTTTGCCTTCCCTTCCCATCTGATGGTCAGTTAGGGCTGGTGCTGTCGTGGTCCGTTCCCGAAGATTTTGGAATTGCAGTGCTTAGAAGGGAACACGGTGCTGACCCGGAAAGCCAGGGCTGTAAGAGCGGATGAAGCACTGCTATCTCCTCTGCTACTGCTGTGGGCATTGTAGTGTCCAAGCACCCCCCTCCCTAGACACAGAAGCACGGCACTCAGAGGACAGCAGTGGGAGAAGAGGGAATACTCTACTTCAGTGGTTCCCAACTCTTTTAGACCATGGACTGGCAAACCATGGACCGGAAGTGACCGCAGACCGGCAAACTGTGGACCAGCATACTGAGTGACCGGCATACTGCAGACCGGCAGCCAACCCTTTTTTATACTCAGTATATGGCTGCCGGTCCGCAGTATGCTGGTCACTTCTGGACTGCTGGTCCAGCAGCCAAGCCATCATGGCCCAGTATCAGGCTGTGGCCTGGGGGTTGGGAACCTCTTCTCCACAGGAGTAACCGGGTTACCTCAGAGACCTGCTCTGCTCTGTGCCGATGGCTTCTCAGGACCCGTCGTTTCCTTTGGGAAATGACACCGTCAGCCAAGAGATGGGGGCTCATTGGTGCAGGTGATGGAGCTTCCTGGGGGTTATACCATGGCTACAGGATGTGGTGAGAGGGTCCAGCCCGTCAGCAGGACCTAGCTTCACTTCAGTGAGGTCTTCTTGTACCCACGCCGCCCTTCTCATGCACTTGCACAAATGCCAATCCAGCTCCTTCTCCTATGAGTTGAAAAGGAAGCAGAAGAGACAGATTGCTGTTGTTTCTATTTTTAACCACCTGGGAGTTGCTGAGAGGCTGTGGTGATGGGAGCCATGCTGGTACCAAGTCAGTCTCGCTGGGAGGTATTTTGTGCCTGTGTTGTAGGCACTTTCCTTTCATGGACTGTGCTGAATCCTACAGTTCACCCAGCTTTCTCCCAGGTGAAGAGCAAACTGTCCCTGCCGCTCACCAAGCTTAGGCCGCCCCTTTTCTACTCCATTTACCTTCCACCCAGCAGCCTGCACCCAGGTTTCCTTTTCCAGAGTCGGCCAGCTTAGCTGAGTTCTCCAGCCACTTTTGCAACAGGCACACAGCAATGTAACCACCAGTAAATTCTAGTCCTGTTAATGGAGAAAGCAAGGAGTTTGTTGAGGGGTCTGTCATCTTGTGGATGCTCCTTGGGTGAGAGTGGCTCTACTGCGGCTACCCCTGGGTCTAGGGAGTGGCAGAACGCCGCTTGCTTGGTTCTTTGTAGTTGGTGCTCTGGCTGCAGCCTTTGATAGCGATCTTGCTTTATCTAACAAAGACACAGAGCTTGGAAACAACCAGCTGGAGCAGGCTAGACTGTGGTTGAGAGAGTCCTTTGTGGCAGTGATGCTCCCTCTCTCTTGGAAGCCCTTTGTCCATGGCCACAGTTCCCCTGGCTGAGGAGGAATAGGTTGGACAGGTTTCCCCAGAAGGAGTGCTGCGAGGCAGCTTTGCTGAGCAAAGCCTCAGGGGGGTGAGGAGCTCTAGAAAGACAGTTTGGAAGGCAGGGCACTAGGCTGGGATGCAGGACACCCGGATTGAGTTGTCCGCTCCTCTGCAGATTCAGAGGAACCTCGGACAAGTCACACACCCTTTTTATGCCTCAATTTCCCATCTGTAAAACAGGTAACTGCATTTTCCTGCCTTCAGGGAGTGTGGAGAGGTAACCACATTAGAGATTGGGAGATACTCGCACACACCAGGGACTGGGGCAATGGAAGTCTCCAAGGTAGGAGGCAGTCAACAGTTTGTTTTGTCTGGTTCTTTCAAGCTCGACTCCCTGGACAGTACCTTAACCTCTCTATTTTCCTTGCACGTTAGCTGAGAGGTCGTTACGGACCAGCTGAGGGGAAACCTCCACCAAGGAGAGGCAGGCTGGGCTTCTGGCTGGCGTGGCAGGATGCCCAAGGTCCTTCCTTAACCCTGCCACTGACTCTGGGTATGTTCCTTGAGCCAACCCCAGCTGCTCCGTGCCTTGGTTCCTTCTCTTGTAAACTGAGGGATATTATTGCTTGTCTTGGACTTATTTAAAGCAGTGCTCAATTTTTTGAGAGCTTGAGTTTGCACCAAGAGTTTTTGCTTGTCATCTGCAAAGACTGAATATTTTTCTCTTTCCATTTTAGTCAAATTAGAGGGCTTTTTTCTGGCACCCCACAGTTTCCTATGGGATGGTTATGTATATATGATGTGCTGACATTTTGGGGCCCAAATTCTGGGTGGTGTAGTAAGGCTCTGAGCCATATTCATTGAGAACTTAATCAGTGATGTTACTGATCTGTCGGAGGGGAGTTGACTGTAAAACTGAAGTATATGACATTGGCCAGCAGGCTACAAGGATCTGTCTGGAAGGCCCTGGCACTGGCTGGGAGGGGACAGGGGATTCTTTACCCACTTTGAACAACAGGGAAATGGGATGGGCTAGAAAGCAAGATAGGAAGGATCCAGAGTGTGGGCTGAGCATTGTTGGTAAGGAGCTGTAGGAACAGCCAAGCTAAGAGAAGTTTGTATCTGAACAGTGCTATATTTAAAAAAAATAGTGACTAAAGCTGACTACCAGGAAGGGGACAGATTTGGACTCTATACTATGTGCTCAATGCCTGAGTAGCTCACCCATATCTGTCACATTCCCACTTTGGTCTGTGGTAGCCAGGGGGAGGGGGAGTGTACAAAATAAATGATCGGAGTAGCAAAAGCAACTAAGAAGAATCTCTCCCATGCTGTTTAACTGGTTCTGGGGCTCTCCCCACCACTCATGGGTCCAGATTCCTCTTTGATGTGGGCACAAATGCCATAATTGGCTTCATGGTGAGTTGCACCCACTTATACTGAGCGGAATTTGGTCCCCATAGAAACCAGATCAGTATAAGTCATGTTCACTGTGCACCCATACCAAGTGCCAGCTTGGTACAATGACATTACTTTGCTGCTCACAACCCTATGTTGGCCACCTTCCACCCGCAGAGGAACAGGTCCCACCCTCTGTCTGGATTCTGCCTGTGTAGGGAGTTTTGAAAATACATTTGCCCAAATCCTGCAGGTCAACTGAATACACCAATGAGTGGGTGCAGTAAAGCAGGCCAATTAAGTGATAGCTGGTAGATTAGATGGAATTGCTAGCTCAGGACTGTGGCCTCAGAAACTTCAAGAGCTTGTTTAATATACAGCCAGCAGATTCCTAACATGGCAGTGCCCACATATGTTAAAGGAGCCACTGAATGGTTCTTGATGTGCAGATAGGAGCAAGGAGCCTTTGAAGTGGCTATCAATCTCTTGTTGCTATTTCATAGCCAGCATTGCAAGGTGTTTGGTGATGACTGATTCAGCCCCATTTGGCTTTTCTGGGTAGATGAATAGCTAATGATCTCACAAAGGGAGGGCTGTCACAAAGGGAAAGGAGGAGTGCTCTTTTTAGTTTAAAGACAGTGAAACTGAGGCACAGAGTAGCTCATGACTTGTTCATGGTTACACAGAGGCAGTAGAATAGAATAATTTGTGGCAGTAGAATAGAATTGAGTCTTATATCCCAGGCTGGGATATAAGCTTTATGGAACGGGTAAAGCTAAATGCCATTTTGTGACTTAGAAGAGAAAGATGATCTGAATAGGCCTAGGATCTGTGAGCTCCAAGCTCTGGTTCTGGCTGACACTGGGTAGCAGAGATCAATAGTTGTAGGTGAGTTCCTTTAACTCTTAGCTCATTTGGTCCCATCAGTGAAATGGGGATCATGCTTTCCCATCACACAGTGGTGAGGATTCTTTGATCTATATTTATGAAGTGCTGTTTCTGCTAGCATGGTGGGGGACCTGGCTAGCAAATGAACCACCTTGGGGAGGCCATAGAAGAATCTTCTACTTGGCCCAGTTCCATGGAGACTCGTTTTCAAGGTGCCATGCCTTTGCCCAATGCTTCTCATTTACAACTATCTTTACATAAAATAATGGCTATTTCCCTAGCATGTGCCTAAGTGTTTTTCTTTCTGGAGTCATTGAATTGATATTGTTTATGGATCAGCATAATGAACAAACAAATCAACTGATTGGCTTTCCCTTGCCCAAGCTTGTAAGGGGGCAGGTTGGCAGTCTGCGGTGCTGTTTGGTTTCTGTCCCACCCCAGTTTGCTGCAATGCATCATTTGTGCTTTGTCCAGCTGTAGCACCTGGCAAGTTAGAAAGCTGCTGGGTTTCTGAGGAACCTTTGCCTGTCCGTGTCCAGCAGGTCATTGTGGAACAATTTGGCCACCTTGGCTCAGATGTTTTTCAGCCTTTTTTCCCTCCTTGATGTCACCTGTTCATTTATCTGCTTAGGTGCTGCCTGAGAAATGCCGCTATGCTGTGGGGCGCATCCTGAGTGAGGGTGAGGAGAAGCCATCAGAGGAGATGATCCAGCTTTTCCAGAAGTTTGGCTTCAAGATCTTTTCCTTTCCAGCTCCCAGCCATGTGGTCATGGCCACCTTCCCATTCACCACACCCTTGTCTATCCACCTGGCAGTGAATCGGGTTCACCCAGCTCTTGACACTTATATCAAGGTGAGTGACCATTGCACGTGGAATGTCTCAGATTCACAGCATGTTAGCCATGCCTTCTCATGCTACTGGCAATTTATAGATGCCATTATCTTCTGGTAATTCTTGGTGTTTGGTCACATAGCCTAAGATCCTCTCCTGCTATTTTGGGTGCAGGAGGTAGTTTACCAATAATAATGTCCTCTTATTCACTTACAAGGACATGGGTCCTCTCCTGCCATTGACTCCTATAGATGTTATGGCTTATCACCTCATAACACTTCTGAGGTTTTGCCATCCCAACCAATGCAATGGCTGGGTTTCTATGTGAAAGTGCTCCCCAGCGGTTAGGAATCTAATCCCGTAAGTGTTGGTTGCGTACCAGCGCTTACTGGATTAGACATCTACTTGTAACTTGACATCTGCTTGTACCGGTCAGTTTCAATTCCCTACCTTCCTTGCAGATTATTCCAAAGAAGTTGGGCAGCAATTTCCAACTGGTTGACCAGTGAATGAGAAGTCTGTAGCATAAATCTTTCCCTCGGGGTTGCCCAGGCTCGGTGTGCCCTTGCTCTGTGGGCATGTGGCAGGATGTTAGAGATCTCTGCTGCCCAGCAGGCTATCTGAGGAAGTATTCATTTAGGTACCTCTGCCTTAAGAAGGTGGTCGTGATTACTGTGGAATCCTGGTGTAGGGTGATGGAGACGGGGTGGATCCCTTTACCTATGGTCTTCTGGGCAACTGCTGCTCCATTCATCTTTCATTGCTATTTCTCTGTCAAGCTGTATTGTGAACTCTCCACTTCACCTTCCTTATGTGTCTCAACCCACCCTCCCCAAACTCCTCTCAGCTGTCAGATGCAGGCACTTTCTTTCTTCAAGCTCAGCCCAAGGTTTTTCCTAGTGATGGGCTGTTTCCTGAAGGGCAAGTTACACCCTCATTCTTGTCATCCAGCTAGCAGGAATATCTATCATCCTTCACAAACATGAGGGCAGAGCAGACTGGGTTGGTGCCCTGCAGAAGGATCTGGCACCCAGCAAGGAAACTGTTATCAAGCAGCAGGGAGCTATGGGAAAGTCTGAGATACCAATATAGATCCCTGGGATTCTTAGCTGACAGTGGGCAAATGTTCAGTAGTTTTGTTAGTATGAATGGACTCACTAGAGTATTTATAGGACAGGCTGGAAGCAGACTGCCCACCATAGCTCAGACAATTAGCTCCTGTCCTGATCTGCACCACTGTCTGTGTCACATTTCTAGGCTGCCCCAGGACTGGTGCACCTTGGCTGACCTACAGCCCCTACTGCTGTTCCAGTCCTAGCTAACCCTTGCCTTGTTAGGGCACCTCAGTCCTGAGCTGTAGTCCTTGTGGGTCTTGTAGTAGGTTCTCAGGCACTGAGACCTGAAGGTAGATGTAGGGCTCTTCTGATGACTTATACAGATTCAGGCGGGAGTGTATACTTCCGAATGGAGAGAGAGTTGGGGTCAGGGATGGAGGAAGCCTTAAAGAGAAACCCCTGGGCACAGCCCAGTTGGAATGAAATTTACGTTTTGTTGTGATTTAACTCAACAATGAAAGCAAGTCCTAGAATGGGTCAAACCTAGTCTATTATCAATGTGCCTGAACTTTGTTCAGAGCAGGATAGGAACCACATCCCTATGGCCTCTCTTGAGCAGTAGTTGCCAGTCTTGGCTCATGGTGATAAGTGGAGACTGTGATGATAGCATCTTGTGACCTTGGGGCCTGTGTAGGATGCTGAAGCTTAGTTCGAAGTTAGGAAAGGCCAGAGCACATGTTCTTCTGTGGCATCCCGCCATCAAATGCAGGCACTTGAATTTGCTCATCTTGAAATGGCTATTTATATACTTCCCAGTCCTGGCAAAAATCCCAGCCATGTGGGAAACTGTGAAAAGTATCTTCAGCCTGTTTTTTCCTTGCAAAATTGATAGCCAAGCGCTAGCACCAGCCCACGATCTGCAGTGGGGTATGTTAAAGGCTGTGGCAAACAGCCTTTTCTATTCTGTTCAGTGCTTGGGCAGATTCCTGCTGTAGCCAGCAGGAGGTGTGCTTATCTCCATGAATGGGTTAGTTTGTCTGTCGACTTGTGCCCACATCCTGTTGCTAAAAGTATGGGGTTTGAAGACTGGTGGAGGATGTGGAGGGTACAGTACCTACCTTCCAGTTTTGTGTTTGTAGCTCAGCCCTCTTAACACCTCTTCCTGGAAATGTTCAGTGCTAGAGGACAGCAGTGTAATCAGTACAGGAGATCAGTTCTTTGGCTCTTCTATGAGTGATGTGTGTCTGCTACCCTGTGATAAGTTGTGGGCATAGTGTGTGTGTGTGTGTGTGTGTGTGTGTGTGTGTGTGTGTGTGTGGAGGAGGGTTGGGGTGGCTGGGGGAGCATCAGGTTTGTTAAATCAGTGCTTGATAGTGCAGAGATGACGTTGTGTTGCTCCAGGAAAGGTCCTGAAGAGCGCATCTGTCACACGCGAGATGAAATCATTAGAGCTAAAAAGGGAGCCACAGATTGTGCTGGGAACACCTGGCAGCATTTAATGAGAGAGCTGCCTTTCTGTTAAAAAAAAAAAATCCAGCTTTCGGGAATGGCGCATGTTCAGAAAAAATGGAGGACAGGGGACGTCCTAAACTCAGCCTTTCCCTTTTGAATTGGCAAGGCAGGGATGTCTGTTCAGGCATTGCTCCCCCACACCTCAGGTCTGTGCACAGTGTTACCAGGTAGCATCCATGTTGGGAATCTTAAGTCAGAGGCATATATTGCTTTGGGTTTTATATTGCATACCCCCTTATGTGGGGTAGAGCATTGCTGTCAATCCGAGTAGTTAGTCATTGTCCTTAGAGTGAAGTGGAGGTGAAAATCAAATCAGAGGTCATCTCCCTACCATTTCCTGAGCCTTTGGCCAGGATCAAATATTCTTTTGTTTGGAGGACAGCACACAGCAGGCCTACACACTTTTCACCCCCAGTAATTACTGAAGTCTTATGGTGCACTTCCCAATCATAGATCTCAAAGCACTTTATGAAAGAAAGTAACTGTCATATACTGCTGGGAAACACGGGTGCATGGAGAGATTTAGGTGACTTTGGGCCAGGATTATGAGCCAGTTGGTAGTGGAGATGAGAGCAGAACCCAGAGGCCCTGACCCTCTCCTGGATCTTTGACCAGATTATTGGTCCTCAAGGCTATGTCAGTGATGTGGTCAGTCAGGGCTTCATTTGCTGCTCTGCCATGAATTTGTGCCCTAAAAACCTCCATAGCCTACTTGTGCTAGAGGGCAACACCAGCATGTGTTACAGTGGGTCAAGAAGGCAGAATCTCATTGGGATTCCCTGTCCTTACCAGTTTCCCCCATTTTCACTTCTCATTTGTGGCTGGCACAAGGGCTGCTTACACCATGACTCTATGATGACTCTATCCTCTGCTTTGGTCCTTGGGGGCTTTGTCCAAGTTTGACCCATCCCCACCCCCTGCTATTAGGACTGAGATGTGGTCATGATGATCTGGGGGGGTGGTACCCTGAGGAAGGTATATGTAGTACCAGTTGAAAATGCACCCATTACCTGTTTCATTGCTCAAGGGACAGGGGACTGTGGCATAATACCTGGCTTCAGCCACTGTTACAGCAAGTAAAAGCAGTACTAGCTTCTCCAGGCATGTCTGTAAAGGCACTTCAGTTCCTACCTACAGTTCCACCCCACCCCCAGTGCCCCTGTGCTATTTCAGTCCTTTATGCCAGTGCCCTGCTCCTCCTCCATGCTATTCCAGCCCTAGGCTCTCCACACAGCCCTGTTATTGCTCCTTGATTCCCATCTGCTGGCTTTCTTTTTATTCCAGCCCTGGGCTCCCTGTACAGCTCTGTTTTGAGCACTTTAGTCCCACTGACTGCTCTTCCATTCCTGTGCCCGTGCTGAGTAGATCCAGCCACGCTTGTTAAATCGTGTGGTTCGATGTGAACAGGGACTAGGGACCAGGCTTGTCACCAGACAGCTCCTTTTTGCTTGTCAGCTAACTCAAGTTTGCTCTTGAGCCCTCAGAGGTGTCATGCTGTTGTTCCTCCTCTGCTGTGTGCCATCAGGACCCCAAGCTTCTTTTCCTTCTGCATGCCATTGCAGAGGACTGTGGACTTCTGCAGCTGTCAGTAGTCAGCATTCCCACAGGTGCCTTTCCCAAAATTGTAGATATGCTAACTTTTCCTTGCTGGCACAGCAAAATGGCACCTGCTCCCCTGGCACCTGTTGGAGAGGCAGTGGGGAAACATCAAGAGAGAAACTTTCATGGAAACAGGTGACCTGTGCACATTTTCTGATGGGAATTTGCGTTGTCATGGAGACAGCTTCTCCAAATAGCTTTCCCCCCAACACCTCCCTCCTGCAACCCAAGACGCAAGTGAGACGGGTTTGCAGTGTCTAGCTTGAAAAAGATTCTTTTAATGAGAGTCATAGGTCATATGCACCGAGCAGGGGAGACCCCCTTTTTGCTTCTTCCTCCCCGCGGGATCCAGAGAGGAGGAGAACAGGATTAGAAAAGATAAGAAGCATCAAAGTGCCGCAGCGATGGAGATGAAATGCAGTCTCCAGTTGAGAGAAGGAATTAGTTCAAATGGATTGGATCATCTCAGAGGGGAGGACAACTTAGCAACCCATTAATAAAGCCCTGGGAGTGGGGGTGTGGGAGATGGAAGCAAGAATTGAAGCTGTGGAGAAGGAAGAGCTTGAGATAAAGAGACAGGGAAGCAGAGCTGAGGAAAAGAGGGAGGCTGATGGGGAGAAAGGCTGAAAGGAGGCAGGAGAAGTGCGGAAGCCATAAGGTAAGGGTTAATAGACAGTGAAGAATAGGGAATGGTAGTGAGTACAGGAGGAGCTTGGTAGCTGCTTCTGGAATAGGAGAGGTTAAGAATGGGAATGCAGAAGAAAGTCCTGAGAAAACAAGAGGAGAAAAGGATTGGGTAGGAGATGGTCAGGAGGCAGAGCTTCTTGGCAAGAGGAGGACAGTGAGGCAAAGGCAGGAGATGGGACTGGATAAGACATCAGGAGACAAAGGAAATGATATGGAGGGAGGTCAGGGGAGTCCAGGAACCGGAGGTGGGGAAGGTTTAGAGGACTGAAGAAGAACATAATGAGAAGCCAAGAAATGGAACTGGTGGGAGCATGGAGGGAGCCCTGAGTAGCAAGGAAAAGAGAAGCAATGAAGGAAATGTCATTCTCTCCCATCCTGTTTGCAGGTGAGTCCATTTCTAATGCAGTGTGTGCGGGCAGGAAGCATATTAACCTCTCCTGTTCCAGATGTCTTTGCTGCATGAACACAGCCTCTTACCCTTAGCCCTGCTGCCATCCACACTGGATAGTCACCCATGGTTGGTGGTGCACCAAGTCTAGCTAGTTAACCTGGCAGAGGATATGAGCTAGAAAATGGGCTTCAGTTTAACCAGGTCTGAAATCTACATGCTTTGCAGTGAGGCTACAGGCTGAAGTGCCCAAGTGTTGGTAACCCTCTCCATTGTCCAATGATTCTCTCCAGAGGACATACAAATTAACATATAAGTTGGCTGGGAAAGGAACCTAGAGCATTTCACCAAGAACTGGGGGATATGCCCTTAGACACACACAGTTGAGTCCAGAAACAGTAAGCACATGTTTACATTGATAGGGACTGGCTGGGCAAGGTTAACTTGGGTGCCAGTAACTGTGCAGAACAGATATAGTCCCTGCACTCAGGTTCACTTAGGGATTGGGTACAAGTTCTGAATGTTGAGCAGATGGGTGAACCAAGATTGCAGCCCTCTTAAAAACAGGACAGCTTAAAGCTGCCATTCCAGCGCTGTGTGGGTCCTCAGCAACACCGCTTCCCACTACTCCTGGTGGAGCTTCCTCATAGGAGAGTGGTGCTGCATTTATGAGTCCCACTGTCTGGCTCAACATTCACAATCTTCTGCCCAGTCCCTGAGTGAACCTGAGCTCTGTGACTGTCTACATTGCACCGTTCCTCAAGATAACTGGCACCCACGTTAGCTTGGGCACTCACTGAAGCACAGCCACATCTGGGTGGAACGGAGCTGCTGCTTTGCTCCACTGCACCTCACAATGCCATATTAGTGTAGGCTCATTTATGTTGCTGCTGTTTCTGGAAGGTGAGTAGGCAGAAAACTCAAAGACAGCAGAGACCCAGAGGACTTGTTTAATTTAGGAACCTGAGGCAGGAATACACCCATCAGGAAGTAGACAGAGACCAAGAAGAACTGTCAGCTGATAAAGCTGATTGGAACCAAACTGAGGCTCCATGGTGGGCCCAGCATTCAGTCTCCTGCAACAGGCCTCCAGGCAGTTCTCTCACCAGTACGCTGTGCACCGACATGGCACTTGACTCTGGCATTCTGCACTCTGACTGTTCCCCAGCACAACCCATAGCAATCAGGAGAAAAATGAACAAAGGTCACTTGGTGCTATTTTGCAACGTCTTCAATAATAAAATTACCTAACACCTCTCTAATCTTTTCTGTCTGAGCAGAATCTCCCAGGCCTGAATCTAACACCCCACAACACCTCTGCCTCCTGTTAGGTTGGGACCAACCCAGTTGGCACTGAGAAAACTGAAATGCAGAGAAAAAGGCTGCATCTTTGTGTCCTGGTGGCAGAGCTGAGACTAAAACCCAAGAGTCCTGTTCTAACTACTCGAAAACACTGCCCCAAACATAATGTGTGGAGCATGTCTTCAGAAACAAATTTTCAGGCATGTGAGGCATATGTCCAAATGGATCCTATTTGTCGCACTACACCTGTCCTTCTATCTGTCACTCACAGCAACTAAACCCAACTACAGGGTTGGGAGCAGGAGGGTAAGAGTAACATAACACGAGATGCACAGATGCAGCAGCGTATCGGATATATGCAGGATGTGAGAATCGGAGAGGAGGCTGAGGCTGATCCTGGCAGCTCTAGTGCGCACACACTCCCTTTCCAGCTGCCAGGTCCCCACAGTAGCAGGTCATGGTATGCAAATAAGTTTCTCTAAAGACACTCTCCCAGAGTGAGCATTTTTAATGACATTGTGGGCAGGTTATTAAACTATAACCTCCTGCCATTTCAGGGACCGTTTATTCATGGTTTCAGTTTAATTAGCCCTCTGTGGCAATTTGCATGCATGTGCATGCATGTGTACTGGACTTCCCAAATCTAAACTTTCCATTTGGAGACCTGGAGGGTCTTGCATTTTCTGTCCCTGCGGCTCCTTGGGCAGCCAGCGAGGTGTTTAATTGTATCCTAGCGGGGAAGTCCATCTGGTTTGTAGAGTTCTCTGTGAAGGATGGCCTAGTTTCTGGCCACTTTCTTAGTGGACACCTGCCCTTGTTGCAGCCCCCAAAGCACATGGCTCAGGCTGGCCGTTTTTGTCAGCAATCTCAGAAAGCCAAGACCTGTATGGGCTGTAGAGATCATGTTTCCTTCGGGTTAGGATTGAGGCATGATGGTGGGTTAGTACAGAGGAAACTTACATACTTGTTGCTTATTCTTTAGATAAAAACAGTTCCATCTTCTAGACTGCTGTTCTCTTATCTTTTGCTGTAGCCCTAGTTTAGTCTGGAACATATTATGTTCTGGCTCTGAATACTCCATTCTGAGCCTGATGGTGATATAAGGCTTTGGGGTAAAAGGTTCAAAGGCACCCAAGTCCCAGTTTCGGAAATGACTGAAAAGTATAAGTTCCATTAATTTCTGGTGATGCTTAAGATCCTGAGCACCACTGTAACTTTTAAAAATGAGACTTAGGCTCTTTGGCCATTGTTTTCAAGTATTTCCTTTGGACTGTAGTGAAATCCCACTGCAAATTCTCCATCATTCCCATCATAATAGATTTACTTCTAAGACAAGTGCTGGGAAGACCTATAGTATTAAGCAAAGCAGGCAACCTGATGACAGTCACTACAGTGAATACCAGCTACTACACTACTTTCTGACCCTGGCTTCTTTTAGTAGAGGTAAGTATGTGCCTAGTGCAATAAACTCATGATTTGATAGATTACAGGGCGAGAAAGGACCATCGTGATCGTTGGTTCTGACCTCCCGTATCCATGGCATAGGATTTGCCTGAATTAATTCTGTGAATTAGAGCATATTTTCTAGGAAAACATTCAGATTTATCTTATAGATTGCTAGTGATGGAGACTCTACAAGAAGCATAAATTGTTCCATTGGTTATCTACCTTTACTGTTATATCTTGTTTCTAGTTTGAATGCATCTAGAGTCTGTTTCATTGGATCTCTTCATCTGCTAGATTGAGGAGCTCATTGTTAGAGTTTTGTTTCTCTTGTAGGTACTCTGAGACTGTCATCAAGTTGCCCTATACGTTTCTCTTTGAAAAGCAAAAGACTCAGATTCTAGAGTCTTTCTTTTGGGCTAAGTACAAGCAATCAGAAAGCCCGGGGTTGAATCGATTCAATCTTTACAGGTTAGTCTAAGCCGCATAAGTTGAACTGATAAGCAAGTTAACAGACATTCACTTTTGATTCTGGAAATGCAGCCACATGCCTGTAGTGGCTCAGGCCAGAAGCTGGGGTGCATTAGAACATGCCTCCCTGCTTGGCTGGAGCAGACAGCTTGAGCCAAGGCTAGCCTGCCCACCCTGCAAGGCAGGGTTTGCAGGGGAGGTGCAAAGCATCCCAGGATGCTGGGGGACTGTGAGTTATTTGAATCTAGAGGATCTGGGATAGAATTTCAATAACCTGATTTAACTTAAATCACTTAAATGTGATACTATGTACATCCAGATTTATCTTAAACCAGTTTCAGGCATTTTGAAAGTTGTTTATGTGCACTGAACTTCCATTGTGTTACAGATTTGAACCAGTTTCTGATCACTTATACTGATTTATGTTTAATTTCTATCCCTAGCTGTAATGGCTTGTTTTCCAAACCTTTAATCATTTTCATGGTTCTTTGCTGAACCTTCTCCATTTTTTCAACAGCCTTTCTAAAACTGTGAACAGCAGAAATAGACACTGTATTCCAGGGGCAGTCAAACATAACACCTAGTTCTGCTCAATATTCTTCTGTCTATGCGTCCAACATTTGCACTAGCTTTTTAGTTAGTTTTGCACTTGAAGTTTATATCCAGATGATTATTTGCTATGATCCTGATTCTTTTTCAGAGTCACTGCTTTCCAGGATGAATCCATTCTCATCAAAATATGACCTACTTTTTTTCTTCCTGGATGTATAATTTTATATTTGGCCATTTTAAAGTGTGTATTGTCTGCTTGTCCCCAGTTTACTAAGACACTTTGTGGCCTGTCCTCTTTCTTATCACTTTCCAATCTTTGTTTTATCTGCAAACTTTATGAGTGAAGGTTTTGTTTTCTTCAAGCGTATTGATAAAAAAGCTGAATTAACGTACAGTGCAGAACTGAGCTTTCCAACCCTCACAGTGATAGTTTCCCATTTACAGATATTGCTGAAACATGTTGGTTAGCCAGTTTTTAATCAATTTAATGTGTGTCATGTTAATTTTCTGTAGGTCTAGTTATTTAATCAAAGTGGTGTGTGATATAAAATCAAATGCCTTACAGAAATCTAAATATATTGCATCAACACTATTCCCTTTATCAATCAAGCTTGTAATCTCATCAAAAAGGAGATATCAAGTTAGTTGACAGGATCTATTTTCCATAAACCCACATTGATTGGCATTAATTGCATTTCCCTACTTCTAGACTTGCTTTAATTGAGTCCTGAGTTAGCTATTTCATTGTTTTGTCCAGGATCAATGGCAGGCTGTGACAGGCCTGTAATTACCTGGATTGTCCTGTTTCCCATTACATATCAGGACAACTTTAGTTTTTTTTCTGGTCTTGTACAACCTCCACAGTGTTCTAAGAAAATCAGCATGATTGGTCCAGGGAGCAGGTTGAACAGCTCTTCTAAAACTTTCAGATCTGAGTTATATGGACTTTCTGATTTAAAATTGTCTAAGTATTGTAGCTATCTTTTAACAGCCTCCCTGAGTTTCCACTGAAATGGAAAATGTTTGTCATCCTCCTGTGATATGGCTTATGTCATCTGGCTGTTTCCCAATTGAAGAACAGAAAGATTATTGAATGCTTTTATTTTTTTGGCATTACTATTGATAATTCTTCATTTCTGTCTAGTGATGGATCAATACCATTGTCAAGATTGTTTGTGTTCCTAATAAACTTAAGAAACTATTTTTTTTCTTAATTCAGTTGGTTATAGATTTTCCCTTGTGTGCTTCCCTTAGCAGGTTTCTCCAGTTTCTACCTTCTGATTTGTATTCATTATCATTAATTGTCCCTTTCTTCTATTTGTTATAGTTTTCTTATTTTTATTGCTGCTTTAACTTTCCTTCTAAACCAGCTTGTTTCTTTAAACCATGAAAGTCTTGCTTGTGGCTTTCTGGACATCTAGTTAAATATTCTTTAAAAATTCTCTAGTATCATTCACATTTTTCTGTTTTAATTTTCTCCCCCAGTGATTTGGCTTGCAAAGCTGAAAACAATTATGAAATTGGCCTTTTATAGCACCCAGAATACATATAAGTATTTGGATTTTGCTCTGTTGGCTTCTGACAAACGTGATGAAGTCATGATCGTTTATAATTAAACTGCTTCTAATTTTTTGTTCTGTGATCAGTTCTCCTGTATTTGCTAATATGAGGTCTAATGTTGATCTCCCCCCACACCCATTTCACCCCTCCCATTTTGGATGCAACACATTGTGAGTTAGGAAAATGTCATCTATTCTGCTTAGAAATTCCAGGGATGTTTTGGTACCGGCAGCATCAGATTTCTAACATATGTCACTCAGTCCCCCATGATGCAGCTTTTTCCTTACACATTATAGATAAGTGCTTATAGAGCTGTTTGTCTTGTATTCAAGTGTGTTTTGGTGGTTTGTAGCCAGCACCAGCTAGTACCCCATCTTCTGCGTTATCTATGAGGACATTGATTCACAAGGATTCAGGATCATTATCTTCCAAGTGATTGTCAGTGACTTGAAAACAGGTACTGTCATTTTTTGACATAGAGTGCCACTCACACTCTCTTTTCTGCATTTGATCCTTCCTAAGCCAGTTATACCCACTGATTTTTAACATTCTAGTCATGGGAATCATTCCACCAGGTTTTCAGTGATATCAACTAGTTTGAATTAATGCTTATAAATGAGCACTTTTGATTCCTCTTGTTTATTACCAGTGTCTTATCATTGGTAAATGAGCAATTAAAATTCGTCTTCTCTTCATGTCCTTTGGTGCCTTGGTGCATTAGCAGGAGAGGATTTTGGTTGAACCCATGCTACAGCTGGAGCAGGCAGGGAAGAATCATCAGCATCATGGGTACAGCTCCCAACTGTCTGGCCTTGGCTTGGGTGCAGTCAATGCCCATGCCACTGAAAATCCCTGGCCTGTGTTTGATTGGAGTTGGGTTGTTCTGGCCCATGGCCCATAAAGGTTGCCAGACATTGATCTAGAAATTCTGTTCCCCATCTAGTGAGATGGAGGCAGTACAGAGAAAGGGGAGACCAGTTTTCTACTAAACCCAAGCCCTTTATCTTACACCATTAACTTATCCACCACTTCACTTCTAGACCCCATTTGCTCATGGGACAGGGCAGGTGTCAGAGTAGATCGTTTGGATGTATTTCTCCTTCATTATCCTTTTGTGTTCTTTGATACCAGATACCAGCTGTGAATTACTCTGCACAGCAGTGCCATCAGTGCATTGCACTGGGGGTTCTTTGCTCCAGTCAGTCTCAAAAAACGGTGTAATTTTAGAATGTCATCTTGCAACTTACTCTAAGGCCTCCTCTACGTGTTACAGGTATTGCACAATTAACTGGTTAATTGCACAATTACCTTGAGACCAGCTACACATGGAAAGTACTTATCACACCATAAAAAGCTCCAACCAGCTACAAAGTTAGACCTGGAAATATGTAGTAACCTTATAGCTGGTTACTATCAAGCTTTAATTTGTACATGTAGCAGGATCTTGCCCAGCCAGGCTCCCAGCTGCACGGGTGCACTGTGTCCAGCCAGAGCTGGGAGTTCTACAGCTGAGGGAACTCTCAGCCCTAGCGACTGCCAAGTCTGGGTCCTGGCAGCTGAGTGGCACAGCTGTCCCAGAGGTGTGTGAAACCCCTGGGGCTGGGGAGATCATGACAGCCACGATCTCCCAGCCCCAGGTGTGCATGGGGTGCTCCTGTGGCTGGGAGCCCCTCAGCTAAGGGGGTTACCAGCTGTGGGAGTTTGCTTTTTGCTGGTACAGGGGGAGCCAACCCTGGTGTTCCTCTGCATGGACAATGAAGTGTGATGGAATCTAATACATGATCCCACAAGCATACCTCCTGCCATGCACATGTGGCATGACAGGAGGTGCAACTGTGTGGATTGTGTAGTAGATCCCATTGCACTTTTACCTTCATGTAAGAAGATGCAGCATCCTGTTTTCTCTGGACCATTTCAAAATGTTTTTTCCACTCTCCCTACAACAGGGATAATTTTTTCTCCCTCGGTTGGTTGAAGAGTTCTCTGTGGGCAGTTTCCCTAAAACTTGGGCTGAGTAGCTATTCAAAGGGTGACCTGTATCTTTCCCTTCCATTGGATCTTTAGAGAAGTTTTCTACTGCTTTTCACACTGAAGATCTGGTATCAGATGGAAATTTCCAGCTGTGTAGAATTCCTCCAGGTCCTCTTCTCTGTCAAGGCTGTAACTTCCTGGTTCTTTTCTGCCTCCAGTCATATAGATCTCTTCCTCATTTTCCTTTGAAGGTACTAAATACCAATCTTCTGTCTGATTTTCTCTCCTGAGTCTTTGCTGATTGGTTTCTTTCTTCCCTGAATCTGAGGAAGTGATGCTTCTTAAATCTGATTGCCCAGAAATTCCTCAGGCTCTCCGGTGCTCCAGAATCTGTGTGTGTTCTTCGAATCCAGGAATCCTTTCTGCTTTCTCAGCCACCAATTTATACTGCAGAGACAGAAAGTCCCTTCTGACTTTAGGCAAGAAAGAAAACATGTCATACTCATTGTAGGCTATCAGCACTCTTCATCCACAGCCATCATAAGACTTAACATAGAAATGTATCTTAAAGTGAGAGTGTCTCAGTATGAAGCCCAGTGGCTGGTACTAGTTGAAAGCTTTTCTGAGACTTACAGGCAGCATTCCCTCTAAGCAGCATGGTGTCATGGCTGCGCAGGTGTGCTCGTGTTGCACTGCCAGGCATGCCTGTGCGGCTACACAGCTTAGAGGGAACGCTGCTTACAGGTGCGTATTTGGGAATCATGGATTTTCCTGGGGGACAGAGTGATTATCTTATTGAATTGGATGTGTTATCTTAGTGATAGTGACAATGGTATAATTGGCTTGAGAAACTCAGAAGAAGAGATTCTCTTCCATTGAGGAGTCAATACGTGAGTGTGGTGACATGGAATCAGATTCATCTCTGGCGTGGGAGAAGTCACTGGGGATAGTGCTGCCAGAGCTGAAAATGAATCCTATTGTGCAGCACTAAAACTAGCTATAGGAGAACATTCATATTTTCAGAGAGGCACCCAAATATCCCAAGACTTCATTTAAACTGCATTATACCTCAGGGGTACGTGAAATTGGGCTGGAATTTTGGTGACAGCTGGATGTCTCGGCACTCTGCTACTACAGTTGGCAGCCAGAGAGTACAGAGGCAATTAGAATATGACAGATAAGGAAAACAACCATATTTTAATCCTTATAGCAGTGAGGATTTAGGCTTGGTTTAGTTGGATTCGTATTGGGCAAGAACAGGGGTCAGAATCCTATGATGTAAGCTGGATATGGCCTATTGAACAATTTCACCCAGCCATGATGAATGCTGTGGCATTCAATGGTGATTGGCAGCAGAGGAAGCAATGGCAGTGGCTGTATCGCAAGCAGTGGGCTGCCTTCAGACTGGGCTGCTTCATCCTGCCGTTGCTAAAAGGCGGCTAACCCTTGGGCTAGAAGTCTCTGACCCAAACTGAACCAGAGGCAATTCCTTGGGGTCATGTTAAAATTTATACCTTTTAATTAGAGGGGAAAATAGGCTTGTGATTACAGTGCCTTAGAGGGAGATCTGAGTTCTGGTTTTGATTTGCCCAGAGACCTTGGTCAAATCAGTTAACCTCCCCATACCTTGGTTTCCCCAGTTGTAATGTGAGGTGGGGGCACAAAGTACTTTCCTGCTTCACAAGGCCAGTAGTGAGGATTAATCTCTGAGTGATTTAAAAGCACATTGTTATTCTTCAATATAGGATGCTGGAGAAGCACAAAGCTTTGCAACCATTAACTGTTCCTTGCTGCATAGAATGGCTTATGTTTTGAGTCCAAATGTATTTCTGTGCATTTTTTTTCAAAGTCAGTCCTATGGATGTCTTCTAAGAAATGGGGCACTGGTCCCCCTCCTGCCTTTGGTCATTAAATAATCTATATGCATGAAATAAAAACAGGGAAGAAAAGCCCTTGAGAGTAAAAGAGGATTTGACTTCTCTAACATGGATTGATAGCAGAGATGAGACCAGAACTGACAGCATCACAAGCTGCCGTACCCAGGGGTTGGGACTTGGAATAAGGATGTGGACTTCAGGGACCACAGAAATGTGTGTGCATTTGCAGGAATGTAGATGCAGTCATGTGACTGGCATGTGAAAAGTGCAAATCCTGTGTGTAGATGGCCCACTGCATAGGCACACTATAAATGCATAACCACATTATGCATGTGAATGTTGGAATGGTGCATACAAGCACCTGCCAATCCCAGCCTGATCGTCTAGAAGTGCAGACAGTCTGTTTAGCTCCCTGGGATGCATCACCTCCCATGGAAAAAATCCAGCATGGATGTTTTTGAATATTAATAGCAACTACTAATATGTAGAGATTTTCAATGAAGGCTCTCAAAGCACTTTCTGAAGAAAGGGCAGTATAATTATCCTAATTTTATTGTCAGGGAGACTTACCCAGCACACATTCAGGTAGAGCTTGTCTATGCAGTTCCAAGCAGCACACCGCAAAGATACCCAAGCTAGTGATGTACATGCTAGCTCCCAGACTGGAAATATAGGTGTACTTCTGCCACTCTGTGCCCCAGCTGATTAGGTCAGTCAGGTCCTGTCCACATTCTTCCCACTGATCCATGCTGCCTCGCAGCTGTAATCAGCACAGACCCTTGTAAGTAGTTCAGCATGCTGTGTCCTGGGCCCTATCTCTGTTAGTGGGAAACTTGTTCATTCCAAGCTTATAATTGAAGTAGATCAGTTCTTCCCTATTCCCATCCATCAGTTGGGGTTTTGGGCACCTTCACAATTTGGAATTGGAACGCATCACACTTACATTTGAGTTTTCAGTCAGTTACAATTGTTGTCCCACAAATTAAGAATGCACAGCAACAGGATTTGGAAGGTAGCACCCTAGAGGAACCCTTATTGAATTATTTCCACTTGTTTTCCCTCAAAAATTGCTTCAGATGCTGCTGTCAAGAAACAGCCCAGCTGGCCCAGTTGATGATGGGCCCAGGGATCAGTTCACTGGGAACAGTATGTATTTCAAAGACCTGGCACAGGGCACCGAAGGGGAAACCTTTTCAACATGGCATTTCTGTGACATGTACTAGACATCAGCTCTGCCTCCTCTACCCCCATTGGCATTGCATCACACTGAGTTGGATGGCATGTTACTGACTGTTGGTGTGGTGTGCAGTGGAGCGGGACAGCCCTGTTGACAACGCTGCTGTCTTGTGTGCTGGATGGCGGAGGAGCTGCTGTTTGGGAACTCAGAGGAGGAAACTGCTCTCTGAATGCCAGATTTTAACAGTTGCTTTTATTTCATTTAAAATTAAACCCAGGATATTGTTAATATTTCCCCCTTCTGCTGCACCCTAGAGCATAGATCTGCAACATAGAGTGAGACTTTTCTTTTTGTTAGAGAAGTCACTAGGAGTAATCATACCTCTTTATTTTTATAGCACCTTCCACCTTGAAGTACCTTATAAAAAGTTACAAAGCCATCTGCTTTGCATTTCACAGTATATTACAGCTCTTCAACAAATGGATTAAGTGAGACAAGAGAGTACCCGATTCTGTTCCTCCTATTGGGCACCTAGGCATGAGCCTGTTTTACCCTAATCAAGTCCCTGAAAAAATGTTAATGCTATTACTTTTCTAACATGCTGGGTGTATCTACATGAGATGCCGTAATGCTCAGTAGCCTATTCTACTGCGCGTTACCGCATCACAGCAAAAACCATGCTAATACACTAATGTGCTGTAGAATTAGTCTACTGCACATTAAGCCTCACAAAAAAAATTGCCTTTGCTACTGTGCATTAGCATTACTGTGCATTAGCATTACTGTGCATTTGCTACTGTGCACAGGCTAATGCACCTTTATGTAGTATGTCATATTAGAGGTACTAAACTTAATGCGCAGTAGCAAATACACATTAATGAAGGTGTAGATGTGCCCACTTCTCAGCCTGAAATCTAGGAAGAGGACCCACCTACCTTTCTCATTAACTGTTTTGCAGTCACTCAAACAGGGTAGAGTAGGATCGCACCCA
This sequence comes from Crocodylus siamensis, assembly GCF_052110815.1. Classification (NCBI taxonomy): domain Eukaryota; kingdom Metazoa; phylum Chordata; order Crocodylia; family Crocodylidae; genus Crocodylus; species Crocodylus siamensis. The sequence goes on along the minus strand of NC_143405.1, from coordinate 21,447,147 downwards.
GATGCCTAAGTCCATGTGGAATAGGATCTGGCCCACAGAAATTAAGTGACTTACCTAACAGCATGGGTTGAGTTCATGGCAGAACCAGTGCAGATTTTACAAAAAGAAACCGTTTCTCCTTTCTTTTGCCTGGGTTTCATACTGGTGCAGTCCTGCTGATGCCAGCTGTTACACCTGATGTTCTCCAGGAGGAGGAGAGGAGGATCAGATTTTAAAAGATTTTATCTAGGAGATTATATAAAAGCCTGCAAGACTTTCTCTCTCCAATGTACCGTAGTGATGGATTGCCTCATCTGAGACCCTGTAACAATGTGCTTTTAGGGTCCCTGGCAAATACTCAGTTAAAGGTGTGATGGAATCAATGCATGATCCCAACAGTTGTGCCTTTTGCCATGCTGTTTGTGCATGGCAGGAGGTGTGATTATGGGATTTAGGATCAGATCCCAATTGGACCATATAGCTGGTGCTGGGGGGAGCGTAAGATCATAATCCCAGGCTCCCCCTGCACTGGCAAGTAGCAAGCCAGTTAGCTGATCGCCACTCCCAGCCTCAGGGAAGCACCAGAGCCCTTGACTCCGATGTGCTGCTGGGATGGGAGCCCCAATCAGCTGCCACTCCAGGCAGCAGCTAGGTGCCTGCCCTTAATGAAGAGGCCTTGCCTCTGAAATCTGCTTGTTCACCAGAGCCCAGGTCAGCTGAATGTCTGGGACTGGTGTAAGACTTGCTTAATTATTCCTGTATGCCTGAAGGGGAAGATTATGGGAAGGGGAGGACTGGCATTCTTTGCTGTAGGTTTGTTGTGGCTGACTTGAGACCATTGATGCTGCTATTATACGTTTCCGTTCATGTTCCAAGAACTTGTGTAATGGGCTCATTGTATCCATCTCACAGGAAAGATAAGAGACGTGGCCTTGGAAGCATTTCCTCAAAATGATCTTGCCTCTTTCCCTAATAGATGCATTTTTCGTTAACTTTTATTGACAGCTGGTTTTCAAAGAGTTTTAACTAGCAAGCTTGAACGTTCACTGATGGCTGGCAACACTCACCTGTGTCAGTTTTGCATTCATAGCAACTTTCATTTATTTATGTTTATGAAATAAAAGCTCCCTTAGACATTTTAGGGCTTGTTCTGAGCACTACTTGCTCACTAGCTGACAAGCACTGGCATGGAAAGCAGAAAGCACCCTCATGGGATTTGCATCAAGAACAAAACCGGATCCAGACTTTTTAACTGGCCCCTTACCTCTGCTAGGGATCAAGCCAAACCCTCAAAATAGAAAGATGCTCACATTTCGGGGGCATCTGGATCCAGAATCTTTGGCCTAGGCTTATGCCTAAGAGAAACATGTTCTTCTGTGTTCCAGTTCGTCCTAGCTTCGCCTGAGCATATATGAACCAACTGTTTCCCTATCATTGCGGTGCTAGATGCCGCATCTTCTGCTTCTACGTACCTCCTGTGATAAGGCAGCATCACTGGTCCTAGTATTGTGCTCTCTAGCACCGTGTAAAGGTTTAAAGTCTTGATTTTGGAAATTACTTGGGTTAACAATTGCCTGTGAATGCAGGGGCTGACTCAGCAGCCCAGGAAGCCATGTTCTTGTGTTTCTAAATCATCCTTCTTGTTGCAAAGAGTTTCTCTGGGCTTGCTTCTCATCTTAGTTATGTTGGAGAAATGCCATTGAAATCAGTGGAGTTAAACCAGCCTCAAACTGATGGGAAATATTTAAAAATCCTGTGCATCTCAAGTCCTCCAAAACTCTGTGCCAGTCAGGGCAGGTAAAGACAGAAAGGTACTGTGAGGAACCCATTCCTGCAAAGAAATCTGCTCTGACGTTATATATAAAAGAGCATATGGAGACTGGGGCACTCTGCTGCCATTCACAGCAAGCCTCCAAACTTTCTCCTTGCTGCTTCTCTTCTGGAAACGTTTGGTAGCCCCAAGCCATTAGTCACCAGCTGTCAATTTTTCCATGGTCTTTGCAGACAGGCAGGTGACCTGTGACTTGCCATTGAGCGCTCTTTGCATCCAGGACTGGAAGCTGTGCTGACAGGACTGGCAGCAAATGACTCGTGCCGGCTGGTGTGTGTGACTGGCTGGGTGGCATGCCAGCTGCCCATGTCTCAAATGTGATAAGCACAAATGAGCCTTGTACCTGCTGCCATGCCATCTTGGGCTATGAGTGCCTCACATCTCACCTGTCAAACTGTGCTGTGGACTTGGTTGGGAGACCTCAGGACCTGCCCAGCTCTGTGTCTTGATTTTAGGGAGGTCTTTAAAGATCAGTTGTTTAGATGAGACATAAAACCATGGTACTGATTCTTCTCATAACATGGAGAAGGCTGGTCCCTATTCCCTGGCTTGCTGCTATGTCAGTAATGGTATGGTATTACTTAGTAAGGGCTTGCCTTTCTTGTTCTGAAGTTGTGTAGAGTAGCTATGCACTGTTAAGTGATTCCCGTGCTTCACCCAGGAAGTGGCTACATTTCAAGATGGGTAAAATAATGCCCATGTACATACTGGGAAATATATCTAGGCCTCAAGGAAAAGGATTGGCATAGGATGTGGTGTCCCTAACTTTCATTTCATAGGGTTAGGGTTGGCCTTGTGCAATCATATGAGGCAAAGATCCAGTCAGGCCTTTTGCATGCTGTTCAACACCTCTCTGTGTCCAGAGGTTGGAGGGAACATATTTAACTAGTGTGAAAGGACTTGCAGACTTGGAACTGCAGCCTGTTCCTTTTCACTGACCTCCTTCACAGGCTTTGCAGAAACATGGGGTCAAAGCAATAGGAAGTTGAAGGGGTCTCACTTGTGTATGTGTGTATGCAAATGAAAACAGTCTATGATTTTCTTCTCCCTAGACTTAGGAGATGGCAGAGCTGTCTCTGCCTGTGCTGCAGTTCAGAATTCAGCATGCCTCATTGCTGTTGTGGTCTGGGCAATGGGCTTTTTGCCAAGGTGGCCTGGCATTCTCTTGGAATTGAGTGTGAGATGGATCCCAACTCAGCTTCTCTGCTCAGTTCAGCTCATCCTCCCCTACAGTGCATAGGACACCAGAATGGCTGGAGGTTGGTGACTCTGGCCCGGATATAAGGGCTAGATTGCTACTCCTTATTCTTGTTACGATAATTTGGAGTTAGTGGTAGTGCCAGAGGGTGAAAGCCAGAGACTGATGCCTTCTCTTTATACACAGAGAAGGCAGATCTTAGGGGGCAGTAGGGCCATGTATGTGTCCCAGATGTTGACACTGGAGGGACTACGGGCTGGGGATGAGGAGAATTCAAGATCCATTGTCCTCTCCATCCTCAGCCTCCCTGCTGAGATTGCCAGGAGGTTGCAATAATGGACTTTGGGCAATGGAGCAGCATCTGCCACAGTGAGCTCCTTTAGTCTCTTATTTTTGTCCAGCTGTGCCATTGGCTTTGGCTAGCAGCTCAGCAGCCATCTGCATAAGGCAGAGCCTTTCACAACAACTACCTCCTTATAGGAACGTTTTCAAAGGCAGCTTCTGAGAATCGCTGGTCAGCCCCACTCAGAGGCTGGACTCCCAACAGGTGTTGACAATTACCAGTGACCTTGTAGAAGAAACCCTTCATCACAGTGGCTATTAACCGCACTTCCCATTCCCTTGCCTTCTAATCAGGCACCCTGTTCCCGGAAAGCAAGCAGCAAGGAACGTCGCTTTAACAACAGCTGCTTTTTGAACCTCTGCCATTATTCAGCCTTACAAAATTGTCATGAAAATGTAGCCACTCAGGCACAAAATCCACTCACCCATCCTTTCCTGTGAAGCTTAATGATCTTGGAGAAAGCCAATGATATTTTACTTGGCCGTCAAAAATAAATAAAATGGCTTGCCCTGGGCAAGGGGGAGAGGAAAATGCTACAGTGCCTGTCTGTCAGATCTCTTTATCTACTCTATCCCTATGCAGGCATGCCGCTGGGAATATTTATAGAGCACACATGATGATGAGGTCTGGTCTAAAGGTTTCCTTGATGTGTGCTTGGGAGGAAGCATCCCTCAGGAGTGGTGAGGCCATTGCAGACTTGTGCTGATAAAACTTCACCTCACTATCATATCATTCAAGTCACGTATATTATTGCAATCCCACTTCTCCCCTTTGGTTTTTTGAGACAGTTTTATTGGGATGGTTCTTTTAATTTCCTTCTTCTGGCAAAATCAGCAGTGCAGTGCTCAGAGGGATAGCAAAATTAAAAGTAACAGCTGTGAACCAAACTTCTCAGAATCACCTTTCTTTACCTAAAAGGACCGGATGGCCCAGTTTCCAGTGTTATAAAGCTCCCATTTTGAGTCCTGCAGAGTTTGGAGATAATAAGGCTTCAAAGAAGTGACATTTTTAGGTCTAGAAGGTCTGTCTCTGTACTATGGATGACTTTCACATTCCAGTTTGTAGATGAGCATAATATTTGGGGGAAATCCCCTGTTTTTGGGAGGGGTAAGAAACTTTTCTCTTGAAGGCTGAATTCAAAATATCTAGCTATTTGACTGTTTGGAGTATTAGAATAAAACCTGGGGCATGAGCTTTACCAGGATGGGGACTTTACCATAGGAGTATAGTAAATGAAAGTGCTTATGTATTCCCTGGTTAGCACCTCTTTGTGTCTCTGGAGCTTATAGTACGGATGGGAGGTTGAATTGATAAGCTTTGGCCTAACTCAGATGCTCAGTGATGCTGAATTGTTAGGGACATACTGAATTCATGGCAGAAGTGGGGTGCGCTTTAATGCACCCCCCACCTGCCCTTGTTGCCTGATGGAGGGGCCCCGCTAGCTCCTGATCAGTGGGAAGGTAAAAATTGTGGTTTTAAATATGCACTGTTTTTGCCTCCTGACACTGATTGGCTTTGGGTCCCCAGACGGCCCTGCTGTTTGCTGCTGACTGGCGGGGAGGCAAAAATGATGCCGTGTTTAAAACCACATTTTTAGCTTTGGCGAGGGGAACATTTAAAATTAAAGAAGCCACCATGCACTCTACTTCTGCCGTGAATTTGGTGAGTCCCTATCAGTTGTCTAAATGATCCTTTTATGTGATATAGTGCCAGGCTGCATATCTAAGTATGAGATTTGGACCCAGATGTCTTGTGAAGGCACTCCAGTTTGACAGCTAGATCCAGTGTCATTAGTAAAGATACTGAATTTTTTATTGTAGCCATATGGGTTGGTTTAAGGATGTAGGCAGGCAAGGTTATTTGGTTAGATGTGATACCTTTTATTAGACTAACTGAGTAATTGGAAAAAAGTTCTTAGTAAGCTTTTGGGTGCAGTCACCAGTCACCCTTCGTCAGGCATAGGGAGTCAGACCTGCAGAGACTCTCTATGCCTGACAAAGGGTGACTGCACCCAAAAGCTTGCTAAGAACTTTTTTCCAACTACTCAGCTGGTCTAATCAAAGATATCACATCTACCCAAAGAACCTTGCCTGCCATTAGTAAAGATAAGCATTTATAGGATAACAATTGCCTACTAGCTGAGCACCTTTTACTAAAGGAAAGGCTGCCTTGATTAGTGCTGGCCAGTGCATGTTATTATAATATCCTATTTTCAGTGGCTTTTTACTTTGCCAAACAATAACTATTCAGCCTCCAGGCCAAGACTTCTCTTAGGCTCTTCATCCCAGTTCTCTCACCATCTCCATCCTGCACTTGTCATCTCTGCAGTTGAATCAACAGTTCCATCCTTCATGCTGTCTGAACCCAGCATGGGCATGACTCTGGGTGTGAAGGAGAAGCTTCTTGGTTGCAGTTCTGGTGCCCAGTCCTGGTCTCATTGCAAGCTGGAGATGCAGTTGCAGGGAAAGTTCTGCTTAGTCCCAGACTTTGTGGAGGAATAACTGAAGCTTTGAGAAACTTTCAGAAGGAGACTGAGACAGAGCATGTGAGAGTAGTTCAGCCTCTAGAAAACAAAGGAGCGAGGTCAGCACCAGAGAAGAAGCAAGCTTTTGGCAGGACAGTATTCCTGACTAGCTGTTGTTAAATCCAGGAGCATGCTGGAGTCCAAAAAGACACAGAGATTGCAGCCACTTTGGAGTTTGGTGGGCAGGGAAACTTCACTCAGACATTGCCAGTGACCCTGCAAGCAGGCATCACCTCCGTATCTAGCTAGGTGGCTAGATTTTGTCCAGACCTGTATTTATACAAAGCTAAGATAAGCAGTGAAATAGCTCTGGTGGGGACCATTGAGAAGGAACCTCAGGGTAACTGTATTGTTCCTCTATTCAAGATACACCTTTTAAAAAATCTCACAAGGGGGGAGTTTACCATGTGGATAAACAAGCCACAAAAAATCTGATTATACAGAAGGATGAAGTCCAGTGCCTTTGAAGTCATTTTAATTTGCAGGTTCTGTGGGGCAGAGACCTGAATGTCCTCTCTACTATTAAAATGCCTTGCACAATGGAACTTCAGTTCAGAGTTCAGCTCTTGAGTTCAGCTGTATCTTGTGTTAAACAATAATATGTCTTGGATCACTTCTTGGGTCAGTAAGGGTTAGCAAGGCAACTGTGTTGGAATGAGTCGAGGAAACATCACTTAACAGCAGCCCTCCAGCCATTTACCATAGTGCATTGATTGGCTGTAACTCGGGGACTGATGGGATGGGATGGGATGGGCTATAAAAATGTGTGAGTCCAGTGGGGGCTCTTTTCTACATTATGCTGCCCCAGTAGCAGTCTGTTATTTGAGTTCTAAACATCACTGCATCCCCGTAATATTCTGGAGGATTATTGCTCCCTGTAGGTGCTACACCAAGGAAAATCCAGCTCCAGGCTGCAACAGAATCAGGATCTAAAACAAAGAGACGGGTAGTTTCTTATTGTTTAATTTTTTACTGGGCTGATTTCAAAAGCCAAGGCCTCCGCTTGAGTGGAAGCCCTGAAAAATCGGAGCAGCTGATAGAAGCATTGACAGCTTCTTAACTCTGGCAGCTGCATCAGGAATAACAGTAAGGTAGAGCTGTGTCCCCCCTCCCCCAGGTATGAATGAAGAAAAAGCAGCCTCAGGCTGTTGCATTTATGCAGTTGATGGATGTTTCCAGCCTGTGTCCCCTGATAGCACAGTAATATCTGGGTTTCCCATACTACTCGGCACTGCTGTGTCAAAAAGACAGAGCCGATAAGTGACTAACGAGCAGAGATCTGCAGCCAGCTCCTCTCCCTTTGTCTCAGATGTGCACACACTTGGCTACTCTTTCCATTGCCTGTTTGGAACATGGGGAGTGGAACCATGTCATGTTGGTATCTTGGAATCAAATGGCAATGAAACAAGGGAATAGTAATGATAGAAAATGGCAGGCTGGAGGCATGTGGTTTGTGCCAATACATTCTGTCAGTCTGCTTCTGCTACGCTCAACCTTGTCCTTTAATTCTGCAGGAAGATAGGAGGCCTGGAGGCCTGGACCACATTGAAACCTGTTTCTAGTGAATGCAGTTCTACTGAATATGTTGGAATTGGACTTTGTTGGAAGAGAACAAAATGCCTCTGCCATTTTGTTCTCTTCCATTGTAGTCTCCTGGCTGGCACTGGGCTGGAGTGATCAGACCAGTCTGGAAGGAAAGAGATGCACCAGCAATGTGGCAGAGAGCAAAGGACCTGCTTGTGAAGACAATTGCCATCAGAAGTATTTTCATCCTTCTGTTAACATAAGGCACTTCCTACCTATTGATTTAGTTCTTCTAGGTAAGTCGATCTTCTAAGAGCACAAGAAGTCTGGGGCAAATGCTCAAGTCTGTTTCTGTGCCTGCAGCCCCTTCACAACACCATGTGCCTTTGCTGCTGTCCTGGAGCTCTGTACTTACTTCCACTTGATGTGTTTCTTCCTTGCTTCCTCTCCCATTCTGGATTGCTGTCTTAGCCATTTCCCTGTCTTTTAAAGGGGAGAGGAAGAAGTTCAGAAGTGACTTTCTCCATGCTGTCCTTCAACCTGGGCATAGTTCTTCTTAGAGCTTCAGCCCTCCCATGTCTCCCTGTAATCTGCACCCCATGAAATCTGTACTGACCAAAGAAGGGTTGTGCTTAGAATAAAGAATGGCTCTGTCAGTGCTGTGGACTTGACAGTGAGATCTAAAAACACTCAGCATGGAAATAGCTATGTTCAGAACTGTGCTTACAATCATACATACTGTCTTTGTTTTATCAGTGATTTCTCTAATCATTGTGGGCTACTGTAAATGAGAGGAGAAAGCTGGACTGTTGGAAAAATCCTTTTGCTGTTCAGGCCAGGAGATGCTTTGAGCAGGATCTGAGCTTCAGGAAAGACGCAAGCCTGGTCCATTCACTCTGGCATGCACATCTCATTGATCACCGTGATGCTGAATTCAGCTTTCTTAGCTGCAGCCTCACTTGGCGATGAACATCCTACAGAAATGGGAAGTGGAGAAAAAAAAACTGAACTGGATTTCCATGTCAACCTGGAATGTAGTCTGGCTGTAGGTCTTGGCTCCAAGAAAAGCTTGACTAAGTTTCCTGTGGCTACCAGGAAAAGGCAATGTGTTCCAGAAACCACACAAGAATGGACTCTAGGGTACAGTGTGGAGAGAGACAGAAGAACTTGAACCAGATTTCTAGGAGCCTTTGGAATGGACCTTTGTTTTCAAAGCTGAAGGTGAGGAATTGGAGTAGGAAATGCAGGATATAGATGTAGGAAAGACCTGACCTAGATTTCTATGGCTGCTTGAGAGCAAAACCAGAAAGGGGTGATATTCATCCTGAATCCACTCTTAAAGGCCAATCCTCTTTGCCTTGCATGGGAAAGCAAGATATCCCTGGCAGGCAGTGGGAAGCCTGAGGTCTCCCAGCACACAGCCAGCCAAGAAAAAATCGAAACCAGCCCTTGCTGACATTGTAAAGGAGAAATGGAAACACTAATGAGGCTCGAGGTGTGTTTGAATCTTCCAAGCCACTGAAGTTTGACTGCCTTTAGCTCTTTCTGTTTTGTGTGTATGAATGTGTGTTTCTTCTTCCCAAAGCTTGGTGAGGCCTTTGCTGATCTAAGGCAGAGGATGCTGATGAGCTTCAAATTAAATTACACCAGACGGTGCAGCTTTACATTTCAAAGGGTTTGAGGGAGGGTTGGAATGGCTCGGAGGTTCTGGGGTTTTGGAGTAATTGAGGTGATTTTTTTGACAGATTGTACTATTACTGTCAGATGCTAAATCCACAGCTGGTTTTGTTCTGCTTGTTTATCTCCCGTTAATATGAGGAATTCATAATGACCACTTAGAGAAGTTTTGGCAGATGACAATTTTTAGCACAGTATAATAAAAAAATGAAGCCTCCCTTGCCATGTTACATGAGCCACAGGACTGAGTGGAGCTTGTTTCTTGCCATGTGATGAGAGATATAGACATTGGTAACTGATTAGCCAGTTCTCCTTTCCATCATACATTTATTATTTCCCAGTCTTGACTGTTAGTGAAACCAGCCTGTGGCCTTGGGCTTTTGTCAGTTTGATTGCTCATACTTCACTCCTTCTTCCCATCCTTTCTCCAGTCTTTCTATTGAGAAGAAAATACTGCATTGTATTTGGGAGGAAGGGGGAAAAGGAGATTTTAGTTTCCCCTCTCCTGTTGTCCTTGTGCTGCCTTTAAATGTGTCCCACTGCAAACATGTTATCTGGACCTGACCAAAACTTGCATAGGTCTCCAAGGGAAAGTGTTAAGAAGGGTTCAATGCCCTACTATGGTACCTGTCTTTCAGGTGAGGCTTAGTGAAGGAGTGGGCCATCTGTGGCCAGTGGACCAAGTCTGGCCTGTGGAGACTTTAGATTCAGCCCGCAGAGCTCTGGCTTTGGCAGCAGAGGGATCTTCCCATGCTGCACTGCAGTCAGACGCCCAGGGCTCAGCAAAAGGGAATTTCTCTTCACTGCTCGGCAGCCAAGCAATACCAGCTCCAGCAGAGTGGGACTCTTCCTGCACCATGCTGTAGATGGACAGCAGGGACAAGCAGCAGAGGTGACCTGTTTCTAATGCCTGCCCTCCTCAGACCCAAACTGGCTCATTCTGGTCCAACCTGCTGGAAAATGTTGCCAACACCTGGCTTAAATTAAAGGTCTGCTGTCCCTTTGCAACTGTGGATGGTCACATCCGCTGTATTCAGGGTAGCAGGGAATTAGCTCTGGCATCCTGGATCCAGCGTCCATTTGGTTAATTCCATTCTGCCTTACTGGATTCCTCACTTGTATGCGCTTCACTTCCTTTCCTGTACTGGTGTGTTGCATCGCTAGATGTTCATAACAGTTGCCTCATTCCACCTATGGATGCTGACAGCATTTCTGTGTTTATGGATGGTCACTTCTCTCAACTCCCTCCCTCCCCACAGCCCATATATACAGTAGGATTTATTGTGCATAAAGGTGATAGAAGCTCTATGACATACTGAGACCTGGATATTTATCATCTACCACAGCCAGCTGCCGTTCTGTTAGTTCCACACGAGTTCACAGTTGGTGGGAACATCTGGCCAGCATTAAAATAAGCCTGAGTTTGATTTGATGAAAGAATATTTTGATGTTTGTTTGTGACACAGTAAAAGCAATTCAGGAAACTAGGCAGTTACTACGTTATCTAGATGATCCACATGTAAGCTATGCATGAGGCTGCATTGCAAACAACATGAAAGTGGCCTCTGTTACAGAGTCAAACCTTGTCCCATTCCTCCTCTCCCCTCCTCTCTTCGTCTCTGTCTTACACTGACCCCTCCATCCAAGTCTTTTATTTCTTTTGTTCCTTTCTTGCCTTACCTCACCTCAGCCCATGCTTTATTTTACTGCAGTCTACTACCTGACTAGCAGTTAAGAGTCCCCTCTGCTTGACCTACACTTTCTCTTATCCCACATTGATTGTCTCTTGCTCACGTATCCAGTCTCTTGGTGTGTTTCACATAGAATTGATATCAAACGACCTCTTTGTTTTGTATGTATCTGGATCTGAATCCATAAGGCTTACATATTGGAAGCTAAGCATAGGTATGTTTCTGGATCCTTGGGCTTAGAACTGTGGGAACCCAATCCAAGGCTGTGTTAAGCATTGCTCTGTCAGTGAGGGGTCTCTGGTGCCAGCAGATCAGTGTGTATTGGGGATCTTGGGGGCTAGGAATATTATTGAGATGGTGCTAGCTATTGGGAGGGTTAGTTGAGATTGGGAGGGCATCTGCTGGACATTTGGAGGTGAGAGTTCTTCTGTGGAGAGTTTGTGGGAATGGTTGTGATTGAGAAGCTTGGGTCTCTTATGGAGATGGTATTGGGTACGTGGATTCTAGCTGAATTTTCTGCATAGGTAGGATGGCAGTGGGGTAGACTAGAGAGAGGTAGTCATTAAGCAATGTTTGGAATTGATAGGATAGCCAGGAACTTGGAAAGAGCAGAGTGTGATTGGAGTCCTTGGGGACAAAGATGGGTGTTGGGACTTGGGATGAAGCTGACTTCTTTACTGGGAAGCAAGGGTGAGCACATGTAGGACATCTTACATTTGTTCAGCATCTGTCAGAGCATTTGTAGATGTCGGGACAGTGACGCAGGTTATGGAATGGGAATGGTTTGACTGCCTTTTCCTTGTCTTATTCCCAGCAATTTGATTTTTGGATTGATCGACATGGCCAAAACCATGGTTCTGAACTTGTTAAGGGACACCAGCATGGCTGCAAAGGTTGTGAAAAGCAGCTTCTAACCTTCCCTCTCCCACTGCCTGTGTTTAGTGTTTTTAAAAAAGATTTCCCTTACAAGAAGCTTGTTTTGTGCCTCTGCTTCTCTCCTACCAGACAGCGCCGGCTGGTAATTGGCTCACCCTCCACTCTGGCACTACAGCAGAGAGCTCTCAGCTAGCACATTCTGGCTGGGCTGTGGTAATGAGCCCCCCTGGGGATATTGCACCAGCCCCCTCCCAGCTGTGCTGAATTGGTCTGGGGGGGTAGGGGGAGGGCCTGATTAAAGGGGGGAGGTGGGACTGCATGCCTGACTTCCCTTTCCCATTGCTTCAGACTGTCATCCCATCCCCCCACACCCCATCTTTTCAGACAAGTTTCCAGCTGGACTTGAAATCCCACATTGTAAAAATAAACTAATGTATTTTAAATGCCCAGCACTTTCTCAGGACACCAGTCACCAAGGAATCCAGTACAATGGACCAGAATGAATAAGGAATGAAGTTCCTATTAGTCCCGGCAGCTGGAACTCCATTCAGCCCCTGTTGTCCCCACAGGAGGAGGAGAACCTCTGCTGGATTTCCCAGCATCCCCCACCGAGGCACACCTGTCGTCCTCCTTGTCATCTCATGTGAAAGATGAGGTAACAGGAAGAGTCTCTTTTCAGCTCCCATTTGCTTCTAACAGGTATCAAAAAAGATGCCAGGCTTTGTTCATGCTGAGAAGGATGTCTTGTCCTTGAGTGAGGGACAGGAAAAGAAAGCTAGATGGTTCCTTTCTGCTCCATTTTCATCTGGCTCCAGGTACCTCAATGAGTTTTGTACCTAGGTGCGAGAAGGCAGCCCAGGATCATCTTCTTTTGGCCTCTTTCTAATGCAGAGAGACACACATGGCTATGTAGAAAGGATGCTGGGGCAGACATGCTGTGCCTTTTCTTTCTGTGAGTCCTCATCAGATCAGCTCCATTTACACGTTAAAAGATGAATTCTTCTAATGGTGATTGCTGCCAACGCAATCCAGGACTTGTTTTACAAACAGTGGTCTTGCTGCTCTTATTTCATACTGGAAGATTTCACAGAGGCTCTGCAGAGACCAGAAACAGGGCACAGAAATGCAGCTTGTGGTTATTCTCCCAGGGAAAAAAATGACCCTCAGGGAGAGGTAACTTGAACATTTTTCACAGCCGTATACCCAGCCTTTGGATATTAAACTTTTAATACGATGCTGTTTGTTCAACTCCCTTGGTCTTCACTTAATTTTGATTCGGACTGGGGTTTTCTGTCACTCAGACTTGTAAGTTCTGGGCCAGCTCCTACCTGGATAGCAGCCTACTTCTCTTTGCCAGCTGCTTCCCCTTTGTTGCTGTTTGCAGTTGAGTTTTCATAGTGCTAATCATTAACACAGTTGGCACATTGTAGCTGGGAAACTGTAGACTCTAGGGACTTCATTAGTTGCTCTTTCAATGAGTTCTCTTCAAGTGGGAGCTCACCATGATCTCTGGCCTCTTTGCACGATCATCTGTGTTTTACTGGAAAAGGTATCAATTCTCAAGCCTTGGACTTCAGATGTGGCTTCTCTGGAAGCCGGCAGGGAAATATGTCTTTATCGTTTACTTACAAGGCTTCATAACAGTGAAAAAAGGTTGGTATTCCTTCAGAAACTCAAATTATCATCAAAAACGCAAATCTAGCACTATTTCTATCAGAAATAATCAGTGAAAGAGAAAAAACAAAACACCCCTACGCCCATCAGGTCTTCCTCCATTGGGAATACACTTTTCTTTTAAATAAAACAAATTGACAGGTTTGTATATCTGCATCAGTAGGGATCTGATGATTCCCTTATGGCTAAATCACAGCCCTGGATATCAGGATCGCTAGATTGCCTATCTGGCTCTGCTGTAGACTCCCTGTGTGACCTAAGCCAAGTCACACAAGTTAATAGGACTTTAACAAAATTGGGTCCTTATTTTCTTTGTGTCTCAATTTTCCTGCCTGTAAAGTGAGGACATTACAAGGATTAATTCATTTTGTTTGAAAAATGTAGGGAGAGCCTTGGATTAAAGGGGGACTATGGAAGGACAGAGTGAGGTTATAAGGAAATACTGGTACTATTAATAAAGTCCTTGTTTTTTTAATGCTGTTGAATGACTTTTCCTCCACAGTGTGTCATTTTATCATCTAGGCAATGTGTTCTAGTAGCAATAGAGCAGTGGTTTTCAGCCTTTTTAGATGCAATGTCAAGGACCCTAATAGGTAGCCCGGCTGCTCAGTTGGCCAGACCTGCCTGAGGCTCTAAGGGCATCTATACATGTGCTCTGGGAGCTGCTCGATTTTAAGTGCCCACAGTGTCATGTGTATTTAGCATCCCATGCTTCAAAATGGCAGTGGGGACACATTAACTAAAGCTCGTTCAACAAGTGTTAGTTAAAGCACCCCACTGCCATTTTGAAATGTGGGGATGCTGAATATACGTGAGGCAGAGGCTGCTGGAGCACACTAATTAGCATGCTCCAGCAGACTCTCAGCAGACTCAATTAATCGGGTCTGCTCTGATGCCTACTAATTAACATGTTTCAGAGCAGAGCTCTGTCATGTGTATAGGGGCCGAACTGGCGGCCCCACCCTGGCTAATGAACCAGTTGGCCACTATTAGGGCCTCCTGATTGGCCACCTGGGACAGCAGCCACCCCATTTAAGTCCACAGGCCAGCCAGCATTTCTGTTGGAAAGTTGGATGTGGTAAACCTCTCTGGATCTTCTGTGCTGGTTTTCTGGCTTCTGACCTTGCTCAGCTCTTCTTCTGAACTCTGACTTTTGGGAGCTCTGCTCAACTTTGGTACCTTAGTCCCTGACTCCAGAGCCCTGACTCGGCCTGTGACTTGGATTCTGCCTCTGGAATTCCTCCTTGGATTTGGTAACCTCTAGCTCCTGCCCCTTCTTGTGTGGCTGTGCCCCCCCCATCCCTGTCTCTAGCCCTTCTCTGGTAGCCTACCTAGTAGGCCAAACTGCCTACAGCTTAGTCCTTGCACCCAAGCCCCACCTTGGAAGATACCAGCTTTTCATCTTCACTCATTTTTTGACCAGAGAAGAATAATAGAGCAATTCTTCTGCTGCAAAGAATTCAGAAAGACCACAACAAATCAGAATGGTTTTAACATTATAGATTTCCATTTGACATTTCTGGATTTATCTTGTGAATCATGTTTGTACACCTAACAATGCTAACATTGCGTGACACTGTGGCACCCTTGAAAGGATTTCAAGGCACCCCAGGGTACTGTGTACTCTGGTAAAAATCCCTGCCATAGAGGTTATAGAAGAAGAGCTAGCGGCTCACACTTTCCAGAAAGTAAAACCTACAGATTGACACAATGGTTGCTAACTAGCTTCTGTGAAAAGGATGAGATTCTGTGGAAGAGGAAGAACAGGGGCAGGACATGAGGCCTGAGCAACAGCTTAAATATTTCAGTCTCTTGTCAGTGGTTGAGGCAATTCGGCGCACAAACAGGAGAAATGACTTTGTTTCTCCAGGGTCTCCACTACTCAGGCTGAATTGAGTGGAGATGGCAGCATAGGCGTGTTTGTCAATAAGGTAACGAATTGGAAAGTTTGAAATGACAAATCTCAATTGAGTGTTTCTATTTCAAAACGGCAAAGGTACATGTGTGCGGAAACCCAGAGATACACCATTAAGACCTGAGCTGAATACACTGATTGTGTGGTATTGAAATTGGAGTTGGAACACCTAGGTTAAAAGGTTCAGAAGCCATCATAATGATTGGTTTGAATCAGGTTCTGAACTAAGGATCAAATTATAGGATCACTTCTACCCCTGTATTCCACTTGCTGGTTTAATAGGTAGGCTAACAACAGGTACCCCAATGCTAGTCTGTCAAAGGGAAAGAGACTTGTGCTTCAGAGGTTCTTTTCACCCATCTGACACTAGCATGAGTGCTGGAGTCTTCAGTGGAGAGGGCCCCCTGGCACAAGCAGGAAGAATCTAGGGCATCATCATTTCTTTCCACATTGTGCCTTTGTGTACAGGAAACAGAAGGACCCTCCTTAGCAAGAGGCAAAGAAATTGCCACAGTTGCAGCTCTGGGCAGCCTGCATAAGGCAATGAAGCGGGCAAAGCAATTTAGCATTGCTCCATTCAGCCATGATACCAGGCTTCATTTCTCTGACCTCTTCCCCTGCTTCCTGTATTAGTTCTGGGGAGCAAAATGCTGATAGAAAACTGTCCTCTGAGATCTGAAAGGAGAGGAATTGGTCCCTTGGAACCTGCAGTAGATGGCCACCTCCAGCTGAGGTACTGATCTCCCTTAGTCAAAAGGCTTTCTTATCTGAAGACTACAGCACCTTTGATGTGTGGCTATTATACTACAAATCCCAAATGCCATGAAGTTGCAGGGGACAGAAACAAAAATTATTGGCCATATAATGAAAAGAGATCAAATAGATTAAAACAGACTTTTTATTCTCTGTGGGATATGTAGCACAATAGACATTTATGACACTTTACAGGCAATGTAACCATGTTTGACCCAAAGAGCTTACCTTGCAAGGCCTGGTGTATACTGAAGATTTGGCAGAAAGACCTATATCAGTGAAGAGTTTAAAAAGATCACACCCTCTACCCAATGTAGGTCTCTCAGCAAAGTTCCTCCGTTCCTTCCTCCCCCACCCCCACTTCTGGATGTAGATTTACAGACAGAGGAGGGTTTCAGCTTGCTTGTTTTCTGTCATTTGGAAAAATGGTGTACCAAAGGTCACAGAAAAAGCCCCTTTTGCCACCATCTGCTGCATCTCCACTATGGGGTGCCATATATATAGTGGCAAAGCCATGGCAGCAAGAGCCTCAAAATGTAACCAAGCCCCAAGCTATACATGATATTGGGAGAGGGGTGTAAGGGAAGGAAAGGATGCAGTTTACACTAGTCCCTTGGGAATGGCAAAGAATAAGATGAGATATATCAAGAGTCTATAAAATAAGAAATGTAAGAGAGAAAGGTAGTTGGGTACCCTACCTTATGCCATCCCCTCATACAAGAATAGGATGGTACTTGACAAATCATTAGATGCAGGGGTAGCAGTGGACAGTCTTCCTGGACTTTCGGAAGGCCTTTGACACTGTCTCTCACCCCATTCTCATTAAGAAACTGGGGACTGTGGTGTCGACACCCACACAGTCAATTGGGTTGCCAACTGGCTGGAGGGCCGCACCCAGAGGGTGGTAGTGGATGGGTCCTTCTCAACCTGGAAGGACGTGGGCAGTGGGGTTCCGCAGGGCTCGGTCCTCGGGCCCGCACTGTTCAACATCTTCATCAGCGACTTGGACGAGGGGGTAAAAAGCACCCTGTTCAAATTTGCTGATGACACTAAGATGTGGGGGGATGTGGGCATGCTAGAAGGGAGCAATAGGCTACATTCGGACCTAGACAGGTTACAAGGGTGGGTGGATGAGAATAGGACGGGATTCAACACTGACAAGTGCAAAGTGATGCACCAGGGAGGAACAACCGGCACCATACCTACAGGTTGGGGTACTCCCTTCTTGTCAGTGCAGAGGCAGAAAAGGATCTTGGAGTCATCATTGACTCCAAGATGAACATGGGCTGGCAGTGTGGGGATGCAGTCAGGAAGGCTAACTGCACCTTGTCGTGCATCCACAGATGCATCTCAAGCAGGTCCAAGGAGGTGATCCTCCCCCTCTATGTGGCACTGGTCAGGCCGCAGCTGGAGTACTGTGTCCAGTTCTGGGCGCCACACTTCAAGAGGGATGTGGACAACATGGAGAGGGTCCAGAGGAGGGCCACGCACATGATCAGGGGGCAGGAGAACAGGCCTTATGATGAGAGGCTGAGAGCCATGGGACTCTTTAGCCTGGAAAAGCGCAGGTTCAGGGGAACCTGGTGGCTACCTATAAGCATATAAGGGGTGTGCATCAGGATCTGGGGGATGCCTGTTCACCAGAGTGTCCCAAGGGACAACAAGGTCAAACGGTCACAAACTCCTCCAAGACCATTTCAGGCTGGACATAAGGAAGAACTTCTTTACTGCCCGAGTCCCCGAGGCCTGGAACAGACTGCCGCCAGAGGTGGTGCAAGCACCTACTCTGGACTCCTTTAAGAGACATTTGGATGTTTATCTTGCTGGGATCCTTTGACCCCAGCTGACTTCCTGCCCTGGGACAGGGGACTGGACTCAATGATCTTCCGAGGTCCCTTCCAGCCCAAATGTCTATGAAATCTATGAAAGTAACTGAGTAGCAGCAGCTGGGGAGTCAAGCATGCTTGTTGTTCTGCTACCTGCACATCATGTACAGTCTTTACTTTTGCTTTTGCCCAGTAAACAGCAGAAACTGCTGTTACTGAATTTTCTCATGTACAACATGCACTCCAATTTCCAGCAACTGGTCTTTGGAAAAAAAGGTGTATGTTGTGAGAAAATATAGTATTTAAGAAACAGATCAAAGGAATCGGTTTCTTTTTAATACACTGTTTGTTTAACTTGTGGAACACTCTGCTGCAGAATGTAATTGAAGAGGACTGCACAATTTAAAAAGACAAACACTATCCGCAATTATAATTTCTAGGTTAAAAATAAAAGAGTTCCTGATCTTTATTATTGAAGCTGCATGTAGTCATTTGGTGTCAGAAGGACTTTCCTGCATTGGATTACAGTATAACACATTAATACACCATATTAGTTTTACAGTTTCTTCTGATGTGCGCATAATCACCCATTGTTAGAGGCAGGACACTAGATCAGGTGATCCAGTGGGGTACTCCAGTAGGACAGCTCCTATTATTCAGTCTCTTTGATTTCCTACTTCTTTCCAGCCTGTTTGTAATTTGTCCTTCAGTTGTACACAGCTTCTTAGGCTGTCATGGGCAACTTTCAGTAGGTGGCCATCTTTTCAGAAATGTCTAATATTAGATCTGGAGCAGAGCAATATCCAAATACACTCCATTAGAAGAGGAATGCCCTATATTGACTAGTTTGTTGCCCAGATATTTCCCCTCTGTGATGATCACTAAGGCACACAGACAAGTAAGTGAGTGTTTTCACATTGTTTGTTTGTATTGGAAGATTTTGGTTAAAGAATGCACTCAAGTTGCTGGTGCTTGTTGGAAAGAGAAAAGTAATTAAAGTTGGGCAGAAGTGAGGAGTAAAAGAAGCCCCTTGCAGTCTGTATTCTTTTTTTGAGTGCTGGGATAGGGAGGGAGTATAGATGCCTTCTACAGCAGTGTCCATGGTCTTCAGAAAGAAATTGCTTAGGTTCTGTTGATTTGCAGATCACACATGACAATTGACTAAACCAACTGAAATGAGAAAGACACAGGTAGATTTGAGCCTGTGTAACCTTCTCGCCCAACACTCATTGCCAGCCAGTGGTTCCCAAGCTGGGTGGGAGTGAGGGGAGCTCCTGCGCTGGGGAATTCACACCTGTACATTCTGGCACTTACCAATTTCACTGTATCTGACAGCTGTCGTATTCCAGTTCCTCTGGCCCCATTCATTGTGTGCATCTGTGTGTGCCAGGGAGGGAGCAGCCGGGTGTTTTAGCAGCAGGAAGCGTGAGGAAGGCAGCCGAGGTGTAAATTGCATGGTGGGCTGCTTTCGTCAAGGTGAAAATGAAAAACTCCCATTTCTTGCGCCTGAGTTTCTCAGATTCCAGTTTTGAAATGGTCCCTCTTCCTTTCATTCTGTTCCAGAGGGCATCTCCTAAGCTGATTTTCACCTGCCACTCCTGCAGACTTGGCTGTTATTGATTTATGAGATGGTGCTCTCCTTGCATGTGCCTTGGCAGAACAATTACTTCTTAAATCAAAATTGGAATCCCCGACAAAGCAGTCGAGTGATGAAACTCACTCTGCTTCTAGCACAGCACTGCAGGCAGAGGTGTTGCTGGTTGTGGGAGGTGTTAATTGCGAAGTGACGCACTTTGCTACCTGGAGGGTTTTGCCTTGATTTTTAATTTTATTGTAGCTGGCATCTTCTAACTCACATGGCATTTAATTATTTGGTGATGTTTGTATTGTACACTTTGCCTGCTGACTGGCATCCAGATGAGGGAGAAATAGGTTTGGGATTTCTTGCCATCGGAATAACATCATCTTACAGGTATAGGACACTTTTCATCCCAAAGGATCTTGTTACAAAGTATGGGTGTATGGGAATTATTTTACTGAAATCAGCAATCTCTTGGGGGGAAGTGTGGCAGCTGGTTAACAGCATGCAGTAACACTACACCACAATTGAGAACAGTGGTTATGTGCTTGTCACACAGGTGTGCAAATCACCGTACTCATCCTGGGGAGACAATGTAGGAGCCTCCTTGGAACTTTGATCGTGGTTATGGGGCCTGTTCAAAAGATAGCACTTTCCATATCTACAAGGCTCAATTTGGATGTATATGCCATGTATGTGCTATACTGACTCAAAAGGGGGAAGAGATGCTTGGTTTTCCTGGAAGGAACTGACCAAGCCTGCACCTGCTTAGCTGCTTAAAGTTAGAGAAATCATAGCTTCTGTTATCACTGCTTCTAGCTGGATGCAGAATTCAGTTACAGATTGTTTTTTGGTATGCAAGAAGCAGCCTCATAGGCTGCATGACAAAACCTGCATGCCTATTAAGTAGACTTCATAGACATTAGGGCTGGTAGGGACCTCGCGAGATCATCAGGTCCAGCCCCTGCCCAAGGGGCAGGAAGTCAGCTGCGGTCAGATCACCCCAGCAAGATAAGTATCCAAGCGTTTCTTAAAGGTATCCAAAGTAGGTGCGTACATCACTCTGGGGGGAGTCTATTCCAGACTCTGGAGACTCATATGGTAAAGAAGTTTTTCCTTATAGCCAGTCTACCACAGTCTTCCTGCAGTTTGTGACCATTAGATCTTGACTTCCCTTGGGGGTGCCTGGGTGAACAGATGTCCTCCAAGATCTTGATGAACACACCTATATACTTATAGGCTGCCACCAAGTCACCCCTGAATCTTTGTTTCTCCAGGCTGAAGAGTCCCATCCCTCTCACCCTCTCCTCATAAGACCTGCTTTCTTGACTTCTGATCATGCGTGTGGCTCTCCTCTGGACTCTCTAAAGCATCTCCACACTTTAGAAGGGTGTGGAGCAAAGTATGGAGCCCAGAATTGGATACAGTACTTTAGCTGTGGCCTCACCAAGGCTGAGTGAAGTGGGAGGATGACTTCTTGGGTCTTGTTTGAGATGCATCGGTAGATGCAAGCCACAGTTTTATTTGCTTTGCTGTCTGCGGCATCACATTGGTGGCTCATGTTCATCTTGTTGTCATTCATGACCCCAAGTCTCTTTCCATTGTGGTGCTAGTGAGTGTAGTGCTGCCAAGCCTATAAGTATGATGTGGGTTTTTTCTCCCGAGATGGAGCACCTTGCATTTCCCCATGTTGAAAGTCATCAGGTTTTGATCTGCCCACTCTGCAAACCTGTCCAGGTTGGCCTGAATTGCCAGCCTATCCTCTAGTGCAGGGGTTTTCAACCTTTTAAAATAAGTGTATCCCCAGCGGCCCCCTTTTTAAGAAGCGTACCCTGGGGGGGAGGGTGAGAGGCCGGACACAGAGCAGGGAGGTAACAAGCGGCAGCAGCAGAGCAGCATCTGTGCAGCTCTGCTCTCACCTTGCCCGGGCCCTGCTCCTGTGAGGCGGTGGCACGGGGTGGTGGCACTCCATCCCCACTAACCCCTGCGTACCCCCTGGGACCTTGCAAAGTATCCCTGGTTGGCATGACCGCACTTCCCTATAATTGGGTATAGTCTGCAAACCTAGCCAGTCTGCTTCTGACGCCTGAATCCAGTTCATTTATGAATATATTAAAGAGTACTGATCTGAGTACTGAGCCCTGGGGGATGCCACAGGTCACCATACACCATGTTGACTCGGTTCCATCGACTATCGCTCTCTGGGTCTGACCACTGAGCCAGTTCCCCTGTCATTGGACCGTAAGGTTGTTGAGGTCGCAGTTCCCCAATTTTACCATGAGGACATCATGGGAGACCAAGTCAAAGGCTTTTTTGAAATCTAAATATATGACATCTACCTCTTCTCCTTTGTCCTGGTGATGCATCACCTGGCCGTAGAAGGAAATGAGTTGGTCAGGTAAGACCTACCCGCAATGAAGCCATGTTGGCTGTCTCTCAGAATGTAGCCTTGCCTGTTGTTGATGGTTTCTTTGATGATTTTTTTCAAGATCTTTCCAGGGATTGAGGTCAAACTGATTAACCTGTAGTTCCCTTGATCTTCCTTCCTTCCTTCCTTTCTTGAAGATAGGCACCGCATTGACCTTCTTCCAATCTTCAGGAACCTCTACTGAGCACCGCAGATGCTCACATATCCTTGCCATTGGTCGTGCTATGATGTCAGCCAACTCTTTTAGCACTCTTGGATGCATTCCATCCAGGCCAGCTGACTTGTGGATATCAAGCCTCTCAAGCTGTTGCGTCACAAGATCTTCCCCAGTTATAGGCATATGATTGCCCTTATCCTGGTAGTCCTGTGTCCTGTCAGACAGGGTGATCCCCTTGGGCTGGTAGAAAACAGATGCAAAGTAATCATTGAGGAGATTAGCTTTTTCCTGGGTGTCAGTTGTCAGTTGCCCCATTTGGTTCAGCAAGGGTCTGATGTTGCCTTTGGGTTTTTTTTTCTGACTTCCCATGTATTTGAAGAAGGACTTTTATTGTCCTTGATTCCCATAGCCAGTTTGAGTTTGGTTTCAGCCTTGGATTTTCTGGTCTGCTCCCCACAGGTGTGGGCCAGTGCTGCATAATCCTCCTTAGTGGTAGTTCCCGACTTCCATCCCTTATAAGCTTCTTTTTTTTTCAGATTCAGGAGGTCCACGAGTTCCTTATTAAGCCAACTGAGTCTCCCAGCCCTTTTGCTATCCTTCCTGTGGGCCAGAATGGACTTCCCTTATGCTTTTAAGATCACATCCTTAAGAAGTGACCACTCACCATGGACTTCTCTTCCTGTCAGATCATGGTCTCTCAGGACCTCAACAACCAACCTCTTGAGCTTGTGAAAGTCAGCTTTCCTAAAGTCGAGGATTTCTGCATTGCTGACTGATTTGGCAGCTTTGCGATGGATAGAAAAAATGATCAATTCATGATCACTGTTACCAAACTTCCCTTCTTTCCTTAGGTTGCTAACTAGATCATCCACTTTGGCCAGTACCAGATCTAGCAGCATCTTGCCTCTTGTCAGCCGGTAGACTTCTTGAGTCAAATAGAGCTCGTCAGTGTGGAAGTTTCACAACCAATCAGATTTGGCTGAAGGCTCTTCCCATGAGATGTCAGGGTGGTTGAAGTCACCTGTGATGACCATGCACCAAGAGTGTGTAGCCTCTGCCAGTTCCCTAGGGAATTCATGGTCAAGCTCTTCCTCCTGGTGAGGA